>NC_080600.1:35787886-36400564 GCF_027887145.1 Ammospiza caudacuta
TCAGCTCAAGACAAAAAACAAACCTTCCAAAGTCCTTTGACAGATGGTTCCATACTTTCATGATTGAAAATGTGATGGAGAATCTAGATGTCACATAGATGCCAGGCAGTATTGATTTTATTTAATAATGAAAATATTCAGAGATGATTGCAGCCACTCACAAAGGAGCCCACAAAGCCCTGGATGTCTCAACATCTTTAACTGACAGCCACAATAGAGAGGAGAATTTGCAAGTTTTGTAACTGTTATACAAGATTTTGCAGAGCCTACAATTTTCCTTTTTTTTCTTTTTTCTTTAAATTCTGACCAACTGGGAAAAAATAGATGGTTATGTTTTCAGTGTTGCACAGTCTGGGAAGATGGACTGCTATTGAGGAGTATGCTAAGGTTTTGGGGTTTTTTTTGAAAAGTGGATGCAGTTCTTAAGCTGGATGACACCCATATAGCAAAGTGAATGTGTTTCCAGACAGGACCCTGATTTTCCATTTGTCTTCCCTTCTCCTAATGGCATCTTTCCTCCACCTCTCCTCACAACTCCATATCAAAAGTTTATCGTGGTGGCTAAGAGGAAAAGCCAAAAGCAATCTCTTTCCCACATGGCTGTGCAATAAAGAGATTTGACAGAAGCAACATCATGCTATTTATGACTTTGATGCAAGCCAGCAGATTTTTTAGCAGCTAAGAGCATTCCAGCTGAAGAGGCTGGATTCTCATTTTCAGGGCTTAACATCTTCTATAAATCTAAAAGCATCAGACAAACAAAAGTCTCAGTAAGCATTGCATGAATTCTAAAATCCTGAGAAAATCAAGCCAATAGAGCAAAAGGCAGGAGCAGTGAGAGACGTTATTCTGTATGCTTAGCCCCTTGATTACAGGCTTCTTTCAGCATTACTTTAAATTTGAAAAAATTTGAAAAAATTTAAAAACCCAAACCCAACAACCAACCCACCTTTCAAGGACTAATAACTGAATGTTTTCTGGCTGTTTTCAGGGCTCTGTAAAATCCCTTCTAAGTTTTGGGCACTTGAAGTGACTGGACAATGATCTCCCGAGCAGGGCAGTGGTAGAACTAAAACCAAACATCACAGACCTGTGCAGTATCCTGTCAGCACCATGTCTTCCTTCACAGTGGGACTTCCACTAGAATATTATTTTTTAAAATCACACAGCCCTTTTCACCCTTCCTGTGAGTTGCTTTCCCTGGCTTGAAAGCAAATCATCAGAGCTTTGGTAGCTTACTTAAATTGAGTTGTCAAGTCATACTTCAATCACAAAGGCTGATTACTGCCAAAATATAAACACACTTCTTATTTACAGCAGACCTCAGTAGGTATCTTACTCAATTCTCAACTACTCTTGCTCTGCAGTGTCAATAAAGGTGCCTTCTACCTGTGACATTCACCCTGACCAATTTGATGGCAACCCTTTCTGACCAGCATTGTGCTTGTCTGTCACTCTGCAGCTTTATGGCACAGGAAACTCAGATCATGACAAGATTTTTCACAATTATGAGCAGTAACTTGGTGGCAGAGTGCTCCTTTATGGGCCTGTTCCAGGAACTGTCAGAAACATCTTCCAGTTCAAGCAGGAGAGTTTTGATCACCCCCTTAAGCGGTTTAAAGAGCCCAATTTCTTTGTCAAGGTTCTCAGAGGAAGAAAGCAATTTCTCAGTCCCTGAGCCATTGGTCACTGCTATGAGCCAAGCCTTGAGAGCCCGAGGGCTGAGGTCTATTAACTGCTCACAAGACTGATAACAGGGGAAGCTGCAAAGGAAACCTTAGAATGCCAGTTTGACAATCTTTTGCACTTCTTGCAATACCATGGTGGAACAGATGCTGCCCAATACACAGATATTTCATCAGAAACTGTTTGTCATTTATGATTTCATAAACAAACCAAAAGGTAATTGCACCTGCACTGGACAGGAAGCTTTTGATTCCCACTTAGTCTCAGCTCATGAATTTCTGTTCAGGAAAATAGAGCTGACTTAGTAGCTACTACAGGCAGGGTGGAGCATTACACCTCTGTGTTCAATAACAGTGTTAACTTTTTTTTCCTTCAGTGTAAGCTACTATTACTCTAGAGCAATAACATCCAGCCCTTCCATCTCCTACAGAAGCTTGTTTCAAAGATTTCTTTGTATTAGAAAATTAGGGAAATACAACCCAAGTATCACAGGGACGAGTTGTGCAATCTCTTTATCAGGTTTCCATGTATCAGAGTTTAGAAGTGGCAGAATTTTGATGCACTTTTAGGCCCAACCAGTTCTGGCCATGAGCACGTGGTCAGAGGCGGTCACTGACTCCATATCCCAAGTTTTTCCTGCTCCAAACCAATACTCCACTACTGCAGCCACTGCTCACACCCACATAACCACACTCTGATCTTCACACTGGTTTACTGCAGCTCTGCTTACATCTCTTTCCCAGTAATTAATTTTGCAGTTCATCTAATGAGTCCCTCAGCGTTTTCTTTTGATTTAATGAAAGGCAATTCCCACACAGTAACTGCACAGCTGGCAGGTATAAACAGAAGCCTTAAACTGTATCATGATGTAGGTCTCAGAGAGAACTCCTAGGATGTGCAAAATAATGAAAATAAAATTAAATTAATGACATGGAAATTAGTTGGACATCTATTATTTATAAATTTTTAAGAAAACCCAGAATCAAAGATTCAAACTCAATGAGACAGGCATTGTAATTAGCACTGCTTACACTTCAGAGATTTTGCTATTTCATTGCAAGTTTAGAAGACATTCAAATTCTAGTAACAAAATTATTTTGACATTAAAAATCTTAAAAGCCCATTAGGGTCAAAAGTCAGCCATTTCATAAGAGAGAAAACCAGACAATGCTCAGTTCTGAATGGTGGAAGCACTAGAAACAGAATGATCCTAATATTTCTCCCTATCTGCTTTCCCCAAGGATGAAAAGAAAATCCACTGATTTTTAAAAAATACCTCAATGCATGTATCAGTTTTAAATCTGACATGCTACCTCTGAAGACCTAAGAAATAACAGTCCAATTTATATTGGAATAACTACTTATGCTTTGTATTTGTAACTGCTCCTGGGTTACATTTTAAATGTAAATTAAAAGCTGTTTTACTGTAATCACAGATGGCCCACATTTCTGGATTTTGTGACATTTTAGTCCTTCCTTGACACATGAACACTTTTTAAACACTTCTCACCACCACTGTGGCCTTGTAAGAGCAGTTACCACTGCTAAAATGGCAGAGATGGAAATAATATGTAAAATACAATTACTTTTTTACCCAACTTATGTATTCTTCTTGTACTGAAGCCTCCACATTTTTTACTCTCTGCAGTGTGTATTCCACTCTCTTCCATTTCATTTTTTTATATTCCTCCTTCAAAATAATCTTCTAGGATATTTATAAGCCATTTCACTTTTTTACTTGAGTCCCTCCACCCCCCAGTCCTGTGGCAGTGTCTATGACTTTGCTCATACCTGATCTGAAATACTAAGACTTGAAAGCAATTCACTTTTGTAATTTACAAGACACAACTGCAGAACTTCTCACCTCATCAAGGTTATGAAGCATCTTTAAAAAATACCTAGGTTGAGTGCTTTAATTTATGTAATCTGCTTTCCTTAATTCTTTGCAGAGTACACTAGACATCCCCAGATTAATAAATTCAGATGAAAACATGAAGGAAAACAAAGTATTTCAGTATAGTGTTACCATTATAACACATTAAACCAGTATTAATCATGTACCAGAACTGATGTATGATATTTGTTTTATTTTGGACACTGTAGTTGTTATACAGATACCATGTCTGAAATTATTCACAAGCTCATACAGCCTTAATTATTCATCCATGGTTCAGTAATCCATATTCTTCAGCATATTTGATGGCCAAAGCAGAGTCCTGTAGCATTAAAATCCCTTGCAATGATTCATGTGAGCAAAACCTTTTTATCTCACAATGTCCTTATGTTGTCCACTCTTAACAATTTTCAGAGGTATGCATACAAAGAAGGGTAAATGTAAAGCAAATTCTTCTATAAAACCTAAAGGTATTCTCTCTTTCTTTAATAAAAATCTCTGTAGTATTGACTTCAGGTAATTTAAATGATCTTCTTCCTTACAACCAGTATGGCAAAATTCCCTGCTAAAATTCCCTGGCCATATTCTCCTTTATCCTCAGTTCTGAAGAGTCCTCCTGAAGTGAAAAATAAAAGATGTTCCAAAAAAAGAAAAAAATCCTTAAAGAGACCTAAAAATGGGAAAGGAGCTGTTTAAATTAGAAGTAACTGCCAGATGGTTTTGATCAAGGTAGGCTACCAGAATTAACGAGAAAACTGTCGATTGTCAGATTTCTTGCTGATATGTTTGAAGATTTTTGCTTTGTGGACACTCTTTGATTTCTGGTAGCCAAATCCCCCACCTCCACCTCTCTTCTGTAGTCTTCTGCCATGGTTGCTGTTCACATCTGAAATTTCATTGGTTAAAGAATTTAGAAAGGAGCAATTTGAAATATTGCATTTTGGGTTATTGATGTGAGAAAAGACAGAGAAAAAGTAGAGCTACCTAATTATAGAGAAAGCCAGAACTTTGTGCCTGTGGTTCTAAATACTCCTCCAGCTGTCCAGTTAAGCTGTCCAATGTACTACTGCTTCAAATTCCATCCAGTCAGCTTTGACAGTAATTTAGGTACTGTCTTCTAGTTCCTGCTCTTGCCCCTCTATGCCAATATTCCATGACTAAGAAACTTAAGCAAGTACATTACAATAAAAATAATTTTGCATGGAGGAGAACAATACTTTGGAACATGGATGCATTCCAGTCTGCCCAATTAAAGCCTGTACAGCATGAACATGTGCTAAAAGAGATGTTTGTAGGCATTTTTGCAGTTTATATTTATATTTTCGTTGAGAAAGTGCTGTTGGACCATGATGCATTTTTATGGTTATTAGCAGAAAAACTCCAATCCCAACAACAAAACAGCAGAACTTGAGGTACCACAGGAATTCAGCAAGTTGCACTGAACATTTATAACCCAGAAACTCAGCTTTGAAACACTGCAGTAAAAGGATACTGAGGTCAACAAATGGAGGAACTTTAAAACCAAAGGAAAGGCAGACTTTGGGAAGATCCAAGTTATTGACATCGTAGATCTGCTTCAGAGAATGGGAGTCATAAGCTCTGATGTAAGCTTTGTAAGCCTCCTGGGCTGACTTGTGAAGGAAGTAGTTCTTCTCTATCAGTTTTTCCAGCTGGTGAGGGGAAAATAAAAACATAAGAGACATAAACAATTGTAGCTGTTAAAAGTCTATACATTATATTCAGACTTTTTTTTACAGTATTAGTGCCAATGACATTCACTCCTCACTTCAGCAAAACTGCCCTGTGACATCAAAGTGCATATTCAGGAGTAAAAATGCTTTTATAAACAAATAGAGGGACAAAAAAATCCTGAAGCAGAGTACAAACAAAGCCTCAGCAATACGAAAATCTACAGAAATATTAAACTGGGTTGTCCCAAACAAGTGAATCAAGGACAATACACCTGCAGCCACACCACAAAACCCTGTGTATGAGAACTGCCAGCCTGACATCTCAACTGTGTCATTCCATGCAATTCCATGCACAGTCTGATCTATCATGGTGCCAATGTATTGTGAAATAGCATTAGTAGTATTAATTCTAAACCAAAAATGCAGATACACCAGGGTAAACTATCATTTTATTTGCTGTGGGCCAAGTTCCCAATACTCACTAGATCCCAGTGTTTCATTTGATGTTTAATGTACATTAACTCAGCATTCTAAAAATAAGTGACATTAGGCACCACTTCTTCCTGATTATGCTTAATTAGGAACCTCTCTCTGTAAGGACTGTCTTCACTGCCTCCTGTACTTGCTATTTTAAATTCAAGTTACTGCAAAGAAATTTTACAGGACTCTTATCAAAAGAATGATTCACAGAAGTAATCAACAATAGAAACTCATTTCTTCAGAATTATCTATGCTATTCCCCTCAACTCTGTGTTCTTTGGCTATTTTTGTAACTCAGAGCACAAAATAATTTTAGCTAATGTTGGGCTTTATTAACACCAGATAATTAAAAATACACATAGGCTTATATACTAACATTCCTAAAGAAGCACACGTATTTTTGATTTGTAGTCATTATAGACTGCAACATTCTCCATGCAAATTATAACAAAGATATTCAAAGTAGCTGAAGTATAAAAACATGTCATACCTGAGACTGGATGTCTGAGATTTTTGACCAAGAAAATTCAAATTCACTTAGTGGTACCTTAAAAACAGAAGAAATGAAGTATCAACATTATTTACACTGTGTAAATACAGTGAATGTGTTTTAAGACCAAGGACAAATAGAAAACAATCTGCTAGATAACAGATTTTTTTTAACACCACAGCTGTATCTGGAAAGTGCCTTTTCATCAATATGACAGTATTATCACTTCCTTTAAGCCAGAGTAATAGAGACACTCAGTATGACACCATTCTTTACCACTTTTGCTTTAGAAGTTAAATCACTTTAATTAAAGTCACAAAACAAGTCCAGAAGGAGAGCAATGAAGCAGCTCTGTGCAATTCTGTTAAAATGATTACCTTTAAAAGAAGACTGTTCTTCTTTTGGAATTAAACACAATGAAACTGACTGTTGAAAAATCAAAGCAAAGCAAAGCAAAACCAAACCAAACCAAAACCAGCAAGTTCAGCAAGTTTTGCCTTTAAAAATTGTCAGAAGTTTACCCTGGCCTGTTTCAGGTAACGAAGGAAGCCCAGTTCTTCTGGCCGCAAGATGAGCAGAGCGTGTCCTCTCCCGTTGATCCCTCTGGCAGTCCTACCAACACGATGGATATATTCCTTTGGGAAAGAGTGACAGACAACAAGGTCAGGCAGTCCTAATCATCAACAAAAAACCCACCAGAGTTAACCTCAATATCATGTAATGCAGCATTCACTATTTGGTAAGACTTTTTCTTGGCACTGACACATGGATATGGGAAAATAAATGCTGAAGGTGCAAAGCAACATCAGGATGAGGCAGAGCCCCTGACTAAAGCATTTTGTCTTTTACTGAAGAAAAAAAATCTTAGTCCACAGTAACTGAAAATTAATCCTTGATTTTAGAGATTTTTGAATTTCCTTTGTTTACAGTAGACTTTTATTCAAGTAAGAATATTATCTTTAAACAACAAGCAAATTTCAACTGGAAAAGCTCAAGGATGCATATGTAAACTCATCCTCCTACTGAGAAGTGTTTGGCTCTTTAGCTGACTAGATTTTAATTTCACAGCACAAATATTTTAAAATGCAGTTCTTAAGAATGCAACCAAGGTCTTGGCTGGGAGCAGCATTTCCTAGGAGCTGGTGTAGGGCAGTGAAAGAAACCAGCAGCTGGATATGGCCATGGCTGAATCCTGCCCTCTGTCAAGCAGCAGGTTCAGCTCTTCTCTGACTAAGTTTGTAGTCAGAATTTGATTTCTTGCTGTGCCACTTGCCTATTGCCCTAACCTACCTTTGGATCATCTGGAGGGTCATACTGGACAATCCAGTCAACCTCAGGAATGTCCAATCCTCTGGCAGCCACGTCAGTGCACAGCAATATCCCAGACTCTGCATTACAGAACTGGAAAAACGTTGTAGTACGTTTGGTCTGTTTCTGCTTGCCCTGAAAGGAAACAAACACACTGGAGATGAAATATTAATTCAAAAAGTAATTTGAGGCATCTTTGCAAATCATGGTTTTGTACAGATCAAGCAGGACCATTTGCAGTGAAGAAAGAAAGAAAAAAATAAACCGCACAGGTTACAAGAAATGGCATCCTTGAGAGGTTACAATGTATCTCCCAAAACATCAAAAATTGTATAAACATCATTCTCATGAGCACAACATGCATGTTTCAAGTTCAGAAAAAGGACATTTGCAAGTCTAGCACTATGTTAGACAGATTACAAATTATAAAAGCAAACAACCAAACAAAACTGACACTTGTCACAGTTCTATCAAAGAATAGCAAGACATTTCCCCCTAAAACAAAATAAAGAAGGACATTTGTAATCACAAATTAGTTGAAATAGTTGCAACTGTTTCATAGACTTTCAGTCAATTCTTGGTTCTAAACTGTGCATTTTGTGGTTTTGACAAAAAATTTACAATGCTCATCCAAATGGTAAGAATTGGCATATTAAATCCAAACATCACCCAGGCCTTAGAAAAAGCATCAAACACTTCAGGCATCAGAATCTGGATTGCTCTGACAAGGAATTCACTCCACATACTGAATTTTAGTGCTTGTGAAAGGTAACTTCTCGGAAGGAAACAAAAATGTTGTAACACAGAGAGCATAAATTAGTATCCATGTTCAGCACTGATTCAAAAAATAGCAAGTCTGATTACTGAAGTGTTATTATATAATCTTTGCTTTATCTCCTTCCTCTACAGACTAATCAACACTATCATCAGTTTTATGAGCAGCCTGTTTATTAGAAACTGGACTGAAATAAACCAGCAAATGTAAAGCCAGTAACAGCTTACAGATGTTATCAGAATACTTCAAAATAAATCAATGAATAAGACACTTACATGAATGGCCAAAACAGGCAGATCAATGTAGTTGAGTAATTCATAGTGGTACTTCACTGACATACATGAAGAAAAAAACACCATCAGTTTCTTCTTCCGGTTCTTCTTGAGGAATGTGAAGAGCAAAAGGAATCTTTTTTCAGATGGACAGACCACATAACCCTGCAAAAATTGTAAACATTGTTAAATAAAAGTAGTAAGGAGCAAACTTGTGTTTTAGGAACACAATTACGTCAGGGAAGGGCTACTTTGTGAAAAAAACCTCACCAAATAATTATACATCTGAAGCATCCCAAGTAAAAAAACCACAGGGGTTGGGTGTGTTCAGAGATCTCAAGCCTCCCATGTTTGTCTTACCTGCTCCAGACCATCTACAGTTGCTGTCTCCTTGTTATCATCAACACCAACATACAGGGGCTCTTTCTTCAGAGAGATCTTGGCCAGATCTTCCACCTTTCTGGTTTGTGTGGCAGAGAAAAGCATTGTCTGTCTGCGCTCTGGAACACATTTCAAAGACAGCCTCGCTTTGTAAAGAAGATTTCCAACAGTGATTCCATAAAATCTAACCACAAACTTCCCTGGGCAAATCTTCCAACTAAATTCTAATTCAAACATACTGCTACTGACAAAGAAAGAGGTGTGGTTGTATTATGGGGTGTACCATGCTTATTTCAGCAGTCCCCACCCCCAAAATCCTAACTGCTATCAAAACACGGTGTTCTTCCTCTGTAAAAATGTTAATAATCATTTGCAATCTAATTCAGACACAAAAACCCCCCCGAAATCAAACTTCTAATTCTAAATTAATTTCCATGAATACTACAATATTTTTGTTTGAAACAACAATTCAAATTGTGTTTAATACATCAATTACAAGGAATTGTTGAATGAAAAATTAGGAAATGAAAAATTAGGGAAAGAAAAATTTAAGGTAAATACTTAAAACTTCTTCCAGATACTGGTCTTGGAGGTTTCAAAAAAGATTGAACTGCCAGTCAGAAACCCTTTTTCCTTGAATTTAAACCTTATTAGGAAATAATGAATTGCAGGAAATAAACAGGCAGAAGAAGATGAATGAGAAAATGGAAACATTAAACTAAAAGGATTTTATATGAACAGAAATATATCTCTGAGGAGCATTTGAAAACTCTGTTCTTCAGATAAATTATGTTGAATAAGTAATATATACTGGCTTGCAGAAAAAAAGAATAGAGTAAGAAAACCACTATGAAGTTCATTTACAGAACTATAAAAATTAATAACTTCTCCTATAATAATAGAGTCAGAAAGAAGCATAATGTTAGTCAAGTGATTTCCAGGAAAGAGATTTTTTTTTTTTCTTACTTGGTAAAAGTTTTATGATCTGTTTCATTTCTTCTTCAAATCCAACCTCCAAGATTCGATCTGCCTCATCAATTACCAAACACTGCAAGTTCTTGTACATGAAACCTGGAGTGTTCTAGAAGATTAACAAACTCACAGTCAGACAGGGAAAGGACTTTTATTCTGTTTTAACAACCAGATTAGACATCAATATTGTATCTACCTGCATATGATCCAGCAGTCTTCCTGGTGTGGCTACAATGATGTTGATTCCATTTCCAAGCTTCTGTGCTTCTGCTGATCTGTTACTGCCCCCCATTATCAGACCATAGGTATGAACATGATGATTCATAAGTTCCTTAAGAACTCCATAGGTCTGCATAGCCAGCTCTCGGGTAGGAGAAAGAATAATAACACCTGTTCCTAAAAAACACATCAACCAGAGAGTCACTCACAACTCATCCAACCCCCTAAATGGCTGCTTTGCAGTAAAATTCAGCTGTGAAATGAAGTCTTACCATTCCTAGGCATGAATTTCAGCTTGTAGATGAGCTCTACTGCAGGAATGAGAAATGCAAGTGTTTTTCCACTGCCTGTTTTTGCAGCTGCTAAAATATCCCTGTAAGCAGCAATAGAAAAAGAAGTGTTTAGTTGACCATACCAAGAGAAGAGCAATTTCACTCTGATCCATGCTGACTATGTAAAAAACTAACATGGCTTAAAGAAGACCAGTGGAGCTAGTAGTAGGAGCTTGCTGGCAGAGGCAGGTCACAGCAATCAGCCAGTGAAAGGCCCTCAATGACCATGGAGGTCTTTTCCAACCTTAATGATACCATGATTTGATTTTATGATTCATGTATATAGCTTGCCACAAAAATTTACAAAACATCTGGGGTCATCAGAGTGACTAAAAAGCCCTATTTCTTACCTGCCTTCCAGAAGGGGCTTAATACTTTTATGTTGAATTTCAGTCATGTGTGTAAACCCCATGTCATTTATGCCTTTCAATGTATTCTCACTGACACAGCCAGCCAGCGAAGAAAAGGAATTGTCTTCAAAAGCACCTGAAGTGAGGGGAAAAATGAAAAATATTTCAACTTATTTCTTCTGCCATCTGAGATTAACCAGCTCAAACTGACCAAAGGACTTCTTCTTATTGCATTCTATCACAAAATCCAAAGACACTGGAAAAATACTCTCTATTAATTAGTTTATAAGAAAACTACACAGAGTTAATAAAAATGAAGATGCACTGCTTCTTCTGTCAGATTTACTAGTTCCACACCTCCAGCTTGCTCTTCATGAACTCCTTCCTTTACAGATAAGCATATGTGTATATAGGTTTAAAAAACACTTTCACTAGGAATTGTGGAACCAACAGGTGTGTATATAATGCAAATTTCCAAAAACAGCAGGTGGGTGAGAGCTGTACAGCTGCCAGTGTCACATCAGGTATCCAAACACCTGACTCACAAAGCTCACTTGAAAGCTGCAACTTGCTCTGGAAGGAAAGGGTTAAACCGTGGGATTTTGCCTGTGCATGAAAAAGAGAATACAACATACCTGTTACACCTAGTGGCAAACTGGGCACTTCATCCTCCTCCTCTTCCTTCTCTCCAGAGTCCTGCTTATCTCCATCTTCTGCCTCTGCAGATTCATCTTCTTCAGTTTTTGCTTTTTTGGTTTCTATATCTGGAGTGTTATTTTTACAGAAAACAAGTCAGTTAGAAATATAAAGGTTATCATGAAAAGCTGGTCCACAGACTGAATTTCCTTTAGTCAGTAAGCCATGTGCAAAGATCACAATTTTCCATGGAATGGAAGGGGGCTAGAGGAGAGACAAGGTTCCTGTGGAATTTTCTGAGGCACAGAGCAAAAATTCCCCAAGTTCCTTCCACACAGCCCACTTTGCACAGTGAAACAATGTAGCTTGACGTATATCATATGACATCTTTTGTGAAAGCAAGATAAATTGTCCTTAAACAGATTACAAAATTCTTTCCCACTGGCAATGCAGACGCCAAATTTCCCACACAATTTGTGCTCAGCTTATGTGAGAAGTTGCATTTTAGGTACCTGAATCTTTAGAGAGGAAAGCACCTCTTCTTTGCCGTAACCATGATGCATGTCCCAAAAACCAAATACATTTTGAAAGCTTCTATTCCTCATACATGTCTAGATATTTATCTATAAATCTATGCATATAAAAATATATGCAAACCTAGCAATATTTGTGTGGTGCTTTTCAGTTTTTTTTGGTAGTTTTCCAGTATACTTCAGTTTCATGATACATAAACGTTGCCAAAGGCTGGACATATTGCTAAAAATCTGTATTGGCTGCACACCCAAGTACAGACAGCACCCATCTACCAGTGCCCTGAAACACAGATCATGTATTTGAATAACAAACAAGCAAAATATCCAGTCAACGTTACAAAGCACACAAATAAAGTGGCAATTAATATGAATTAAGGATTCAAATATCGCAGCTGGAATGAAACGGGCAGATCTTTAGACCTCAGGGATTTTAAAGCGCACATCTGACCGGCACATGGCATTCCAAACTTTCCCCGACGCGGCGGGAACCGTAAGGAGGCGCTTGTGGGTTATCCCAGACTAACTGAGCCCTGCGAGACACGCTGTCTTTGCTAAGAACACGCACCATCGCCTCCATTGGCCACCGTTTTTCTCTTTTTCTTCTTCTTTTTCTTCTTTTCCCCGCTGCGGGGTCCGGCTCCGTCCGCAGGCTCCGCGCCCTCCTCGGCCGCTGCATCCTCTTCTGGCACCGCCGCCTCCACCTCCTCCTCCTCCGGGGGTCCCTGAGAAGCCGCCTCGCTCGGCGAGGGCACTGCACGCCGGAGACAGAGACAGAAGGAGGGGAGAGAGGGGAGAGAACACAAAGTTAGCCACGGCTCCGCCGGCGCTCAGCCCGGGAGAGGCTCCGCGGCGCCGCCCGCCCGTACCTGCCCCCTGCGCCGCCAGCAGCTTCAGGTTGCGCTGCCGCAGCTTCAGGTTGCGCTTGTGGATCTTCCTGCGGAGCAGCCGCATGGGCAGGTTGCTGGCAGTAGCCGGCACCGACATCGCGGCAGCGGCAGCGGGAACCCCGCGCTCCGGCACACGTGGGGAGGCCGCGACCGGAGCCGCCGGAACCGCCGCCCGCGGGGCCTCACGGGCACCGGGCAGCGCCCTCTGGGGGCCCGGCGGAGGCAGTGCAGCACGGGGCCCGGCCCCCATCTCTGCCCCGGTCGCCGCTCCTGCTTTCGGCCTCGATTCCCGCCCCATTCCCGGCCCCCATCCCTGCCCCGGTCGCGGTACCGATCGCCGCTCCTGCTTCCGGCCTCTATTCCCGCCCCATTCCCGGCCCCCATCCCTGCTCCGCTCCCGGCCCCGCTCCCGGTCCCGCTCTGAGCCGCCGAGGGGGAACGCGCCCCGGGTTTCCCTGAGCAGGGGGCTCGCCGTCCCACACAGATCCCCCCAGCCTCACAACACCCATCTGCCCGGTGGTGCTGCCTCCACGCATGGTTACATGTGTTCAGCGGGAGAAAGAGAGTGAATTAAAGAATCAGGTTGAAAAAGAACTCTGAGATCATCGAGTCCAACCTACGACCAAAATCACCCCGTGTCACCGAGCACCATGTCCAGGGATGGCGACTCCACCACCTCCCTGGGCAGTTTATTCCAATGTTTAATCACAATTTGTGAAGAAATTCTTTCTCATGTCCAATCTAAGCCTTCCCTGGGGCAGCTTGAAGCCGTGTGCTCTTGTCCTGTAGCCTGGGAGCGCAACTCACCCCCCAGGTGCCCCCTCCTGTCAGGGACTGTGGAGGGCAGAAGGGCCCCCGAAATTCCTTTTTTCCAAGCTAGTAAACCTAGGCACATCCATATAAATCACTACAGACCACGAAGAGAAAACCCATGTCTACTTAAAAATACATTCTGCAAATGCAACGTAAGGTACCCGGCTCCCTCAGCGCTGCTCATCAGCCCTTGCCCAGCCTCACTGCTTTACTCTGCACCCAGTGCAGCCCCTCTGTGCCCTGGAACTGAGGGCACAGCGCTCCAGGTGTGGCATCACCAGTGCCAAATCCAGGGAGAGTCACTTCCCTCCTCCTCCAAAGAGGATTCCCCAAGGCTGGTTCTTGACAGCAGAGGGCACAGACAGCACAGGGATGTGCTTTGTCACCTGAAACCAGAAACTAGCGCCTTCTGAGAGACCCGAGACTGCAGACTGAGTGAGGTTCAGCCCTTGATATCTTGCTGTAACCCAGAATAAACTGCGGAACTAATTCTATATTAAGTAACAGAAGCAATTTTTCACCATCTGTAATTATTGGCTTCCGTAGGCCATTTGGATCACCAGGATGAGAATTTATCTTACTTCAGACTTCAGACTATGAACCGTCCAGACTGTCACAGACTGGATGCCACTGCTTTATTAAATTGAACAGATTATTGTTAGTTTTCTGTGTTGCTGTTCTGGTGGCCTGGAAAGGCCCAGGGATGGCCTTGGAGAGCCGACGCTTCAAAGGACGAGGAGAGACTTCTGATCTTGTCTCGGTCTTGGTGTTTATTAATTGTTTATCTAAAAGATTTTCTTTCAGCCCGACAGAGGTCTGCACAGCAAGTCAGCCATGGGCACACTCCCGAAGCCCCCGGGCGGTCACTTATCTTTATACCCTAAGTTACGTGTACAATATTTATCATTTTTCTCCAATACTTTCTACTCTTATTAACCTGTGCACTTCTAGTAACAACCAATCCCGAAGTGCCACCACCACCACAGAAGATGGAGGCCAAGAAGAAGAAGAAGAAGGACAGGACACACCCCAATTCCTCCATCTTACTTCTTTAGACCCCCCTGTACCAAAATCCTAAACCCTGTGTTTTACACTTTAACTAACTTATCCCTTCACCATTCACCCAGTGGGATCCTCCCAGTCCTCATACAGGTCTCATCTCCTGTGTAGGATCAAAATCCTGCCACCAGACACTTCTGGCAACATTCCAGGATTCCCGAGCCCCCCAAGGGTGGTCTCGGCCTCTCTGCACCTCCATCCTGAGGTGCTGAGATCCCATAGATTATTGCTATTTCCATCAGCTGCATTTGAAACGAAACTGATCCATCCTCAGCAAGAAAGACTTTTGGTACACACTCCAAAGGAACTCAGTTTCACCTACTTAATTTTAATCAGGCAAAAGTTCCTTACTGCAGCTCAGTGTAATTTAGGTTCTGTGTCTGTTTTCTCCCTGGCTACCTTATATTGCATTCGCAGAATGTATTTTTAAATAGACACGGGTTTGCTCTTCCTAGTCTATAGTGATTTATATGGATGTGACTAGGTTTACTATTTAGATCCAGATTTTACCTGGGCAGTGCTTCTTTCTGGAATATGGTCATTGTGCAGATAAAATGGATAAATATCTGGACAGCACGGAGCTGACACTAATGCACTGAGGGAGGACAAATTTGGGCTTGGCATGGACTTCATGTTCCCATTTAAACCAGTAGTGCCAGGATCATCAGTATTTTTGCTTTCACCCACGTTATCACACCCCCAGCTCTGCCAAGAATTAGGACCTGGTAAAGGTAATCCTGGTAAAGGATTCTGGTCAGGTAAAAGCCTTTATATAAAGAACTCACTTCAGTGTCCATGTTGGACTCTAGCTGACTTGGCAAGTCTTTGTGAAATCGCATTAGTGTGGCACAAGGCCCATATTGATAAACTGTCCTGAACTGTTATGTCAGGTCACACTGACCTGCTCTGTTGGCTACAATCAGCATGGCACACAAGGAAAACTTTATAGACAAAAGATGGTCCTGCATCTGCGTACACAGATGTCAGGGCATTCTGAATCAGAATTCAGGAAGTACACATTTTTTTTTAGGTGGCAAATTATCATGAGCTCCAAAATTGCTTTATCTCAATATCTTATAAAATATGTTACTTAGACTTAATAAACAAATGTGCTTCTCTGGAAATTTCAAAATGTGTTTTCGAGCTTCCTTCTTTTAGCATCTATTTGTTTTTCTTCAAGCTGTTATTGTGGAAAGTCACAAGAAAAAAAAGAAGACTCAGAAGATAATAATGATAATATTATTGTGACAAGTCTAGACAGTAATTTAAACCACTAACTCATATTAATGGTTTTTCTCTGAATTTTGTCATTTCTTAGATAGCATATGAATCTCCTCTAGTACAAGTGTAATTTTTGTCCAATACATTCATTCCTAATTGCTTGAGTTATCAGGCAATCATTATTAACAATAGGATTTTCTCAAATCGTTATTGAATTGGTGTCAAAATGTCCCAAATTTTCTACTCATGATCTTGCAGGAAGGTTTGTACGGAAACATGTTTTGTGTGAGTAAAACCTTTATAGAGCTGAATAAGTCCATATGAGATAAAGGTGAATATTTTTAATGGGCTGCCAATGTCAGTATTTTATCTCCCAGAGTTAATTCATCCTTATAGCCAAATTCAGAATATTTGTGCCTACTTACCATAAACTAACTTAAATTAAAATGTAACACAGAAGTAGTCATTGATTTCAGTTGCATCATTTCAAGTAGAAAGTGTAATTTATACAAAAGGTACCAAAACCCCATCTAGAAAAGGTTGTGAAATGAAAGTGTGTAGTCATTATTTAATACAGGATTTTGGGTACAGAGCTGAATTAAAGAAGACAAGTTTTATTTTCAGAAATCAGAATTTTTGAAGAAATGCTTTTTTGATGTCTTAGGTTGGACATGAAAAAAATCAACACTGATGTAATTTATGAACATCTGTACCATTCAGCTAAAAGTTCTGAACCAGAAAACTAAAGCTTTTATTGTTTGCAGCCACAAACTGGAAAACTCTTCAGAGCTGTCTTTTAGTTTTTAGCAGATTATAATTTTCCATGCTATGCAAATGCAAATTTATCTGTCAGACAGTAATACAAAAGGACTTGGTTTAAAATAAGATTTTTTTTAAAAAAATGTGTCTACCTTACCAGTCTGTGTTCATATGCCAATGATGGATACAAAGGTGTCTGCAGAAATAATAAATTTTCTAATTTAGTGGAGATATATAATTCTGAAATGTGGACTTTGTCAGAGAAAAGTAACCCAAATCTGAACTGATATAAATGTCAGAGATACGGATACATTCAGATACATCACATGGAGAATAGATGACTTGATTTATAGAACATGTCAATGTTAGTATGAGTTAGAAACTGGTGGTACAAATCATGTCTTTACAGAGTATCACTGAATATCTCTGAACCTGTGAGGGAATTCAAAGTATGGCTAACCAGGAGAGTAAGGTATCCATGTTTGGAAAAAACAAGGCAGGCAATCACAATCACATATTTTTAGGGGTTTGGTTAATGCTGCTGTCAGCTACTGTCTCCCTTGGGCCATGTGGCAGTCTGGTCTCAGTTAAAACTGACAGCAGCAGCCCTTGGTGGACATGGCAATTGAGCTGGATTCAAATCACATCAGTGAATTTTTTATTTCTCATTCAGCCCATATTTTACAGCTGGAACTGAAATCATTGCAGATCAGATCTCCTGATCTCCTCTTTGACACACAGAGGACCAAAGTCCAGGAAATGTCACTTTGTAGGAAATGTTGGAATTCTTCCTTGCAGTAAGAGATTATTTTATGTTTATCACCCACACACTGCAAACAAAAAGTCTCCAGGAAAACAAGGTGCTATACACATTTTTATCCTCACAGAGGCAATGAGAGAACAAAAAATACATAATGCAAGAGCAGTGCACAGTTTGTAATGTACCACTGGCAGGCAGGAGGGTACCATGAGGATAACTGAAGTGCAAATATTATGCATGGCACACAGCTGAAGAGGTTAGATTCTATTTTATTTAATTTTATTTTTATTTAAGGTCTGTTTCTGATGTTTGCATTTAAGCTTACAAAATATTTTTGGGGTCCTCAGAAGCTGCTTTTCTGAGTCAGATGAAATAATATTCAAACATTTTCTATTTTAGGAGGCTGTTTACAGGTTTGCTTCTCCTATTCTACAAACCCTAGCAGGTGTTGATAAATAGCTTGTTTTGCACATGACAATAAGCTACAGCCACTTTTATTAAGAGAGAATGTAAATTCACAATTTCTTTTTACCAACAAAGATCCAATTTTTAACGTTTTCCTGTTTTTAGAAAACTTAGTGAAGGTCTCAAAATGCTGCAAAGACTACAAGTAGGATCAAGTGATTTATTAGCAGATTAATCAAACTGCAGGTCTAGCAACTAGTTTATAACTTACAGACTGACAGGTTCATAACCCTTAAAATAATAATTTTCTCAGGCATAAAAGGCATTCCTTTTACAGTGCCCTCATTAATTTAAAGAATCCTAGTAAGTATATTACTGTCTCCTATTCAGAAGGAGTGTGTCTTTTATATTGCTTTATCATTTACAGATCTTCATTTAAAGTAGCTCTGTTCAAGCTATATGAAGTCATGATTAAACTCAAAGAGAGTACGAAATCTGACACAGTAAGGGAAATATATGGGGTCAGCTAAAACTCTTCGCAGGTCTGTTGAAGATAAAATTGGAAGGGGAGGGATATTCTGGTGCATAGCAGCTGGATGGAGGCTGATGAGTGGCAGTTTGTGGCTGGAATGAACACAAGATGTCACCCTCGCTGTGAGAGAGCTCCAACACACCAATGCCTTTAGCTGAAGAGGAAAGAGAAACAAGGATTGAGGATTTTTTTCTTTTTTTAAAGTGTCCATCACGTGTGCTCCTTCATTTACCTATCCTGGAACACTGTTTCACTGCAAAATTTTTTCAGCCTTGCTGAGTATTTATAAGAAAATTCTCTCATGCCATTTATCATTTTTTAATTGCTTTTTAAAAGTAGGTTCTGAAATTTGCAATTGGGTTTTACTTCCTTGAGTGGACAGAGAAGGCCCATGTGTCTCAGGGAGTTCTGGGTGTTATTGTAATATTGATTAAACAAAAGTGTGTTATTTTTAGTCACCAAAATGTAAATATACAAGTGATGCTAAAATACTATTTTATTACAAAGTATACATCTAGTGGAAGCAAATTCTCATCAGCTTGGAGAGAGGAGAAGACAGACCATGTCAAATAATCTCCAGCTGGCTGTCATTTTAGCCCATTCTTGACCAACTTCAAGAAAATATCAAAAGGGTTCATTCTCACATTTTCCTTGGAGTGGCTCACCCCCCCCTTGCCCAATATCATTATTATGCTTGTACATCCATAGTTTACTGTATTCTTCTGCTCTGCATAATTCTGCATATCCTTAAACATGGTGTAAGTCACTTTTACTCCTAAAACCCTTTTAGATTAGCATTTAGAGGAGATTTAATATCCCTGAGAATGGGAATGATTTGCTCCTATCAACTTTTTTGTAATATTGTTTTTCCTGATTGAAAGTCAGCAGAAGATTGGAGAGTCAGCACTCCAGAAGAGAATGTTTAAGCAGCTTGTATTGCTGGGCTCCGAGCTTTTATGGTCCAGCCCTTTATAAACTGTGTCAAGCTGTGATAGTTATAACTATTGCACACGTTGGCTTAACCTAGATCGTGCAGTCATAATGCATTAGCCTTTCCAGCTTTCACTTGCTGTCCTTTATTAACTGTGACATTTTCCCTTAAAGGTTCAGAGCAAGCATGACTTTATGATCAACCATAAGCTTTAACTAAACCGACTCTTTTTTCCCAAGGAAGGCTGTTGTGGAACAAACCAGGAGATGGCAGTCTTTCTTAATGGATCACGGTTTGATCTGTTGGTGACTGCAACTTCTGTTCTTGTAACCCAGGATAGGCAAAAAATTTAAAATGAGGTGAAGGAAGGGCCACGTTTCTTGTCTTGTTGGCACAGGAAACCATTTCATGCCCTGGTATCTTCCAGAGGCTTTTCTTTCAGTTGTCAGATCTTGAACTGTCATATAAATCCAGGGGGAACTGTGGTTCACATTGGCCTTAGTGCAGTTTTCTCACCTGGCTCTTTCAACATACCTGAAGTACAGTTCTCTGCTCCCTGGTAACACAGAGGAGAAGCCAGTGAGTAGCCAACCTTGCTGAGACTGTGCTCTTGATCTGAAGGTAGGCCATTAAACAGAAAACCAGCTTAGAAACAAACTCAATTCATTCATCTATGTTTAATCAGCAAAAATATAGTAACCCAGAGACTGCATGACCTACTCTGTCCCTCAATTTATGTGTCATCATTCTTGGACAACTCAGTGCCTCCTCAGGGGATCAAGATGGTTTTAAGTGGCTGGGGTGCTTTTGATCTCTGTTATGTAATGTGACAAAAGACAGTGTCACATCTGTTTATAGCCCAGTGGGATAACACTGTCCTGGTGTGTGATTGTCTGTTCTTACTGGAGAAATAATTACTTCATGGTAGTATTAGATACCAGCTTATTTTGAGCTGTTGGCTGCAAGCATGAGCAGAAACTTCTTACCTTTGTATATATTTTTCTGCAGAGTAAGCACCAGAAAATGGCACAGGAGAGCACAGACGTGGCTTAAATTAAGTCTTTGTCTTTATTGACACAGTGCAACTCAAACAGAGCTTAGGAAAACCATGATCTGCCTTCAATTATTTATTAGAACCTGTGATAGATTTAATTCTAACAAACTAATAATCTTGTATCTCCCCAGTCATCATGGCCTTTGGATTCCCAAAGCTGCCTCTCAGCATTACCACCCTTAAACTGCAGTAAGGTGCATGGGAATGGCAGGAGGGCAAAGACCAAGAGCAGTTATTATTCATGATAACATCAGGCTCATACATTGTTTTGACCAACACTTCATCTTTCAGTGGGGAAAATTCTTGCTTTGCACTTTAAAAATAGTCCAAATTCTCTTAAACAACACATAACTGACTAATAGAAATATTAGAATAATAAAATGAATACATTCTTTTGGACAGTGTGAAATAAGGGGAGCAGATATAGAGCTTAGCTAATGTTTATTAAGAATTCTAATTGCTACATGAACTTGTTGCAGAACCAAACAGAGGGAAAACAATACATTGCTCTAAATGTCCAGCTCCATTCTTCCTCATCATATTTGTCAGTAGTGTAAGGGAAAGGTTTTGGTTTTTGAAGTTAGTGATAACAGACCTCCAGGTCATTTTTTTTGTGTAAAGGTCCTTAACCTTTCTCCTGCAGCTCACCTTGTTCAGTTTGGTGCACTTTACTCAATGTCTTGGCACTGTTTTCCTGGGCATCCATGCCAGTAAACATCCAGCAGAGCCCTATTTTTAACTTGGTGTGCAGGAAGATGATCTGTTCACATCTAGAATGCAAATGTCTGGATTTGCCAGAATTCTGCAGGTGAGAATTGTGTACATGGTGAAGAGTATCTGGGTACGGGTTTGAAATATTGAAAGTTTGGAGACACTGAAAATATAAAACTCTTTAGTATGACAAAACTCCTTGACATATGAATGACACTGAGTGTATTTACCAAAGTTTGTTATTTTATCTGCGTCACAAAATATCAGAAAATAGTGTATGACATTTCAGTTGCTAGGCAGCATCATGCTCCAGGACTTTAAAAGCCATGTCAAACATTTAGCTTAATCATTTGCCAGAAATGTTTAAAAGCATAATGTCTCATTAATAATTATTAAATCATTGAGTCATTCAGAGAGAGATGTTCCATCTCTGCTTATATAGTGGTAAAACACAGGTCATTTACTGGGCATGCAAGAGCAACCAGGTATTAGAATTACAGAGCCTTATTGGAGGATATGCATGAAGAAGAAAGCCATGATAGATTCTATACTACTCCATTCTCTGACAGCTCAAAACATTCTTGTCACAAACATCTTTTGTGAAAAATCCTTTCTTCAGGATTTTTCCCCCTTCTGAGAAGCTGTGGCCTCAGCAACAACATGTAAACAATGGTTATCTGCTGCTGTGGAATGCAACAGGTGGATCTGTGATTGGTGTCCTGTGGATGTTTGGATTTACTGACCGCTCACGGCAGAGCTGTTCTTGCTTTCTGCCTGGACACAGGCCTTTGTTATTCATTCTTTTCTATTCTTAGCTTAGCTAGCCTTCTGAGAACTTTCCTTCTATTCTTTGTAATATAGTCATAATGTAATATATATATCATAAAATAATAAATCAAGCTTTCTGAACATGAGATCAAGATTCTCACCTCTCTCTTCACCCTGAAGACCCTTGCACACCCTGTAACACATTCTCATATTAATTGATAGGTGTAAAGAAACAACATGAATAATATAACCAAAGTTCTGTGTTGACTGTAGGACTGGAACTCAGAAAATACATGTGGCGCTTCTACCTTTACCACAGACACCCTGCATGATTGGAATAAATCATTCATGGTCTCATTCCTGCTGTGTAACCATGGTCAGTGTCATGGACCCTGTGTTGAAGCCCTCACTCCAGGCAGTGCCAGTGTCACATGAGCTCCACAGTGGTGCCAGTCTCCTTCATTGCCTGTTGGGAGTAAGGAGTGAACTGGCTCTGAGCAATCCTTCTGAGCAGTTTGGGAAGCCATGCTGGGTGCTCCCCTGGGTTTGTAGGTTGTGAGATTCACCTGGATCAATTGAAATGCTGTACTGCCCTAGAGTGTCACTCATACCATTTGGATAGAGTTCAGTAGCCATTATGCTTGCTTATGCATGAAATGATCAATCCTTGACCAGGGTCCAGGGCATGAAATGATCAATCCTTGTCTGGCATGTCCAGGGAATCCTGGACACTGTTAGGGACACTGTCTGTAGGGCTTTCCTGTGTCCTTCTGCTAAGCCCTTGGCCTCTCAGGATATGTTCTGGCAGTTCAGACTTAGGGCACACACAGATCTTGGCTTCCTCAGAGTAGACACCTCCTTTGAAAGCACCATTTTCAGTTGTATTCTATGTACATGATTTTGCAGTACTCTGACTCTGGCTGATGTTGCACAGCTAATTGTTGGTCACTATGAGGCCTTCTGCAGAGTCTGATTACTTGGGATAGGAATTTATCTGCTGAAGACATTTTGTTTGTGCCACAGAAATGTTCCTACTTTGTTGGTCTGACAGAAGATAAGGCATTGAGTAAGTCTGGCACGGGAGGTGATGCTGAGAGACACTGGGAGATAGATGAAAATGAATTCCCTGGGCAGCCCCTGTCTGACTTTAGTGCAGATACTTACTTCTTCCAGGGAAGTTAAACCTCACCTCCACTGTGCACTTCTGCACATTTACACCTTCTACAACTTTACACCCTCTAGATAGTTAATTATCTTTTAGAAGAATAAACAAACTAATTGTAAACTACTTTTAATTACATAATTTCCAATGTCATATTGTCTTTCCTTTAAACTGCACAGCTTTAACAGAGATACAGACCTATGAGACAGCAGGTGTGGATCTGTTAATCTTTCCATCCTTATTATTGTGTTTTTTTCATTGATTTTAAGGCAGATTCTGTGAGTTTCATACTCAAATCACCTAGCAGATTAACACACATGATTTTAAGTGTGATTTGAAAGCTCCCAGTGTCTTCATCTGACTCCTCTGATGTTGCCTTTCTATGTAAGAGCCAAAGTGCAGAATGAAGAACTGATTCTGCTTCAAAATTCTGCTTCCCTCTTGTTATATTGCACTTAATGGGAAAATGTTTATAATTTCAGCATGTAATTTTCTGCTATTCTCAGACAGCTTTAGTGATAGAAGCAGTACTCAGGGTGTGTTTGAGAGATACACTTTCATCAGTAAAGAACAGTCTAGTGAACTAAAGTAGAAAGAAGAAGAACTGTAGAAAGATTAAGATTTTCCTATGCTATTGGAATGGAAATAGACCCTTGAGTAAAATATTTCAGGAAACGAATCCAGTAAGGTCCAATTTAAAGAGAAAGTCCACTTACATGGGTAAGTACAGGTTTCTGACTTTTCCTCTCTTTCAGAATTTCCCCCTAAGTTATAAAATAAGAATAATTACTTCAAGCAAATTTTTCTGATCATTTATTCTACTAGGATTTTCTGGGGTACATTTTCAGATCATGGATTATAGGTGCATTTCTCATTATCACTAATGAGAATTTCAATGCATGAAATAATTTCACAGTGCAAATCACAAATATTGTGATTTGCAATACACCTGTCAGTCTGCTTTCTCCTGCTATTTCATTAATATTTAAATAATAATATTTAAAGGTCAAACTTAGCCTTCAGTGCTATTAAAATATATTATTCTGTTTCATCTGACTTTACGAGAACATTTCTGGGACAGTTCTCAGTAGACAGGGAAAAAGGCAAATCACCATACACTGCTGCCTTTTTAATCCAGGCTTTTTCTTCTCTTTCCAGCAGAGATTGAACAGTTTCCATCTCAGAAGGGGAGGAGAGAGGCTTGTAAGGGAATGAAGTGTAATTCACAGTGCAGTCAATGGCATGAGGTACCACTCTTCTTTGTGCCTGGAGAGCCTTGCAATAAAGCAGTTGCAGAACTGAAAGGCTTCATGGGATGTTTGTCCAGCAGAGTTTCTCAGAGCACATCTCAACAATATGGCAAATATTCTGCAATGAAAGGAAATGTTATGTTTTTAGTGCATTGGTGTGATAAATTGAGCAGCAGTGCTCCAAATTGAGCAGCACTTTTCACACAGATGTATAGACAGCTGAACTGTGTTTCAAATGTGGGATTTTGCATTTTGAGCAAAACTCAATTATCCCAAAAACCCCTTATCTGTGTAAATATTTGTGGCATCAGAACTGAAGGTTATAGGGCCAGGTTTGCAAAGAATTATGAATACAGGGTGTGAAGTCCATATAACAATGTTCTTTGACTCAAGACCACGCTAATGCTAATATTTTCATGTGACTCAATCCCCCTGAAAACAACAAAGATATTACAAGGCATTCATTTACTTGTTCTGTTCCAGATGTTAGTCTGGTGCTGCTGAGAAGGTGGAAGAGGTCCTGCAAAGCATGGGTGAATATGCATAGATAATATTCACTGCATCAAAGCTGCTTCTCCTGTGAATTTCAGGGATTCTGCCATGAGAGGAAGGTAAATATTGAGCTGTACATAAGGAGTATGTGTAGATTGTTGCCTATAGCCTCCACTTGCAGGAGTCCTTGCAATATTTGTTTCTGTGCACACAAAAGGGTCTCAGGAAGGACCTTGTAGATGAGAAGTCTTCTTCAGCTCAGCCACTGCTCCAGGAGCAAGTGGGATATGTGGCAGCAGACAGCTTAAATGCAGAATATCTGTCCTATCAACACTGGATATTGATGCAGTTGGACTTGTGCTAAGAGACACCTGGGATCCAGCTTTTCCCACTGTCTTCTTTCACTACACATGAAGGGATTATGCAGATTTAAACCCAAATTGTGTCCCCACAATGTGGACACAGTAGTGGTTTGGACTGAGCAAAAGTCTGAGCAGATGTTGGTTATAAATAGACACACCTCTGGTGCTGGGAAGCTGTGCAGCTTGATGCATTTTATTGTAAAAGACTGTCATACAACAGGGAAACTATTTAGTCAAAGTGTCAAATCTCTACCATGGATGTGAAGAGAAACATAATTGTTCACTTCAGTGGAAATAAGATCAATCTCCAAGTGCCTAACAGTGAATAATCCTGAGCTGCTCTCCTAAACCTGCCCTTGTAGTACTTCACCAGCTGATTGCCAGGCTGTATTTCTTTCCTACCATGGATCTACATATTGTGCCATGAGAGAATATATTGGTCTTCTAATGTAAAGAGATCACAGTCTCTGAGCCTTTGGACTTGCCCACTAATGCCTGGCTGTAAGGTGGAAAATTAAAGTAGACTCTATTTCTTTTGTCTGCACCTTTTTACCTAATCTGAACATGTTAGAATGTAACTTTCCTTATCTGCAACATAAATTGGTGATTACAGCTCTTGCTAGCAGACACAAAAGTAGAAATTGTAAATGAATATAGGTTTAACTGGAGAAATTATCTTCAGCTATATAGCTGATTATCCAAACCCTAATGTCGTTCTTATCAACCTAGAGCTACCTGCTTCTGAAGGTCTGATGTAAATTATAATTAATTCAGCTTAGTATCATTATTCAGTGTGATTTTCTGACCTAGGCTGTTGCTGGATAATCAAATGCCCTTGCTGTATTTCCAAACACCTCTTTTGAAACATGGAACAGCAATAAGAAAGTACAGTTGCAGGCACATTGAAGGAAATTATAAAATTGAGATATGATAACAAGTAGCTATCTTTTATCACTTTTTGCATATTATCAAATAATAAAAATATTTTTATAAGCTAAATAATTCTTCCTAAATTCAATAGTTGAATAATTCCTCTGAGAGGGTGTGTATGGGAAAAAAACCAAACCCCTTCCTTTCTGCTGCCATAGAAACCAGTCTTAACCAGAATGTTGTAAATAAAAAGAGCGCCCTTTGGCTTCATCTTTATGTTGAATATGCATTGCTTTTTAAATAAGAAAAAAAGACAATTTCTCAAGCAGGTAGTCTGTTGATCCCCCCTTAGATTTGTCTGTATTTGCAGAAACAAGCTGAAGAAGAGATTTTTGACTTAGACCCTAAAGAGTTTGCAGAGGCAGCCTGAGCACCCCTACAGATTTTTCCTGTACAGTCAGAAGGCACAGGGCACAGCAGAGTGCATCTCTCCCCTTGCTGTGCCTTCATCCTTCATCTGCCTGTCATGGACAGTGGGTTCCCATAATTTCAAGTATTTTTGGTAATAAATCAAACATTTTCTTGGAGTGGGGCAGCTGACACAGCCACTTTCCTGCAGCTCAGTTCTGATATAAAAAGGAGTGACTCAGGCTCTCCACAGAAAGGAGCTAGTTGGTGCTTTGATTGATGAGTGTCCATCTGACAGCAGTATTTGCATTGTAAAGGACTATGTTTCATTGAAGTGCCACAAGCTAAAATCCCCACAATGAAGGCACTGAAATGACAAATTAAATACTGCCTCTATTGGCATGGAAATTTTGGCACATATCAATTGCTTCATGTCAAAAAAAATATAAAATTACCTAGTACATTTTTGCAAAAATCATGTAAACAGTTGCAAAGATTTTCAGTTCATTTTAGTGTTGAATCTACTTTTTAAACTGCAAACTTTTTTTTTAATGGCTGAAATTACCTTTTTATTCTCAGTGTTATTCTGTTCTACCTCTATATTTCTTGAGAAAATTTCAAAATATGCCAGGATTTTGGAGGCAAAACTCTGCAAACTACTAATGCATCTGTGAACTGAATTAGGAGCTGGTAGGATCTTTCCACACATTGTGTGTGTTGTCTGTGTATCTGCTTTTGGTGCACTGCAAAATTGCATGTTACAGATGGAAACTCCAGTGCTCTGTCCTTGACACTGGGGAGATGAGACTGGGCTGGACTGGGAACACAACTGTGGGAAGTGAAGATCCATCTGTTCTGCTCAGTGCAGTTGTACTTTTCCAGTCATTTCTTTGGTTTCTACATTTTATTCCAGAAAGAATATATATATATAATGCCAACAGAGGTTAAAAAGGCTTTATGCCACTCACTCCTGCTGCTTCAGGAGGGACACCTGTCTGATTGCTGCAACTCTCCAGAATAAGTTGAAGTGCTTGTTTTAACATCTAAGGGTGAATCCGAAGACAAGGCTGGTTACAGCCCATTCTGGAGAGCTGTGGGGACATTGATATATACATTTTTTGTGGGCCATGTGTAGTCCAGCTGCACCATTGTAATGAGGAGACCTGGCAAAAAGCCCACTTAGGAAGGATCCTACACTGTTTTTTGGTCTGTTGTCAATCATGCAGCGCTTCCACAAGAATAAGCTAGTAGGTGAAATCAGCCAGATCACAGCTTAGTTAGTTCTAGGTATTTTGCCTATATAATGGAAGGCAGTCAGCCTCCCACAGGCTGGGTAATGACAGTGGCTGATTGTCAGTAGGTAAAAAATACTGTGTCTGTTGTAAGAAATGGATAAATACATCCTGCAGTCACAGCAGGATGAAAGTAGGAACATTCTGTATGGAAATCTGCTCTTCATTTCTGTAGGGGCTGGGTCAGCCATCAAGGCTTTGTGAAGGACGTGCTGAAGCTGGTTGCTCATGCTGCAAAAGAAAGAATTTCATGATAGTCTTGTCTTTTTTGCTATTGCTGGTTTCATTCCAGATGAAGCAGCATTTCTTCTCTGACTGGTCTTTGTGTTCTCACTTTCAAATACATACTTCTACCCTAAAATACAGTGTAGATCAAAAAGTAACTATGTAATGATTGTCTTTTCCTTCTCAACTAGGCTGCACTCAGAGAGTATATATATATATATATAATACTCACTGGCTAGCATGACAAGAGACACCTCAGAACGATTTTTCACTGTTAGCACAGTGCCTGTGAGATTTGCTCAGCCAATACCACAAAGAAAAACACTCCTTTCCTTGTCTCTCTTTAACATCAGGCCCATTTGCTAAGTCACAGCTGTGCAAACACACTGACAGCCAGGGTGTTACACCAGGGAAACCTCCTGCCACCTCCACAGCCTCCCCCTCCATGAGAGGGTGGTACAGGAAAGAGCAAGGCAGTGGGAGCTTTAGATCTCTCTGCTTTTCTACCTAGCAAGACTGTTCTTTCACTCATAGAAAGGCATGGTTCAGCTCAAGGAAGAATTAGATGCAGCCTCTGGGATTTTTCCAGGTGCTAATGGCTGGGGTGTGCCATAGGATGTGGATGCCAGCATTGGTGTTTCTCAGGGGGAAGCAAAGTCAGGGATGACTCAAAGGCAGAATTTGGGGGAGGTAAGGAGTTGTTATATCCATTTTATCTCTTTGGTAAATGCTTGTTTGACTCATGGGTCGGGAGTCTTTCAGGGCTCAGTGATACCTTGTACATTCAGAGGTAACTTCAGGCAAACACAGGCAGACCCCCATGGGGCTGTGGGGTTGGCAGCTGCGTCCACAGAATGACTAACAAATGACTTTGGGGATGTCAGCTTGGCACAGGTAAAAACTAAATATAAGTTATATTATTTAAATTTATTCCCATTTCAAAATGATGCTTGTCTGTACTAACAGTGTACTTTTATTTGGAGCAATGAAGTTCATTAGAACAGTTGCTTAGGCTGCAAAATCAAGTATTTTGAGGCTGAAAATTGCCAGATTTATGCTTGTCCATGCAACATTAACTATATGTCCAGTGTCTTCAATTATAGCATCCTATTTTATTTCTCTACAGGGTACCTGCCTTATTCAGTGTTCAAGAAGTGAAAGGAATCAGAGCAACTGAACTGGCCTTTACTATTTGCCTTTTGTCCAACTTTGTTCCTAATATTTCCCATTTCACTTGTTTTATATTCAACTGATCAGCCCCCTGTTGTTATTCTGGTGACACCAGACTGCCCTTCCACCTGAAGACTTCAGGACCTTTATAAATGATAACATTTCCAAGCCTTCTGCAAATTAAATTCTTCATTTTACAAAGGCAGCTAGGTACAAAAAAATGAAATTATATACTTGGACCCACAGGCACCTAGACTCAACCTAGGAATGTAACCTAGATTTGTGGGTTCCTGACCTTCCATTTTAAGAACAAATCTCTTGTCTTATGCCTAGTTACTGATGTTCATTACAAATGGGAATCAGAAATCTGTGGTCCCTTTTAATTGATCTGCAGTAAACTGCTGACATCATATTTTATAAAATTTCAGGTAGGGTGTTTGAAACAGGTAGAAGTAATCAATTAGAACCAGCTCTAGATGTGTCTATAAATTACTAAGTGACAAAATCTGAAAGTGAAATATCTTGATATATCCAGCAATATTAGTGAGAGAGGAGGCTTACATGGAAATGATTTTTCTTTTCACAGTAACACCTTGTGAAACTACAAGTTGGAACTTTAAACCCCTATCTTCATCACAGTTCCATCTCTCTGCTTTCTTCTGCAGTGAATGCACTTCCCATAAATCCTTAAGAAGAAATTGTACTGTTAATCCCACCTACCAAATTTTGTGTGACTCTGTGGAGGTGAAACTGGGATTGTGACTGCATTCTACCCCAGCAGCCAGCACAGCTGGTTAGGGTGGGACTGGGAAGGATTTAGATAATAGGACTGCCAGGAGAGCAGGAGGACATAGGTTGGCAGCTCTACATGGGATTGTTCATGGTGACAGCCCAGGCTCTGTGCTAAACCAGGTGGATTTCTGCTTGAAAAGTTTAGTGTTTCATTAAAGGCATAAAGTACCAAATTTTTGGCCCAGTTGAAAAAGCTTTAAGAGTGAAAATAAAAACATATAATCCTCAAAAAGAACATAATACAATTATATATTAAAAAAATCTGATAATACCAAAAAGAAAGGTCTAGCTCTGAGGTGTTGTTAAGACCTTAAGACCTTGGATTGTGTTCTTTGCTCAAGAAAAGCTGGTGTAGTCTGAGGAGCAGAGAGAGAAGAGAACAATAGTAGAAGTTGTTCTGGCTCTAATGGAGGCTTGTTTACAGAGTGAAGGATATGTTTACATGTCAGTGTGGAATAAGGCTGCCAAAATTCCTGCCAAAGCATAACCAGCAAAAATAATCCTGCTTGTGTCTTTGGTATTTTCTAAGCCAATTTCTTTACTTAGCATGAAGTCTGCAAGGGGATATCCATTAACATGAAAACCTACTGTGTAATTTAAGAAATAATATTTGTCCTAATCCTTTTTTCCTTCTCTCCCTCCCCCTTCCTGTCTCATCCCTGCTGCACAATGCTGTACTTCTACTGAATGCTGATGAGACCACACCAAGCCCAAGCCCAGCCACCACTATTGACCAGCTAAGCTGGCACCATATCAGCATTTAATACTTCTGACAGGGAGGAGATCAATGGAGAAGGCTAGTCATGATATTGAATTTTCTAGAGAAAATGGAACTTTGTTTCCTTTTAGTTTGTTTTTTAATATATTTATTCAAGTCCTACCTGATTATATTCTCTCCTCACCATAGCAAAGTCTTCCTGTGTTCAATCTTCTCAATCTGTTTTCTGAAGGTGCACATGCAGAGAGAAGCCAAGACCTTCTTTCAGCATGCAGTGAGAGAGATTTATTGTTCATATTTCCTACTATTTCTGTCCACTTGCATGCTTTAGTTGAAATGCTTCTTGATCCAAAAAAGTTTACATATGAGACTAGTGGATTCAGAAAGGAAACCAAGCTAGAGAAATACCTGAATGGTGGGTGGCATTTTGTAATTCAATATTTGTGCTCTTTGACACATGTATACACTACATTTAAGTAAGACCAATCAGTACAGAATTGCTGTTGAGATCATACTAAAGCTAAGAGAAAAAACAGAGAGGCAGTGGTTGCTGTGAAGCAGCAACTGAATACAAGTGTTTGCCTGTGGGTGAAGCAGCTCTTCAATGAAAAATATGGATGTATTAGAGGGAAAAAAAGGCTCTGAGAAACGAGTCCCAGGACTTAGAAGCTGTAAGTATAATCAATAACATGTAAGTGCTGGTATCTTTGAATTATGGAAGCTTTAAAATATATAAAATATGAGTTACAGTTTCTTTGTGCATTAACAAAGAGGCTGAACTCTTCCTTAGACACATTACTTTGGAAAGAGCAATGGCATCCATTTTTTCAGGTACTTCTGTCTAATAACAGTCCCCAGACAGTAGGAGCAGTCACACTACTGCACTGCAATATAAAGTATACTTTAAAACCATTTCCCTGACTGCAGCTGTCAAACACAGCATCAGTGTGTCCTGCCTGGTGGCATAAACACATTTCTTAAATTAAATAATAGACATCACACAATTTCGTTGAACTGCCTCACTGAAAGATGTGTAGACAATTAACCAAAATGGTAAATTCCATAATCCCAGAATAGTTGATGGTGGAAGGCAATTCAGGAAATAATCCAATCCTGCTGCCCTTCTGAAAGCAGAGGCAGCTAAAGCAGATTGCTCAGGATCCTGTCCAGTCAGGTTTGGAATAGCTGCAAGGATGGACACTTTGCAGCCTCTCTGTAAGCCTGTTCCAGAGTATGAGAACCCTCTAAGTGAAAAAGCTTTCTCTTATTTATACAGATATTTGTATTTCATTTTGTGTCCGTTGCCTCCTGTCTGATCATTGGGCACTGCTGAAAAGAGTCTGAGTCCATTTTCTTTACTCTCTCATAAGATGTTATTATGCTTTGCTGAGACCACCCTGAGCATTCCTTTCTCCAGCCTGAACAGCTTCACCTTGTATCTAAAAGCCCTTTTTAGTCCTTGTTGATTGTCTGGATCACCTTATCACAGATTCAGAGCATCACATGTGTGTGTCTGGAGAATCCAGAGCTGGACATAGGACTCCAGATGTGTCTTATCAGGGCTGAGTAGAAGGGAGCCATCACAAGTATGCTCTGCCCAAAATATGGAGTATTGCAATCCAGCCTGTCAAAATAACCCAAAATGTAATCCCCTGGTCTGGAAGTGCAGGAGTGTGGCTTGTATCATTCCATGCTTTTCCTTACTGGTGACTCTGCAGCTGTAAGCATCTCTGAGCATAGTGCAACATTTCATTATCAGAAATGTAGTTTTAGAATGAAATCCAAATAATTTATTACAGAAAGTTCCCATTAGAGCAGATCTATGTGTGCTGCCTAATGGTGGTGTGCTGCACTGGTCTGTTCAAGGCAGCTGAATTATGCTGAATCAATTCTTATCAGAATGAGACGAGAGTATCCACTCCATTCCTAGGTTTTATGATAATTTGTGTCGAGGTCCTCTAAATTAGAAAACAAACAGATAGTTGCTTAAGCAACCTGAATTTCTACCTTACAGGCAAACACTATAAACCAGATCATCTGTATCTGTTTATATTTTCCTCTTTCCCTGGGTTTTCCCGGGTTTTCCCTTTTCAAGGAAAGCTTAAATGGTGTGCATGACACTGTGGTGCAAAGTGCTTCAATTGCTGCTGAATCAAAGGTACATTTAGCTCTGGCTGAGGCTTATGAAAAACAGTGTTTACCTTGATCTTTATGCACTACTCACTCTCTGTGGCTGTGGCTGTTTTGCTTCCTGACAGATTTCTTGCTAGTCGTGTGAGAAATCTATGGCAAATGATTTGCAGGGCTTTCCTTCTAGGTCAGCAGTTTGCAAACACTCTTTCAGAAGTCAATTAAAATGTTCCATTTTCTCATTGGCATGAGGATAGTAAATGGAAGAATTTCAAGGCTTAATATGTCTCCCTCTCAGAAACACGTTAGCTGGCACAGCTGTGAGCAGAGGCACTTTATCAGAGATTAGTTTGTTCAGATTTCCTCCTGAAAATTGTTAACAGGGATTCGATTACTGTTGTGGGGAAGGAAGCTGGAAAATAAAGGCAATTGCTGGCTATTTGCTGAAGGAATCAGTTAAAGTAATAGTATCAGTTAAGGGGAGTTGGTGCTGCTTTGGAAGTTCCTATTTGCTTAATTGCAGTCTTTTCCAATGTAGCATCAGGTCAAAATAGAATTCCAATATGTCCTGCAGTTCAAGTTGCTTGTGTCTTATCTGTAGTGTATACAGGGGAGATCCAAAACGGGAGAGGAGTGTCTGTGGGGCACTATTGCAATGCTGTGATGGCCCCAGCAAGGGGAGAGAATGATACATCTGACTCCATTGATATCAGAAGGCTAATTAATTACTTTATTACACTATATTATTCTACACATCTAAAACTGAATCTGCCAAGCGCTCAACCCTGCACATAACACTCACACTGCCCAGAATCTTGTGACTGTCAGCTGGCAGTCCTGACACACAGACACACTTGGCCCTGATAGGCCAAGGGAACAAAACACCATCACTTTAGGTCAACAGTCTCCATATTGCATTCTACTTTGGCACAACACAGGTGCAGCAAATGATAAGAATTGTGTTTTCTTTCTCTGAGGTTCAGAGAATGTGAATCCCAGAAATTTTCTTGGGAAGAAGTGTGCCTTGCTTTTCTCTGTAAGGAGAAATGTGGGGCTACAGGACACGTTTCAGCTTGCAGCCACCCTGTGTCCCTGGCAGCCTCCAGAGCTGAGCTGCACATGTTTTCATCCACTCACAGCATTGCTGTCAGATCAATGGCTTCACCCAAAAGTAGTTATTGCTCTGTGCAGCTCTGTGCAGTTTTATTGCTCTGTGCAGCTAATTCAGGCTCAGTTAGTCATGCTGCCCTTTGGTGCACAAACTGTGTTGCTGAAGAAAAGTTTTCATTGAATAGAAAAATGAAGCAACTTGCTGCCTTTGTCTGCCCCTCACTTCAAAGTATGGGACTGCCTCCTGCTTAGTCCAGCTCTTTTCACCCAGATATCAGTGATTTTCACACAGCATTCACAGTCTTGCTATGTTTCACCTCAGGTTGATTATGTTCAGCCTTCCATGGGTATCCCCTGGATTGTTTTCTTCATCAGAGGAATTGTCAAGCTCATCACTTCTTGCTGCTCTGTCTGAACTTGATAATTAGCTCTGCCCTAAGGGCTTGTGAGCCTGAGGAGCTCTGCATTGACCAAAGTGGGTTTGCTCGATAGGCTAAGTGCAAATTTTCTGAGTCTTTCCTGGTACCTACCCAACCTAGCTTATCTTTGCATTGAGCTCCCTCATCTATAATTAACACATGTCAGAGAGGAATCTCTGCTCTGAAATTTTCTTATGAGGATAAGTTCCTCCCTGAAAATATTTATCAAGTTCTGCTCACCTTGACCATAGTAGTGAATTCCTTTGTTCAATAATTCACAGTCCTGTGAAGGACTCAAAAGTTCAAATAGCATTTTAATCATAGATTGGGTGGGATATGCCATAGGCTTTGTACTTTGAGTCTGTCTTCAGAACAATTAAAGCATTTTTTTCATGGATATGTTTTGATTTTAATTACTCAAAGAAAGTCAGTACTGCCTCAGAATTACTTCTAAATATGTGAAATTTTAGTGCAGGGATATTAATAACCTGACTTTTCCCACTGTGCTTAGTTTCTGCAGCTTTCATTAACTTCAGAGAGACTTGCAGTCACCTTCACTTCCAACCATAATTTTTCAAGCTTTCTTGACTCATCAGTGACAGAGATGGGAGAATGAGTCATGTTTTTTCATTAATGACTGCTGATTTTGAATATATCAAGGCTTTAATTTCCAGAAATCTCACAATATCCCTTTTCTTTTGCCTGTCTTCCTCCCAGCCTCCCACCTAAAAAACATGGTCAAAGATCTTGTTTTGAAAAGTCAGGCTTCTATATTTCCAGGTTTCAGATTAAAACTGAAAATGCAAAGTTCTGAAAAGCACCTGTCACTCACAAAGGTCCTGGCAATGACCCCTTTCATTAAATTTCATCTCCAGTGTTCCTCAGAATTCACTCTGCCAGGTCTGTGAAGCTGAGTTTGGTGTTTTCATCCCATCCTGCTAAATTGAGAAGAATATTTCTATTGATTCTGAAAGCAGGAGGATTAAGCTCTAGTGCCTGCTTTGCTCCATTGTGCCAGGGAGTGCCTTATAACCAATTTATAGCATTTGCAGCTGTGGTTTTCTGAGTGAAGATACAATATCTAACTGTTTACATCAGGGGTGACTTTCTGACACAGAGGGTTTTATTTTATTTTGTTATAAGTGATGCAGTCTTTATGGAAATTAAAATTAATAATTTTTTTCAATATGTGCTGCAGCTGCCTTAGTAAAAGCCAGTCAGCTTAAGAGCATCTCTCTGACTCACCTGAGCTGGGTGCAGCTGACAAACACCTGCTTTTGGCACAGAGATAGAGCCATAAGGTCATCTGGGTGATCCTCTTCTTCAGTGGCCTGTGCTTGGAGAGCTTGTGCTTACAGTTTTTAATATTCTTCCCATTGAAATAATGTGATATTTGAAGAGCTGCTCTCAAACCAATAGGATTAGGAGCAGTGCTTGCTGTTGTATATTTTCTATTAGACTGAGACTGCTCACTGTGCTGTTTCTCCATTCTGAGTTTCTACAGGCCAAATAATTGAATAGGCAAGAAATTAGTCACTCTAATGGTTATTTTTTGAAGGCTGTGAAAAAGGACCTTTTCTCAGTTTGATTATACATAGCGGTATATATTTTATCCAAACAAAAATTCGACTACAATAATTCCTTGAGGCAAAGGTGAAATCAGACTAAATCCATTTAAACACATAAAACATAAAAATTTACAGTAACACAAAAAGATGTTACTCTGTTTGCAAATATTTGGGAAAAAGAGATCTACAAGTGTGAGTCAGCAGCTGTTATTCTCTACCTTGGGCATGGATTCTCCATCCATGTAGAGGATGTAGAGAGGACTTGGAAGGTGCTGTTTCATCCCTGTTCCTTATGTTGTGTGTTCTCCCCAGTGCCATAGGTATAAAATCCTGGGGAGCTGATCGTCCAGGCCATGGCAATGGGGTTTGGTGGACAGAACACTGGGCTGGAGGCCTGGGCACCGTCTCCTTGTAGCCAACAGGAGCATTCCTCTGCTTCTTGGGAAAATGAGGCTATGTGAGGCATGCAGCCTTAAAAATGTAAACGTACAATTCTCTCAGCTCAGCACTTGTTGGAATATTCTATGTCCAAGCAAGGGCTGTCGATTTTCCCTGGCTTGGCACAGGGCTGCTGCATCACTGTTTTCCTCAAACCTGTGCCTTTGGAGGCTCCTTCCTCCCAGGTATGTTCCTGTGCACATAATCCATGGAAACACAGAGATCCCAGGGCTCCTCCTTGCTCCTGGGAGTGCCTTAGGCTGCCAGCTTGGTGAATATCAGTGGAAATGAGCACTCCTGGCTTTACACAGCATCCCACGTGCCAGGGCGTGCAGGTGCTGAGCATGCAAAGACCTGGAGTGGGCTGCACCTGCAGGCTCATTGCACCTGCATCATGAGAAGATGTCACCTTTTATTGAAAGCTGTGCTTGAGAAACAACTGATTAACACCTAAAGACATGGGATAAAATGGCAGAGATTGGTGCTTTGCTGTGCTGTAAACTCTCTTTGGGAAAGACAGATTTATCTCGGTTTTGCAATGTTTAGTTCTTCGTTTCTCTTTTTTACATTACATGAGGAGGAAGAAATGGGAAAATGATCAGAAAAGTTGCCTGAATATATTTTAATAATAATTTTAACATAAAAAGGGAAAAGTCATAATTTTGTTCAAATAGTTCATCTCCATTCAGACAATACAGAGGTTATTGCAGAGCTCATGCCTTTGATTTCTTACTTTACTTTGGTTTGTGTACCAACCAATTCTTGTTAAATATTTATGGACAAGATTAAAGACTTTATAAAACTTAGCAGCTGGCAGCTGTCCTCGCCTAAAGGATAATGCAGAGTTTTCATTTTAATTGGATAACTGTGTGACTGAAATATGCAAACCCCAAGGGGAACATGAGAATTGAAATATGTAAAGTATTTTCTTAAAGAAAATGCTCTTTTATATTCTGTACTTTCTTTTTCTCTTGGTAGCTTTTATCTGAAGGTGAAGTTGTGATTTCTTTTCTGCTTCTTCCTTTTTAAACTTTTAATTTGAATTGCTTGGTTTTGGTTGTTTTTCCCACTGAAGCTGAACTGTTTTGATGGGGTTCCTTCTGTTTGTTACAGGCCAGGCCTAGATTAATATGCCTTGTATTCTTTCTTTTGAATTTTTTTTTCTTTCCCTACACTAGTTCCCTTTTTTTCTGTTCTTAATTAACTACTCCTTTTATATTAGTGGGAATTTTTGTGCTCCACCCCTTGAAGATTATCTATCAACACAATCCTACAGGCCAAGGTCTTCCACATTAGCTGCCTATGCACACACACTCTCCTTGTGTTTGTCAATATTTCCCATACACCTTGCAGCTCAGCTAAAAGAAAGGGCAGCTGTAGCTGAGCAAAAACTGAGGATTGTATTTTAACCCTTTTTCCCTCTGGACCTATTGCTTCTGCCTTCCTAAAACTATTTTCTTCAGTATCTTAAGCTGTCCTGTGGCTACTGAAGTCAACAAGGCAGTGTTTATCTCTGCATGAATGTCATCTGCAGAGTGTGGCAATAAAACAGCAACAGTTTCTTTCTTTACCCCTTCATTATTTCTCAAAGATTATGGAGAATGGCCTCACAACCCCAACAATCACTCTCTCAACACCCTCAGTGGGTGTTGTCAGGGTCCATCAATTTCTAGAGGTCACATTCCTGTAGTAGTTCAGTTTCCAGCTCTTCCTTCTCTGATGATGGGGCTGTGTTTGCATCAACGTGGAATTTCGTTCCTAAAGTCTGGGTCCCAACAGTGCTGGCCCAACAGCTCAGCTCAGCTTTGCCACTGAGTTGTGCTGGCTTTAAAATTGCTGCTCATCACTTCATCCAGGACATTGTGACCTAAGCTAAACCAGACATCTACTGTCCCCCTTGAAGGTGTAGGGGAAGCCAGACACTTCCTTGCAGAGCTGGTGCAGAAGAGAGCACACAGGACAGGGAAAGAAGGTAAAGGGTCTGTGGAGTGACACCTGCATGATTCTGCTCAGAACTGTAACTTGGATTTGCATTGCTTAATTGGAAATTAGGCAGGACTGTGGAACTGAAGCCTTTCTTAAAATGACTCACCAAAGTTGATAGCTGAAGTCCTTATCAGAGAATAAACCCCCAAATTTGCTTTGTAAATAATAACTTGCCATGCCCCTATGAACTCTGGTTTTTTATTTCCAGTATTACTTCTCTTTCCCTCCTGGCACTGTAAAGCATTGACAGTTTACATTTGACACATAAATGTGTCATTAACGTGACCTGCACAAAGCAGGAGTCTTTGGGGCTGCACGGGAGCAGTTGTACCTTTGTGCATTTTTTATATGTTTTTTTGCCTTCCAGCAACAAGAAAGGATAAGGAGTTTTTGAATTTTATTTAAGGATGTAATTATTTCCCAGGCTTGTTTCCTAAAATGACAAGGTTGCCTTGCATTTGTTAAGAAATGAGTACTGATAGGAATATTATCATGAAGAAACATCTAATTAAAATACCTTTATTTTAATTTGTTCCTTCATCTCTTTGTAACAGATAACAAGAATCAACATATGATATTATTCTAATTATGATTTATTTTAATAAATTACATAAAAATTGTATAAAATCTCTTTAGTTCAATTTGTATTCTTTGAATACATAGGGGACTCTTGTTAGAAGTGCAAACAAGTTTAACTGATCTTTTGGAAATATAATACTCTTATTCATTGCTGTATTATTAATATATCTTTTTCCTCTTAAATGTTGGGTTGGCATCTGTAACGCCAAAATTCTTAGTTGGATTTGAGGCTCTTCAAAAGCTGTTAAGACAGCTCAGCCAGGTTTTGCATAGAACAGATCAGAGTGGTCAGAGTGCACCAGGGAGCACTTCTCTGCCTTTTGTGCTTCTGGAGGAACACTGACCTCAGGGTTTAGAGGTACACTGGGATTATGTCCTTTCCTTCTGCAGAAGAACTTTAAAATTTTAAGTGTGGTGCTTAAGTCCCCTCTCTGTCATCCTGTCTGGTGTGTGGGCCAGTAATTTCCATTTTCACCCATCTTTGTTTTAACTGGGATCAAATTCCACTCTGTGTGGAGATTCAGGCACAGAAACTTCTGGGTTAACTCTTGAAAGGATTTAATGTCAGCCATTTCAAATAGGGACTGTTGGCATATACATTAAATGGACATTATACATGCAGATTAGATGCAATTGTATGTGTCTTGTACACTTAATGTCTTGTACACTTTATGTAAACTCTGTGATGGCATCTCTAATATCTTATTTTTTAAAAAAGGCCTGTCATCATCATTTTCTCATCTTTTTTCTGCCACCCAAGCGTTGCTGAGATGCATCCTCACCCTAGTTTTCTTCTTTTCTAATAGAATTTCTGTGACTGAACAAACATATTGAAAGAAGAAGAAGGTAGGTTATACCCCTAATTTTTTATTCTCATAATCTCATTAGTGCTACAAGTAATGTCACCCAGCAAGAGTCCCATTCTTACTCTGCTAATTCACTTTCTGTGCCAGGTCTGTGAGGAAGATAAGGGAGTTATGTTTACTGAAGTGAGTTTTCTATTAAGTCTTCTGCTTGGTGTTTTGGATATATAATATTTGGCAGTTTTACTGCTATCTCTTGTCATATGATAAAAAAATGTTTGTTGTGTGTAGCTTCTGCAATCTCTTACGTACTGGACATCTAATCTAGATGTGACAAAGTGATGAGGAAAGGATATCAGAAGTAGTATCTTGAAGCCCTTATGATGTTCCATTCTGGTTTTGTTCTGTTTGTCAGAGTTCTTGGGTTGCCCCTCTATGTGAGAATGCAGGAATAGAGGGCAGAAATCCTTTCCATTGCATTTTGGGAGACTTTCACTGGGGTGCATGGACAAGAGAAGTGTGCATCTCAACAATATCTAAGCTTGGTTTTGGATCATGCTTGTGACATCACCACCCCCAACCCCCTTTTTTTAAACTCTTTTCTTTTGGAAGTTTTAAACAGAAAAAAAAATAAGGAAAATGTTGAAAAACACTGCTAAAAAGTTTAAAACATTGGTGATTTTTTTACCCTCAGTTGTGTCTAGTTTAGTCTTCACAATTCACATAAAGAGGAGGAACTCTGCAAGACCAAGAGAAGCAGGGAAAAGCAGAATATTTGGTTTCTTGGAAATGTTATAAAACCCTATTGGCTCTGCATAAGCCTTACATGAATTAAAAAGGAGATTTGGTGTTTACTTTGTCGCTGCAAGCAAAATCTCTGTATTACTTTGACTCACATGAGTTACACCAAGGACTGTAATACACTGGTGAGCTGAAAATTGTAGTTAAGCGTTCTGTGGAGGAATCTGCTTTGCTTGAGGATGCTTGAGGAAGGTGTATTATAAAGGTCTCTGAGGTACAGAGTGGTAACTCACAGTGAAAGGGATTTGTGGGTGCTTTGCAGAAAGAAGAGGTGGTACTGATTAACTGCAATTGCTCTTGACCCAGCCTCTCTCCAAGGCCTCTGGTTCAGCCCCTGAAGGACACCAGTTTTATCCTGAGGGACATCTTTGTTCCAGTCCTGTTCTCAAGACTCATTAACCCAGCAGCTTGCAGGACTTGGTGCCAGCTTGTCAAGATCTAACAACAGATCATCTTCTGCCCTGCCATTGCCTTCCAGCTGCCATCTGTATCTGCACTTCCCATCTTGGCTGCACCCCACCTTTGCAAACTGACCTGTGCTTTCAGAGCCACTGAGCAATATTCAAACCAGGAAAGAATCCCTGATACACAGCTTTCCCCCCTGCTTTCACCAGTTCCTTTCCTCAAGGTGAGTACAGAAAGCTTTTCAGAGAGGAGCTGTGTGCGTGTGAATTGTCATCTCTGAGGACAGCTCTCTGCAGTTCAGCAGGAATTGGGAATTTTGTGAGAAAAACAGATCCAGGGCTGTTGCAAACAGCTCTGGTTTTGAGCTGTGCAGTGGAATGTACTTTGAGAAGAGAAATTCCAGCACTGCATGGATGGGTTACATGCAACAGGGAATGACAGCATCCTCTCACTCAGGGAATCGAGGAAGGGAGATGTGACCAAAGGAGAAATAATGAAATATTAGGGAGATTTCTCATAAAAGAAAAGAGAAAGGAAAGAAAAATGGGAAACAAAAACCAAACCAAAACAAAACAAAACAAAAACAACCCCAAAAAACAAAACAAAATAAATAAAAAACCCACCAAAAAACAACCCCAAAGTGGAGGGATAAGAATTCCAGAGTTGGCAGAAATATAACAAAGCCTCATAAGAAAATGCAGAATAGGGAGACAAAAGTGGATCAGTGATATTGAAGAGCCCCCACAACTTGGGGAGCCTGTTTATCTGCCATACAACCTTCAGCCTACAAGAAACCTCCCTACTGCTGAAAGGAGAGGCATTGGAGCTTACATGGCCCACAGCAAGATTTCAATGGAATTGATATTAAGTGGGTCAAAGGAAAGAAAAGAAGGTGGATTTGCTTTTGTCATTAAAATTCTTACAAATGTACTTTAGTTTTCTCTCAACTCTCAGCTTTTGCTTTTGTTTTTTTTTTTTTTTTTCATTTTTTACATTTAGGATTTAATTATCAGGCAAATTTAGCATATTTCTTTTTTTCTGATCACTTGTATGGAAAAGCAGGACCTACTTTTTGACTTTCAAGCCTTCACAGTGAATCTTCCTCAGGGCTCAAGGAAACTTGAAAAAGTGATTACTTTTCTCTTCTCACCCTTCTTTCCCTACCCTGAAATTTCAGTAGGCTTTTGTCACTGTACATTCAGATTGAAAATGAAAAAAGCAATTAGAAGAAATACAGCACATTCCCTTGGGTCCCCACAACCCTATTTATCTGCAGCCTTTGGCCTTAATAGCAGAAGCCCAAAATCTGCTTTCTGCCACAGCTTCCAAGGATGTTTATGCATAATAGCACTGGCATGGGGAAACTTCTGAGATGAGGAGGGAACTATGACTAAAGACCCTCCTAAGGCATTGCCTTGAAAAGCAAGCTCAATTTGAAGTATCTAGTTGCTCACAGTTGGAATAGCTACACTTAAACTGCATAGCATGAATTTAATGAAACTTTTTTTTTTTTTTTTGTCAGAATACATGGCTGTAGGACAGCTCAATTTTTGCTACTGCCAAGTGATGTTTTATGAGTATCTCATATTTCTTAAGTGGGCAGTAGAAAGTGTTCCAAGTGCTTTGAAGATTGAAACGAAGACACACTGTTAATATCAAAGGCAATATCAGAAAAAATAAACAGAAGCAAACAGAAGAATACATCCATTTTGGACTTTGCTCTACTGGACAGTTGTTTTACATCAGGGATTTTTTTTTGTCCTGAAAGCTGAAGTAAAACAAAAGAGTAAGTAGCAGATTGATGATGAGACATTCCTTCTATGGACAGTAAAAGGCAGAAGCAGAAAACCAGAACATGGAGTTAGAAGTGTCTTTATCATCCCCCAAAGGGTCTGTGGGGAAGAGTGTGGGATTTAGAGAACATTGTTTTTATCTGTTATCTCTCTCTTCCTGGGAGCCATATGCCCAGTTCATGAATATTTCCAATTGTATTTCTCAGGTGTGCAATCCAGTGGGAGTACAGAGACTGAGAATGTGCTTCACTTTTCCTCCCTATCCTTGTATGATAGGATTAAGCAGAGGCTGGTGAGATTTACTTTTCCCTCTTTTATGTCTCCTGGAGAAGGCAAGGTCTGAGGAAAGCCACAAGCCACAGTTTAGCTGAGCTGTGGGGGCCTTATTCCCTGTTTTAATCTTTTGGATCTACCTAGGGTTAGACAATTATCTGGCATAACCAAAGCAGGGCTCAGGCAGTCCAGTTGGAAGTTGGCTTCTTGAATGCAAACTCTCTAAATACTCCACTGGCCATTAGGTAGCTTCTTCAAAGAAAGCAGCTTTCTGTAGAAGTATCTTTGCCAGGAGCTTTTCTCCTAGTAGGATTCATCCCTCTTCTTAATCCTTGCTGGTGGCAGACTGAAAAGGCTTGCTATAGATTAAGCATTTCACTGATAACTTTGAAGTCTGCAAGACAAAATTCATCTTCCTTCATAATCCATTCCAGATGAGGAAATTAGATTTTCTTCCTAATGATGCCTTGCTTTCTAATTTCTCTCTCTGGCAGTCCAGACTCCCAGTCAAGAGACAGACCAGTTCTATGTAGATGTGGAAGAGATTCCCTGCTGCAGAAACAGGAACAAAAGAATTGCAAGGTGGAGAAAGCACCTTAAAATCTTAATCTGTGGATTGGAATGCTAAAAGAGTTCTGAAAAGATCTGTCATGATTTGTTTATAAGAGAGCCTGGCTGAATTTCTATTTTGTGGCAGCTTGTCTGTTCAGTCTCACCAGGTGATTTTTCTTGCACAATGAATCATCCTAACCAGGGGTCCAAGGTGGTCTGCTATAGCCTTGAAGGTTTTTCTGCTGGACAGATTTGCTCTTGGCAGCTGCGCTGGCTGTATTAAAGTTGTTTGGGTAGGTGTGTGTGTGATGTGTGCTGAGGTACTTTGCAAATCTCCAGAGGGAGCACTGTCTCAGACATCTTTTATGGAAAACCTTTTCCTTAGGATTTTTCCTCCTGAGAAGATGAGCAGCCTCAGGAACAAAATGTAAACATTGATTATCTGCTGCTGTGGAATGCAACAGGTGCATCTGTGATTGGCTCATGTGGTTGTTTGTAATTAATGGCCAATCAAAGTGAGCTGGCTCGGACTCTGTCCGAGACAGAAGCTTTTGTTATCACTCTTTCTTATTCTATTCTTAGCTAGCCTTCTGATGAAATCCTTTCTTCTATTCTTTTAGTATAGTTTTAATGTAATATATATAATAAAATAATAAATAAAGCCTTCTGAAACATGGAGTCAGATCCTTGTCTCTTCCCTCATCCTGGGACCCTGTGAACACAGTCACAGAGCCCTGTTTGTGTGATTTTATGGGATTTCTCAGCAGACCATGTGTATAACCCTGGCAGCACTGTGGCTTGGGCACATGCCCTCACTGCTCCTCTTCCTCCCCAGCTGGACTGCCTGCCTGCAGGGCTTGGTCCCAGCCTGACAGAGTTAGCAGGGCTGTTGAACTGACATTTATCCTCCCCCCAGGCAGTCGGGGAAGAGGCAGGGATGAGGTTATAGATTTTGTTTGCTGCTGGAGCCCTGGCAGCTTGGCAGGAGATGAGGTCGGTATCAGGATCAGAGAGCTGTAAAGCACCTGTCAGGAGGAAGAGCTAGGAGAGAGATTATGACTGTGATGAAGTGAGGATTATAACACTACCTGTTATTTGTGACTGTGCCTAATGACAGGATGCAGCTCTGTGAAGGCTAAAAAGAAAATATATAGCCAGGAATGTGTGCTGGGGTGTAGATCCTCACATTCTCTCTTCAAAATCATTGCATGGGGGTGTCAGAAGACGTCATTTTAACCCAGCAGAGAGGCAAAGTTGCAGCTGGGTGATTCCCTTCCTCCTTGAGCATCATATTTTTTGTTTTTGTTTTGCTGCAACAAATAAAGCAGCAGGCTGGAGCTAATGAGAGGCTACTGGAAAGCAGCATGTGAATAATGTAAATGTCTTAGCATGATAAGATGATGTATTTTCATTAGGTTGGAGCAGCATTGACAGGGCAGCTGAAGGGCCCTTTGGCAATATGAAGGCTAATTACTTGCCATGAAGAAACGAAAACTTGTCAAGTGGGAGCTCTGTCATTGCTCAGTTCAATAAATCAAGGCAATAAATCATGCTCAACAGAGTCCTTGTGCCATTTTAGGATATCTAAAACGTGTGTGGGAGTGAAGAAACCAAACACTGAAACAAAGTGTCATCTCAAAAAGGAGCCGATATTATACAGTTTATGAAAAAATTATAACCACACTTGGATTTTATTGGGAATTTTTGAGTAAGGCATATGCAGTTATTGAGGTGGAGAATGGTGAGGAGGGTGCATCTGTAGATTAGTGAAAAGGGAAAATGGACATACAGTGAAAGAAGTTTATGTTTTTCTTAGGTGCTCAGGATAAGAACTTTAAACATGCTCCTTGATTCTGGCTCCTCACTGTGTACCCTCCAGATTAGCTGGTCAGGAGTGCTTCCAGAGGCAGAAATAACTCCTCTGGATAAACTGGTGGTCAGGGGGCAGTGGTGCCTCTGTTTCCTGGTTGCCTTCTGGACCAGGAGATCACAGAATATCCCTGAGCTCAGCACTGAGCTGTTCCAGTGTTCCCACCTGGGTAACACTGCTGCTCTTGTGCTGCAGCCTTTGGTAAAATGTAGGAAATAACACAAGCCCAATTTCTAAACTTACCTGAAAACTAAATTTTAAGATACTTCATAAAAATTAGTAGCTAAACCTTCTTTATTGTTGTTTTTATTGTAAAAGAGGTTATTAAACCAGGACACCTAAATTAGCTTCACTAGTGTCACAGAGCTGGATTAGATTCAGACTGGAAGAGGTTTCTATTACTGCTTTGGGCTTGTTCCACGGTCTGATTTGCAATTGCAAATGTCCTCTGGGGAGAGCTGAAGAAGTCCTTTTTGATCCCTCTGAGGTGGTCAGCTTCTGCTGTGTCTGCCTGTTAGTTTCTAATTGAAACACATAATTTAGGAGTTCAAAGAGGAATGTTACTCTTGCTTGGTTTTGGCTTTTATTTTTATAGTTGTTCTGAACAAATACTGTATTCGGTATTGTTTTCCCTTTCAGTGATCACAACAATTTAATTTCCTCACAAATTATGAGTATAATTAGTATGTGGCACTCTTCTACTTCTGTGGTAATTTATTTGCTTAAAAAATTTGTTACGGCTGGAGATGAGAGGATCTGGAATTAAAAGTATGTAAAAGCTGTGACTCTCAAGAATGGCTTAGATTCAAGAAAAGTTTCTTTCTCCTTTTGCATTGAGTTTAAAATATTATAAATATTATCTCTTTCCCTACTGCAAATGAAGTGACTGTGGAGATTCCCATTCTGTTTTTTAAGGGCGGTGTGATAGCTGTCAAGTAAGATCTTTGTGTAATTGTGTTGGGAAATGCCCACAGCTGTCCAATGCCACACAATCCCTTCCTCCTTCCTGGGTACAGGGGGTGCAGAGAATAAGCTGGAGAAGAGGAATGTTGGTGACAGCAAGAGACATAGAATTGGAAAGCAGGATCCTATGGAAAGGGGATCTACATGGAGCAGAACAAACATCCAGAGGAGTTCATACATAAGGAAATACCCAACATACTGATAATGACCTGAAGGTAACACCAGAAAAATCTATATCATGAGTATTAGCTGAAATTTCTGAGATAAGACTGTTCATCCCTTTTTGTTTCTGGGATAAAAGGCTGAAGTGTTGTAACTAAATGCAATGTCAGAAATTCTGCATTGAGGTTATTTTGCCAAGACTAGCAAAACATGGCCTGGGAGATACATCCAGTTGGTCAACTTTCAATGTTTGAAATAACAAGGTTTCTGCTGCTGAGACAAAAGCATAAAGGTGTTTTGGTAACTAGCACTACAGAACTGCAACAAGAAGTATTAGGTCTAATTTAGCCCTTCTGTAAAACCAGGAAGAATGACAAATGTTTTCGTGGAGATGTGTTTAGTTTATTGTGATACAACTGTAGTTGTGGAACAGGGAAAAAAAATCCTTGTGAAATTCCCTTATCTTTACTGGGTAGCTCATTAAAATCTCATTAATGGAATAGTTCAAGTTTTGTCAAGTTCCTTGAGGCAATTATTTTTATGGAGATAGCAATTTTTTTGCTAGCAACTGAAAGGTGAATTACCCTTGGGCAAAGCATGGAAATGCCCTAAGATCTTTTCACAGTGAAAAGATTGTATTAGTGGTGAGGTTTCGTTCTTCTCTGCTCCTTTTCTTAAAATTAAATTGTAGGTAAGGAATTTTAAAAGCATTGGCATATATCATATTACAGAGAGTCCATCAGCAGTTCTATGATAAACTTCCATTTTTAGGTTGGGTTGTATAAAATCTCATTTTAGGCTGATAGTCAGCAGTAAAATAGGTTGGAAACCATGCTGCAGAAGAGCTGTGGCATATTTATCTCATGTTTCAAAATCACTTCTCAGAAACTGAAGGCCTGTATTTAGGTCATCAGTAAGGTCTGAGTGTAAGCCTTTTGTAACCAAAAATGACAGTTCCTAGCATAGGGAACAAAAGCCTGATGGGCTGGGGCTAGAAAAAGAGGACTTGCAGGATCCCATTTTCAGAGCATTTAAGCTCCTGATTCAGGTGAAACCAATGGAAGGCATCCACGTAAATACCTGCAGAGTAGTGAGTTTCAGGTATGGCAAAGCCTGTGCTAATATGGATATCCTTGTACAAATCCCAGTGCCTGCAGAAGGTTCAGGAATGCTGAGTTAAACACAGTAAAAGGGGACCAGCTTCAAGTGCTCTCTGACCTAGATGGACACAGAATTTGGTGTCTTCCACTCTTGGACTCAGAACTAAAAAAGGATCTGGGGAAGGGTTTCATAAGGCTGTTAAGCCAATGTCTTAGTTCAAAATGTGCCTCCTGAACAGCATTTATGCTTAGGGAGGTGCACTGGCTTTCTGTGAGATAAGGCCAATGTCAGAGCAGGGTGTGTGAGAAGCACACAGCTAAAATACAGGAGGAGATGGTGGAGCTGGATTTCAACTCTGAGACAGGAATCCTGCAGTCTGGATTTATTCATGGGAGCCAGTGCAGACACAATGCTGAGTGGTAACCACATGTCCTCTGAACAGAGAGAGACATAGCTCTTCCAGGATTTTCCTGGGAAGCTGTAAGAAACTTAGAGAAAAGAATTAAAACAATTACTATCTCTCTTTCTGTAACCATTGTTTATAGATATATACACTCTCCAGAGTGTGCTATTCATAGTTCACCAATAATGTGAGAGCTTTTTACTTTGAGACCAATTAAGTCTCACCTTAGCGAGCCACATTATCAAAGGACCTGCTACTTTCATTAAACTGCCTTTGGCCTTCTAATCCACCTGGTGTCTCTCATTCCATCCCTGACTCACCAGCTACAGTGCTGCACTGTGTTTTGTGCCCCATTACTGTGTGACCTGCCTTTCCTGCCAAGGAAGAAGAGAGGGCAGGAGCCCTATGATGTCCTGCACCAGCTGTACCCACCAGGAAATGTGGCTCAGCAGATCTCCCTTTGCATGCAGAGAAGTGTTTAATGTGTTCTCCTCTTGCCAGGAGAGCACTGTAACCACTGCATTTCAGAGGAATCCTCCCTCTCAGCCTCCCCTGCTGGAGCCCTGCTGGTGTTCAGTGAGAATCTGGCAGTGCTGAGGTGGTGATGAAGAGCAGCCCTCTCCATCTCTCTAACCCTGAGGTGGGCAGGGGAAGAAAGGAGCTTTCAGAGTCTGACACAATGCCCCGATCCAGCCTTTGAAAATCCCAGCCTGGGCTGCTTTTGCTCACTCAGGCTTTCACCTTCCATCTGGGACCACAAATTCTGCTTGAGATGGAAGACCTTGACATGTGGGCAAAGCTGCTCACCAGGAAACTTCAGGACTTCCCATTTGTTTCACAGGGGCCATCATGCTGCTATGAAACAGTAATAAAGAAAAACCTGGATCGATTATCTAAAGAAGAAAGATCTATTATCTCTGAGATGTTATTAATCCCAGCTCATCCAGTCTAAATATATTTCAAACTGATTAATATTCTGAGCTGTAGCTGTAGGGGCATTCTGTACCCCTCTCAAGCTTTCCATTTATAAGCAGGCTAAATTTGCATCCAGAGAGCGCAGCTTGAAGGCAGGTGATTTTCCAGTGCTAACAACAATTTTGTACCTGGTTTGCATGCACAACACTGTACACAACCCAGCCAATCAATGCTGATTACTGAGAAGCAGGAAAAGAGAAATCTGATAACATTTGAAACCACTTTCAGAAATGAATCCTCAGGACTTCTTAACAAAATCTGCATAAAAGACATTATTTTCTCCTATGTAGGCTATGTATTAGCTAAATTTTTTATGTTGTGTTTTTGTTAGTCTCTGATGTACAGGCATCCATCTCCACACAATATTCCCTCTACCTCACATCCTGGGAAGTTCAGGAGATCAGCAGGGCCCTTGTGTCTCTGATCACTCTCAGTGGATGTAAGTGCAAATGCAGCAAGGACAATGAGATATGAGCTGCTTTTTCCATTGGAGGCTTTATTGATCCATCTGTAGCGAGAAGGTTTTAGAAGTCAATAACCCTTTTTTAAAAATTTTATTTATTTATTTATTTTTAGCAAATAGATTTGATCAAACAGTTGAGGAGGTAAAGTAGAACAAGCTTTAGAGAATGTCTGGAAGGGAGCTTAAGATATGGGCCTTTCATTCTTTTGAGCAAGGTAGATTTGGGGAAGAGGAATCAGTTTTTCTGGGTTTTTTCCTCATAGGTGGTTCTAAAGTCCCTCAGTCCTTTGTGCCTTGTATCAAGAGAAGTTGGGCTTTTTTCCCCCCATTCTTGGAGTCATTGAGTGGAAGGGCTTACTTGAGGAATATGAATATATATTTATCAATAATTTCCATAACACACAATTACTGATTGGAGTGTGGATGGATAAAAAAACGATTTCTCTTTGTGGTAAAAAAAAATAAAAAGGCACAAATCCCGATCTTCTGCTCTTTGCAAATAAGGTTACACATGTGTCTTGGGATCCCTCCAACTGCTCTGCCATATTAATGATTAAATTATTATTTTTATACATTCTAGTAAGGGGTCCCAAGGAGCTCTATAGAAATGTAAAGAAATGGTCCTTGGGTATCTTGCTGTCTAAAGCTGGCTGTGAGTCTTAACTTCCCACACTTAAAAAAATATTTTGCTTATGTTTGGTCCAGAGCTGCAATCCAGAAAAAATGAGAAAAAGGCTTATAAATGACACCTGACAGATTTCATTTTTTGAAATGAAATGTGTTCCCTGTGATCTCCAAGAGATTAGAACCAAAAGCCATGTAATTTGTCTCACTTTAGGTGAAACCTCACTCTCCAAAAAGCACCTGGGCTGCTGAATAATTGGATCTTATGACTACACACTTGCAAATATGGGTTTTGGTAGGGCTTGAGACTTTGGAATTTTATTTAATATCATCATCTTGGAACAGAAGGCTTGTAATTTTAAAGATCAAATATTTTGAGACAGAGAAACTAGATCTGTGAAATGCCAAGCACCGCCTTGACCCTAAATTCTTTGATTTACAGTGGGATTTATAATGCTTCTGGTTCCTTGGGAGCAATATTTTAAATGTTTCCAAGTTGAATGTACTCCAAAGTTGAAAAGTCTGACCCAGGTTTCCAGAAAAAAAGCTTTATAAAATTTGCAAATCTAAGCTTTCACCATGAAACATAATTTTTTTAGAACTAATTGTCCTTTTTCAACAGAAGTCTGTGTCATCATAAGGCTTTGACTGCTTGTAGTCATAACACTGTGAAAGGTGACAGACAGTAGTGTGGGAAATTACTTCTTTTAGAAAGAAATAGCATTTAAACTGAGCAGAAACCATTCCAGCTGCATGAAAGAGTGCTCAGAATCTCTGAAAAGAAAGCCATTTGGGTTTAGGTTCTTCATTATCTTCCTGGCTGCAGCATTAGAAAAATGACCAATGATTTCTCAAACACTGAGATTTTTATTCTGTTGTGGTCAATTATATTTCTTATTCTTTCTTTTTTTTTTTTCTTTCCTTCTTTAATATTCATTTATCTCTGACTCATGTCCAAATCCCTCATTATTTCATTGCCTGGCTTACTTACAGAACAGCATGGACTCACAAAACTTTGTGCTTCATGATGGTACAGGGTAACTATTAAATTCCAGTGCCTGGTAAAATAGCAGCTCAGTGACAAAACTGAAATTTATTAAATTGCCTTTTGGTTTTATTCTTCTACAATGGTTCCCATGTTTGGAATACAGTGTAAATAGTTTTAATATAAATGATGACATTATTTTTTAAAATGTATTGTGATTTTTATTATACAGAGAAAGGTCTGAAATCCTCATTGTCTGTCTCTTCTTTACATTCCTTACTCCAAGTAAAGGTAAATGACTCCTAGGAGTCTGTCACTTGATCATGGAATATTCTGTTGTCTTAGGTATAATAAGGTGCTGCCTTCTGAAAATTCCTTTGCAAAGTATGCAGAATGCTGCATGGGGGGAATTGAATTGCAAAAAAAAAAAAAAAAAAACAAAAAACTGTTCTGCTGAAATTCTAGGCAATACTGAAATGCCATAAAGCAGTTTGGGGAAGATAGTGTACCTTGGACAGCCTTGGGTCCTTATCCTAATTAAGCTGCATTCCCTCCAGGAGGAGGTACCAAGGTGTTTAATGAGCCCTTAACTCCCCTGTGCTGAGCAGCCTGTGCTGTGCTGCCACACGACCTCCAAATCCAGATAACTCTCTGAAAAGCTAAAGGGAATTACATGTATGGAAGGTAATGCATTAGAGACACCAGAAATCACAGTTCTGTTCCTCTTCAGCTTGTCTCAAATAAGTGTGAGACCTTGCCATTGTAACCCACAGTACCAGAGGCAATGCTGTATCACTGCCTGCTCTGGATTCTGCCACTGCTGAAGCACAGAGATAATAAGTAATTATACTAATTGAGAGGGGAGCAAGGTGCTCACCAGCTCTGCACCTGAGAGAGCCAAGTTTAATGCACCTAGCAGAAGGGTGACCTTTTTAGTCTGCTTCAAGACACACTAAGCAAAGGTATTTAAATTTGTGCTCTTGGAAGACCAAAATAAGCAGGAATTTCAGAAACTAGTTACTGATGGGGGAGGATGGAAAATGTAATAGTAGACTGTAACAATTTATTCCCTGATACATATATGCAGACTAACAGGCACCCTGGCATTATAATTAGTAATGCTGAGGAAGTCTCTGACTTTTTCCAGTGGTGTTCTTCCTTTCATAATTGTCAGCTCAGGTGGGGCACTGATACATAGTGATGATAATGACATTAACTTGTTCTTGAAAGAAATTGAAAATGGCACTGCTAATAATGCCTGAACTGCTGCAGCATCTCTGCAAATTACGAGTGGTTCAGCAGCATTGGAGAAAGATGTAAATTGAATGAGGTCCCATATATCTCAATATCAAAGGCATATGATATTTGTCTATTTTACTGATTGCTAAATGTTAAAACCTTGGAGTTGGAAGAAAAATTGCCCCTTGGAGAGGGCTATAACAAAACACAACTTAATCACTGAATCTGGCCATGTAAACAGAGGGAAATTTCACTGAATTTCTACAAAAGCAATGTAGGCCAATGAAAAATTATCAGTGCTAAACAGAGCAGTAGTCTGGTTATGGATGCAGAAGAATTGGAAAATATTGGTTTATAGACAGGGCAATCAGTAAATTTAATAAGTCACTCCTGTAGTTAGTCAAAGTAATTAACACAAGGGCATATAGGGCAACTTGAGCCAGCAGACTCTGGCACTGGAATAAGTGACTGTAAGAGAGCCATTAGCTCATGATTAAGTAGTTTATCACCAGAAGTCAGCTTATGTAGTCATAAGTACTTATTTATAACTATTTCTGACTGGTGCTGGGGTTACTCAGGGCATTGCACTGCCTGGGGAAATGGAATACACTCTGTTTCATATGGGAACGTTTTCTGCTTTGCTTGTTTCAAGCCAACAGGAAGTTTTCGCATTCCTGATGAAATGGGGTGTGTTGCTAGCAAAAAGGAAAGATTGTCCTCTGGTGATCAGGGTAGGAGGGCAGCAAAATTCACAGGCAACATTTTCATTTCTAGGTTTGTGTTTTAGAGCTGAGGTCAACAAGACAAGACAGGAAGCAGGAATGTGTTTCCAGGCTGGTGTCTGGAAAAAGGCTCTGCATATTCTGAGAAAGAAAAGTTGCTTGAATGAGCATGTTTTACCACTAGAGATACAGCTGGTATATGACTGGGATATAGCAAGGATGGTGTCTCCAGAGATGATGACATCAAAACCCTTTAAACAGGTTAGAGAAGTCTGAGTGCAGTCTTTGAATGTAGGGAACCTGTTCTGAACTTCAGGAGTTTCACTGAACTGAACTGGAGTTGAGTAAGATCATACAGGTTTTGCCAGATGAGTTTGTGAAGAAAAGAACACAACTAGGGTATATCAGCAGAACCCCTCTTTGTTAAACTTCAGTCTAACCTGTCATCCATTCTGCAAAGATGAAAAAACATTCTCTGATAAAACCAAGGTCACAGTGCCAACTTGCTCCTGGAAGGTGGAAAATCTGGAAGAAAAAGAACATGTTAATGTTCCTTGTCCCAGTTTCCTTTCCTTCTGAAAATGCCACCTGTAACTTGAAAGGCTATAAATTCCACTGCAAAAGCAACCTTTCCTTTAGTTTTAAATGAAAATAAACAGTATTACTCAGAATTTCCCAGACTGATGGGATTATTGTTGCACTACTTTATATTGTTATGGGGAAAGAAAGATATTCCTGAGAGCAGAGCTCTTCCACAGAAACACACCTGAGAATTTGTCCCACTTCTTGCTCCTGTCCAGTATAATATCTGTGAATTGTCATTTCCTCTGAATTTTAGTGCTCAGATATCTCTGCTCAACCAATATGAGTCCTATCAAAATGCAGTGACTCAGTTGTACACCACAGCTGGGTGTGGATCATGGGAGATTTGTGTGGATCTACTTAGAAATGGCCAGTCAGTTAGAAGGATTTAAAAGAGAATGAGAAAATGGGAAGAAGTGAAGGCAGCAGGTAGATCAAGATAAAATTGTAGAACAAGTGGATAAAGAAAGCTAAAAATAAGAATGGAAGTTGGCAAGAAATATCTTGACTTTACTAAGTATTTGGCTGTGGCAGTTTTAATAAAACTACATAAGAGACCACATGGGGGCAGGGCTAAATCAAAGATAATATCTCTGTGAGTATTTATGTTAAAATGGACATTTTATGTGAATAGACCTCACTGCTACTGACTCATGGTGCAGGTAAGGGGTAAGTAAAATCATATGTAAACACAGATGGATCACTGATGACATCTAAAATATCTGGCCTCTAATAATGAACTTTATTTGATTAGAGTTCCTCTCTGAAAGCCCTACAGGATTTTTTCAGTGTGTCATGTGCTCTTTTGACCAGTCTCTGTCCAGTGTAGGAGACACAGCTGGTATTTGTTGCCTAGTGTTGGCTGGCCAGAAAAATGGCTGATAGATATCATCAAATTATCTTTCCATAGCCTAGTGGAAGTTCATGGCATACACGTCACCAAAAACTTTACTTTGATATGGTGTGAGAATAGAAAGGAAATATCTAAATTGATAGGACATACATTAGCAATCACAGATTTGTGACGTCCTAGAAATTGAGTCCTCAGTACTGAAATAAGAGACATTTTCTCTCTTGGGAATTTTACTCTCTGTGATGTTTAAAGAGAAGTGACAGTCATTCAAGCTTGTAGGAAGTAAGGATTAATTCCCCAGATTTTTTGTTGGAAGCACAGTGCATGTTATCCCTTAATGAAAAGAATTCACAACATGAAACAGATAATGCTGCAGGTTTTCCATAACACAACAAGCAGACTAGATCCAGCCTCCTGAGGCTGTTGGGATTTTAAGGGATTTAAAATTTTGTCTAAGCAGTGATTTTCACATTATGAGTCCTTTCTTGAGTAGCTGTGTCTATAGCTTTTTTTGGTGCTTAATGTTCATCAACCTGTAAACACTAGGAATCCATGTATTATCAGTCTGTGACAATTTAAGAAGTCCCTGCTGAAAAGTCATGGTTTAATTCATCAATGTGTGGCTAATTCCTGATTGTGTCACTCCTCCTGAGGAGTTGCAAGTGATAACTCACACTTGTAGATCGAGCACGCGCACAACAAAGAGTGCTGCTGCCTCAGCCAGCTTCATGAATTTTGTTTAATTGGCAATGCTAATCACAAAATTAAACTTTAATAATCAGGAATCAGTGGGTCATTAATTTGAGATTGCTATAATCACAGGATGAACATGTGTAGACTTTCATTGGTGAGGTTGAACAATTAATTTAATTTCCTAAAGACAAATGTGTCATAAGTAGGCATTGAACAAATAGTAATTAAGTGGAAAAGTGTTTCTTTGCTTTCAATCAGATTTATTTACTTTTAAGACAAACATAGTTCTCACAGTTCTCAGGTGTGTCATGCTACCTGAGGACTTTTTGTTTCTAAATAATCCTATGAATTTCAAAAAATTTCTGTGGTTATTTCATCCCAGCGTAGTTTTCTCTAGGGCTGTCCCAGCTCTAGCAAGTAAAAGAGGGAAGCAAAACAATCAGCACTTCCTTGAAAATAGAACAAGACAGCCTGCTGGACCCAGTCAGTCAGTTTTGCATTGCCAGAAGCACCTAGGTTACAGAAACTCAGCCCTTGTCCTTTTCTTATACAGGGATTCAATATTCCTTTTGAGTGCAAAAAACCTGTTCATCACTAGAGCTGCTCCAAGTCTCTCTGGATATCTAACACTTGTCCTTACAAGTATCATGCTCTCTTCTCTGCAGGGATTTAGCACACAGCAGCTGCTTCATACCTGGCTCTCTGTGCTGCATCCCTTGGGAGAGCAAGCAGGAATTTGGAGATACTTTGCTTCATTTCTGAAACTTTTTGTAATTTAAATCTCTTGCTTGGGTATTTGCAGCAGATCCTTATGTCATGGGGCAAGCAAAGTTTGGTGTTACCATGCCCTGTGTGCACGAGGGGCCTGCAGGGTCACTGGTTTCACTGGCTGGCTTTGCAGTGCTCCAGAGCCAGGTTCAGAGCAGCCGCCTCTGACACACCTCAGCTCCCCACGCCCTCCTTCTGATCGGTTTGTCCAAATTCCGCTGGTGCCCTTTGCTGTGACGAGGTGGGCATGGGTGTGAGCAGGTGTGCAAGAGCGTGAGCGGGTGTGCACGAGTGTGTATGGGTGTGCAAGAGTGTCAGTGAGTGTGAGTAGCGTGCAAGAGGGTGAGTGAGTGTGAGTAGTGTGGAAGAGTGTGGGTGTGAGTAGTATGAGTAGTGTGCAAGTGTGTGAGTCTGAGTAGGGTGCAAGAGTGTGAGTGTAAATAGTGTGACTAGTGTACAAGAGTGTGAGCGGGTGTGCAAGAGTGTGAGTAGTGGGCAAGAGTGTGGTGTGAGTAGTGTGCAAGAGTGTGGTGTGAGTAGTGTGCAAGTGTGTGAGTGTGAGTAGTGTGCAAGAGTGTGAGTGTGAGTAGAGTGCAAGAAGGTGAGTGTGAGTAGTGTGCAAGAGGGTGAATGAGTGACCGTGTGAGTAGTGTGCAAGAGTGCAAGAGTGTCGGATCCCAGTGAGATGTCCCATGTGTAGGAGAAGCCAAAGGCAAGCAGGACCCTCATCTCCTTTTTGGCTCTTCACCATCTCCATTTGCTTTCATTTCTGACTGCACCTGGTTTCTTTGCCTTCCCACATCTAAACGTGAGCAGAGTCTTACCATTGTTTCCAAAACCCTTTGGGGTCAGCACATATGCTCCAGACAGAAAAAGTATTTTAGTATTTTAAATCCACACAGTCTTTGCTGCACACAGATCTTTTGCTTCTGTGTCATTATTTTCACAACCAAGGAAGGGAGATACTGCAGGAGTTTGGTGTGGGAGTGTTCAGAGTTCTCAGTGGCTGAGGTTTCTGATGGATATGAATGTTTTGTCTCTCCCTAGGAAGAAAATGCAATGTTCAGCAGGCCTTATGGACTGAGGATGTCACAATTTATGGAAGCAGACTGAGGCACACAAAGTGGCTGGGATCAAACCCATCTGCAATAGATGTTTAATTCCTTAGCCTCCTGTGGAAAACCCAGTACATGACTGAACAGACAGGTATGTCTGCACCTCTTGAGTCCTTAGGTATTGCTTTAATGTTCCTGTGGGTTTTTTTCAAAGAAATAACACATTTCTGTGAGCTAGTTAAACATCTGCATGGATGTGTCCATTATTATTGCATCTCACTGCAATTCTTGCTTCTAATTTAACCAGAAAAACAGAATAAAAATATGCACAAGTGAAGTCACTCTCATTTGTTGGTCAGTCTCAATCCTCAGTGCAGGAAACTTTCCATGCACCTTGTGAAAAATTAGGCCTAGTGTCAGCTGTAAGATCTAATTCTCCCTGCATGTACCCCAAAGTAATGGTTTTCACTAATTGCATACTGCACTGACCATGGAAACCTTTCACTATCCCATGGCAGAACTGTAGGATTCCTCTGGCTTTTCCATTTAATTGAAAGTGAATAGAAGGGACTGTTGCCATTGTCTTCTGAGACACAGTGGGACTTCCACAAATTGCAGAATTTTAGACAAATGGTTAACACTTTGTTTTACTGCTAACTATCCCTCACTTTCATTTGGAAAAAAAAATGAACCCTTGACATAAAATCCAAGAACTTTCAGTAGGCAGGATTCTCTGGAGGTGTGTCATGCAGCACTTCTAAATTAAATGGGAAATGGGGTTGCTTTGCTGTGGCTCAAAATTAAAGCTCAGGAACTAGAGAAAACCCAAACCACCAAATAAAACAATGAGTAATTTCCTGGAAGTTATATGGCTTTTTTCTCCAGCTTTTTAATGCAAAATTTTGAATAATACTTTTGCAATCATCCACTAGTGATTTTCTTAATGGACATAGTGCAACATTTGAGTTCTAAGTATGTTTTCACCTTCATCAGTTAGTGCTTAATCTTCATGCTACTGAATTAGCTTGGAGAAAAATAGGATTACACTCTAATATGTACAAGTAGTCTTGATCAGACAAGAGAAATCAAGCCTTCTGTTTAACTTATACTGCATACCTGTGTGTTATATTGCACTGTGTAACATTACAAATGTGTCTTAGAGCAGTGTAAGGGCAGAACAGGCTGGAACAGGTGGAGGAGAGCAGGTGCTTTATAGGGAAGGAGCTTTATCTGTCCCTCTGTCTTTGGCACTGAAACTCGAGCTGCACCTCTTTGTGGCAGTGCAGGGCTCCTGGAGTGACATTCTTTGAGTGCAGAGAAAGGAAAACAAGGTACATGGAGGTTGCTCTATTTTACAAGCTTGTGAAGATGAAGGTGATCTTTATTTTCCATCTCTACTAGACCAAAAAAGAAATTTGCTAGAGAAGCCGTTCAGTGATAGCAACAAGAAGGCAAAATTCCACTGAGAAGAATCCGAAAAAGAAAGTTGAGGAGGCTCCATTAAATGACAAGAGGAGCAAGAGATGGATAAGTGAGGAGAGATCAGTCCTTTTGTCAGCAGAGAAATGATGGTATTTGTTACATTTTTATGAATATTTTAAATTTTGTCGGGTGGAATTAGGGACCTTTTTTTACTTGTTTTTCCTTCACAGCTTTGGCTTGAATACCTATTTATAGTCCCAGCTATGGGAGCTGCATACAGTCCTGGTGTATGACTTTGACTGGGATTGCTTTGAAGACTTTTAGACTTCTGCTTCTTTCATATTTGTCCCTTAAAATCAAAGGAATTAAACACTTTGCACATGTGACCCTGTGAGTTTGTTGTCAACTGGGTCTTTTTGAAACAAATTCTGCCATTTACAAGGACAAATAGAGTAACTTAAATGAAGGAATATTTGAAAAACCTTGAAGGGAATTACTTCTGCATGTGAGAGTTGTTTTCAGAAGCATTAAGATGAGTTAATTCTGACAAGAATGCCAAGGCTTTAATATGCTAGTTTGTATGCTTGAGGCAGCCAGTAATCAAATGCCCAAGTACCGTATGTACTGGCATTTACAAATCACAAACAGATTTATATATTGGGATTCCACAACTCTATCACAGGAAGATCAGACTCTGCTGTTTAAAACAGATGATAGAAGAAGAATTAAAGATTCACACTTATGAGAATACAAGCATCTGTCTGGTGTTTGTTATATGGGACAGAAAGCGAGAGGAATGCATTTTAAATATTTGAAACAGCCTTTTGAGTAAGGTGCTAACAAATGGTTACCCAGAAGATTTATTTTGGGTAAACAACTTTGCCTCTCTGTTTCCCTCCTCTCAAGGAATAATTATTCTTTCTACTATTCTCATTGGTCTTGCCCATTTAGGCTGTGTAAGGATTAGAGCTGCATCAGAATCTTTTTCTTTTGAGGTGTTTGATTTCTTAAAAATTGTCTCCTACTGCCCCTTATAACATCCCTGATTTGTTAAAAGTAAAAATATCTGGAAATGCAAGCTCTTCCTGAAACTAAAAGTTTGGGTAATTTTGTTCAGGGCAGAAGGTTTCTGAAGTTGACTGATGTCACCTAGAGCAGTCATGACATTCTGAGCTAAGGTATTTACCTGTGGGAAGTGGGAGAATGGCTCAGCAGGGAGTTAATCCTGGACTTCTTACAGCCCAGGCAATTGTCCTCACACTGGATTCTCAAGGAGTCTGGGATTTCTCTTTTCTATTTTAGTATATCTGTGATGCATATGAATATTGAAGAGCTCTGTGGCTCTTGTCTAGTGCACTTGGGAAGCACAGTCACAGCTCTCAAAGTATGGTGCTGATTCCTCCTTTATCTTTTTTTAAAATTATTTTTGCAATTCCAGTGTAAATTTAGCTAAGAATTTATTCTCCTCTGAAACAGCAAACAGAATATAAACTAATATAACCCTAAAAAGATGGATAATGTTTTAAAATAGTTTAGTGTTGAGCAGTGTGTGGTATAAATGCGGTAGCACAGCCTGAGAACTTCCAGTCTTGATTTAGCTTCCTGACCTTGGATCTGCCTTGTCCCTCTGGATTCCCCCAGTGGTTGTGGGACTTAGACAGACCCTGAACAGTGACTTGGGGCCAGATCCTGACCCACACTTCCATCTCAGTGTCCTCCTTCCATCTCAGCATCCTCCTTCTGCTCAGCCAGGTCCCTGCTGCCCCCCAGGTCCCTTCTGGTACCAGCCAACCAGTGCTGCTCCAAGCACAAACCCTGGTGCAGAAAGAGAAGTTATTTCATTTTTAACTTGTAAAATTGATGGGTGTAGTATTTAAGTCAGTATTTAAGTCACTGCCACTTCTCCTGTGGCAGTGTAATTTCTGGGTGTGCAACACAGTTAATGAAGTGAACATGTGAGTGAACAATTGCAATAATGGGAATTCTTCACTCACATTCAGGCTTCACATCACAGAGTCTTGCCATAGCTCCAAATGCATGTGGCTTTAACTTTATTGATCTCATTATTTTTAAAATTGTTTCCAGCATTTCATCATTGCCTCAGTTCTGGTTACTTTAATCCCATGTTGGTTAAGCAGCGCAGTGTTAAAGGCTGCAGACAAAGAGGAAACAAAATAGACTTGTGAGGAGGAGCTCATCACTGCCTGGAAACAGAATTGTCAGGAGAATTAGAGTATAAATACCAATATGGGAAAAGGTGATGTACAGACAAATAAAAGCAAGGTACAGATGACAATCAGAAAGCAACCCATAAAGGGAAATCTTCTTGCTTTGGTACAATCCCTGTGGAGATTTAGTGTCCTGGTGGAAACTCATGGTCTGTAGCTGTCAGAATCACGGTGATGTCAAATCCCAGATGTGTCACAGCCTTCCTGAGTGGCAGCAGTCATGTCAGCTTGTTGTGGGGACAAGAAGCTCACACATCCCTGCACAGAAACCCTGAATCAGCTTGTCCCCCATGTTATTTAAAAGCAAGCAAAAGGTAAGCTCAAACTTCTAATTCTGCTAAAAAACAAGTCTGGTTGGTGCTGGTGCAGCCAGGTCTGCCTTGGTGATCACCTTTGCTCTGCTGGCCCCAAGGATGGGACGGGTATTTGGGACATGTCTGTGACCAGCAGCATCTTCCACTTTTCCATCCTTCCCTAAACTGGAGCAGGGTGTATACAACCCTTGGAGAGAGACAGGCTGTCCAGCAGAGGATTTCTAGTGCCTGAGCAGCAGCTGGTTTTGTTACCTTGCACTGCCATCAGTATAAATTACAGAATTGTTAATGACAATGGCCCTGAAGGGTGCTCCTCCTGGTCAGGCAGCAGCTGTTCTGCAAAGCCTGGTACTTAAAGGGCTTCTTGGTCTGTGCAGTGAGCCAGCCTTTGATGTTTGCAGCTGTAAACACAAGGCAAACAAGATGAAAGATCTCTTTAATTCCAGGGTTGTACTATCAGCTTCAGGGCCCATTGCACGAGCTGTACATGATCCAGAGTTTGCTCTTGTCTCTGTTGTTTAGAAGGAGAGGCTCAGGCTCAGGCTCTGGGGCCCTTGCAGGCTGTGAGCAGTGAGGTTTTGGGAGCTGCTTGCTGCAGGGTAAGAGCTTTTCAGCTGTCCCCTGTTTCTCCCATGTGTGCAGGACAGCCACTAAATAACCAAGAGGGGAAATGGCTGTGGATAAACTTACTGTACCAGAAAGCAGAGTCCCAAGAATCCCAGCAGCCTTCCTCAGCAAAGGCAATGTTAATGTAACTCTAATGCCTTAGTTCAGGGCTTGGATTGCACTTTTCTGGTTTAAATTGGAGCACAAGCCACATGTGAAGTCAGGAGTTATCCATTTGCAGATTTGTTTCTAGCTTTACATAATGCACATGATTTTTTTGTGCTGTTTGCACAATGTCCAGCACACCAACACTCTCCAAATCCCCAGCTCACCACAACCACTGATGAGAGTCTGTGTGTGTGTCCTCAGTTCTGGACATTCTGCATGCACTGTGATGGTTTGCATTCCATCAGTCTGAAGAATCTGCTCCTATCTGCTTTGGAACAAATTGTGGGTGAATTGAAATAGCTGCTTCCAGCAGCACTTCCTGGAGAAGAGCTTACAATGGCAACAGAGCTAATAGCAGAGGGCTTAGCTGATTCCTGCCCCTGACATGGTGTATTATTTGCACTAAAAGCACAGATCCTGTGATAGCAGCCTGGCACTGGGTCAGCTGTGCTGATGTCAGTGTAAGCCCTGAGATTTATGGCTCACATTTACTCAGCAGAGGAGCTTTGATTGTTTAAGGCACGGCCTTTCCCCAGCTGTTTGTTTTTCCAAGCGCAGAGTCAGGCCAGGCTCCTGTGGCTGAGGCAGGTGCCTGTGCCAGCAGGGCCATCTGTGAGAGCTGCACCCTGCCCTCCACCTGCATCCCACTTCTCTGTGTTTACACTTCCAGCCCCTCTGACCCTCAGCTCGGCTGGGTCCTCATGGCAGGAAAGCTGCTCTGCTTCTTCACCCCTCTTAGTGCCACCTACTGCCAGATCCCTCATAAGGGAACAGCCTCACAGCACTCAGGCTCCTCCTAAATATTGAGAACTCATATGCCAGTCCTTTGGGAAGTGCTGGATCTCACTCTCACGGTTGGCACATGGATTGTCTGTCAGCACTTGACCATGGTGTCTACCCAAGGGGGAAAGCACAAGAGATGCTGGCCATGCTCTCTGCCTTGGGGCACCACTGCTCTGGTGAGGCCGTACATGGTGTGTATTGCAGGTCCACCTGAAGAAATGCCAGGCTAGAAACATTCCTGCTGCTGTTTGGAAGGAAAAAAAAAACAACTGTGAAAGTTTTAAGGGAAAAGAAAGAAATTCAGGAAAGCTCTTATACCTGAGTAGCCACTACTGTCTGGCTTAAAAAACTCCAATGTTGATGTAGCGTCCAGGATAAAGCAAAATGAAGGCTTTTGTTTAATGTGGGATCATTGAGACCTGCAAGGCAAGATGTACATATTGTTTGTGAAAAGACAAGCACTCTAATGGGCTTCAAAGGTTCCTAGATGTGCTGTGGTGTATCATATTTTTGCTGGTTTTGAGGTTATGTCTTTTTGAGAAAAAAAAAGGAACAGAGGAAGCAATCTAGGAGACTGCAAAGGAAGTAATGGTGCTCACCAGACCTACTTGATATGCATGTCAGAAAGGCTCCAGGAAATGAAGTTTTTGCTTCCCATCCAGTCCCCTTCTGGCCGGGAAGCCCTGACTGTGAAGTACAACTGTTGTCCTGCTGGGATAAAAATCAACCATCTCTCTTCTTTCAGTGTCAGATGTAACCTCATACCAGGCAGCAGCTCTGAAGCTGGGCAATCAAAGTAGATTCCTTTTCAAATCTGAAAACTCAATCTCCAAAATGTCAGCTTTCTTTTAAGCCTACAGTGTTTTCCATCAGCTGTAACGCTGCCATTCCAATTCACACACATGCTTAGGACACATGGAAAGCAGGAGAGGGGAGGAAAAATAAAGAGCAAAATAAAGTTGAGCATATCCCTTCTGTTTTCTCTCTGGCTGTGTTCACAAGGACACAAGTAGGTCCTTATGAACCTAATTCAATTCTCAAAGGAATTTGTGAAGGTAACAGTTTTATAGTAAACATTTCTTTTCTTTAGCTCTGGCTACACAACAAATGATAACATGAAATCAAACATGACACCCTACCTGCAGGACTTGACTCTGACAGATGGAGCTGTGTTTAAATAGCACCATGTTGCCAATTCCAATAAAGCAAAATCCACAAAAGTTAAAAGCTAATGGGAGAACTAAAAATGGTAGTTGGAAGTAGACCAGAAATGTGGGAGCAAAGACCATGGAGGAGAAAACTCTTACATGGAGATCAAAGTAAAAAGCTGGTCACCAGAGCAGAAAACCAGAAGGACTGATAAATGTATTTCTGAAGTATTGAAACTTGATATTATCCAAGAAAGCTCAAATGTTTCAAGACAAGCCTGGTCAAGGTGCAGATATATTTAGATTGCTTTATAGGTAAAAATGGGACTTCCAAGGTTATTTTTAACTCTGAGCAGAAGTTTTACTGAAAATAACATCTCTTTTTGGTGAAGTTTGAGATCACCTTTTGGTGATCTCAACACAGCTCCACTGAAGTCATAATATGAATTGCCAATTATGTTCAGTGAGGATCTCAAAATCTGCAGCAAGTCTGATAACCCTGGGAGTAGCTTTGAGTCTCCTGTGTTGATGTTGAATTTCAATAATTAAGAACTTCCACAAGTTTAGTCATAAGCCTGTTTTGGAAAAATGAATTGCTCAGACTTCACAACTTCTGCCTTTGTTACAGTATTTACTGTCCTGCTTAAGGTATTGGTTTCCAGTTCTTGGCAATTAATTTCAGCTTCTGTTAAGCTCTTGGGTTTGTGAAAAAACTTGCAAGTAGGTATTGACTGAACCTTGAAAATGGGAAAAAAAAATAATCAGAAGGCGAAGAGTAAAAAAATTGCAATTTTTAATTGAAATCTCATGGTTCTGAAGCTTCCAACTCAGGATTGCTAATTTCTTTGGGCTAGCGACCCTGGCACATTGCTCAGGATAACTGAGTGAGTAGTGCTTGTTCAACAAGAATAGCCAAAGCTTCTCCTCTAGGCATATTAAAACCTCAAAATACAAAGTGTACAGACTACTAATTGCCTATTTTCTTCCCCAAATGCGTGAAATTAAGTGATATCAATTCCAAGCACACCGAGAACAAAGAACTTCTGCCCTTCACCTGCTGTAAAAGTTAAACTTCTCTTAAGCACACTGACAAATCTTTGTGTCCTCACATGTGATTGGTATGAGGATTCATATTGTTTAGGACATGGAGCTGCTGAGTGTACAGCCATGAGGCAGAGATAATAACCCTAAAGATTAAATGCATGTGAGGAGTCTCTGGTGTCCAGCCCCAGGGACAGCTGGAGCCCCTCAGGGCAAATTGCCGTGGAAAATTGGTATCACCTGCATCTCGTGGAGGGTGGGATGGAGCAGGTGGCCAAGGCTCATTGCAGGAAGGGAGGTTTGGAGGGAGGCGTGCAGGATAAAGGGTTGGGTTTAGACCAGCAGTGTTTGAGGTTTAAGTGGCTTTACAGTGCTCTCCGAGAACTGTGGGTGATTTTCTGATAATCCATGTTAATAAGGACTGTAAAGGATGCTGCTTGTTGAGCTGCCTGCTGCAAGGTAAGTGATGTGTCTCCTGCTACATTGTTCATTTGTAAAATGTCTGTTTTGGTGTTTATTTCTATTTCTGGGGTTCAGATTTGGAATAAAATTGATTGTGTGTTAGTGATTGAGCTGTAAGAGCATGCAGAGCCTATCTAAGGAGAGCCAAATGCCCTCAAGCAGGGACAAGTGACACAAAGCTTAACTTGCTGGGACTAAAGGATTTAGCAGGGGTGCTAGAACAGCTGAGTACTGCATAATTCATCAATAAGTTGTGAAGGAAGGTACTTAAACAAGAGACTCAGGGGCTGAGGGGCCTCCAGGCTGTTCCATGGGGGTCTGGATTTAGTAAACGTTATCTTTGGACCTCACCTGAACAAGTGAGTGTGGGGAGTTCCTTTGTGAATTGTTGTGCCTTTTGAATTGATGGCTTGAGGCAGAAGCTCAGCATGGGCTCCCCTCTCTTTTCTGGCATCTGCTTGTTTCTGCCCTGTTGCCTTGACCAGCAGTCCAAGTGGAAGTTTACGCATCAAGGGACCAAGGCAGAGCAAGGAAATCAGTGGAGAAAGGTGATTTTCTTTTTTTTATCAGTTGACCTATAGAAGTAACACTTAAACTCTTCTGCTGACCTGTGCGTATCAGTAGCACAATAGCTGTTTCATTGTATTCAGTCTAGTACCTTCCTTGTGTGAGTAGTTGTTAGCTTTGCCTTGCCTTAATCTGCATTTTTTTGCGTTTTTGTTTCTGTAATTAAAAGTATTGGAGGAGCTGGTGTTTCAGTAGGTACAATGTATTTTTTAGCACAATTAGGTAACTTTAATAAAAAACCATCTTCATGTAGTGGCATGCCAGAGAGACAATGGAGAACAGTACAATTTTACTGTAATCATTTAGCAGAAATAAGTGTGAAATGCACATATAATCTTCTAGCCACATCTTGTCAAAAGCTGGCACAGAACTACCATCTTGAAGGCCTCTCATGTAGCAGTTCATACATTACAGCTTGTTATTAAACTTGATTTTTTTCTCTCAGAATTATTACATTGATTCCTTTGTTCCTTTCACCTCAATAGTAAAACTAATAAAACTATTTTCTTGGACAAAAGAAAAGATATTACACCTTTTAAATTACCTATGACTTTGTGTTCTCCCACAGGAGTTCATGCTTCTATTTGTACAAACTATAAAATAATTGAGGCCAGACTTCTGCTTTCATTTTTTCTCCCAACAGCTATTTCACCTTTACTTTAACTAAAGACTTTTCTTATAACTGAGTCTTCCAAGATTTATTGCAATAGAAATTGCTAATGCTGGAAGCTGCTATTACTGGTAATTGTAAGAACAGGAGCTGTGTTGTACCAAATACTAAGGTGCTATTGAAGAAATAACAAATAACTTGGGTTTCTGTGACTTTCTGGCAACTTCAGCACTGACTTGAACATTATTTTTTCCCTAATACTCCTGTCTAGGAATGCTGTTACCACATTCTGATCTTTATGGAATTTTTATGTCCGTTTGGTTGAAGCATTATTTTCTAATTTCTTTTGCTGCTGTTTCTTGTCAGTGTGCTTGGTTGAAGGCTGTGCATATGACATATATAGTAACCTACTCAGGAGATGCAGTCTCTATTAGTAGATGAAAAGCTGCCTTTAGGTAAAGATATTTTCTTAGGGGATCCTCTATCAGCTCCTCCTATTGCTGTTTTGCCTGAGGGTCTGTTTTGCAGCTATCCTTTGAATGCACTGGAGTGCCATAAATTTATTTTTAAATCGTGGGGCTCCATTTGCAGAATTGCATCTCTGTGCTGTGTTTTTCCCTTTGGTCCTCCCTGCTATGTGGCACTGAGGGATGGCACAGAAGGGGGGTCTGTGCTGCTGGGCTGGTCTCTGACACAGCAGGGGAGCTGCTCTCCATTAGGTGCCAAATTTGGATTTAAAAGCTCAGTCCAGCAGATTTGTGTATCTTATTAAAGAAAAAAAAAATCCATCTATTTTAGTAGCTCAAAATATGGTTCAAGTCTTTCAGGTTTGCTTTTATGGAGCTTATTTAAAACCTGTCTGCTCAGCCCCAGCTGAGCACCTGATTGTGAACAACTGCGCTGGAAGTTGAATTCTGGAGCCGCGTGCTTTCTTTTCTTTGTTATTTTTTTTCCCCCTTTGAGCTGTCATGGGTCCAATTACAATCTCTGTGCACATCTCTGTGGGCAGGTTTGCTGGGCACAGATTGATGCTTGCTCTCCCTGGCAGGACAGCTGGGAAAAGGCACCTGCAGGGGAGTATTGATCTCCGGGACTTGCCTCGTGCTCAGCCGCGCTCTTGGCAGAACTTCAGCTTCCCGTTGCTGCACTTCATTTTTTGTTCTTTGGGGACATATAGCAACTGATGGAAAGAAAACAGAGGATTTTGTGAACTAAATGGTCTTTACTCACTGACAAAGTGCTGGGGATATGGCTAAAGTGAGTTATCTGTGCTCAGTTCCCCAGCTCTGCCAGTGGGGATTCCTGCTGCTCCTTGTGGAAACCCCTCGAGGCTGTGCTGCTTCCTCTGAGCTTGCTGATATCTGCTGGCAAACTCTGCCTGTTGCTCAGTAAGCTAAGCTTACCTTCTTCCAGGCTCTTTTTGAACTTAAAACTTACTCTTTATTGAAAGTCAGCTCTGCTTGGTTGCAGCCTACCTTTCTCTGTTGCCTCAGTGCAAGGAAGCAGAGCAGATGTGGTTCTTTCCCTTTATTCTAATTCACTCTCCCTAAAAGCAAGTTTGCTATGATAATGTCCATCAGTAATTTCTGGCCTGGAATATGTAGCATGTATTACGCTGTGCAGCTGATTAATGAATATTTCACTTCATAATCAATGTGAGAAATCTCCCCATTTAAAGCTTTTAACAACAGTTTGCTATTCTGATATTCCTTAAATAGTCAAGATTTGCATTTGTAAATAGCAGTTATCGAATAAATTAAAATAGGAATATTTGGTATGACTTTTTTGCCCTCAAGTGTGGAGGTTAAGTGAATACACTTGATAGTTTATTCAGACTTAATAAATCTGAAACATAAGTAACTGCAGGAACACTGGTGGAGCAGTCTGATCTGAGTAAGGGATATAAATGGAATCAAGGTAATATGGAAAAAATTCAGATATGTAGAACAGGTTTTTAAAACTGTGTTTAGCCTGTTAAATTGGAATTGGCTAAGAGTCTGTATATTTATGATGGCACCTACAGGTACTCTCTGGCAAGGAGAACATTGTAGACCACTAAAGCAATTGCTCAGGACAAAAATCTCAGCACAAGCAGAACATTGTTATCTAAGAGTGAAGGTTTTCTACCAGAGAGGAGTTTTCAGTCAGACCAGAGCAGTGTAGGTAAAAAAGACTTTTTATGGTCTCCTCACTTTTAATTAATGGTTCTTCAAGTTGCTCAGGTTGTGTTAACTAATTAATTCTTTGCATTGTCAGTGCAATCAAACAAACCTATAGAATAACTTAATTCATGCTTGTGGGGAAGTTTTTTTCCATGCCTGTTTCCATGATGTATCTTCTCAACTGGGTGCAGCTGCCTGTTGCATCCTTTGCTTCACAAACTTACTTCTGAGGTTATCTGTGATGGAATCTGATCCCACCTGACACTCATTAGCTTGTAGATGATAAAATGGAAGAAATCTTCTAGAAATAGTTTATTTTGAGGCTTTGTTTTCTTCTCTGGCTTTTCTTTTCCATTGCAGTACAAGTTGATATTTGCATCTTTGTATGATGCTCACAATGTAAGTGGAGGAATTACCATTTATTAGGCAGATGCTTTTGGGTGAAGAGACCTTTCACCTTTTCTAACAAGAAACTGATTGTTTGTTAAGCTTGTACCAAGTAAAAGTTGGCTCTTTTGTCCCTTGGTTACTGTAAGAACCAATCTAAGCCTTGATGCAACACATGCAATGGAGAAAATACAGCTTGTGTCAACTGAGAAACCAGTTCATAAAGGTATCTTGCCATCAGGGTTTTGGGAGTTGCCATTTGTCAGTCTTTGCAGAATTCAGTTGGGAAGTTGTCCTCAAAAATATTAAAAAGTTAGGAAACCATATGTGCTGCTAAACATGGGCTGCAGAAAATTGATATTTTAAATGAATGATGATACATTGCAGAGCTTAGTGATGGCACAGGAGAGTTCTGGGGAAATAATGAGCTGTCTAAATGGTCAGGAAGAAATTTACCTTCATTCTGTCACCTCAGATGTGTGGGAACGAAAACTGAAATAATTTATGACAAGGCTATGTACCTCTTAACACTGTAATACATCAGACTTGTGATGATGTGGCACCAATCACCAAAAAATTCTAGAGTTGTGTCATAAATTAGATTGTGCTGTGTCTGATTGGGCTTTTTGTGCTTTACTCTCATCAAAAGGCAATTACATTTTGTGCAAACTTAATCTTACTGGTTTAATGGCACATGTAAAATACACCTTGTAATTTGTCCTTTATTAATATTGTGTAGAGGGGGTTTCTGAAAATGAGAGACAACTAATTATTTTGTTTCTTAGGTAGTGGGGGTGCCCCTACAGGATTTTGTCTTTGCTTAAATTAAATGTACATGTAAAAAATTTATTTTGACTTAAGGGCTGCATCTGTACTGACAGGGATTATTTTGACAGTCTGTATAAATGCCTAAATGATCTCAGCAAGCCAGGGCTCAGCAGATCCTTATACAAAACTGTGATGAACACCAAAACCAAGTGTGTTTGCACAGGGACAAGGGGGAATGGCTTTAAACTGCAAGAGAAGAGGTTTAGGTTAGATGTTGGAGAGAAATTCTCCCACTGAGAGTGGTGAGGCACTGGCACAGGTTGTACAGAGAAGCTGTGGATGCTCCATTCCTGAAAGTGCTCTAGGCCAGGTTGGATGGGGCTCTGAACAACCTGGTCTAGTGAAAGGTGTCCCTTCCCATGGGAGAGGGATTGGAATTTATTGGTCTTTAACATGCCTTCCAACCCAAACTATTCTATGGTTGATCTTTTTCAATATTCCTTTTCCTTTGGTAATGAAATAAACTTGGCAACCACCAAAACTCCCCAAAATTAGGTTCATGAAACTTCTTGGCAGATCATATTTAAAAGGAGTGACTGAATACCAAGAAAGGGTCTCTACACAAGAAATGAATGGCCTTGGAGTAGAGAACAGCAAGAACAGGATCCAGCTCAGCAGCCCAGAAGGCAAAGCCAAGCCTACTGATGATCCAGGCTGGGAGCTCTAACAGAAACACAGTGGACACCAGTGTGAAGGTGACAAATGCAGCAGGAGGATGAGTTAGGAGAGGTTTTTCCATAGGATGGATATTAGGAAAAGGTTTTTTGCCAAGAGTGATGAAATACGGAAATGGGCTGCGCAGGGAGGTGGTGGAGCCTGCATCCCTGGTTGTGTTTATAAAAAGACTGCATGTGGCACTGGGTGCCATGGTTTATTGAGGTGTTAGGGCTGGGTTGGACCCAGTCTTGAAGGTCTCTTCTAACCCAGTGATTCTGTGAGGGTTTGGGATGCTCTGGTGCCTGGTGAGGCCTCTGCAGGGACACAATGCAGGATGTGACTCTGGGCATCCACTGCCAAGTCAGGTGTGCAGGCTGCAAGATTGCTCCTGGACTGGGCTAGCTTTTTTTGTTTTTTGGGTTTTTTTTTGTGCCTGACTATACATTTTCACTTCTGCCTGTAGAATGTGATTAAAACATCATAAATGAACATGAGTGCTTAAATTAAAGAGTACTGTTGGCACTGAACAAAGTTATAAGCAGTCTGGGAATGTGTGTGGGCAGGTTTCAGGATGAGGTTGGGAAAATGCTTATTGAAATACACTCAAGTAGGAGTATGGGGAGAGAAAACTGGAGGTTATAAAGGAGTTATGTGTGCTAGTTGTAATAACAAGAACAAAGTGAGGTAGCATATAGCTTGTGTTTAATTGAGCTTGTTAATGGGCATGTCTCTGTGAAAAGAGGCTAAAGAATGTGTTGTTTCCAAAAGTCTGTAATCAGGAAACTGCTTAAAAAGGCCAAAGAAAAAAATAGCATAGTTGACATGTCCTATATGGTTGGGGTTGATGATTACTTCAGGGATTGAACAGATATGACAGGTCTCAGTTCTACACTCCTACTTCTAATCATTTAAGCTAATTTTATCAGCTGGGAGGTGCAGCTATGCTTTGTTGTTTTTTTTTTGTTAATGTAGAAAGCTTATTTTCTAATGAATGAACAGTTCTTTTTCCTTGAAAAAGAGGTAAAACAAATAATTTCTGAAATTTTTTAACAGGGAGGGAAATTTGTTTTGAGTTTGGTTCGGGGATTTTTAAGCAAGGGGGTTTATTTTCTTTTTCTTAAATAATACCTTTTTATGTTTATTAAACATAATCCTAGCTATTTTTCATTACTTACTGCATTCTGAATAACTGCAGTTCAGGCACTGATTTCAATCTGCAAATTGTACACATTTGACTGAAGGTTACTATTTTTAGAGGATATACATGTCACATCCTGTAGTGAAATTGAGCTTGATATTAGTTCAAGCCTAACATCAAGCTGAAGGGAATTAGTTAAAGTGTCAGAAGCCACACACTTATTCTGTGCAGAAAGATAGTGGTGATTAGTTATGTTATGTCAGCTGCAGCTTTTGGACAGGAAAGAGGAATGATTTAAATACACACTGAAAATGAAGATAGCATTGCTTTTCCCATTAAACTGTTTGTTGCATGAAAACATTTGCTTTTTTTCCAGCACTCAGAGTTGTTGTCCACTGACAATAGCTGAGAGACAAGTGGTGTGATGTGATGTGTGACATTATGTCTTTACCCCACTGATATGTACTTTGCATTTCTAAGCAATTCTCTATCCAGAGCTTTAGAGCTAAGTTCTCTTTACAATATCACATCAGTATCACAGGCATGGTTCTAAGCAAAACTGAAGAAAATCAGTGGTTGGGGCCTTTTTGAGGCAACAGAAATGAGCTGAGAACTTCAGATCCAGTTTTAGTTTTGTGGTTTTAATCTTGCCTCCAGAAGTGCCCAGTAAATCTGAATGTGGATTTATAGGAACAGAGTAGCAACCAGGGCATTATTGGTCTGCAAGCTCAGCAAAGAAGAATTTTGTGGTTAGAACTGGGCAGAGCTCATGGCCTTGAGTTGCCAAAAAGCTTCATCCCTCCACTTACCAACCTTGCTCTGCAACAAGTCAAAACTAAGAGAATGTTGAACTAGTTCACATTTATTTCATCCATGGGGCTGCTAAGTAAGGTCAAAAAATTACAGGGAAAAAATAGTCAAATGATGATTTTGACAGCTACAAGTGGTTGCAGCTAAAATTTGGAAAAGCTGCTTTTTAGCAGCAGGCTTTCCGAAAAGAATAGGACTGATGGTATTTTTCTGGTCTCTCCACCTCTTCCTGTGTGACAGCCCTTTGTGTCTTAGAACATCCCAGATCTGGTTTAGGTGTGCATGGGGAAAAGACCTGTGACTGTCTTTGCAAAGACCTCTTGGTGCCCCTGCCACTATGAAGGAAGGAAGAGGGGGATAATGAAAAGTAGAGACTCAAATACAGCAGATCAGTGTGATGTGATATGAAGCTGCATGTGAAATATTTGTAGCTGAAAAGCGACCTAGAAATTATGGTCAGGAGCAGCTGGACTTTGTGAATCCCCTGTCTGAGCTGGCTCTTTTCTTCTAGCCCACCTCGTTGGTACTCTTAAACCAAGCACATTTGGATATCTTGGTGTGCATCCCAGCTGAGCCAAACAGGGGTTTCACTGACTCCAGCACCACTGGGCTGGGTTTTACACTCAGTTCAATAAATGCTAAAATGGGTCAAATTCTCCTTTGATGGAATCAGTGGCAGATGTCATTTGGCTGTGATCTTGTCTGCACTCAGGCCACTTTATGCTCTTCTGGCATGATAAAGGAGGAATGAATGACATGGTGACTCATTTTAGAGCCCCTCTGAGCTGCCAGGGTGATAGTGTGGGTTAAGAATAAATGAAATTTCGGGCTAATTTGCTTTAGTGTAAATGAGCACCAGGGCCATGAGGTTGTCTGGACTGAGTCAATGATGAGATAATGTGAGAATGAGTTCCCAACAGGGTTTAGTTGATCTGTGGCTGAAGGGGACCCTCTGCAAGGATGCAGGAAGATAACAGGGCACTGTGAGCCAGGGATGAGCTCTCCTGAAGGCTGCAAACCAGTAGGCAAGTGACTGAAATCTGATAGGAAATAATATCCATGACATAGAGCCTGGGAATGAAATTGGAAAGTGCCATCTCTTGGGACAGATTGAGAAGTAGAAAAAAATTTACCCTGCTTTCCAGGTAATACATGAAGGATTTGCTGAAGTGTGGCTGATGGCACTTTGGGCTGATGTGATCTGAAGTTCTCTGCAGGCTTGTTAAGTGACTTTCCCTCCCTTTCCTGAAATAATAGCAGCAAAGTCCCTCAGAAGTTTCTTATTACAGAGGATTTATTCAAGATTTTGCATTTCCATCTGCAGTCTGAACCTCTTCAGTGGTTCACTACCTCGTGTGGTGTGTGAGGTACTTCAGAAGTGAGGTACTAAATCAAATAAACCATTTTATAGCTGTATTGCAGAGTTAAATGGGAGCGGCTTGCTGAGACATAACGCATATTTTGTAAAAATAGTCAGAAACCTATTTTCTTTCAGTGGTTACAATTAAGGTTTTCTTTCAGAAGAAAGGTGGAAGAAAGGCTGCTCAATTATACAGAGGGCTGCAGAAATACCATTGAATGAATAATTTAATCCTTTTAAGCACAATCCTCCTCCAATTTTCCCTGTTTCGGATATTTCCTGTCTTACATGACACATCCAAGCATAAAAGGGAAAGGTTGGTTAGAGCTTCTCTTGTGCTCCCTGTCAGTCTGTTCTTGAGAAATACTTGAACATAGAAGTGAACCCCCCCACGTACTTGCATTTGCCTAATCCACATAGATGTGAATGGTATTTTATTTACTATCTGGTAATTATTTAATTTATGGTTGTATTCATTCTGGTTTGTGATGCACATTTTTGTCATGGGATTGCACTGTCAATTCTCTGTGCTTTGCATTTAGGATTTGGTCAACCATGGCTAGCAGCCAGCATAGCTCTCTGAAAAGTAATACTAGAGGGTGCCTAGTATTCTCCATTCTAGCAGAAGAAGATTTTAGACCTCAGTGTCCATGAGGAGGTAGTGGCTGACAGATTAGGTTTTAACTATGAAGGAAAAATGTTTTCCAAGCTGCAAACCAACCTGAGAGATGTGGCTGCTGTCCAAAGGGAAGGAATAAATTCATTTTACTCATAGGCTGCTGACCACACCAGCAGCCATGTCTGAAAATTGTGTACATCTAGAAATGGCATTTATATCCAAGGTTTTTTTGCCTCTTTTACTAAACAGTGTCTGCTGTAGTTGTGGAGTTTTTTTTTCAAAAAGTGAGTACATGAACATCATAACATGAATTGGTTGCAGAAAGAAAATTGGTTGCTATTTTCCTACAAAATAGTTATCTGTTTTGTTTATTATTCCTGTCACTGTCTATATTTAGCATTATAAAGTCTGCCTTTTGCACTACAGTGAATACTGAAGCCCTTATCTAATTTTTAATGTAATTTGCATATGTTACTATGGAGTTTGTATCTGTTTAGTGAATCTATCTTAGTAGGTGTGCAGGGACTCTTGCTCATCTGATTATGTTTAAATCCTCTTTATTGACAGTTTTTAAATTTCAAAGAAAATGTAAGTCATGTCTTAGCATAGTTAAGCTAAATTGGAATTTAACAACAAAGTTTTAAAATGTGTTTATTTTGTGCTTCAATGTGTTTGCTCCAGTGCTAAATTTTAGCAGGTACTTGCATGCCTTTCTGGAGGGAGGAGTGTTTTATGTGCTGCATGAATTGAAGATTAGTGAAAAATTATATTCTGTGGAAGCATTCCTGTAAAAGCAAGACCAGCATTTATGAGCACTACATACAACATTGTCACTGGGGCTGTGTCTGGGTACCCTTTGGTGTCTTTTCAAAAATACAGCCAATATAACAGACTCATTCTGGTACTTAATGGTGAGCATCACAACACATACAGTCCATCAGTCCAGGTCCTTCCACTGATGTAAGAAAGAAAAGGTTAAACTGGTGGGGGTGGGGGAAAAAGGCTCTTTTTAAATCTATTTTTGGTGCTCTGCTTACCAGTGAGAGTTGCAGGAGTTGTACAGTTGTCCATCTCCTCAAAGGAGCAGCTCTTGCTGGCAGACCTTTGGCCCCAGGTGCCCTCATGTTTTGCAATGTTAGCTGGCATAATTCTTCTTCATCCCTCTTCATTGTAATTCAGCTTCTGGGAAATTTGTTTAGTATTGATTTAACTTCATTTCTGTTAAAAGAGAAAAGCTGAGAGCTCTGTGTAGCTGTCTGTAATAATGGAATATCCTCAATATCTGATTAATACAGCTGGGAAATATATTTTTGCTCTACAACTAAAGCAATAATGGGGGGATCAAGTCAGACTGCAATGAGGGAGAAACTTTTCAGGGTATCTGATATATTGAACTTGGACTGATCAAAACAACTGCACAGAAAGAATTCTCTTTTACTTAACTTTCTTTTTCCAATAAAATTCTTAAAGGAAAAATACCAGGCAGTCTACATGAAATCCTAGTTTAACCTTTTGGTATTTCTTCAAGCAAGCTGATCTTTTCTTAAGTACCAAAACAAGTTGAATATTAGGGGTTTTTTTTTTCAGTGCTTTTCAGGAAGATGGGCTTGGAGGTGTTCTCAGGAGGCTTCAGCTGCCATCCTGACAGGTGGTGTGGAGCCGTTGGCCACCCTGCTCTGTACCACAGGGAAGAAAGAGAAACACCTGGATTCAAATGAAAGTTGTGGATATCCCTGCCTGAGGGATGGGAGTTGGGTGGTTGTGCTGCCCCCTGCACTACAGGGATCATGGTAAACCCCCTGTTTCTGGGAGAGATCCCATAGGAAAGGACTGGCTTGTGTGCCGGAGTTGTAGTTCTGGGAGGCGCAGGCCTGAGCTCACAGCTTGTGCCATCACCACCTCAGGCCAGGTACCCTCCTGCAAAGCCATTCCCTGGCCTGGGTAGATGTCAGACTGCCCTGTTGTGTTCTCTCATCATGTTCCTTGAGGAACTGGGGCCAGGGGGCCTGTGGGACACAGGAGAGGGGATCCTGAGTCTCAGCCACGTGAGACAGATGTGACTGCACATAATGTGCTGGAGGAGTAATGCCAGCAGAGCACACAACTCTCAGAGCATTAAACAAGCTGCTTTTACTGTTCGCTTTTTGTTTTCAAATCTGGTTTGTGTCACACTGTCACGATGCTTACCGCTCCCTTTGTGTTTTGCAGTAGATCAATGGGTTTGTTGTTGGGTCAAGACAAAGGGCTTGACAGCCCAGGAAACAAATTACTCATATTTCCTCCCCTGTTCAAGCTTTGTCACAGAAGTTGTTAGCTGTGGAAGAAACTTTGTCACTGAGCTGTGTCAATGTCAAAATATCTGGAACAGATAAATGGATATTTTATCTCTACATAGCTCAGAAGCAGCTTTGCTGTATTCAGTTTGTTTTCCTGGTAATAATTTGGTATATTACTGGGAGGACACTGCCATCTCTTCTTATAAAAACAAAAACCAGGCATCTGAGGAAGACCTCCTTCAAGAAGGAGGCTGCCTGTTCGGGAACAGCTGTAATAATTGCAGCAATAATACTAAAAAGCTCTTACTTCAATGTCATAGCTGCCAGATGTGTTTTTACTGAAGCAGAATTCTTAATTTCTATAGCAGGAAACATATTTTCCTTGTCTCCTTTACATGGAAGGCACAAGTGGAAGGCGATTACATCAGAAATCATCCATTTTGTCATGATACTGACTTTTATTTTCCATTGGGCCCTTTTAAGGTTTGTATTTTACAGTCTGTGTCAAAGACCAATTCTGGTCAAGACTTAGTGCACACAGATGAGCTATAAACAGAGTTATGGAAAAGGGCACTCGAGGCCTCTGTAAACATACATCACACTGTGCTTCTGAAAGGCCTGGACCCCATGAGTTTCTCAGGCTCCAGTTTCATTACTGTACCTTCTGCTCTCCTTTCAAGTAACTCCTTAAATCTCTGCTCTGGGGCCTTGTGGTGCTGCACAGTGTGTGAACACCACTGCCCTTGTCTTCCTCCCAAGCCATGGCTGTGCTGAGGGTCATGGGGCACCAAGGCTGAGCATTTATCCACCATACAGTCCTTCACACACCAGCACTGCTTTTATGAGCAGTTGCTCTGAGCACCTTACTGGCTTATCCTGACAAATGACAAAGCTGCTCTGGTTGGGTTTGTGATTTATCTCTAGAAAGCAGGATCAGGAAATATATTAGTTGCCTTCTCTTGGTTATTTCACTTGATGTCACAATCCTGGCTGTAATTTTTTTTTTAATCTTTATATGTAGTATGATAGAAATCAATGCTTAGTTTTGCTTTAACTGTGAAATCATAACTAGTTTTTTCAAATCAGTAAAGAATCAGTAAAGATAGTGCTAGTTGAGACAACCTCTGTCTATCAGGACATTCTTGTACTTCTGTGTCTCTCTCTCAGCACTGGAGAAACACCCACTGTGTAAACTGAAAGTGTGTGAGAGGTCTTGCTGAATGGCACAGCTGACTCTGAGCAGGGTCAAGGCTGATGGCTGGGCAAGGAGGGCTCAGGTTGCTTGTGGCCACTTCTGTCTCTAAGCTCTGAGACTGACCTTGTTCTGAAGTGTCTTGGTCAAAATTCTGTAAACTTTGTGTGTAAGGAAGCCCAGGCTTGGAGAGAAGGGGGATAGCTGGAATAACATGGTCATGATTAAAAGTCTGGTAATAAAGGTCACTTGAGGGAGGAGAGATGTCTGGTCCCTCAGTCTGGCTCACCAGGTGCTGTTTGTAATTTGATGATGATTCTCAGGATGAGTCCCCCAGTAAGGCTTAAATTTGAGCTCAGTGTCTGTGCTGTGAAGTTTAAGCTCCTGTTTTCACTTGGAGGTGGGGTTGGTAGATTTCACCCAGGAACTTCTTTTCCCAGCACTTCAAGATGGGAAAACAAATATGGTAATGATACATTACTTATTAGGATTAATGATATATGTTACCATTATGCACTATCACTGATCTTTCCTGTGTTTTGTGCCCTTTCATGTGAAGAATACGTGGAAAAATTCCCCTCTTATTCCCTGGAATGTCTAGTTGGGACATCTTTGACATTTAGGCTTCTCTGTAGGACTATTTTTACTCCTATAGAATATAAATCACTCTATTTTTTCCCCCCCAAAACTGTACAAGTATAAAAAAATAGATTGAGATCCTGTTAAAAAACAAGCTGTAGTTTTTTATGATTCTCAGTGCTGCATTTCCACATGTGATTTTTGATTTTTTTTTTTTTTCCTATCCTGGTATATCACATTTATTACCCCCTGCTCATCCTTTCTGTTTTATGAACCATGAAAACTCTGAGGAGCACAGTGAGGGTTTGGTAGCTGTCAAGCAATGCTCTGTGGTGTTTCACATGGTGAGGGGCATCAGCATCATGCTTGGAAGATCAGCCTGATAAAGGGGACACAGAGTAGAAAGGTTGCACAGATGTTCTGGGACCTCAATTCTTGAATTTTGTCAACCAGGAGTTTGATTATATTCTGAATTCATTGAAGCAAAGAGTAAATATGAAGCTCTGTGGCCAGAAATCCCTGCAGCAGATATATTCTGTGTGCTAAATCTTACAATTAAACCACAGTGGTGCAAAATCTGCCTCCAAAGCATGGTCTGCAGGAGCTGATGCTCACTCCTGTAATGCCCCAGCACCTCAGGCAGGAGGTGGGATTGCTGCTCTGTGTCTGGAGCAGGAGAGCATCCTCCCCTTCTCCTTGCACAGCTGCAGACACACTTTGTTGGCTCTGGATAACCTCTGCTGCTGTGCTTAATGTTGAGCATGGCACACACTGAATTTCTATGACTCAAGTGTGTCTGGTTTTTGTATATCTGAAATTGTTGCTCATTTAACCATGACTAATAGATAGCTTGAGCAGAGATCTCTGAAGAGAGGCTATTCAAGTTGAGAGCACACAAAAAGCCTCATCTAATCAACCTACAATATATACACATCATGTACATTTGCAGTTGCATCTCCCCACACAGTCACTGCTTGTTTGACAAAAAGATGTATTTGGGGTAGATTTTGGATTAAACAAATTGCAAAAAGGAGTGCTGTACTCAATCTGATCCAAACAAGAAGAGTCATACTGATTGAGGGCTGTATATCAAATGCATGCTGCAACAGAGAAGGCTAAACATTAATTTTCATTTGGCTTTTTATGCCAATACTGTCTGAGAGGTGAAGTATTAAAAAAAAAGGTTGCTGTGGTCTATTAATACTGAGAGATACCTGACACTTGAAATTAACCTTGCCAGCTCAAGATAACGCTGAGATTAAATGCTATTAATGCTTTCTGCTCTCTGTCCAGTGTGCTGGTTGGCATTCCTGCTTTTCTGGACAAGAATATGGCAAATCAAATTTACACTGAAATTTGTAAGGCTTAGAAGCATCTCTGTAGTGGGGAAAAAATATTGACAACTTCCTACAGCTAATGTTTAATCGATTTATTTTCTTTCCTCCTTCAAGAGCCAGCAAACACCACAGGTGTTCTTGATTATATTTTTGTGTTGTTGAATAATTGTTAAAATGAAGCTTGAGAGTAAATGCCACTTTTTGAATAATTGGGAAAATTAATTCTTGGGTGCTTGGATGTGTTCCTATACCTGGTGGTGTCATGAAGCCTTTATCAGCTGTCTTCATCTGAGTGGAGGGGAGAGCTGGCTTTAAAAGGATTTGTTCCCTTCTACCTGAGGGACAAAAGGTTTCATCTTCCTGTGTTCCTGTGCTCACTGGTTGTTGCTCTTTTTGGGTTTACTCTCTCTGGTTGAAGGTTGCAGTTGCTCTGCAGAATAGGATTGGTTTTACCCATCCTGGCTCTGCAACTGCTGAAATGCTCCCTGGGTGCAGCACTCGTTCATTTCTGCAACAGTGGAAACAGCCTAAAATTCCAATTTCATGTGACGCCTTTCACTCCCTGAAAGGAATGTCTGTAGTTTTTGGGTTTTTTTTTTAATTGTTGTCTGGATAAAATATATTAAACTGTTCACGCTCACTTGTGTCCCTTCAATCCAGGATAGGCTCAGAAATGGTGCTGATGTTTCATGAGAAACAATACCATTTCAAAGCAGATATTTCTGTGCTGTCTTCCCCAGTGATTCATCTTCATGATGGATGCAGAGAAAGAAAAATGGTTAGAGAAAAAGAGTCCTACATAATTTCTTGCAGTCCTATGTACTTTTTATTTCTCAAGACCAGATAAGAATAATCAGCATGGTTCTTGTGCTCCACTTTCATTCCCTTAAGGAGACTTCACACTGAAGTTTCTCCAGTGCTTCACAATCTACTTGTTGCTTTGGATTAAAGACACCTGGCTTTATAAATATTATATACAGTTGTTGCATGTACATTTTTTTCTCTGTTTTCTACCCTTGACAGTCAATGACACAGTACCAGTGCAATGTGTAGTTACAGTCATTGCTTTTGCTGTCTTAACAGCAAATGCTTCTCATTTTAAATGTCACCCTGAAAGGCCATGATTTGTTGTGAGGTGATTTAACACTGTGTCGTCCCTCTCTGTGACCAAGTCCCTTCCATCTGCCACCAGATTTCTCACGCATCTTATTTGATGTGTGAGAAAGTTCCTGGTTTACTCTTATAAATTACAGCCTTGGTGGTGTGATTTGGGGAACCATTTTAAGAGAAAAACAGTGTCAGAAGCTTTTTGGGTCTGCTGAGATGTATGTTTGAGTAAGAACAAAGCCAGGACAGCACAGCTGCAGGCTTGGCAAATATTCTCCTGACCTTTTGGGAAGGTGTTAGCAGTGAAAGCCAAGGTCCTTCTGGAAGCCCAATGATGGTTACATTGGTCTGGGCTCTGTAAAACCCAAGCCTTGCTAGGTTCACCTTGCTAAGTGGATATTCTGTGCACTTTTGTGAACAAGGTGTCCTTCCTCTATATAACACATTGTTTCTGTGAACAGTAAAGGAAGTAGTATTGTGCATTTCCTACATTCTTCTATGAAAATTTTTATCCAACTTGCATTTTGGTACTTTATCAGCTTTCCTGGACTTATAGTGCTGATGTGAAATAAAATAATTGCAAATCTTTTGCATTGTTAGCAAACAGGAAACCAAGGGAAAAAAAAAGTGAAGTTAATTGGCATGGGACTTTAGTATTTTAGTAGTTTTGAATTGTTTGTGATTATAATAGATTATTGTAACAACAAGCACTTCTAATGATCTGAAGTGTTTTTGAAAAGGAAGGGACTCTGAGACACCAGTCACTATGTGTAATTTAGTGACAAGACTGGAGAGTTGGCAAATTATCAGTTGACTTGGCTTAAAATAAAACCTTACATTATAGCATGATGTACTTGTATTCACTATGGCTTCTAATCTATAGATCATGTCTATAGAACTCTTCTGAGTTTAAATTGCCTCAAAATTTGAGATGCTGTGAATGTCCTGAACTCTGCAGGAAATTGGCATGCTAGTATTTTTGTTGCTATGAGGAAAGAGGGGTTTTTTGTTGTTGGGTTCTTTGTTGCTTTTTTTTAGAGAAAGGTTAAAGGATACCACTGAGAAACCCTGCTTTTTGCCTCCCATCCCAGGCACTGCCCCAAAACCACCAGAAGATAGTATTGTTAATGTTGACTGGACAGAAGTCAGCAAGTTTGGAGCACTCATATTGCAAGTACTCAGTGTCCCCAGCAGAAGCCAAGGGACAGACCTGGCCCATCCCTGGGAGCAATGGATGAGAGGCACCAGGGAGGGCTGAGGTTCCAAGGAACTGCTCTGTCTGGGGGATGTAAGAGACAACCCAGAATCTGGGGATAATTAGGAGTGCTGTGGGGATAATTAGGAGTGCTGTGAGATTGAAATGGAAGATAGGGCCCATCTTTTGGGGAGGAAAGAGCAGTTTGGCAGCTGTCACTGCACATTAGATGGTTCTGCCTGTGTGTGGAATGGGAAACAGGGAGGATGTCAGGAGGAACTAATGCACTTACTCATGGAAAATTGTTATTTCCAAACCAGACAGATGAGAGATAAGAAAATGGGCCATTGTTAAAAAATTAACTCCTATGACTGTGCCTAATCTCCTACTTACTACTAGACTTAAATGTCTGAGATTAAATCTCAGTGTCTTTCCTGCCACTAAAATTAGTGCTTGAATATGGCTCATAAGTTTTGCCTGGATACATTTACACACTTTTCAATCTAAGCTATGCAATAAATGTGTAATTAATTTGTTAATACTAAATAACCCCTTCTTTTCTAATTTCTAGTTTATTTATTTATTTATTTCATTTCGTGAAAGTGCTGTTTGTGATGTTTGCAATAGGTTTGTTCCTATAAATGCATAGTTCTTTATTTTTCTTTTTGACTACTTAGTACTGCTTTTGAGACTATTTCTGCTTTTCAAGACAAAAAGAAATAAAATAGTTGCAGAGCTGTGGTGGGAATCATGAGATCAGAACCATGTAATGCCTTTAGTCTGCTGTCAATTAGCACTGGTACAAACCTGTGATGAATCCCATGGCACCATTTCCCATAATAAAATTCAGTTTGTACAAGTCTGTGGATGCCCCTGTTGGTCTAAGGGAATAACAAAAGATGTCAAACCAAAACAGTGAGAAAGTGGGAAAAGGAAAAGAAGCAACCTGTAAATGAAACCAAAAAGCCATGAGAAAGATGTATTTGCTGTGGAATGTAACTGACTTTAGAGGCAGGAGTTACTTAATGAGCCTCAAGTTTATTACAAGCTTGTGGTGGTAGACTGTGTTTGCAGTTCATATATCACACACACTGAGAGGTGTTGCCTCTTGTTAAGGAGAGATGGGAAACAGCTTGGCAAGGCTGGTAAATACTGCTGAACTTTCCACATGATTAAAAATATATTTTTATTAAAGGTATTTATAAATAAGAATAAAAATATCTTCTAACAGAAGGTGGATCCTCAAGCAAGGCAAGCCTGGGTGTTTTGCAGATGATTTTGGGAGATCACAGGGCAAGTGGAGAGTGTGTTTTCCAGGCGAGCTGCCTTAGGGATGTGGTGCAGGGCAATGGGGAGCCTTGAGTGTTCCATGGGGCTGAGAACTCCTGGCCTGAGAGCTCTGCTGCTTCCTGGCTTTAGGTGGCACAGCCACAGATGCAGGAGTTAAACAAGGCCAGGGGGATACTCAGCTCTGGTAACATTAAAAGTCAATGCTGTTTTCCCCCCAAGATAATCTATGTGGCTATCCTCATTCCTGAGGTAGTAATCAACACAAACACGTAATTTGAAAATAGAATTTCTGTTGGGAGTCCTTTCCTTTCACTTGTGACCCCAGAGGAGATGTTCTGTGATGTCTTTGTTTGCAGCTCTGCTCCAATTGTTTTAGGCTCAAGGAGCACACATATTCTTCACATTCCTCTCCTGTTTGCATTATTTTTTAGGGAGGTAGATATTTTAGATATTCCCCTAGCCACAGAAGTCTAACTGAAAATTACAAGGAAGAAAAACTTGAATTCCTCTAAAGAACTTAAACTTGGAGTTGTTTTGTTGGGCTGGGTTAAGTGTGGCACAGGGTGAAAGGTAAGCAATTTTTTTTTGCGACAATAAACAATTGGGTGTGAAATTCAATCCTGATTTACATGACACGAAAATTTAGAGATATAGAGTTATCTATTTTTCCTGAAAAAAGGGTCCAATAGTCATCAAGAGTTAAATTTACATGGCCCTACCTTTGACTCAGGCAGGAGCTGGCTGACACACAATATCATAACCTCAGCTGTTTTGTCATTTGAGAAAATGCTGAGGGGATATTGAAAGCCATGAATAGAATTTGGCCACAAATCACTTCAGAAATGAAGCACTGACTCTGTTTTGAGGAAAATATGTTGAATGCTGGCATCCTGTATTCTCCCTCATTTGGCCAGAAATCCTCAGTGTTTATTGAAGGGTGAAATTCATCTGTGTGCTGTGAGCTATGTGCTCCAAAGAAAGCTTCAGCAAGTTTGTAATGTTGGGTGTTTCTTATGCTGGCTTTCCTGCATGAGGATGAATTTCTCCTTAAAATGAAATGAAGACTGAGAGCACATAAGGCAAAATAATGATAGGATGAAATAAAACTGGTTTATCAGAAAAAATGGCACAGAAATCCAATTTGGGACAGTAAAATGGGCATAGATATTATTTTGCATTGTATGCTATTTCACACAAAATGTGGTTACAACAGGAAATCAATGGAAAATAAAAATTACATATAAGACAAACAGCTGAAAACCAAGAGGCTCAACTTTCTCATTCAAATTGTAAGGTAAATGCAGCAGAGGGATAATGTATGGGTTTCATATCTTTAGATAGTGCAACAGCAAATCTACAGCTATCTCCAATTTAATTCTTGTGCTTCCTTTGGTGGTGTGTTGCCTGTCCTCATTCTACGGTGAATGCAGACAAATGTTCTTCATAACTATTTTTTAATGTTATTTCTGTCTGTAATTTCTTATTCCCTGAAGACATTTATGTTTCATGGCATGAGACCTTTTCCATATCTGTTTCAACCTGATTCTTGCACCATCACTGTACTTCATTGTGTCACCAGTGTTTGTCCTCTTTGGTTGCCCCACAAATCATGGGGCTGCCCTTAAACCACTTTGTGCTCCTATGTCTGTTAAAACTCCTCAGCTATAAATCAAAATTGCTGTGAAGTAGCTGTAGAAATGTAAATCTGATTAGAGTATGGCATGTACTCTTTAATTTTAAACACAAATGGCCAAAGTATTTTCATAACAAAAAAATATGGTGAGTTTTTTTGAAATTAGAAAGTGGGCTTGGGTCATTATTTGTTGTTCCCATGAAGGGACAATAAGATTCAAATGTCAGTGGAGCCTTGCTGCTAAATCCCAAAGTTCACTGCAGATAAAATAAGATTTAGTATAATTTTGCACAAAAGTACAAAAAAAGTAGCAACTTTCAGGAGATGGACCCACATAAGGGAAAAACTAAAATTTTATTAATACCTAATACTTTCCTTTTGGCTCAAAGCACTCTTATGAAGAATCTCCATAGCTCTCCTTGCACCCTCTCCACCTATTTATTTGCATTTCTCTTGAATTTACAGTTCAAAAAACCCCAAACATTTCTTTTTCACCTTTTCTTTTCCCCAGCTGCCTGTTTGAATCCCCAGGGGCCCATTACCTGTGGTACAGTAGCTCTCTTCAGCTGCTGGCTCTGTTTGAGGAATTTTTGTTGTTACCTTTGAAATACTGGAAAATGGGGGAAATCAGTTAAGTGACTCCAGAGAAGATCATTCAGCCATCTGGAGATGAGGAACTACTGGAATCTGAATCAGGTCATGAATTGTTTCTCTTTTCCAGCTTTTCTATTTAAGTCAAAGGAAGTTTTGATTTTAAAGAAAACATGACAAAGGTATAAATTTCATCCTGTTTTATTGAGCCAATTGCCTTTACTAAGCAATAATTGAATTTTTAAGTTTTTGATTATAGTGATCAAGCTGTGATTTTTGAGATAATTATTCAGTAAAAACCTTTTTGAGCTTTCAAGATGCATGAAATTCTCCAAGCTGTAAACAACAACATTTACATGGAATGTGTGAAATGGAGATTTGTCATGGACAGTGACCCATACAATTATTCTCTTGGCTTATTTTGTCTCAGGAGTGCTTAGACTTGTTCAGAAAGCATTCATTATTTAGAAATTTGACGGAATATTGGAAAGATATATTGAAAAGGTGCTCTTGTCAAGTCAGTTTCTGGCCTAGAATTTTTCACTTGGCTATAAAACTCTGCCTGTTTATATTCAGGGGGATTTCTTTGGTCGATTCAGTCATGTTATCTGCTTTGCTCTAGTGTTTCCACAAGCCTTGAGTCTCTCCTGGGATGGAAACCTGCCGTTTTTGAGTCTCAGTTTCCTGTTATTAGCTGTGCTTGCTCAAGAAGCTGGACTTGAGTTTGGATGGTGTTGGGTTGGAATTTTGCAGGTATGTGCATAAATAGGTGATCAGTTACAAATACAAGCTGAAGTGTGTGTGACCCAGAAATGCCTCTCAATTCCTGTTCCCTACTCTGTGCCTTGGAAACGTCCCAGCTTTAGGTTAAGAGCTGGTGTATGGATTGTTCTGCTGATTTTACTGTGGAGAAAATGCAAGTAGATGGATAAGAGTGAAAGTGGGTGTGGGCTGGGCAGCCTGAACTGACTGTGCTGTGCCTCACCTGGAGAGCAGAGCTGTGCCAACAGGCTCCTGGAAATGCTTCTATTCCTGCACAGAAAAGCTGTGACAAAGAGAAGCCCCTTTTCTTTAGCTGAGTGGGTTTCTGTGAGCTTTGGTGCAGCTTTGCCAATCTGGTTCTGATCCAGGGACCCAAAGGATCTGCTCTGCTCCCCTGGGCTGTCACTGCTGTGTGTCCCTGCTGCTCCAGGACCTGCTGCAGTGTCTGCAGGATGGGGATGGGTTTTGACCGGGTTTTGTGGGGATTTCTTTGACAGTGAGAATCCCCAGGATGTCTCAGTGCTACGCCTGCACTTGAATCATTTCACAGCTGCTCTGATCAATGAGTTCAGCATCAATTGACTGGATTTGGAGAGAAGATTTTGCTCCTCAGAGCACTTAGTGAGATGATGTTCTTTTATCTGGCTTCTGAAACAGTGTTGGCCTTCTGCTGCAGGCTTTGAGGATGGCCTGGGCAAAGGCACCATTATCACCTCCTTTCTGCTGTGGTTTCTCCCTCCCCTCCCATTCAGTAGTTATGATTCATAGTACTGTAGTTATATTGGACAGGATTTTCCTTTTATTTATTTTTTTTAATTCCATATTTGTGTGGCTGTTAGCCCTTCACAGTGCTGGATAGCTCAAGTGTTTTTTTTTTTTTTTTTTTTTTCCTGCTGTTCCTGCCCTCTCCAGGGAATTAGTGAAGTCATGAAATGTGAGCAGTAATTAAGAGTCCTTGAGTGAGGATAGTGGTCTATGGCAATAACCCAAACCATGCTGAGTCTGGAGGAGTGCAGAGCCTTATTGAGCTGCTTTGGTATTCCACAGTCAGAAAGGACTTTTTCAAACACAAAATGTTTCCTACACCTTGCGAGCAGCAGGTTTGATCTGAACTAGCAGCTTGTGATTGCGGAGAACCCAATCTCCAGTACCAGTTATTTTGTGAGGGAGCAAGTCTATTAACACTGGGTCTGTCCTAGACATACCAAGGGATTTGGCTGGTGGAACTTTATTTCTTTCAGAAAATGCAGTGAAAATAGATCATCCACAGGAAAGAATGTGCTTTCACATTGGATGTAGTAGTATTTTTTTTCCTATTGTGAGGGGGGGGAAAGGAGAACTGCTGTTGAGTATTTGGTCCTGTTTTGTTGCTTGTTTTAATTTTTTTTAACACTAATTTTATTTACCTTAAAGTTAACAGTGGTATTACTTCTCTAGTGTGGATTCTACTTTGCTCACAGCAGCAGAGGTTCTTGTGAGCAATTTCTCAAGGCAGCAGTTAATTATGGGTGCTTACTGGCCTGAGTAATGGAAATCCTAATAATTCAGGTGTCTTGTGTATGCAGTTTTATGGAGTATTACTAAGCAGCATACCTTGTTCAGGGATATTTTTTTCCTGATACCCATGGGAGAGGTCATTATAATTGAATCCAGGTCTGTACATCATTGGAAGGGGAAAAACATGTTTCATCCCTGATGCATGTGTGTCTCCAGCTGCAGCTTAAAGTAGAAAATGCGCATTTGGGTGGGGAATAAGAGACAATTCAATGGGAGTCTTTAGATTTCTCTTCCTCATGGCCATGGCAGGTTTGGAGAAGCTCTTGCTCACTTATAGCACTGAAGCACTGTGATCTCCACACTTGTGAAGAGATGCTTGGGGATGGGAATGGAAGAGTTTTCTTTTTCCTTATCCTTCTTAAGACTTTGTCCAATGACTGGTGAGAGACTGAAGGATTTTTCTTGAGCTCAGCTGAGAGCACTTGATGGAAGTGTAGGAGCTGAGATTTGAGTACTCCTGTACTGTCACCCTTGCTATGATAAACTTTATGTGCAGGTTGTTTCTCCCAGCTATTTGCTCTGTAGAGGCTAAATTACTCTTTATGCTAAGAAAGATGTGCTGAAATGTCATAAATCCTTCTGAAAACAGTGTGTGCTCCTGCTAAACCACAGCAACTGTCCAAGACCACTATAAATCAGTTCCCATTTGGATTCTCAATATGAGCTTCATAAGAATTTTTTTCTACTCTAATGATCCCATCAAAGAGGTTTGTTTTTGTTGGCCTTGTGAGGAACCAAAGGTGATATTAATGTGGCTATTAACTGTATCAGATATGTGTCTGGTATCTCCCAGCAGGAATGTTCATGTCAATATCCCTGACTTTAAAGGGATTACAGTTTGCTGAGATCTCCTCCCATGGATTTATAAAAATCCTCTCTCTCATTTTCCTGCCTAGCATTTTTTTATCTATGCCATTCTTTAAGGTCACAGGAGTTCTCCCCCTTTGCTTCATTTGTAAAATCATCCTTTTCCTCACCCTATGGATGTTCTGGGGGGGTACCACTGAGATCCTGAACCTTCACCCAGTCTGGGCAGTGATGCCAGTCCCAGTGGGACAGAGGGGAGCCCTGCCTTGTCCCCCAGTCTCCCTCAGCAGCTGGAGCAGCAGATGCTTTAGGGGAAATTGTGGGGATAAATCAAACCTGCAGCTCTGACTGTGCTGCTCCAGCAATCTGCAGTTTAGGGACTTCCAGAGCTGGAGATTCTATTCTATCTTTGCATTTAATAGCCCTTGATGGACTTTTCTTCCATGCAGGGCTTCCCACTCCTGTTTAGGAGGGAGCCAGAGTGGTGATATGAACACTGAGCAGCTGATGTGTCTAAAATGCATTTACATTTGCAGATGGGATTCAATCCCAGCACTACATTTCACTGCGTTTTATTGTCAGTTCGTTAGGATAACACAGCTAAATGTGTGACTTGGCACTGTGTGTTCCCCTGTATTACACCAATACTCAGGAATGGCTTCTGCTTGTTATTTCTGCCTCTTTTTCTTTTCTGCAAAACCCCTGGGACCAGGGGATGGTGAAAGCTGTTGTGAATTGCAGCAGGTTGCTTCTCTGACCTCTTTATTTTTGAGACTGTATATTTTCCTATGTTGCATTTGTCAATTTTCTTCCTCTTACAAGCCTGACCCCTTTCATAGATTAAAAAGGAGCTACAATGGCTGCATTTGATGCATAAATGTGGGTAAATATGGGTGTTTTATCTGTCCTTTAGTTAATATCTAAAGATGTGATGATTTGCTAGAAGATAGGAATGAAAGCCCTAAATTATTTCAGAATTAACAATAAATAAATGCTGCTCAGTAGAAAGTTTTTTGCCTGTTTTTAGTGTGGTGTTTTCCTTGTTGAATTGAAGATCCATTATGCCCCATATTTGTGGGCCAGTGGCCAGATGATTTATTTTGCCCCCCTCCTTTCTCTTGCTGTGCATAAAAGCAGGTTGTCTGTCACCAGGTGACAGGACCATGTCTCACAAAGGTGAGAGCAGCAAGTGCCCAGCTGGGGACACAGCCCTTGGCTCTGTCAGCTCCTTCCCCCTGGATTTTTGCTCTTTGGCTTGAGAGTGGGCAATGTTTGTTCTGCTTGGATCCCAAGACAGGCAGTAGCTCATACATAGCAGACTGCAGCAGTAGACTAGCAAATAATTTGGTTTTAAAGATATATCTGTCTGTCTCTTCAAGAAGTACAATACTGTTCTTGATATCCTCACAATTATTTTATTTTCCTGCAGATTTTTACAGCTGTGTAGCTATGAAATTGCAGGTTATTTTGATTATCTTCTGTATCTGTGATAAAAGTGCCCTGAGGGACAGTCCTGGAACATCATAGATGCACAATTTTTCATTAAAGGACAAATAGAAGACAGTGGGTGCATGAAACCATGGGGATTTTTGGAGCATTGTGCAAATGCAGTGCCCACTCCAGGAGTGCAGGGTATTCCCTTGGATTCCTGCCAATGCCTCTGCTGGGCACTGATCACTTTTGCAGCACACAAGAATAAATATAAATACCCCCTGTCATCTTTAGGGTATTGCTGAGAAGGGTTGTATTTAGAGCCTTCCAAGACAAATTGTGGATAATTCAGTTGTTGGGCCTGGGGGCTCTGCCTGGCTGGACTGAGCTGCTCGGGGATGATTGAGAAGCTCAGGAAATGGAGGTGGCTGCTGCTTGATTGCCATGGGCTTCAATCTGTTTTCAATCAAATGCTTCAACCATTTTGTTCCTAATAAACTTAAATGAAGTGGTCAGTACCCACAGATAGTGTCTGTGGTGTTCCTCAACAGAGCAGCTCGTGGGACATCACAACAGAAGTGCAGGGCAAGGGGAAGGACTCTGGCTGCTTACAGGAGAGGAATTGCAGCTCTAATAATCATCCATTCAGAAAATCTAAAACTTCTCTGCTATCCAGCTGCTAACAGCTTCTCATTAAGCAGCAACTCTTGCTATCTGTTTGCTCCTGGCAGAGTTTAGCTGGCTGCTGTCAGTTTGAAGCCAGGCTCTCAGATGGCATTTACTGGTTTAAATTGTGGGCAAGTCAAGTCCCCTGCAGAGACAAAACTTACACTGACACAAAATCAAGATGGTTTCCAGTCAGCCTTGGCATTTGCAGCCTTTCCCTTGTGAGAAAGGGCTGTGGCTGCCAAGTAAATGAAAGAAAAAAGTTAATTTCAGATTAGCCTCGGCCCTCCAGGCAGTGAGAGGGAAGAGCTACCTGTGGTTTGTTGTGCTGGACATCACTGAGGAGGGGGGGATCTTAAATTAGTAGTGGTGAGTTCTTGGGCAAATAAATAAACTCCCTCCAGAGAGTGTGGCAAATCCTGGAATTCCCTTTGCTGATTTTGCTTTGGATCAGGAGGTGGAATTTTGTTGCACTTGATGAGAGAGTTGGTGTCTTCCATGGGCTGGGCTGGTCAAATGCAGAGTGCTGATTGTAGAGTGGCAGGAGAGCTTGGAGGACAGAAGGTCCCTGGGTTTGTGACACACAGCTCAGGTGCTGCATGCTCTGCTGGCAGGGCTTGATCTTGATTCTGGGAGAACATCTGAAAGGCTTGCTGTAGGCTGGGTGTCAAAGGGATGCTGCTTGCAAACCAGGAGGGGCATATTATTTTTTGTTGGCAGGAATGAAAACCACTCATGAAAAGGCTTTCTCCCCTCTTTTTTCTTTAATTTGGGTTACTTACAGGATGTGGATGAAATGAAATGTGTTCTTGTTTCATCATCCCACCCTGTTGGGGAAACTACTTAGTAAGTATTATATGAAAATACAGATGAGTTTTGGATCAGCTGGCTTCATTTCAGTAGACTAACACAAATAATTAATTTCAAAGAGCAGCAAGATCCTTGGCTTTAAAGAAAAACAAAACAAAATGTTTTTGTTTGGGTGCATTTTCTTCTGGAGCTCCCATTGTAGAGAAAGAAAGATTTAATTGTGCTGGCAACTTTTTATTCCAACCTTAAAAGAAAACTAACTGTACCCTCTTGAGAGTCTGAGTGCACTTAGGTCCCTCCCACCCCATGGACTCCAGTTTGGATTCTGACATGTGGCTGGGGTCTAGGGGCACAGGACTCATTAAAGCAGCATCACTGGAGCTATTTCTGCTCCTTGTTGAAACCTCAAAGGCCTTTGTGCATACCTAAAGGAGATCTGCAGCCAAGAATCCCCAATACTTCAGAATATTTATTACACTGAAACTACCTGCTTCTTGATCTTTAATCACATCCATAGTGTAGTTCTGCTATTAGAAAAGTTGGATGGTAAGATGGCTCTATGTAACGTGTGGAGTAAATTGGAGTGAAAGCCAAATAACCTCAATAAAAAAAGATTATTTCCTGGTTTGGTTCTAGTGTTTTTTTTTAGTTTTGTGGGTGGTTTTTTGTTTGGGTTTTTTTGGGTTGTTGTTTTGTTTTGTTTTTTTTTTTTTTTTGTAGGTGACGTGTTACATTGAGGAGTGAGGATAATGATATAGCTGCCATTCTGAGAAGTTCTTTGTTCTTCCTCAATATCTGACAGCATATTCTAAGGAGCTGAAACTTCTAACACCTCAAGGGGGATGTGTGGGGACTGTGTGTTTCCACTGAGACTGTTCTGGGATGGAGTGCTTGGCTGGGGGGACAAGGACAGTGCAGGGGACTCTGGCTGGAGCTGGATCACTGTTGGGCTGAATCAATAGAAGAATTTAATAGGTGGTAGCTGTTTGCTATTTTACCAAATAGAGCATTTCAAAACTGCTGACTTGACACAGCTATTTGGTGGAACTTCCAGGCAGTGTTTTGTTTCTGAACATCCTAAAACTCCTCTGAAATGCTGTTGACCACAGCAGTGAGTTTTGTACTGACATTAAAGATAGATTTACTGCTCTTAAAGTTGTTCTTCCTTCCAGTTTATGGGGTCTTTGAGAGCTGAGATCCAATAATTCCTTGTAAATGGCTACTTCAGCTTTTGATTGAACTTCTTAAATATGATCTATTGCTAGCAGTAAGTGCAGGCATATCCCTCCTGTTGTTTCAGAGAAGTGCTGTGTGGGTTATCTTGCTGACAGGAAATTGAAGAACCATAAAGGTATCAAAATCTAGTGAGATTATAGCAGGACTTAAGAGTTGGAAATTCCCCTTTCCTTAATAGAGGATCATTCTTTTGGGAGTGGAGGTGTAGATCAGAAGCAATATTACTATAACACCTTTTTTAGGCTGCTATTAATGTAATAAAGTTGTTGTTCAAGGCAGAAAGCTCCTTGCATGTCACATTGACCTTCATGTTCAGCCTGCTTGTGGCAACAGCTTGCAGCTCCTTGGCCATGTGCTCAAATATCTTTCTTTTCTTTTTCTCCAGGAGTGAATTATTGTACTTTGTGCAGGCATTTGTCCACTTTGTCCTGGACATTGATCTAAATGAGTGCTAAGTGGTGGCCTTGTCCAGATTTGGTGAGTTTTGGTGTTCTGAGTTTCAGTACAGGGCAGCCTGTTCCAGAGCAGAATAAAGAAGTTTGTATTCATGTTCAGGTGGAATTTTCTGAAAGTTATTATTGAAAAATATTTCTCAAGAAGTAGTTTGCCTGTGAGGCTGTGTGAAACTTGGAGAATAATTTTGGTAGGGAAAAGAGGGAGGAATCTACTTTGTTTCCATGTCAACGTGTTCAGCTCAGGACTTTGAGAACACCATATCCCTGGTTTTGGGACAGGCTGCCTTCCTTCCCCAGAGGTCTCTGTATCCCTGGTGAGTTATTCTGCAGAGAAAAATAAGTTTCAAATGCTGCCCTATTGACTCATACAGGTAAAACCCAGCATTTTATTGCCTCCTGTTTGCCACACTTAATTTTTTTTTCTCAATCAGATCTTCTTTTATGCATCTGAAGCTTTGATTTTCTTTTTAAGGTATAAAATTATTTGAAAAGATAAAAGAAACATCACTGTTGTGAATGTTATTTTGTTATAAAGCAGGGAAAATGTGGAAATGAAGCTCTGGATAGTTGCAAGGCAAGTTGAAAGGGAATGTGCCCTTTTATTTTTAAATCCATTTTGTTTTCACAGAAAAACTAGGTCTAGTCTGCGTAGACAATTATAGTAAATGTGTTTCCAGAAGCAGAGAAATATTTTGTATGCCTCCAGCTTTTCCCATTTTTCATTACAAACACTGCATTTTCTTCTTAAAATGCAAGCAAGTCAAGGGAGGCTCGGCTGGCAAGATAAAATGATTATGGGATAATTTGTGTTTTCCAGACCAAACAAAATCAATCATTATTGTTTAGGGATGAGATGCATTAAATAGCTGAGAGATGTTTCTGGACTTTTACAGAATGTTTTTATCAGGACAGATAAGGGAGAAGGCTGTTGAATACCCTGAGGTGGTTCTTGTAGTTTTCAAATTTAAACACTAATTTAAACAATATTTATAGAGGGAGTCATCTGGGCTGAGTTTGTGTTTAAAAAATAAGAAATCAAACCTGGCAATATTGAAATTCACTCTAGTTTTGCTACATAATCTTGTCAGACAAGAAGTCTTCACACTTGCATATATGAAATATGAATAATGTTTAATGGAAATATATATGCAATAGAAAAGAAATCCCCACTCTGTTTCCTTTCCATGAAGAGAGAGCTGGATTGACATGGAAATCAACCAGTTTCACTGATTTACCTTGGCATGTGTTGTGAGGGTGGGAGAAAGAAGCAGAAGCTGGGATAATTGGGAATCTCTCATGTGTGTCCTTGGGAACAAGGATTTAGTATGACATCTAGTACTGAAACTATTGATTCTACCAAAAGAGAAACAAAAAGTAGTAATTTTTGTTTTGAAAAGGGAGGATGGAAGACTGCTACCCATATTACTGAGGCCTGAGATGTGATGAGGCACAGGTGGAGATTTCCAGGCTGACTGGTGAAACTGGCCAACAAGTGCTTTTAGGATTAGTAATTTTTAAAAAACAAAATCCCTTTAATACTGTTCCTCTCATTGGGGACTGATTCCAAGCTTCACAGTTATGTGGAAATACTGTATTTTGCCAATCTAAAGTAAAACCATCAGACAATAACACTTCCTGAGATTGGAGTTTTCTGCTTTGGTACATGGAGTTAACTTCTCATCTTTCTGTTTTGATTATAGTTATTTTTTCTTTCTTTTATTATATTTTTTCTACAGTTATTTCTTCTATTATTTTTCTGCAGTAGCCTTGCTGACCGTACAACCTTCTTCTTTCCAAAAGCAGGTCCTGTGATCATTTTCATCCAACATAATTTTTTTTCAGATTAAAATCTATGTATATGAATGTGTACTAAGACAATTAAAGCAGACTTTTTTCCACCCTGAAGAACAGTGACTCCAGATGAGAATAATAAAAATTATTTAACGAAAAAAGGAAACCCATACTTGAGAGCAAGTGTATAGGTGTTATCAGATATGAACTTCTTTCTAGCTAAAAATGCTAATAATTAATTCACTCAAAAGCTTATTTACCTATACGTTTTGCAGGCTGTCCATCCTACCTTCTCCTCTCACAGCTAAAACACAGGACCTGGAGAGCAGTAAGGCCACCAAAAATTGCATTTTTCTTGGAGATGGGCAGGATGACACCAGGGTTTGCCTTGGTGGTTTAACCTGAGTGAAGCCTTGAAAGATAAATTGATGCCTTTGCCTGTTGCCACCCTGGGGATGTGCAAAATTGGAGGGCAAGTTATAGAAGAGCAACCAGAAAGATAAAGTGACTAGAGGAATCTGATTTATCAGGTAAAATTAAGAGTGCAATACATTTAGACTGGATATGCAAATAGAGCAGGGGACATGATAACTGTGTTGAAATACTTGCTCAGTAAAGACTAATGGTGGTGAAAAATTACTGTGGAGAGGAACAGAGGGATATAACAGAGAATAATGGGTTGGAATTAAGAAAAATAAAATGTGGGCTCAATTCCATGATAAAGCTTTGCGACACTAAATTGAGAATGCAGGAGAGGAAGAAGTGGTGAAAGACCCATCACTTAAGACAGTTTAAATTTAGACATGAAAAAGCAATAGAGTACTCTGGAGGGCAATCCTTCACTGGCATGGGGAGAGAGTGGATGTTCTCTTCCATCCCTAATTTTTGCTACTCAGTAGTGCTGTGATTAGATGTTAATTTTTTTTTCCTTGTGCCGACCCAAGATGCTACTTAATATTTTAAGGGAGCTTTTAAAATAATCTGTAGTAGCACAGAGAGTTAGCTTTATCAAACAAATTGAAATATAGCATTGTGAACCCTGGGTCCATCCCAGGGAACACTGAAGGATTTAAAATATAAAATAATAAGAAAAATTTAATGACAAAATACTTCATGTAGCTTCCTCCCAGGCGTTCTGAAGACTTGTCAGCTCTAAAGAAATGGGATAAGCTCTGTTGACATCTCTTCCTTTGTGAGCTCTGGTAAAGTTAACTGAGTGCCCTTCACACCCTCACCAGAGGAGCAAAATGTCAAAACTATGTTAAATGGAAACTTGAGCCCATACAGTTGCTCTCTCTGGTGCACCATTCAAAAGAAGCAAAGAAGAAAGTTGAACAGATTTTAGAAATGGTCCTTTCTGACCTTTACAAAAGTACTGAATTTAATCCCTTTAGCCCAAAAGATCCTGCTGGTGAAAGGATTAGTAAGAGAGGAATAAAAATTTCTGTGTCTGTGTCAGAATTGGTCAAGTTTTTGTGACCCAGCATTTGGAGTGCATTTGTTCAGTCTCTTTTTCTTCAGAGGGTTTCATTTTGTGATATGTTTTAGACTGATATCTGAAAATTGCAGGTCACTGTTTTGTGTAAGAAGCAAAACCTTTTAAAGGGCTGGAGACAAAGAAAAAAGCCAACAAAGCCAAGCCATAAAACCCCAACAAACGTCCCTCCACAGTCTGTCTCCATATTGGTCTGCCTGAATTTGAGCTGTGTAATTATCTAGGCATGTATTAACAACCCTTTTCTAGGCATGTATTAATAACCTCTTTTCTGTGGGTTTTTTTTTTACTGGTTAAAGGTAGAAATGAGCCTCAGGGACTCCTTCTCCATAGGAATCCAATGAAAACTGAAGTGTTTTTACAAAAGAGCAGATGTCATGTCAAAACAAAGTGTTTCCACCTACAGCTTTCAACAACCACATGGAAATTTTGCAACTGATCCAGTTCCCAGTGCTCTGCTCAAATTCATATACCTCACTTTCAGAGAGGCTAATTTGTAGGTTGAAGGGCTAATATTTACTATGCTTTTGGTTCCCAAACTTGATTATTGGTACTATCTTGGGCATCCCTATTTTTTTTGCAACATATCCTGCAAGAATGCACAGTGATGTTTGGGATGAGTTGATAGTCTCTGTCCTTTTTTCCTAGGGAAACATATTTTTATCCAGCTGGGGGCTCCAGCCTGGAGTTGCATTTAACAATTTGCACAGATTTACAGTAAGTGGCACTCTGAGGAGAGGAACTAATAGTTAGATGGAATTGTAAGGATGCAAACCCATTTTGAGAGGTTGGACAAGGCTGGAAATCCTAGTGATGATGTGTTCACTCAGACCATTAGTGCAACAAATGGAATTGCCTTGGCACCTCTGAAGTCAGCAAGGGTTTTGCCATTAATTTCCTTTTAGATGAATGCAACTCCTAGAGTTATTTATTTGTATATTTATTTTGGAAAGAAAACACAGAGCATAGTGCGGTAGCAAAATAAGGGGAGGAGTGAGTGTAAATGAAAAAACAGGAGGGGAACAATAAGGTTTGTTTGCATGTCTGTGGCAGCTGTGGAGATAGCCCTGTGATTTAGTAACCCTACAGTGAGCCATGTGCTGCTCCCCTATTGCACACTGATGTAATAATGCAAGGGGAACTTGAATTATTTGCTGTGTCATATATTGTAGGAACGAGCTGCTCAGAAGTAAACAGCTGAAAAGTGCCTCAATAACAAATTGTGAGGCAAGAAAACAGAGAGGGGAAAAAAGCAGAAAGGAATGGCTGCTGTCCTGCTGTCTCTGCTGAGCTGACAGACATTATTCTGAGTAACTGCACTGTGAAACCCAGAGTGTCCAGTAATGACAATGTGCAGCACAATTGAGCCCTGTTATCTGTAATGGTTTGCTATAAACCATAAAACCATCCTGCACTTCAAGGCAACCAACACTGGGGTAATGTCACGTTCTCAGATTGCTTTAAATAGGTTTGGAATTATTCTGTTGGAGCTGCAAAGTGGCTCAGATTTACATAAGGGTTTTGCCTAATTTAAATGCAGCTCAGGTTGTAGAAAATGCCCACAGTCCCCTTTATAATCTCTAATTTGTTTCCTACTGGGTCATCACTAAGTTTAGCCTGATCAAATCTATTTCACAGTGGCATCTGCAGCTGCACAACCACCTGCCCCTCTGCATGTTTTCATTTGTTTGTTCAAGGTGATGGCTGCAAATAAAACAATTATAAGTTTGGGCATAGACATCTCATTGTAGCCATTGATGATGAACTGCTGGTTTCTAGAATCAGAATTTTTCTCGTTTTAGTTTCAGTCCCTTTATAGGATGAGATCACATTAGCTTCCCCTTTACTTTTGTCTCTAGTGGGTTGGATTGCCACATGAGTCACACAGAAGATAACCCCAACCAAACACATAACTTGATGTTAGAGCAACATTTACAGTGCTGAGTGAGAAGGAGGTAACAGAAGTACTGCAGCTGGGTACATTTGCAGGCAGGAGTTCCTGAATTCACTCTGAAGCTTAGGTACTTATTGCTTTTGAGATGCAAAGTGGTTTAGGGTGAAAACCCATTGAGATATTCTGAAGAGGGAAGGAATTCAGCTCCAGAATATTTTATTGCATTTTAAAAAAGGAGTTCTGAGTGCTCATGAAGTGGCCACTTCTGAGGGGTGAAATGGGTGCCCATTGGTGCTGCAATAGGCAGCCCCTGTTTGCCTTCATGACATATTTGGGATGTGTGTGGGGGTTCCCAGGACCTCATGCTGAATATTTCTAACTGTCTCCAGGCTGGAAGCTGAGTGACATTTGTGCTTTATAATAGTTAACTTTCAGTAGGAGTCATGTCCAGTAGAAATGGGAAGATGTGTTACCCTGAACTGGGAGGGAATAAATATTGGAAGGAGAGGCAGAAATTAGTGCCTGAATGGGGTGGGTGTGTTAAGGGAAGCAGCAATTATGTCTGTAAGATGAGATGTACCTACTTCTGGATTTGTGCTTTAAAACCCCTGCAACTAATAGGTTCAAATAATGTTCTTGCATTTTTTTTCCTAATGCTTTTTAGTTTTATTTTTAACTTGGTGAAATTTCAGTCCTAGGCTTCTAGCAATAGGACAGCCAAAGTCAGATACTTCAGTGTCAGTGCACCTGGAATATAACTAAAAGTTATATATATTTTAGGCTATTTTTATTAATTTTTAATAGAACTTTGCAACTCTACTTTTCCTCTGTTACTGAACATCAAATAGACGCTTTAATTGGATTGTCTGCAATGACATATGATCAAATTGTTCCTTTACTACACTTCTGTGTGTTGAGAAATCTCTGTCATTAGCATAATTTCAAAGAGTACTTATTTAAGAACGTAATTTCCTGGATCATGATTCTATTATGGATTTGATGAATTTGATGTAAGCCACTTGAAGTGAATATCTGTGAGACTTCACCAGTCTCCTGCATCTGCTCTTAGAAAACCTTGTCAGCTTACTGTGCACATCCTCAGTTTAATAAAGTTGAATTTACTTGTCTTTTATTTCTTCTGCAAGCTTAATTCACATCTCCAGTTTTTAAGGCAAGAGTCCCACAGAGGCAGAAACTTGTATTTCTTGTTTTCTCCTGAATCAATCTCTATCTGATTCATTGATAGAATTTTGCTTTTTTTAAAAAATTTATTGTTGTCAGGCTATCCCTACTGCCCTGTGTCTTGGTGAGGTTAACTTCAAAATATCAGTGCTTTTATGTTTATTTCTTTTTGTAATGGCTGAAGATCATCAAACAAATGAAGTGTGGTGGTTGATGCACATGACATTTGATGTTAGAAAGGAATGATTGAATTCATTCTGAAATAGGGTGAGCTTTGCATGCCCATGAAATTCTGGTTAATTAAATATTATATAGCTTAGGTGCAGCTTTTCCCAGAATAATTTTCATTATCTTTTTTTTTTTTTTTTGCAATGTATATTTCAGCTTTCAATCTTTAGAAGGCTGTGTCTGCAGCTGATACCAGCTTGGTTCAGACAAGAGATGTGGGATGAAATGTGTTGTTAAAAGAAAACAAAACAAAGTAAAAAAAAAACAGAACCAGGAACCTCATGATAAACAGAAGTTAGGAGAAAATAGTGCAGCAAAAGAGAAATCTCCAGACTCAGTGAGGGCCTGCTGCACTGCAATCTCATAAAGGACTTAAAGAACAAGAAGCATTGACCCTAGATAGCAAGTTAGAAAAGACAGATGGTTCAGGCTCTTAAGAGAATAGATCTAGCTGACATAAAAAATGGGAATCAGATTTGCCAGTTTTAATAGGATGATCAAACTGAGAATTGATTAAAAGGTTGTCACAGAAGTGTTGATGAATGGTAAAGAACCCAATTTTTCAAGCGTTTGTGCTGATAAATTAGGAAAACGAGCAGAGTAGATAGAAGAGCTATAGAAAACTCTGACTGGATTATTTAATTGAATTGTTTCACTACCCTTGTTTTCATGCCAGCACTTCAATACAGTCATTTTAAAACTTTAGAGATCTGAGATAAATCAAAAATGTTAGGGCAGCAACAGCACAGTGAACACCGAAGAATTGTGCAAAAGTCTGTGGTATGCAGCAAATTCAGTGGATATCACTGACTTGTCTCTCTCTTGAGTGCAAGCTCATCCCAGAGTGCCCTTCCCTCTGCCCCTGTCACATTATAAAGTCCCCACTCTACTGCATTCCTGTCCATATGTATGGATTTGCTGCTTAAAGTGAGCTATGGCCCTTTCACATCAATAGACGGAATAATATGAGCACATATAAGAATTAATGGATGTCTGTCATAAATCAGTGGGAATTATGGGTGTATAATTTACTTGTGAAAGGTTTGACTCTATGTGCCATGGAATAATAATTGCAGAGGTTGTAAATAATGGAATGCACTGGGAAATTGTACCAAGGTTTAACTATTATATCACAGAGGCAAAATACTAATTTTTGGGATGTTGAAGCTAAAGGGTTAAGTCTATGTGCTCTTTTTTGGTACAGAGATCTAGGTACAGACTTTTGGTACAGAGATCTAGGTGCTTTGTGACATAAATAAAAAAAATATTTTTCTACTCAATTCCCCTAATTGGAGTGTTAAATAAGATGCTTTTGTGAAAAGCAGTAAGGAGGTTGGCACAGCTGCATGCTGGGTAGCAGGTTCATAGACAGGGAGTTCAAGCATTTGGGTCATGAAACCTGTTGGATCTTATAAGGAAAATAAACACAAACAAATATAAAAATATGGGCCCCCAAATCTATCTTTATAATGAGCTCCTCCAATACCACTTCTGATGCAATCCTTGCAAAGAAGATTAAAACCTTAGCATTTACTTTCCTAGAAGAAGACCAATTTTCCTCTGTCTCTGGAGGACATTAAAGAGTTATTGAACTGGGTTTTGTTATGGAGCTATAAGCTGACTGGAAAATGTAGTCACCAGGAGGAAAATGGAGCAGCAATGCCAGGTATAATGTGGTATTGACAAAAAGCCTGGATGTGGCTCACAGCACAGACTTCCCTGGGTTTGTTTCAGTGAAATTACTCCCACTCAGTGTAGCCTCCACAACTCTTTTTTCTTAAATTAAACTCTGGTGTATGCAGTTAATCATGAGTCACTTTGGGTTATAGCACAAGCTCTTTTCCCTATGCCTTTCTACATCAGTGTATGAACAAGGTCTCTTACATGCTCACTGCCAATTTTTGTTGAGTTTTCTTTTTCTTTCCCTTAAAAAACTTTTTTTTTTTTAATGGACATTTATTTTCACTCAAGTCTTCTATTTGGATGCTTTTGCTGGACTTTGTCTTCAGCCTTTGTTATCATGCATTCCATTCTCTTATGGTCTTCTCATTTCATTTTCTTTCAGCCTCCTCTTCATGTTGAGTAATGTGTTTTTTCTCTGCCTCTATAAGAAGAGGATGTATGAGACTTTATGTGAAAATGAAATCCTTAGCTCAACTACCTCCATCTATCTCAGATTTCTTCTTCATTATCAGAGTACAGTAGCAAGTAATACCTCAAATAGGATAGTCAGCCTCTGGAGACCAAGAGCATGGTGCAAGCCATGTTTTTATATTAGAACCATTCCCCTTAATCCCTCACTTATATCAACCTTTTTAAAGGAAATTAATTTCACATTATTATGCTAATATTTTCTTAATGAATTAGAAAAGAAACCTGTGCAGAACATTAATGAATCATTTTAACCATCCCTGCTGTGAGATTTCAAGATCATTCTTTCTATAAAAATGTATGAATATTAATATCTACCCTGGTAATTGGTACAAAGTTAATTACTGTAATTCTGCTGTAGTAGAAAAAATAAATCTATGTAGCATGCAGTAATAGCCAGTTATTAAGATGGAAGTCTTGAAGATAAAATACTGACCCATATATATGAAGTGAGGTTAAAAAACAATTTTGCTGTAATAATAAAATATTTTAAAGAAAATATAATTTGGCCATTAATTTCATTCAGTTCATGCAAATAAATGGTCTATGTAATTTAACCACTGTCTTTATTTCAGTGGGATTTGCCTCAGATTTGATATCAATAGGATTGAGATCTGTTTCTTCTGTTGTCTAGGGAAATAATGTGTACACTTGACAGCATCTGGCTGTGGAAATGAGAACTAGCAAACAAATCTATAATATAAAATTTTAATACAAGTTTGTTTGTTATTGTTTGGGTCTAGAGAGGAGATCTTAAATTGCCAGTGTTTTTGAAAAAAAATGAGTAGTCGATGCCTTCTAAGGGCAGTGAAGTAATTTCTGACTTTGCACTCATATAAATGTGCACTTTAATTGATTGCTGATTTTTCTGTGGTGCCTAGAACAAGGATGACCTCTCATCTCTATGGAACTCCAGTCCAAGTGCTCATTTCTGTCTTCTGTGCTATAGAAATTCACCCTCCTTTGCTGGTATGGGCAGGGGAGAAGCTGTTATCCTGATGTTATCCAAATTCTGTCAGCAGCTTAGAGCAGAGCCACAAACCCCCTCTCACCTACTCCGTTTCTGTACCTGCTTTTTGGTTTCAGGAGTTTCAGACATGCCTTCACTGCCCTTGTGAAAAATTGTATGTTTAAGAATATTTTAAAGAGTGTTTTTATCTCACATGGAAAGAAATGTGGAACACTTTTGCAACTGACATTATAAACCTTAGTTTAGTTGTTCAGCTTGCTGTTCTTGGGTGTTTTATTACTTGACATAATCTTTGTGTATCTCACAAAAAACTTGATCCTTACGACGATATGACTCTGCACTCATTTCATTTTACTTCCAGCCAATAAGGCAATCTCCTTCTGGTGAAAGAGGAGCAACCTGCAGTCATGCACACAATCAGAAATTATCTACAAAATTGCTATCCAGCCTTGTAAGAGGCTCATTTTCCCCCCTTATGTTTATTATGCTGCTGTCTAACCTAATATTGGTGCAGATCTTCAGTGGGAGTTTCTGTCTTGAGAGTGCATTAGATATGTAATTATTAACCAGTCCAAACTGATGAAGATGCTTCTTTTTCATCTAAAGATTGTGTATTATCTGCTCCCACTATGGTAATACTTAGCCTTCTTTTTCTGAAGGCTTTTTCATTGTGCCAAGTCTACAATTTTCACATTACTGTATAGTCTGTAATTGAAAAGGAATAATCCTTTATTAATTTTCTATTACAGAAAAATCAACACATAAGAAAATCAACACAAAAGAATATGAATACCAAGAGGGAAATAAAAGCTTTCTAAAAGCCCTATTCAGCATACTGAGAATAAATTGGAATAATATCCTCTAAGCAACTTAATATTGAATTGTCAGGTAGTAATAAAATGGTGGCTTAAGTTATTTAAAAATGTCATTTAGTAAATATGTTTTTTTGCTATATACTTACCACAGAAAGTGGACAAATGTTATTTTTCTTCATATGAGGAAAATATCTGGCTGAGTGCTAGAAATATGAATTAATGGAAATGTCTTTTTTTTTTCTCCCAGGGATTGTATGCTATCTGCTAATAGTGTGCTTTCTGTAAAAATGTGTTTTCTTTCTATTGGCCATCATATACTTGTAGGGGTTTTAGATCTGATTAATATGAAATCAGGAGAGCCTGTGATGTGCTTGACAGAGTACCTGTACCTGCAAGTGAGTTATCCTGGCTTATCAGGGAAATGTCAGAACTTCAGCACTCAGAAGCCATCAAAGGGAAATGTGAAATGGCTTTGATTCTCTAGCCTGAAAACCTTGTTCATTCTTTACTTGCCCTCTTGGGGAAGCCCTTCCCACACTCCCCTTGTGAGTGAAACACTGGATTTCTCTCTGGCTAGCTTCATATGAAATTGTTGCCACTTTCCAACAGCGATAGAACTTTGTCCCAAATTTCAGATTGCAGAAGTCTGGGCACTTTTTAATGTTCATATTCCCTTTTAGGAACTATCGGTCCAATTGAAACATCAATATTTGAGTGTAATTGAGTTACCCTACCTTTGTATGAAACATAATGGCAGGGATTTCATGGTGATTTTATGGGTCTGTTGAGGGACACAGACAAGATCAGTTTGGAAGAGGACAAAGCAGCTTGTGCCTCTCTCTGGCAGTGAGGAGTGGGAGCTGTTTTCTGTTGGAGGAGGAAAAAATGTCACCTTTTGCCACAAGGTCTAGCAGCTGTATCTCATTTTCAGATGTGCTTCAGATTTCTTCCGTTTGGCTAGAGCAGCTATTTGGGTTCTTAGTATTTTAGCTGTTACCATAACTTGAGCTTATGAAGGCATTTCATGTAAAGCTCAGCTTTTATGAAGAGCAAATAGCTTAATTATGAAAATCACTTTTTTTGAGGTACGTGAGAGAAATAAATCTTCCTGCTTTTAGCAAAAAATGTTAGCTGAGAAAAAAGAAATTGACGTGGCTGAGGGAACTGTGAAATCTGGATTAAAAATCTTTCTAAGAATTCCAGGAGAAGGAAATGGAGTATCTGTTTAATGCAGTCATTAATCATCCAGGAGGAAGAAAAGCAGTTTAATGAAATGAATTACATATTAATCACATACTTGTTCATTGAAAACAAAGGTGAGAGGTAGCACAGGATAGAAGTAGAAATATGTATTTGAACTTTAGGATGACTTAGTCTTGGTTAAGTTCCTAGGTTAATGCCTATGAGAATGTGGAAACACTGCAAGAAAAAGATTAGCAAAAATACACTATTGATCTCAAAACCTGAAATATGTTCTGAAATGGAGTTCTGAGCTGTGAATTTTAATTTTGATGTTCAAGTATGTGATTCAGAGTTTATTTTCATGGCTGAATGCATTGTTTCCAAGTTAGAGGATGTCGGGTGTACAATACTGAACAGACCCAATAAAAGAGTAGAGTTGGTAAAACATAAATTTTAACACTAACAGCAGATCAGGGAGTGTGCAACTACAAAGTGAAACATTTGCTGGCAGCTTGTAAGTCCAATTAGTTACTCTATGAAAAATTGTCAATATTTTTGAGTTATCCATTGGAGGTTTCTGTAATTTGTTCACAGGCAATTTGCAAACAGAAAAGGGGCTGAAATCCCATTGGTGCAATTTTCATTATAAATGATTTGTTCAATCCTGCTGTAGAAAAATTACACAGGACACACAAAAGTATTTTGAAATCCATGCAAGAAGCAATGCAAATGTTCAGCAAAGAGAAATGGTGCCAGGTTTTAGGGTGGGGTGATGAGCAGCTGAAATGAGGGCACACAGAGCCCCCACAGCCAACAGCAGTGTCTCATCTGGGGCAAATTCTCGCTGGTAAGACCAAACAGAATGCTTGTTGTGGCTTTTAAATTCAGGATACCCTTTCCCTATCTCTATGAAGAACAGACTATGAACTATATGAAACAGTTGTTAGCAAAAACATCATCTCTGGCTATGTGTCCTTCGGTGCAGAATATCACGAGTACAAGGCCATGTGATAATTTGGTTTGTATAAACTGTGGCTTGTCTTGATGTCAGACAGGTGTTTTGATTGTTGTCAAGATAATTCTCCTTTTGATTTTAAGCTGTGGTTATATTCAGCACATCACAGCCACATGTTGGTAGTTTGTCTGTGGAACTCTGTTACAGCAAATTGTCCCTCTGCCTGCTTTGGACATGTCTGCTCTGGGGCTCTGACATACTTATTAGCACAACTCAACACCACAACCCAGAACCAAACCCCTAAAGGTGAGTGTGAATCTTAGAGGAAATCAAATGCATGCGTCCCAAACTCTCAAAAGAGAGGCAGGAAAACAGAGCCAGGGACTCTGGTAATGGGATCCATGGCAGAGCTAAGTAATCAACTGAGGTAAAGGTTGTTGCAGCCTGTCAGCTCATACAGAGATAGTTATGATTATTGTCCTGAGCACAGAGAATAATATCAGACAGAGGAACCTTTCCTGTCATGGAGAGATGCTTTTCTTATGCTGAGTTGACACTGGGGTTGCATAAGCACAAGAATATTCCCATTTCCTATTTCTTCCAGATACACAGGGGTTCTGTTTTGTGTGGAAATAGATCTTTCTCAATAGAATTGACTGTAAAAGACAAATAACATCTTCAGCTTAGATGAAAAGGGTAGCAAATGTCTTGTGTAGCTTATAAAGTCCTGTGGCGTGAAATGTAATTTAGTTGTACTTTGCTGCTGGTGGGCAGATCCAAGTGCATCTCTCTATGCAAAAAGGCCTTCTAGAGGTGAGAGCTTTTTTCCAGATTTATTTAAAAATGGGAAAAAAAGCTCTGAGAAGGTCAAATGGGAAGTGACTTATGGGTTGCTGCATTGCAGTGTTTCAATCTTGAATTCTGCTCTATTTCAAAAGGCATGATCAAGAAAATGACATTTTTTTTTTTTGCCTACCAGAGTGGGTCATCCCTTGCATCAAGGCAGGCTGAGGTGATGGGGTTTGTGTTTGCAATGGATACTTGGGAAGATCTTGGCCTGCAGTTCCCATTTCCCAGAAGAAAGCAGAGCCCCCAGAAAGGGATGGCAAACACAAAATGAGAAATATCCATGGGAAGCAGTTTTATCTCCCAAGAGAACACCTACCAGATATGTTTATCATAAGCTCTTCCTACTAGAGGATCTAAAAATTTTACTGTAAAATTTAGCAAAAGGAAGATAAACCTGATACTGTGAATATTTGAAAATACCAGTTAATAGACAGTAAGAAGTTTTATATATGCTGACTTGAAACTAAATATATTAAATAATTTTAGTTTGTATTAGGTTTGGAAGTGTTTGTAGCACTACTTCATCATTATTATAAATATTCTTTATATTTTTGGCTGCATTTTTTCCTCTTTCCCCTGTTTGTCTTGTTATCAAAATGCAGCTAACAGTATTGGTCAACAGTCAATTACATCTTGAATTTTTCTTTCTTTGTTTGTATTCCAAATTTTTATTCTTTCTCTGTATGTGGTATAGTGACCAGTCCTAACGGGTTGTCCTTTTTCTTTTAAAGAATAGATACTCTTAATGGAGCATGATAAAGGCCAAGAAAATTCTGAACTAGCAGAAATTGGTGCAGTTACTTTTAAAGCCAATGGAGTTCTGCCAGCTGACACTATCTGATGATGTGACTTTGTTTCTTTTAACCTCTATTTTTTTTTTTTTTACTGTTTAAATAAATTTTTCATGTTAGGCTGGCTCAGCATTTTCATCCTCCCTCAATAAGAAATCATCTTTTAAAGGATCATTTAGATCCTTTAAATAGCTTTCACATTTATGTTCTGCAGAGGCTGTGAGGTTTTGCTATCAGATAGTGCCAAGCCAGGAACAGTGTGGTGTGTGTCCAGGATGCCAAATATCAGAGATGTGCTTCCCTCCCGTTGTTAAAAACACAGAAACTCTTACAAAACTGCCACAGGATCTTTCTCTGCCTGTTGTTACATGATCTCCCAAACCCTTTTGGGTAGGGTATGGGCAGATTGGTTGTTTGCTACTAAATTAATTAGCACTGAACTAATTAAACTGAACTAGTTCTGTTGAAGCATTTATTTGGGCCATACAATCTCTTTTCTCACAGCATTTTGTCTGTGGTGTTCAGTAGTGTGTGCAGATTTGGGATGAGCTCTCCAGCACTGAGGTTTTTGCCTTCCTACCTCTGCTTGTTGTGACAACTTTAATTTTTCCTTGGTAGCTTCAGTCAAACTTGGTTTCATATTTATGGAATAGCAAAGGTCCTAGCACTAACTACTGTGGAACTCACACAAATCCTGTTGATCCAGGTGGAGCAATAGTGCTGTGTATGCACCATGCTTAAATTCAAGGGTTTCCTAGATTGGAGAGTTTGTGTTCCCAAGTTCTGTTAGTCAGAAAAGAGACAGAGCCCTTTTGGAATTGGCGTTTCAGAGTAAAAACTTAAGTTCTTATCCATCCCCTGTGCAGAAGCCTGTTTCTCTCCATTGGATGTGTGTGAGGAAGAGCAAGAGCAGCTTTCCTATGAAGGTTGTGTGAGTTCTCTGCCTGACTCAGAGAAAGTGGGTTTGTAGGAAAAATATTTTCTATAATTTATTTTTTCCTCCTAAATCCTGGCTGAAGAACCATGCATTGCACTGATGATGAGAGTGTATTTCAGACTATTGATTCTCATGTCCCAGTTACACTGTCCATTTTCTTGAGAGCCAGCCTGAATGTTTTCCTTCTGTGGCTGTTGCTTCCATGTAATCTGTAATGAAGATGTAGAGCACACTCCTGCAATGCTTTATCTTACAGTGGCCTGATGTCAGTGCTGTTTATCAACCATGATTAGTCCTTTTCCAAAACACTGTGAGCAAGCAGCTCTTTCCCATCAACTATTTGTAGAGGTATATTTCTCTGAAGTCATGTGTTTGAAGTTTTTGATGATTTGTGTAGTTTATTTTTGATCACTTTAATATATCAATTTTCTGTTTTTTTTCCTCTTCAGCCCTTCATGCACAGAATCCATATGAGTTCACGCCAAATCTTTGGCACTTTAGGTGGTGTGATCTGTTAGGGTTTTTTATTATTATTAATTTCTAGACTTTTCAAGTGATTCCTGTACTTACCACCATTCTTCTGAATTGCAAATGCATGAATTCCTGCTCTTGAGACATTGCCTGTCAAGAAAATTGTCCTAACCTGGTGGTTCCCAATTTGCTAAGCAATCTTAAGTCATAGAGTCTCATCAAGTACCCTTTGGAAATCTGAATATGCTTCTATTTCTACTTAATTTCCCTTATCTAAGGTGGTAGCAGTGTAAAGCTTCAGCAGATTGGTTCATTAAGTATAACCTCAAGTGCTTTAATCCACTCTCTGACTCTGTATTTATCAGGAAGCTCCAACAGATGGAATATAGATATGGCACCAGCTCAGGACCTGGGAAACCTTAAATGACAGTTTCTTACTGAAACACTGAATGTTCTCTCATCTTGTGTCATTTTATTTCCTCATTGTATAAATTATCTCTTTGTAATTTAAGAACATGTGTTCCTGTTTTTATATTTGTTCTCTGTTCCAATGACAAGGACTTTATTTTCTAAGGCATTTGAAAATGTGGGTAAAACAAAGTCTGTCAAGCAGATTAAGTGTTTTTCTCAATTTAGGTGTTTTCAGTTTTTGTGTTACAATTTTTCCTATTCACTTAAATAATACAAAAAGTTAAAGATATGCAGGAAAGATTCATTGAACAGCCTATCTTGTCAGTCAAGCCCCCAAAGAAAAAACCCAGATTTCTCATTGTTAGCACTACAGAGATAACAAACAGATGGACTGAAAAGAGCAAAAATGATGGAATTTGATGGCTGTGAGCAGTTTTTGCCTTCAAAGCACCCAATCATGTTTTCTGACATTGAAGTAGGATGTTTCCAGCTGCTTTTAAATGAATTCCAAAATAACTTTGAAGATAGACATTTTGCTATGTGCTCAAGAGTTGTGTGGGTTTGGCTGTAATATCTGGTGTTTTGAAAGTAATGACCTTAACATCAGGGTTTCCAGTTAAGACTCAGTCTGTAACTCAGTTCCTTCTATTGAACAGAAGAAATCAATAATAATATGCTTCAGGACTTACCTGATATAGGCACAAAACACATTTCTATGCAATGCTGCATTTCAGTTTTCTCTGTGGGGATTATATTGGAAAACTGGACTGAAAATGTATTTGTTTTAGCAAGCAGGCCTCATAGACATTTGAACTATAGAACTGAATGCATTTTTCTGGTGAAGCTGAGACTTCCAGTGATGATTATCAAATCTGAAATGCAAAGAGCAAGTGCTGTGTTGGGTGCTTATTCACAGTGCATAGTAATTTCTCCTTGGTGAGTTATCTAGTGTGTTTTACAATTCAGGACAGCGTGTAAGAGCTTATAGCTTTTCTCATCAGCTACTCCTGCTGCTTATAAATTCTATGTAGGCTGCCTAATCATAGGAAGATACCTTTATTAAAACAAGTTACTGGATAAATGAAGATTTCCAGTTGTAATCACAAATACATGTGTCATTAAACACACTGCAAAGGCTGAACACCTTGCAGCTGTCTGTTGATGCATTCTGTGTAATTCTGACTTAGGATAACAGAAACTTTCTGGTATGAACAGTCAGGCTAGACTATGCAATATCATGGTGATGATGGAGTATTTTTTTAAACTCTACTCTTGGGTCTGAGTTCTGCCTTTAAAACCAGTCCCTGAGGTGTTCTCTGGGTGATGAGGAGTCACTGTGGTGAAAGTATTCATCAAGGAAGACCATGCTTGTTTTCTGTAGGGGTTACCTGGAAAGTGCTGTGTCCATTTTCATCTGTTGTGTCTGATATCTGGGTCTCAGACCTGATCACTGTTTTATACAGCTCTCTGAACTTTGGAGTTTTGATCCTTGTGGCTCCCTTCCAACTCAGGATATTCTGTGATTCAATGACTGATTCCATTTTGCTTCAAGTGCTTCAATGATAGAGACTGTACACCTTGTAGGAGTTAGTTTCAGTTTCAGAAAACAAGCTTTCCCATCTTGAGAGGAAATAAAGAATCCGTTCATTTTCATACCTTTCATTTGGGCTATGTCAGATCTCTAAATTAAGATTTTGCCATTTTCTTCTACCTTTGTTTGCATTAAACATTGTATTTTGTGGTCACTTGTCTCAAAATGAACTCAGACTTTGATTCCAGGATTAAACCTATGTTTTAGCTGAGGAGATGGCTGTATATAGACCTAAACAATATTCTGTTAGGTCATTTCAATGTCTGTTCTCAAGAGTAACTTGAATTGACTCACACAAATTTTACACTACCATGCATGGGTAGCCTTTGTGTTGTTCTAAAACCAAAGCCCTGTGTTAGGAGTTTTCTCCTGCGTAGTGTAGGTAGGTGCTGCAGGAGATGCCCACCCTGCTCCCCAGCTGCATTTGCTGCATCTGTGCCTCTTTTGGGAACCTGCTGCTGGAAACTGCTGCATATTCAACCCAGGCACTCCACAGTAATCAGTAACCATAAAACAAGAAATGATGTCTTTAATATACACTTCCACCTCTATCACCCATTCTGCCCTGAAGCAGATTATAAAAAAGGATTTTTAGCATTTCATTGATGCTGCAAACTGTCCCATCTGGCTCCACTAATGCTAATTGTATGAAATTTCTCCCCAGTGGTGATTTTCCAATTCCTTTTCCTTTCTTTTGCAGATTCCTGTCATTAATACAGTGATAACAGAAGTGTTTCTTGACTTTTTCCTAGTTCAGCTGAACTCTCATGTAATCTTGGACTTTTCTGTTAATTTTTTCCTTTATTAGCTTGCCTTTGTACTGTTCAAAATCGCCCTTGATTCTCCAGTTACTCCCCAGCAGAGATTAACCCCTCTTCTGGTTTTTAAAGGCCCATCAATCCTTTTCTTTTCCTGAAAAATGGGCTGATATTCCACAGTCAAAAATTCCAGCTTTTAGTCTCAGAAAACTCAAAGTTTCATATGAATGGAGACAGAGAAAAAGGAAAATAATGTTTTTTCACAATGTCCAGTGTGGACCCTGTTGTACACCTCGTGCAATATTGAGGTCCTGTGGCATTGATAACCCAGGTGTTTTATCTTAGAGATTTATGAGAACTGTCTCCAAATGCTGCTCAAGTCCATTTAAACAAATTAATATAAAGACTGAGTAAAAAGTAATGATTAATATGAGTCTGCATTGCACGTACTCATGATGGTTCAAAACTAGTATTTATTTTCCCTGTGATTGCACTCTGTTACAGGTCTGCAAGTCTGGTCTATCTCTGTAGTTGTAATTTTACTTGCTGACTCTTTTATTAAAGAAAAATAGAACTCTTGATGGCACAGGTTATTTTCATAAATAAGCAATAATGGAGAGCGTATCAGAAATACAAGATAAAAACCAGCATCAATATAAGTTATGGGTTGCAGTAAATAAATAGCCTGACATTATAAATGTTGAGTTTCTTTAGAGTATAAATGTCATACTCTCTGCAGACATAAGTGTTCAAATCTGACTGAGTGCAGTGGGAGTGGCACAGAAATATTTCAGACCCAGGGATGGACCTTCTGGAAGTTCTGGTGAACAATTTATGGGCTGTGGCTACATGTAAATTTTGAGTGACCTGATTAAAGAGATGTGTATTCCAGTGCAGATTGAAAATGCGCTTAATGAGCCATGCCCTCAGATTTTATTTCATTTATTTTTTTAAAAAATGTTTGCGTCAGCAGTTTTCATAGAGAATGAGCCTTGCTCAAACACCAGGGCAGGTCTGACACGTCTCTGGCTGAGCTCTGTGGCCACAGCTCGCAGCCACCTCTGGTGAGAGTGCCACGTCTCTTAAATCAGGTGTTGGGAGGACAGAGCAGGGCTGGAACACCCAGTCATAGCCTGATAAATCTTCCCTCTCTCAAGGATGATGTCTACTCACTTCCAGGGAAATCTCCAGATTTATACTGCTGTATACTGAGATTAGCAGCTGGATTTTTCATCATGTGCTTGTTGTGCCAAAGGAAACAGGCTGAAGGGGGTAAAACCGGGGAAAAGTAGCAGATCTTTGTTCCCTGCTGCATGTCAAGCCAACAAGGAAACCACATCAGCTTGTCTTGAGTGCTTAAATCACTGTGTTTTTCAGATTTGTGGATGCCATAAAGCTAATACAAGATAATAAAAGATTCGTCACTAAAATTGAGTTTTTTACTAATTATAGTATCTTTATTATTACTGCTGTAAAAACAAAGTATTGATATTTTTCTTTTTCAGGCTTCCATTTTAAATTTCCCCCCTCAAAAGTAATAATTGGGTGTGACTGTGTTCACAGGGGTTTTTGGATGAGGCAAGAGACGAGAATGTTGATTCTATGTTCAGAAGGCTTGATTTATTATTTTATGATTTATATATATATTACATTATAACTATACTAAAAAGAAATGGAAGGAAAAGGTTTCCTCAGAAGCTACCTAAGCTAAGAATAGAATAGAAAAGAATGATAACAAAGGCAGCTCTCTCAGACTCTGTCCAAGATAGCTCGGTCCTTGATTGGCCATTAATTATAAACATTCAAGATGGCCCAATCAAAAATCCACCTGTTGCATTCCACAACACCAGACAACCATTGTTTACATTCTTTTTCTGGGATCTCAGCTTCCCAGAAGGGAAAATCCTAAAGAAAGGATTTTTAGTGAAAAAGATGTCTGAGACAATTGGGATTTTTTGTTTATTGTGAAATGGACATTGTTTTAAAATGCAGCAGCAATGAAATATTTTTTTTGTCTTGGTGAGTCTGTTTGAAATAGATTTGCTCTGCCAATTTACAGAAAACAGGCAGAGATAAGCAAATGGAGAAAAATATTTCTGGGGGACACTCCAAATTTAAATCAACATTGCTAATGTAAAAAAATCCCAAAGGTTAAATACTAAGGAGAGAAATTTCTAATACATGTAACAGGAATTTTGGTCACATGGCCTGTCTCATTAAAGCCATTGAAGTGGAACCTTTCCTCAGAGGAAGGCTGCTGGAGTGTGTAATTATTTGCAGGGCAAACTCTGAGTCTGTGGCACACTGGATTTTGTTAGTGTACTGTAAAAAGGCATAAGTATGAGCATACAATAATTCTGTAATTAGAATTACATCAGGCATAATGTTTTTCCATTAGACACTACGTTGGCTGGTTACAATAATGATTTGGAAGTCTGTGTTCCCAAGCTGCCTAATGGGTGTCTCCCAGCCTTGAACAAAAGGAATCAAATATTCACTCCTAGGCGTGACTTAAACTGTTGCATCCATTTTTTACAGTAATTAACACTTAATGTAATTTTCACCTCTGATCAGCCTCCTCATTTAAATCAAAACTTGTCTGGTTTTGACTTATCAGGAAACAGATTAGAAGGTGATTTGATTCACCTTAAAAATTTAAATGTCTGATAAGTTTTGGCCCTGAGTCAAAGTAGCAAATGAACTTTAGCAATTTATAGCTGTGAGCCTTATTAATTACCTAAAGAGAGAACTTGTGCATAGACAGTTGATCACACACAAGGAGGATTTCTAGTGTGTCTTTAAAAATAAATACTATTATCTTATGTGTGTCTACTTGTATATACATATCTCCTGTAATGTCAGGTTCAGCTCTTGGACGCAAGAGTTGCAGATGTAGGGCTGTAGATTTTTTTTTTTTTGCTGATGTTGATCTGCTGCCCAGGAAGCAGTTTGTTCTGTACTAGATGTAATATAATTAACCCTCTTGTTTAGCTCATTAACTCATATTCCATTTTAGTTTTTGTAAGAGACTTTCAACCAAGAGTTCTTGATGCAGTTTTTCTTGTCAACAAGCTCTAGGTTAGTACTTTAGTGCTGATGATCTGTAAGGATCAAAAGAAAAAAAAAAGGCATTGCACTTTTAGCTGGGTTTATTATTTAAACTGGAATATGCTGAGGAAAAAAAAATAAATTAGAGCTTGTTTTCAAGAGAAATGGGCCAGGAACACACATGATTTTAAATGTCCCAGAAGTGTCTCTACAGGATGGAAGAGGAAAAAGGAATGAAGGAGACAGGCAGGATACTATTGAAACAGCAGAGAAGGGGAGTTAATTCTAAATACAAAATGGTACCTTTACCAGTTGCTATCAAGCTTTTTAATTAACTTATCTATACTGATTAATAAATTACTCGATGGTATGTATGTAAATAAAGCAAGTAGAAATTATCTGTTTGTCTTAGTCCCAACTAGAAAATAGATCCTTGTGTTAGAGAATTTTCTCTCCAAAACCTGGATAATGTGCAGAAAAACATGATTTAGTCGCAACCACATCTTTTTAGTGTTACCCTTCACAATTCTTTCTCTCAAAGCTGAAGCTGTCTGGGAGTGACAGAGAGAAATATCAGTCCATGGAAACATGAACAGAATTCTTGCTTTTCCCTGGTAGCAGGAAGAGCAGTGGGATGGGTACAACAGGAGCAGGAAGGAGCTGCTCCCCTGACCATGGAAATGTGCCCTTTATTCCCTGCACGTGCACTGAGTGCACAATGTCCCAGTTATTGCATTGTATTCCAGGAATAAAGCAATGGTTCCTGCTTCAGTGAGCCTGTGAAACGCACACTATTAACATAATGTTAATTACAGTAAATTGTGCTTTTTTTCTGTGTCTCCTCACCTCAGCTGAGTTTCCATAATGCTGTAATTGTTTCATGATGCCAGTAAAAATTGGATGTCTCACGGGTAATGTCCATGAAATCTTATTTTCTACTGTAGTCCATTAAGAAGATGCTGATATTAACCTGAGAGTCTGAGGTCAGTGTACAGACCATGAATTTGTTTGAGCACACTTGTTTGTTGTAAAAATAAATCTTTGTTTACAGAAGCCTTCACTGTGTGTTCTCACAGAGGCTCAACTCTACCAGTCTTGATTGTAATCACAGATTGCATCAAAACCAAGTAGCAGCATTAGTGTGTGTGTGTCTTGAGCATTTTGGAAAAAGGATCCTCATTTTATGATTCCTAAAGTAGCTTAGGAAGATGCAAATGAAAATGTAGCTGAGAATCAATATAGCTTTCAATTTATTTAATTCATGATGGCAGTACAAAACAGTCAGCTTTGCATTGATTGTATTGAAAATATGAGAAAGGAAACTAAAATACTGGCTGCAGTGTGGGGGGTCTTTTTGGTTTTTTTTTATTTTTTGTGAAACTTTCAGCAATTAATTTTTGTAGTAAAATGGGAAACAAAGTAGTTCTATCCCTTTTGCTGGAAGCAATGCAAGGCCATTATATAAAGCAGATTCTGTTTCCTCATTCCCTCAGCCTCTTGAATAACAACATTTAAAATTTCCATTATCTTTGATTCAGTGCTTTCTGTCAAATCCCACTCAACAGAAGCAGAATTGTTTCACATACCTAAAAGTATTGGTACAAATTTACTCTTGGTGCAAGTTCCTTGACTGAAGACCCCTAAAATAAGGGCTGAGCTTGGCTCAGTTCTGTTGGCTGTAGTGAATCTGCACAGCTCAAAAGACTCTGTTTGGATTTGTCCATGCTACTTCCTATTTCTATGTAAACATTTTCTTCTGTACATGTCCAGGGAGGTGGTAAATTGTGTGAAATCAGCATAAACAGTGAATGAGAAGCACATCACAGTGCTCTGGCTGCCAGGGGGCATCACCTATTTCACTAAGGAACAGAAAGACTGGAAAAGGTTCTGAAAGCAGCCTCTGACAGCCACTTGCTTCCAATGTTGCACTGCTGACTTGGTTGTTGCTGAAATTGTGGTTCCTGTTCCGTTTTGTCAGTAATGCTTCTGTGACTATTAATAGCACAGTCAATTTATGGGGAATCACAACCTTGAATATGCCAAATTCAGAATAAAACCTTACGATGGTATTTTCTATATGTCTGCTCAGGTCACTTGGCAGCCCTTGATTTTATCAATCAGCCTGACTCTTTAAAGTACTTTTGCAGTTTAGTTGAGTGATTTTACTTAGCTTTGCAAGACCTGTCTCAGAAGAAATATTAGTAATGTCTTTCATAAAGGACAGTTTCATCAGAAATTGTATGGCACCTTCTTGGAACTGATGTTGCCCTTCTTTATGGTGACCAAATACATTCCCTGCAATCTATCTTGGCTGAGTTTTATACTTCACTTTTCATTGCTTTGTGTTTGAGTTCTATTTTACTCTGGATACAAAGAGTAGAAGTTAAAATACTATTTTTTAAAAAAAGCATTGTGATGTCAGGAATGCTGTTTCTAAACCCATGGTAATCTTAATTTAGGGATGGATGTGGCCACACTTTGGCCTGCCTGGACAGGGAACTGCTCTAGGAATGACCTTTTTACTTACTTGTGTCATTCATAGTCCCTCTCGGGCTTTCTGATCACTTGATTAAAAAGACTGTGTAATTTGACTTAACTAAATAAGTGCAAATTTCATGGACCTACCATGCACATTGATTGTAGAGCAGAGGAAAAGCATGAACTGACTAATATATTTATATGTATATATGTGTGCAAAAAATAAAAAAAATAAACTACTTGTTTTTTTTGGATAGTTACTTTTTGAGGTAGTAGCAGAAGTCACTTTCCTGACTATGTAAAAATGGTCATGAGTTAAACAGCTTCCAGCACTGAAAGGAATTAAAGAATTCATGTCTACAGTCTCACTTACTGCTTGCTTTCTTTATGTCAGCTTCTTTGGCAACTGATTTTGTAAGAACTTCATGAGCATGAGATTCCATCTTGTGTTTGAAGGATGCCTTGCTCACTAGAGCCCTGGTAGGGGATTTTATGTGATACCATAACGAAAAAATAATTGGGTTTTGTTTGTTTTCATCCTGGGTGCTTAAAAATGAGCAGTGATGAGGGTGAGTATTCCTCCATAAAATCAGAACTGATTTTTGATCTAGTGAATGTGAGCATTTTGAGCAGCCTTGTATCATTGTGAGATGATAATAATTTTAAGCTTTACCTTATGCTGCTGTTCATGTGCTTCTTGCTCACTTTACAGGCATGAGGCTCATTGCTAAAGAGCTTTTTTCTCCTGCTGCATTTGTGACTGAACCTTTACAAAGAAAGAAAGCTCTACCTTTCTTTAGACATCAGTCAGTTTATGACAAAAAAACTCCCTGGTTTTCCATTCACAAAAGTCCTGCCTTAGCAGTTACAGTGTACCCATCTGAATTTTTGTGCCCTTAGGACTTGACTCGAATTCATTCCTGAGGGTAGCTTTCATATTCACCTTTTAGGAAATGGAATTCAAATTTTACACCAATGTAACTGATGCAGTCTTGAGGAGCTGGAGGAGCATTACTGTCCTGGGGCACTGTCAGATTGCTCAGGGGTATCTGCTGCTGGTCCTTAACAAACAAGAGATCCAGAAAAACTGAAGGTGCCAGATACACAGATCTGAAAACAATTTTGAGGCATGGATTTGCAGTTGGAAGGACCCAAAAGGAAATTATTAAGTTACAGATGAAGGACCAACAATAGGAAGTATTTTTTTTCCCTAGGAAAACTGATAATTAAACTGTTAAGTTTATTTTGCCACAAAGTCTTCTGAAAGTCAAAATGAGTTATGTTTAAGAAGAGGTCTGCATAAATGCATGAGGGATAAGTCCATTAATGGTTATTTAAAATCGCAAGTCTTATTTACATTTCTAATTCAGCAAATCAATTAACTGGTTCTTGGCAGAGGAGATGAGGGGGTGCTGGTATCATTTGTGCTCTCCTGCTTAATACAGACTCATGGAATGGTTTGGTTTAGAAGGGAATCTTACAGATCGTTTTGTTCCAAGCCCCCTGCCGTGGGTTGAGGGCACCTTCTGCTAGAGCTGAGGTTGCTCAGGATCCCCTCAAGCCTGGCCTTGGACTCTTTCCTTGAGCAGTTTGTGTTTGCTCCTTGTCAAAAGCAGGATTCTGGGCTCTGCTCACTTTGGCTGCATCCAGGACAGCAGTCCTTAGTGTCCCACAGGGCAAGAGCACCAAACCCTCTCTGGCTTTGCCCAGCCCCCTATTAGGGAGCCCAACTTGCCTCAGCCTTCACTGGCTGGTCATTCTATTACCCTAATTTCTTGAGGTCCAGCAAGACTCACTATACACCCTGCTCCACTGTGGGGCTCTGGCTCCAGCATCCCAGGTCACCCAGACATCAGCATTTCTTTCCAACCCACTTCTCTTCTTTGCACTCCAAGCAGTTGCATTACATTCCCCATTTTCCATTGTCCTTGATGCACCACAAATAAAGCCACTCACAAACAGCTGACTTGATTTACTGATGCTTCAGAAGTGATTTGGCTGTGGTAAAAGAAGAAAAAAAAACATCTTGGCTCCTTCCAGAGCAATGCTGAAACATGCAAACTGTTTGCCATTTTTAAAACCAAACAGTGCTCCTTTTGCTTTACTTGGTGCATGCCATTGGTTAACTACAATAATAATGATTTAAAAGGTAGATTTGCCTTGTGTTTTAATGTGTATAAACAATTAATAACCATGAAATAATGATCCTGATCTCACAAATTCTTCTTTGTGTGCAAAAATATGAATAACATAGGGATGAAAATTATTTTTGAGGAGAGTCAGTCAGGGTGAAAGTAATAATTGATTTAAAAATAAAGCAGCTTTATTTCCTGTGGGACATGTCAGCCCAGCTGGGAAGGAGCTGGTAGCAGAGGGAATAGACAGGAGGAGGAAGGTGGCAACAAGGAGGAGCAGGGGACCTCTGCAGAAGGAACTGTCAGAAATATATATGTCATATTGATGTGAAATTGAATTTTTTGGTTTTAATTTATTTTATTTTTAATTTTTAATTTTTTATTTTAATTTTTAATTATTTTAAAAATTTTATTATTTTTATTTTAATATTGTTATTTAATTATTGTATTATTTTATAGTATTATATATTATTATATATTGTTTTTTATTTTATGTTGTATATTTATTGTATGTATTTATGGGGGAGTGCCAGTAGCTAAAAGCAATGGACCTAGAAGTGTTTCTGTTGAGAGTTTTGAGAATTGTGAGTGAAAGAACACTTTTATTGGTTTGCAGCTCTGCTAAGCAACTTTTCCAAATGAAATGCGTTGATTCTTATTGTCACATACTAACTTCAGGGATTTTAGTGTTCTTCTCTTGCAGACTGTAAAATGGAAAACTATATAAATAATGTCTGGAAAGCTGCTTCTGAGTATTTTGCAGTAATATTTTTTAAAAGAAATTATAATTATAACCCTTATGTGTATCCACCTTTATAGTCGACATACATCTCTTAATGCATTAATTTCTCGGAGTCCAGATTTAGCTCTTAATGCAGTAAGGGAAATTCCAAAATCTTTGAAAGTCTGCTCCTAATGGTGCCTAAGATGGTGGTACAAAGAAATAAAATTACTCCATTTTAATGTCAGAAGCTAATGTATGCTTTTAATCCAGCTGCACCCAATATTAAAAGCACTTTGTTTTTAATAAACTTGAGGGTGAATGAGAAATCATTTGCTGCTGTGACTAATATGGAAATGGGCTTCTGTCCTATGAAATGTATAGTCTATGTACAAAGGAAAATGAATTTTCAACGTGGAAACAGCTTTATTGATGTTTTTAAATGAAGTGAGAATGGCACAGTTCCTTAAATTGATTGTGGAGAAACAAAGATGCACTATTAGTTTTATAAGTCATTTCATTGTCAGTAACCTAATAATTACAGTAAATTGTATATGTAACAATAACCCCTGAGTGTTACTCATTACAAGCAGATAGTCAATGATGTGATAAGGCAAAGGTGCAAGGTGATAAGGAAGGTGGTTAATTACAGTAATGACTGATTTTCCATGAAGCATGATATTGCAATTTATTTGCTCTGCATCAGTTAGAATGGCAATAACTCTGCAAATGCTGGCTGCATCCAATGGCTCTTTCCCTAATGGAAAGCAATTTCTATGCACAAATCTAGAATGTTACACAACGTTACAATATTCTAGAATATTTGGGATAAAACTTATCTTGAAACCATCAATGTCTTAGTAAATAAAACCCATCCATTATCAAGAATGCAATAGAATGAAAAGGAATAATACTACTGAATTCATTAGATGCTCAAAAAGAAATTCTTGGTCAGCATATCCTGGAGTCTCCCAGTATAGCTAACCTGTCATAGATACAGCTTGGAACTGTACAGATGCAAACTCAAAAGTTGGTTGGATTTGCTTTTGTATTTTTATGAGCCTTAGGTGCTCTTGCAAATATTTCCCTTGACTTCCATCAGTAATTTTGCACGTGGGTATCCATATCTGCTGTACTACAGAACCACTTGGGATGTGAATTGAGTTCCATGTGCAATATCCCTTCTGCATTATTTTTGTTGATTGCCTGCTGTGATTGTGGTAAATCCCAGTCAGCTCTGCTGCCTGGCAGGATTTGGTTCATTTTTCCTCTGCAGGGCTAAATTAGCAGCAAAAAGAGAGCCTCTCTAATTCTCCACTGAGGTGAGCCAGTGCTATTGCACTCCATGCCCAATGACTGCAAACCAAGAGTAGGTCACCACTGAATCCACTTGTCACAAGGCCTTGTAAAATAACCATATAAACATCTCAGAGAATCACCTGATGTTTTTTTTTTTAGGGTGGGTGCTCGCTTAGGCAGCAGCATATGTGGGGAGAACAGGTCTGAGATGGGGACAGTGGTGTCAGGACCTGTAGCCTGGGGCTGTGTGATCACATTGCATTGGCTTCAGCAGAGCAGAGCAAACCTTGGAGCTGTGTCCTTCTGGATTTGCATCCCTAGGAGTGCAAAATGCCAAAAGGAAGGGCTGCCAGAGGTTCTCACAGCACTGCTTACCTTGGCAGTATAGTACTGTAAAATGCATGTTCATTTGGCTGGCGGTTTTTAGCATTTTAGCTGCTCAGTGGAGGAGGTTACAGATTGGTTTTGGGTTATCTTGAATCTGATTTGAGTCTCTGCTCAGTGTCCTGAGTGACGTCCCACAGAGCTGAGCTGGCCCTGGAGCGGCTTTGGGTCCAGGGCTCTACATAGGAGTGAGCAGATATCATTGTCCTGGTGACACCCTCCTGGGGAGGAGCTCTGGTCCCATCTCCCAGCCACACTAAACACAGGGAGTTAGACATGCTGGGAGCTGTAATTACAGTGCAGGAACAGATCCCTTTCATGCCTCTGTCTCCTGCAAAACCTCCTTTTAATCACTTGCCAAATCTATGCAGGAAGAAGAAGAGGACAGGATTAAAACCTGTCAGCTCTCTTGGGCCATTTCTTAAACACCCACAAACTCCCAGCCTAACCCAGGCTGTCTCATTTGATGGTTTAACTAGGTATAATTAAATTTAGTGTTATATATGGAAGCTACTGGCTCCTGCCTGAACTTTGTCTAAAGATTTATCTTGGTAATAAGATTATACTAATAATTGCATTGAGTTTGCCTTAGCTCATAATGTTTTTGGCTAATCAGAGCACTCTTTGCCAACTTGGTGAGTTATCTTCTACTTGTGTTAAATGGAAAAACTATGTAAACTGAAAGCACTATAAGGAACAATTATTTCAATGACTTGAACAGAGATGGCCAATTACTTAATAACCTCTTAATATGAAGAGAGATTATTTTTCTAGGATTCTGTTTGTGCTCAGATTTAAACAGCTTAAATTCTGTCTTCTTCAAACTCAACATAGCAGGTGAAGAAAATTATTATGACTAAATGAGAGTAGTATGTATAGGAAAGACTTTATAGTATAACTCTCTAAAGTTATAGTATAGAGAGTGAGAGAAAAGTGAGATCTGATGCTTAGTTAAAGCTGTTTTTGTCTTAGCAATGATCCATAGTGTATGTTTAATCAAGCAAGTGAAAATGTTGGTTTTGGGGGTTTGGGGCTTTTTTACTTTTTTTTTTTTTTAAAAACCCCACTTCATCAAAATGGAGAACTTTACAGAAGTTTGATTTCAGCAGGGTTATTTAATGAAGACACCAATTTTTTTTCTAACAAGAGTTAGATCAAGGGTAATATTTTCAAATGCACCCAAGTGACTTGAAGAACTAAATTGAATTTCTGAAACTAACACAGACATTTCACATGTTTCCAAAGAAGTAGATATCTAAGGCACCTGAGTAATTTTTCATTTCAAAAAAACCCACCCACACATTCATTTTTATGTTAAATAGGAAAGTATCAGGAAAATTTTTTTCTCAGATCAGATACTTAACCTAATCTCATATTCATTGCTAGTCACAAAATTTAAATTTTTAAAGAACAAGCATAAAGAAAAATAGCTTCTGCTTTTTTTCTAAAGCTGGGTTGTTAATTTAAATAAGAATGTGATGAACCTGAAAAGGCAAGATACATCATTGGGATCCTGGTATCACAGATATTATTAAGTCCTTCAGGCTCCTGGGAGAGGGGGCTCTGTCTTCTCCCTGGCCCAGGGGTTGTGGTGTGCAGGTAAGGGTTATAGCCCCACTCCTGATTTTCAGTCTGGCTGTTCTTAGGGTATCTGCACTGCAATGGACCAACCCATGGTGCTTTTAGCTGTTACTGAACAGGGTAAAATTGTTGTGTGATCCTGTATTTCGTCACCATTGATGGTTTCTCCCACTCCTGAACAGTTTCTCAGGTCTGAGAAGTTTTATCCTCCCTCTCTGTGGATGTGTGGGTATCTGTACCCATTATTAAACTGTGTTTGCCTTGAGAAGTCCCTGAAATAACCCCACACAAGAATTTCTCAAGGCAGCCAGGATTTATATAGCCATGAAAAAATATTCTGGTTACTTATTTCTTTCTCCCTGCTTCAGTGTGAAAGTGGAAAGGAGTAATAACACACCATTATCTTCATGTTTTGTTGGCATGTGACCTTTAGGCAAAGAACAGTGGAATAAAGAACAAACATTTGTGCATGTAAACATAGCCACAGGCACTATTAGCTACTCTAAGAGAAAAGAGATCAACTTTGCTTTTAAGAACTTTCTTAGGAAACTGTTTTAGACATGTTAGACAATGTCAGCTGCTTCCCTCAGTCTGATACTATGTTTTCCTCCTCATAAAAATAATGAAATAATTGTTTCCATTCTACTAATGATCTGTATATGATGAAGCACATAAATTTTATGAGAAGGAGGAAAAAAATGAGCAAAAAGTGACGTGAAGCAGTGGCAGGACTACAGGACTAGGCATGTCGTAAAGTGGAGTCTCTAAAAGTCCTTGGGAAAGAATTCCAGTTGTCTCCTTTCTCAATTATAAAGCTTTTGCAGGATTTGGGTTCTGGCTTCACCCATGTGATATCTGTCTCAGTTTTGTGTTATGTGTTCAGGGCATCTCCTTTAGGGGCCAGTTGTGTACCAGACTGGGAGGAAAGGACAGCACTATATCACCTCCCTGTTGCATGAAGGAGAAATTTGAGTGCAAATCTAACTTTTAGCGGAAGATAGTGATTCCTGAAACTTTTAGTATCTTTTTACTAACTGTAAAAAATTCTGTGCTGTGCTTGGTACTGATGGCATCCCACATGTTCCCAAGGCTCCAACTTTACCATCCCAGCGGCTGCTGAGATACCACGGGTGGCGTTCCACATTCAGAGGTGGAACAGGGTGGATTGGGGCTGGCCACAAAATCAGTGAGTTTCTAAATAATTCACCAGAGGAAGAACTTGTGGAGGAAGGAGGAGGAGCAGAAAGAAGTATTGATGTAGGTCAGCCAGACATTCAAGTGTGTCTTTAGTAGGATGTTGTGGTAGTGAAGTTAAAGGCAAACTAGACATTTTAGCAATAAACCAGAAACAAGATAAGATGTCTAGACATCAATAGCATTTACTGCATGAAAGATCTATCAAAGAAATGCAGCAGACTAACAATAAAAAAGCAAAGATGCTTTTAGCTATGCAGTGTTTTTTTCCTTTTAGCTTGCACAGTTTGTACTCAGTGACCTTCTGTCTCATCTCTGTGTGTGGTAGGAATCTCATCTGAAAAAGAAATTTAGTTTTAACTTGCAGTCTCCATTTGTGAATCAAAGAATTTCTGCATAATAACTAGCAGTGCTCTTTAAAGAAAAGCTTAAAAATTAGATCAGCTATTGAAGAGGAGTTACTGGAATTTAGATCATGATTCTTATGACTGAAAAATGAAAATGTATTAAATTGTAGTGCCACCCACATGCAATGTCACAGTGATTATTGCAATTAAATGTAATATTGCTAATGTATAATATAATTATGAAATGTGAGAATGTTAATTAATATACCTTTTAGTATAATGCATACCTAGGAATTAATCAGCTCTGCATATGAGAAAGGTGAAGTAGCTCTTGGTAGAGAACCTCTAATTAACACTGTAACATTAAACAATTAACACTATGGTGTTAGACAAACACAACAAGCATTCCATAAAACACAAAAAGGAAATGAGAAAACACAATGTTGTGGGCCAGATTTCAGTGAGAGTTCCTCTGTGGATGGTACAACCTCTGCAAAGCCTGACAATGTGTTATTTCTCCTCTGTTCAAGCACTCACAAAACACCACTGAATAAGCATCCTTCAGAAAGATTCCCTTTTCTAGAGGTGTCATTTTTGTTAATTTGGGAAATGGTTCATTGCAAATGATCTTGAATTAGGGTGTCAGTATAACAAGTAATCATGTTTGAACATATTTCTTCATCACATCCTTGCTTATAGGATTCAGTTCCTGTGATCCCCATCCTTTGCATTAGTCTGCATGTACTTCCCACTGTGGATAGAGAAACAGGAGTTTAAAGTCAATGAAGAGCCACCAAGTGAAGGAATGATAAACCATCTTCACAGCAGAAAATATTGAGCAGCATTGTAACTCAGGAAGTTAAAATAAATAATAAATAAAGCCCAGTCCAGGTGCGCAGCTGAACATTCTTGGGGCAATGAGGGCATTGTTTTGTAATTAAACTCCTACTGCTTGTGCATCCCTAAGGAAATCAGCTCTGTGGTGATGGTGGCTTTCCTCCCCTTAGCCATGATGTTTTACAGTCTCTACTATTGATGTAGAAAGGTCAAGCCCTGAGCTGGGCTTGCACAGACCTCAGTGCTCAGATGAAGCCATGCCATGCAAATGCTCTGTCATGCAGACCTTTTGTCCAGGGCCATTGTCACAACTGCAGCCTTGAGCACTTGCACATAGAATTTTGCAAGAGGTCAGGTTTTGCAAATGCACAAGAGATAGTATTTTATTATATGGACCAGAGAGCAATGGATTTTCAGGCAGGACTTATGAGCTTCAGACAGCTGTTGAGATGAAGATGATAGCAGGGGGCACCAGTCATATTTAAGACACTTTTAGGTATGTGTTTGTAAAGTAATTAGGATAAAATCACTACTCCCTGTATCCATAGTGCATATTGATTTTTAAAGCTGCATTTATTCAATATTTATTTGTCTTGCTCACACATGAAATGTTCCTGTTCTTTAGAAAAATGGGCCCAGGTACCAACCCTGGGCAGTCCAGAGGTGAAAATCATGCTGCTGATACCTGAGCTGGCAGCAGCATTTAATTGTAACAGAACTTCACACTGTCTTCTGCTTTTCACAGCTTATGGGCTCATGTAATTAATGTTGTTCTGCTAATACAGCAGGAGTGGAAGCTTTCCCCTGCCTAGACCATTTGATGTCCTTTTAAACAATATTTCCTGGTTAATTCAGTTCCTCTCTCTGTGTTTATATTCCTATACTGGGAAGTTTCTTTTCAGCACATCACTGCAAGAATTGAGCCTGAGATAAAGTTGTCATTAGCAGTCAAAGTATTGCTTGGAATGTTCTAAAAAGTGCCCATTTTGGAGAAGTGGCAGAACTGGAGCTGCAGGAAGGGATTTTTCACTGGCACACTCTGTCATTATCTGAACATTTACACCAAATTTCTCTTCAGGAGGTGCCTGAAACAGAAGAGTTGTGATCAGCCTCAGTTATTTCAGTTTCAAAATGGATAGATGGAAAAATTCTTGGGTTGTTAAAACCCAAAAAATGAGGTTTCCTTATGTCAAAGACAGAAGGTGGACTGCAAAAATTTCCCCTAACTGCTAAGGGGATAGGGATACTCTATGATTTTATGTTTCTTTTATTTACTCCCCTTTATGATATTTTTTGACTGTTTTTGCTGAGAGTTTCCAGGTTTTACTTTCTGCTTAGAAGGTGCTGTTCCTGAAGGAGTAAGCTCTGGTGAAGTGATTCAGGTCGCTCGGATGGTCCAGAACTCTTAATCAAATAAGTTTTAAAATCTTTGTTGATACTTATGTTTTAGAGAAAAACTAATATATGTCTAAATATTTGCATCAAATGCACTGTCTCACATTCACATAATATTGACTGCAGTTCCAAGAAAAAACAAAAATAATGGTTGTATAATTCCTTTGGAGCACCTGACAGTGTCTATTTAATGTAAAAAGATTTCCAGGTGGAATGGGAATGTAGGGAGTGCCTGTCTTGCTGGAGATGCAGAACTGTTATTTTTATGAATGAGCAGGACCCATCATGGCTTGGCATGAACTAAACATTTACCTACTTTTTAAACAATGTGCTGTTTCATACCACGCTTGGGTAGCTTTCAGTAAATTCATGTTTCCCATGGAGTTCTAAAGAAACGTGAAATTCTTTTTGCATTTGCAGGAGTTTTTAAGTTATATAAAAAATAACCAGTCTATTATGACATCTTGTTGTGGTTAAAATGCTAAACTTTCCCCAACTGTTTAGAAATGTTTTGAATGTTATAGAAGGAACATGCTCTTTGCATCAGACTTTGGCTTGCTAATATGCACCAGAAGAAAAATCAAATTCTGGCATATTGCTACTAAAATACTTTAAAGATGATGTCAAGAATGGATTAAATACAAGTGGCTTTGGAAATTCAGACTGATTGTGAGGATGGTGAAATAAGCAGAGGTCTGCAGCTGCTGTAGGAAGGCACAGCATGTGAGACAGGGGTGGCCATGGCCCATCTGGGAGGAGGAAAAGCTCTCCCAGTTCCCTCTGTCTGCCCTTGGCCTCCCACCCTCGTTTGCACAATTCCTTTCTGCAGAACTCTGACCTCGTTCTGGGGGCACCAGGGGTACAGAAGCTGTGATCCAGCTGAGCATGGCTTGTGTGTGCCCTTGGGGTCTCATGCTCATCTTTCTCATCTCTTGTAATATTAATCTCAGAGACAACTTTGACACCACATCATTTTTTTTTTCTTTAACTTACCATCATAAATTTAATGTTCACAGAAGGGGCCTGATTGACAGATCCAGAGGATAAAATTATTCACGAGGCAGGTAGTTACAGTTTAGGATCAATCTTGTAGTTGCCATACTCTTGACTTGGAGGACTTCTCTTAGAGAGATTTCTGACTGAATGGTGCAACTGGAAACCAATTTGATTTTTCATAATTGCCCATAAATGAAAAAATCAGAGATTTGAAGATGCATCAAAGGCAGAACACCAGTCTGCCATGTGCAAGGAGATCCTTTGGGACAGCCACTGCCCGCATGCGAGGCCAGTAGCAGCTATTTGTCTATTTGTCCTTGACCTGGAAAAGAGCATCCCAAGAGCTGCTTTACCTCAAAATGTGCTTAAAACCTCCTACAGAGAGGTGAAATTGTGGCTTGACTGCTGGAGGCACCAGGGAATCCTGGATATGCTGAAACCTTCTCTTGGATGCACTTCTCATTTAACTCCACTGACAGCAAGTTGAAGGAGTGCTCCAAAACCACCTGACCCCTCTCTTCACCTCTGCTGGGCAATTTTTAACCCAATTATTCTCTGCCTGGCTGGTCAAGTTCTTTTAAGGAACAGATTAAACACAGTAGGCTCTCATGTAACTGCACCAGAAAAACTTGTCCTGGGTGGCACATGTCTATATTAAAGGCAAATTCCTTGATGCTGAAAGAGTCTGAGGGGAGAGTTCATGTTCCTGGTCTGCTTTCATTGCTGTCATTCTCACTAGAGATGCTAATAAGAATTTATGATGTTGTAAACTAAAAGGACTTCTAGAACTGCTGCTTTTCAGTGGGAGCGTTTCTGATGTGTCTGACTGTGGTGGTGTTTCTATTATGATTATTATTTTTATTTGCTAATATTAACTATTATTTATTATTTTTATTTTAAGCTGTTGGGCCTTTTCTAATCTGATTTATACAGGCACAAGGTCAAACTTCACAGGAAATAAATGCATTGATTTCAAATGTGTCTACACATGATGCAGTGCAACTCATGCTTTTGTTTTGCTTATTGAAATAGTCTGGAGAGTGTAGAAAGACAAACTAAATTAGAACCTGAGTCAGTTCCCCTCACAGAGCCTGAGCTTGGCTTTCCTCAGCACATAAATTTGTGAAAGGGTTTGTTCAGTGGTTGATCAAGGAGCAGATTTGTGCTTTACCACTCAGGGCATGCAACTTGCCACAGCCATCTGCTCACATCCCCCCTCCTTTCTAGTGTAGCAAATCTGAGGCTAAAATATTGATAAACAATTTCTGCTGCTAAATTAAGACTTAAGCAGTAAAGAGGAGAAGAGATGTGAGCTTTAAATTCTCCAGGCATTCGTGCTATGTGTGCTGCTGTTGAAATTATGGTGGTAAGGAACGTGAAAGGTCTGATGTGTGATAATTGCTTTCAAGTGATTTTATTTTGGCTAGCAGTAGAGATGATGAAAAGAGACTCCCAAACAACTCACTTGGCTGAGTCATGTGGGTTCATGTGCTTGGGACACCACAGAGAGCATCTGAACTTAAAAATACAAGACAGAGCAGAGAGAGGTGAGAAAAATAAGAGCTGAATAAGGCCAGAATATTAACTTAAGTATTGAAAGAGGGAAAGAAGGGTTGGACTATCTCCAGAATTTTTTTTTTTTTTGAGAACTTATATTTACCGTATGATAAACTTCCCTTTCCTTAACACTTTGGCTCAGCAGAAAGATTTGGGAATTTTTTGCTGCCTTATCCTTTAAATCCAGAAGTTGTCAGGTTCAGCAGCCTTCAGAAACACCTTTCAGAGAGAATGAGATCTGTGATAGGACATGCTGTAAAATGAGAGGAGTTTTCTGCAGTTATTTCCTTGTCTATAGAAGGAACAGAGGTGCACTAAAATTAAATGAAGAGATGTTTTTTGGGGAGCTCACTGCTGAGGAAAGCACCTGCCATCACAGCCACAGTAATAAAGAGCTTTGTAAAAGCCATTTTGCTCCCTGCTTTTAAAAATGCCAGCTGCCCTGCCTCCCTTGCTTGTGGGTTCCAGGTTCCTGGGGGCTCCTCAGTGCCTGCCCAGCCTGCTGCTTCTCCCCAACAGAACAGGAATATGATAGATCCCTTGCTCATCTGCTGTGTGGTGTTAAATCAGTGGAAATTGCATTTCCAGCATGTCTGAGAGCCACTCCCAGCCCCTTCCTGCTTTGGGCAAACCCCTCTCCCAAGGCAGTGGCTGCACAGTGCTTAATTTGGATAATTTTACAGTGTCTCTTATCTCTGCCTCATTTTCTCTGCTCCTTCTGTGTTCAGCCATCTGAGGATTTCCAATGTTTTGAGTAGTCTGACTTTCAAGAAAGTTAATTAAAGCCCCAGCCTTAATGCTACCTCAATATTTGCTGGTTTAATTTGATTTTTATATGTAGTTTTCTCCATCAAAGTGCCAAAATGTTCTGTAATTTAAACACAGTGGTGTCTGATGCTTTGATTACCAAAGGACTGCAAAATCTTAGATGCTACAATTTCCCATACAACAAGAAATGTTTTGGTCCTTGACTCATGTAAATAATATTTCATAAATCTGAGAGGGCAGGGAATTGCATCTTTTCACCACAAAGGAAGATAGACAGCAAATCTAGGGGCAAAAAAAGAATCCTTTTTGTCCAGCCATGGATTTTACTTTTATTTGGGGTCTCAAAACACTACTCTCAGACTGATGAAAAATAATGAGTGCTAATCTGAGATCCTTGTGCATTGTATAAAGTTATGGAGATAGAAAATTGTATTTTTCATGTCTTATTTGCAGTGAAACGCCTAATTGGAAACTGTAAAAATGTGTCTGTAGCATTTTTGCTTTCTGCCTGGCTGTGGGTTTTGTCTTTATTTAAACACTGTTTCAGCCTAATCCTGGCTAATAAGAGTGGGTGTTTTACATCATTTTAGCAAAGTGGAACATTGGAATGATGTGACTGAAAATCTATATCGCCATTTTTCATTTTTATTATTACTTTTTCATAATTAGGCAATAAATACAAGCTGTGCTGATCTGTATGATTATGGCAAGCGTTCTTGCATTCTGCAAAGAATGAGGGAGTAGGTGGAAAAGGATTCCAGCTATGCTTGTAAAATTAATCTTTTAGGATGTTGCTTGCTGTTGTTTCACATCAAGACTCTTTGGGGCATGGGGCAAAAAAATAATAAAAGCTGATTGTCCCTGTGTCTGTAAACTTTTCTGGTAAATTAGAGTTGGACACAATTTTTTGGCATTTTTTTGAGGGTAAAGTGCCTCTACTCACCTTTACAGAGTTACTTCAACTAAGAGCAGATGTAATGAATTTGAATTAGTTGCCTTCAGAGATCTGGTCTCCATTTAATGAATGCAGTTAAAGATATTTTTCCAAGAAACGAGGAAGAAAATATATATCCTTTTACCTTCTGCGTATAGTTTCTGGATATTTGATAAAAAGAACAAAATCACATGAGCAGAGCTCTGCCGTCTGTAAGTCAGGCAGGGTAATAAAAAGCACACTGGAAGTTATGTGAAGTGAGGTGGCAGAGCTATTTATCACATTAACTGTGCACTCTGCAGCATTGTTCATGGTTACAAATGTGAATTGTCGGAGCTGCAGAAGGACTCTGCTCCTCCCTCACAGATTCTCTTTGCCCAATTTCTGCTCATCCTCTGTGTGACTGAGTGATAAATTTTCCATCACTATTTACACAAAAACTCCACATTACAGCATTGTAATCTCATTTTTATTCTTACGTTTTACATATTTATCTTTTTGTGTTGCTACAATAACTTCTCATATACTAAAATAATAATTGTGTCAGCATAAGAATGTAACTCTAGGAGTAGATGTCTATAAGTGTCTTTAAGTTCAGAAGATGAATTTTGAGATAAAAACCTCACTCATGTTGCACTGTGAGGGTAAAGCAGTCCCTTTTAACAACTTTGTAATCTTAGAAAAGTTCTAGTTACAACTTTTCTGCTTACATTTTGATTGGTAGGATTCAGAGTGCGTTTTAATTGAGAAAGTGCATTTCAAATTGTATCTTTTTCATTAAGTCTGTTTAGGCAGATCTTTTCCTCCAAAGCTGTCTTACATTTGGCTCTTAACTAAATTTCCTAATGTGTTATGGTCTTTGATCTTTCAGGCTGTTGAACTCTTTTATTGAAACTCCCAAGTGGGACCAGCTCTCCTGATAATCATAATGTTTCTAATAGATCTGGCAGTAACTGAATCCACTCTGTGTTCTTGCCAGTAATAAAGATGGATTCAAAAGCATTATTTTTGAAGATCTGTTGTGAGGCTTTTCCCACAGTGTTTTCCCCAGATGAAAAGAATTAATAATTATGAAAATAATGCTCTTGAAGTACTAGGGTATACAATGGCTGTACTGATTGTGTGATGGAGTTTCTTTTAACATGTCCAGGTACATCATGAATTTGCAGCATGGGTATGACTCCTACAGCTTCCCAAATCAACTGATCCGAAGGGTTCTGTGTCCCAGGTGGGAACTGCAGCTAAGGACTGTTTGCATTAATGACTGATTGATTCCTTCAATCAAAGGAGTTACAGATATGTTGCAAAGTCACTATGGACATGGTTATACACAACTGAGCTCCTGGTGAGCACAAGCTCTTGTTCAGAGCTCCTTAGTTGGCGATGTTGAAAAGTCTGGAGAAGGCCAAAGAGGGAATCTCTTAATGAGGCCTGCTGCTGCAAGTTTCCAACCACATATAAAACACTCTACAAAATGGCAGAAAATTTTATTTGTGTCTCTGTGGTGAGGGTTTTTGGTGCTTTGGTCGCTTATGAATGTCAGAAGAGCAGTGGTGAACCTGCAGATGAGTGTCCCCAGGTAAATGTGTGTGAAGCAGAGGGAATTCATCCAAAAGCATCTTTAAGGACCCGAGAGGAAAGAAGGGGAAAGGAAATGCCTTTAAGCTATTCCTGTGCATGTCGAGAAAGCCTCAAGGAGAGCTTTCTCCATTGCTCAGATACCACTGATCCAGACGGGAAGAATTTTGTCACCAGGCCTGAAGAACAAATAACTTTGTTCAGACACTTTCCATGCTTGGGCTGACACAGTGTGCTGTGTTACTGAGCACCCCCAGCTTTTCTGCTCCTGGGCCATTCAAGGAGTTACCCTGCCTCTGCTGGCTTTGAATTTGGGAATCCATGGCCAGCTATCTTGCTTTTTTCTCCCTGACTTCTGGCCCTTTTCTCTCTGCTGGTCCTCTGAAGCCCATAAGGGGGAAAGGACAGTGGTCTGCAGGCTGATTTCTTCAAGCACAAAGAAATGTGTGCCTTGTGACAGGAGCCGTGTCTGTGTCACACTGAGGAACTGAGCACATGCACATGTGGCTGAAGTGAAGGCTCTGTATTTTACATCATAACATTATATTATGCTAGAGAAAGGGAGGAGCAGTTTAAGTTGTTTAGACTAATTTAAGGCAATCTCATGGCCAGCTTTTATTATGGATGAACATAAATGTATTATTATAATTAAAGACTACTCTCGTAATTTTCCTTCTATTTCCTAGCCTTGTTATTTATCTCACCTATTCAGTCATCTACAATGCACATATTTTTATTTTTTATCTTATAACTTCATTCCTTAAGTCTACAGCCTTAGTGAACACTGAGCTATTACAATGATTCTGTTTATTCAGTTTCTATTTTGAAAACAAACCAAAGCAGCCCTTCTGTGTCTGCTGAGCTCAGAAATGCACTCAGTGTTCTTCCCACACTTGGAATGTAACAAGCATAAAATTGCTTCCTTATGGATGTTTTCACCCGCTCCTGTGGCAAGGAGTATTTGTGAAGTGCCACTGGACATGAGTTGTTTCTCCTTCTGATTCAGCTTTGAATTCACCTGGTCTCAGATATTCTACAGCAGCTCCTGCTGCTGTTCCAGCATGAAATAATGCATTTTTTTAAGAGGAAAAAAATAAGGCCAGAAGAATGTCAATGCAATGCCCTATTCCTGTGAAAATTCTTCTATTTGTGAGCTCGCTTGTGGGCCTGAGTGATGTGTTAATGCAGTGCATGCCCTTCCCTGAAGTTAAATTAATTTTGGAAGTTTCATTAATTTGATCCATTCTCCCAACCTCACAAATATCCCTTTGGTGCACATCTCTCAAGGTGCCAGTGCCTCACTTTGGCCTCTTAACCAGAAGCCAGGGGGGAAGATTCAACCTTCCCTGACTTTGGGTATCATCTGCACTCTGTGCAATGGGAAAATAAATAGGCAAAGAGAAAAATAAGAACTTTTGATTCCTTCATAGAGAAAGAGAACCCATAGCATTGAGGACCTATTTTCCCCCATTATATACCAGGGAGATGCTTAAATGCAGCTATCTGCACTGCTGATATCTAAATTAGGTGATTGCACCTTGGTCCTTTCATTGGCTTTTATCCAACTTCATTAATGGCCTCCTGATTTGTAATTGGGTAATTTGAGGCTACATTTTTCATTTTTCCTCAGTGTTATCAGTTTCATTTCTTCTTTTTGAGTTATCATGTTTTTCATTTGAATTTTTCACTCAGAAATTCCCCACACAGCAGGAAGGAAGCAAAGCATAAAATGCATTGGATATTCTGTTATTCAGGAAAAAAAAAAAAAGTGTTTTAATTCTCTCTATCAACAAATGGTGTTTTTTCTTGAATTGATGGATTTCCTGAGTTGTCTGTGACCTTAAAGGACAAATAGCAAAACCAACCAGTGCAGGAAGAAATAAGGAGCCGCAATCACACTTGAGATTGCAGGGGGTTTAATCTAAGTTCCCTATTTCATGGTCAGATCAGGGTAGTTTAGTACAGAAAATGTTGCTGGAGTTTTGAAATGAGCGGCCAAAGGCAAGCGCCAGGAAACCCCAGCCCCATCATTAGAGCTCTGTTTAGAGTTCTTGAGGCCCTGCAGTTTATCAGCAGCCCCAAAGAGTTTATTATACACATGAGAACTGGTTCATTTGGGCCTTGGATCCAATTGCAGAGAAGGGCTTGGAGCTGTGCAATGAGCAGGGCTGAAATCCTTTCACTCCAAGGTGTCATTTAACAAACCAGCATCTTCAGGGACTTCAGCCCTGCTCTGTGTCCCAGTCCCTGCTGCAGCTCCTTGAGCGGGAGCTTTCATGCAGGGGTTGATTCAGCTGGTGAAATTATGTTACCCTGAAATTACTTTGGTACTTAGCATTTAATATTCTTCTCTTTTGCTCTGCAATTAGCTTTTACTAATGCAATTTAATCTATTTGTAACGTTTCTTGAAAATCATAGTAGACATGATTTGAAATGAAGTTAAATCTCTTGAACTTTTCCTTGCGTTAATTTGAAATGCCAACAGGGCACCAACTGCTGTGAAAATTAATGAATGAGCTACACCAGGCTGTCTTTCATTTCACTGGATAGCTTCACACTCACAGAGCATATCTGCCAAACAAACTATTCTCCAACACTGCAGATGATGCTGCAGGGAGAAGGATTTTGCTGCTCTAGGGCTGAAGGGTCAGATTGTGGGTCCCAATTTCTTTTTAGATACATTATGGAGAATAGCTCATGGGAGAGGCACCTCTCCTCAGGAAGATTTTTTTTTTTTTTCTTTTAAAGAAAATTTATTTAAATTGTGAAATATTGCTACACTAAACATACTGTATCTTTTCTGAGAGTGTTTTGCTCCTCATTTGAAAAATCCCAAATTGGGCACCCTCAGTTTCCTTAAAAGTGAGGTCAATTTGTTTATGTTATTTATCAGCCATTAAGCTGCAAAGAAACATGTAAAGCTACCATAGAACTAGAACTAAATTAATTATTTATATCTTGCACATTTTGTTCAAAACTTATCTTCTCTTATCCTGAAGAACTAGGGAAGTGGTTGGTTTTAACAGTTAAAAGAGAATGCCTGTGTAGGAAAATGAATTATCAGGAGAAAATAAGATTAAAAAAAAAAATCTTAATTCAGAAATTCTTGTGGGCCAAAAGAAAATAAAAAAATGCAGATAATTTTTTTTTAGGTAATATTGTCATCTTGTATTCATTAAAGCCCACTTGGATAATCTCAATAATTTTATTATGGTGATCAAATGTGCTGTGTTGAGGGCATGAACATCAACTCTGCCATCATTCTCTGCTAAAATTCCCTTTGGCATTCTGGAATTTGGCTTTTGTTTCCTTCAGACACCACAGCAGTTATTGATTGTGTTCCTGCTGACAAGGTTTTAATATATTTCTATTTAAACACGTGTATATATTCCAGTATAGCTTTGACTCCACATACACATAGTGTCACTGAGGGTGGTTTGTTGACTCAAGTGGGAAATTCAGTTCTGAACTGGACGTTGTAAATATACTTTTTTTTGTTCCACTGTTTGCAGTCTCTAATAACAAATGAAAATAAAATCAAATTGTGTGATCAGTAAAACTGTGATATGACATTCTCTCCTAGATAAATGATCAAATAAGCAATTTTACTTACACTCGGATTAAATAAACGGCACCAAACACAATCAATTTTTTTTTTAATACTCTGCATTGCAGTCTTATAATGAAAAGACTAATTGGATTTGGACTTGGAAAGATGCCACTGCTGTGCTCCAAAAATTGAAACATTGAGTAAACTGTGAAATAAAATCAAAATGTGGGGCAGATGTGTTCTGGTTATTGTAATGCAAAGGATTCACCATTTCTTCTCTGGCTTGGGTTTGATATTTAACAGGCACCATGTCAATGTTTTGTGGATAGATACAAGCTGCTCACTCTGCTTGATGGAAATGAAATAAAAGAATGTTTAAAGGCATCTTTTAGAAAGGGGACATGAAGAGACTTGTCAACAGAGAGCTGTGACAGAGGGAATTGGTGATGGCTTTGGCTGAACGCGGGGTTGCTGTGCCTTGGTCAAGCCAGGGCAGATCATTCCCTTTGCCAGGGCAGCATCTCTGAGCACGTCTGTGCCACCTTCAAGGGCAGAACAAGGTCACCTTCTGTGTCATTTTTCATCACTCTCCCGCTGAAGTGTCATCCTTCCTCCCTGCTTCTTGTCAGACACCAGAGTGGTTTCAGACATAATTTATGGCTCTGATTTATACATCAAAACCCCAGCCCAAGTGATGCCTGAAGAGCACATTTCATAAGAGGAGAGGGAGGTATGAACAGCACACCTTGTGCAGTGGTTTAGGGGCTTGAGGTGTTGGCTCACAGAGATTTCAGAGTGGGATTTGTGCCTCCTGTGCAGGGAATTGCTCAGGGCAGCCTCAGGGGGATGGGGTGCAGCAGCCAGGGTTCCCCAGCTCCAGGGAAACCTGGGGGACTTGGCCAAATCTGCACCAGGAATTGCTCTGAGTGCTTAAAAGTAGCACTCTGTAGGGCACAGGGGTTGCCAATTCCCACACCATGTATACCTAATATTCCCGGGTAAATTAGTGGATAATTAAATATCTTTAAAAATTCCGGTGAGTTAGATTTCATAAGATGCTCATAATGGAAATTGTCAGGCTGAAAGTGGTAAGAGATTTAAGAACTGTTAGACAATGTCACTGTTTTGGGGTTTTTTTAAACATCCTAGCCTGTTTTAATTTCATCTGGATCAGGAAGGGCCTTGATTTTGGAGCACCTGACCTTACCTGTGAATGCTGTGGTTATGTTCACTACATTTACGTTCTGTTTCTCATGCTTTTCTTTCTATTTCTGCAATCAGTCACTAATCATCGTACTGATGCTCTGGCTTCCCACATGAATTGTTCCAGACTAACACAATTTATTTTAAAAGTGTGTTTTTCCCCCAACAATTTTGTTTTTAGGATAAAAATTCAAATATACCTGAAAATACCAGAATGAATAATATAACGTATCTGACCTGATTTCTGAAGACCTTTTTTACCAGCTGTATGCCTTGGACAATTTCTCTCTGAAATTCCTGAATGGTATGCTTGATCTAAAACTGAATTTATATGCTATCAATATATATGCAACAATAATATTTGTTTTTCTATAATACTTAAGAAGAATCTAAACTGGTAAATATTCCTGGTACACAAGCAGTATTTCAGTACTGTTCGCATTGAAATTTATTTTTTGGTGTCGTGTAAAAAGAGACAGAAAAAGCTACTAAGAAGGCAATTGTCACCTCTTCCTTTGAGGTGGGGAGGTGGGAGCTGTTGAGGCAGGGCAGGCACACACGACATTTCAATTGGGGTTGTAGCATTTTGTGGGTAGGCACTGTCACCAATTCCTTTATTAGCTGTGGTGTTCAGGCAGACACCCTTACCAGGCTGAAATTTCGTTCACAAGTGTTTGTTCTTTAAGTTCTCTAAGCTCACAGTCAGAGTTTAAGCCAGTCTGTATCCAGTTTTAGAGCTACCAGAGGAACTGGAGGAAATGAAAGGTTTCTGGCTGCTACACACACTGCTTTGTGCTCCTGCTTCCAATTTATTTATCTGCTGTTTTATGTAACATAATTTTCCATTTGCTGTGTTTGATACATGATATTTTGCATGAGAAAAGGGGCTGTGGTGTTTCTTTTATATCTGAGATTATCAGGGCACTTGGAAATGCTGTTAACAATTTTCCACATTGATTGATATGTTAAGTCTCATCCTCTGCCTTGTGTCTGTGTGAGACCCAAATGAACCCAAGTAAGAGCAGCATAAACATCTTTGTTGTAAGAGAGAGGCTGGCTCTTCATCTTAAATTATGGATCCAGGAGACTGAAGCAAGGAATTATTTTGGTCTTGCAGGCTATGAATAATGCATGCAGCACCATTATATGCATCCTGCATGTTGTGGAACCAGAATGAGCTGTTATGTTAATAAACATTCATAATGTTCACCATAACCATTCTGAATGCTTTATTGCCAAAAAAATGGTGAACCCAAGGACATTCAGTGATGTCAGTCTTATTACAATAGCCAATTATTGAACTTATAGCTGTATTATCCTCTGTCTCTCCATTTGATATGGGTAATTAGTCAAATCTCTGGGATTTGTAGGTTGTTTCTGTTACATTGGTAAGGGAGTTGAGTGTTTCTCACCCTCAATTAAAAAAATGTGCAACCTCCCTTAATTAAAAAAATGCAGAACCTTCTGTTTTTCTGAACACAAGGAGAGTAAAGCACAGAATAACACAAATCCCTTGTATATTTCTAGGCTGTTTTTAAACTGTATTGAGCACCAAATCTTTCTCTTTCATGTCAGCTGTGTTTCTAAGGCTGTGAAATCTGCTTCCAAGCTGTCTGCATTCCCTTTCTCTCTACTCTTGCTGTTCCTCTCATTCCCACCCAAAAAGTATCTGCTTTCAACCCTGGTCCTTGGCTCTCTCAATATTTAGGGAAAAAAGCCTCACAGTTGCAACAAATTTTCCTTGGTGGGAACATGAAAATTATTAACTACCAAAGTTATTGTAACAAAACATGAGAATTTTGTTTGTTTGCTTTAAAACATTGATTTTGGGGCATTTATTTTTAACTGTCAGATTGTTGTCAGGAATGGGAGTGGACATTAAAAAGGGCCTTTTGTGTTGATTCCAAGGTTGGTTTAGTCAGTAAGTCTCCTTCCTTCAGTGAGTATAAAAAGTGGAAAATGAGCCTTTTATCCTCATCAATGTAGAAAACTTATGTTTTTCTTTCATTCCATTGCTTCAGAAATTATTCTTAGTATGGAGCCATAGATTTTTGGGATATTTGATTGCTTTCTCTGACCTTGTAGTAGTGGTGATGGAACTCTTATGTTGAAACTTTACTTGAGCCCCATCGTGGTGTATATTCTACAGAGGTCTTCAGCCTTGACTTGAAGCCAACTAGACATGATAAATTCACAGCTTTTTATGGCAGCATGCTCCAGAAATTACATTCATGTAAATAGAAATGCATATCTTATTTCTCAAACATATTTATGCTAACCCCCAGACTGTAGTCCCCAGTTTCACTCATTAATGAGGGGGTTCCACAGATTTCTGAAATCTGAATTTCTACCAAGCTCTCCTGAGAGGGTGTTTGCATGGAGGATTGCTGAGTTTGCAGTCCACCCCTGACAGTGAGCTATAATTGAGGGGTCAGCATTAATTTGCTTTATGGCTACATGTAATTGTTTACCAAGAACTTTATCACCCTTGAAGGGCAACATCATTAACTTCAGTGTAGATACAAATCCTGACCAAGTTTTAGCCAGAAAGCTCATCTTGACATGACATTATAAACATGCTCTCCTGAAATAAAAGCTAAGTAACCTCCTAATTTTTTTTTTTTTAATTTATCTTGAATGAGGTCATGGTTTTGGTTCTTGCCAGAATATCAGTTTTCAGAAATAATGAGTGTTTTTTAGACTGTTTTATTTGCTGTTTAATTTTTTTTTAGTGGGGGAGTAGGGTGTTTGGTATTGGCTTCTGGAATTTTTTAGGGTTTTCTTTGTCATGTGTATATGACAGCAGTTACCGTTTGTGAAGTCTGTCAAACCATGTGTATCCCTGGCAATTGGCTTGTTAAAACTATCGCTTCTGGTGAGGTTACATTTTTTTTAAAGCTTAAAGTTTTTCTTCTTTCAAATCTTGAAGTGAAGAAATAGGGACTTGTGCAGTTTCACCTTTGGCTGCATCTTGTTTGTTGTGGTTGTTGCTGAGCATTAACGTTGGCTCACACACCATCTCCCCCACGATTTCCTTTCCACACTGCTGCATATAATTCAAAACTAACAAGGTTCTAATTAGAAAAATAAATTTAATCCTCTCTGTAAACCGAGCTCTTCTAGCCAGGAAACAAATGCCTTCTCTCCTCCTTCAGGTCTTTTATTCTTCTTCCTTATTTCTGCCATTTGAGAGTTTTTCTTTCAATATTTGGGCTTTTATTTCACTGGTAATTCAGAACTGTTAATGATGGACATGAAATAGTAATGAGTCCCATGCTCTGTGGTGTTGTCAAAAGTCTTCACATGCCTATTTCCATTGAAAGTCTATTTATTGTATCATTATTTGGAAATGTGACATTGCTGACAAATAAAATAGGAAAATGTGTACAATTTTCCTGTATCCTGACCTGTCTTTAGATCAATTTCTCCTGCCCTGCATTTCATAATTCATTCTCTTCATTCCCCTTCTTCCAGGAAATGATTGTTCAAAGATGAAGCTGAAACTATGGCCAAGTAGTTACTACTTCAAATGGGGAATCAGCAAAGCCTCATCTCCATCTCTCCATTCTTTCCTAGGTTAGGGATAAAAATTCAAAACCTGCAAGAAAAGGCACATGAGAAATCACTGATTTGTGGTATTGTATATTTCCAGAATGGAACAGCTTTTCTTGAAAAATTCAAATATTTTGTGTTCGTGGTTTCTACAGTTCCCAGTCAGACTCCTAACAGCAAGACAGTCAGTGAAATGGAAGGAACAGGTGATGAGTAAAGTATTTATTCTGGATTTACTGCTGTTGGTGGCAGTACTAGCTCTTGATGAAGGTTAACATTGGCATTTGTGTGAAAAGAGTTAATGCAATAAGCTGCATTTAATGATTTATGGTATTTTGTGAGGGTGCTGAAGTCTTTTGCCACATGTTCAAGGCTTTTTCATACCTTTGCACAGAGATTGAAGTGGTAAAAAAACACCGAATGAAAAGACTCCCTAGAAAGAATTGAACTAGAACTTACAGGATATGAGAACTGGTTGTCCTCATGGTGTTGCCGTCCTTAGTGCATAAGTGAACTGATATTTCTTAGTCAAAAAACCAGTAGGGCAGGATCTTAAAAAAGCAAGAAAAAAATGGTGGCTGATCATAGAACCCTATTTGCATACTTCTTTGTCAGAGTCAAAATCCTGTGTTCACCAATTAGCAAGTTCTCTGTTTATATGTTTTGGGCTTGGCCTTAGAGGCAGCAGGTGGAATTTACAGTGCAGTCACTGATTTCCAAATTCTGTTCTCACTTATTTAAAAGCAAGAGACACAAATTTGCTTCCTTATTCACTGAGCTGAACGTCATCCTCAGGCCATTCTTCTGGTCCTCAGTTTGAAGGAATGCTAATTACTTTCTAATTGCAGCAAGCTGGCATCAAATCAATCTCTACTCAGACAAAGTTTTCATGCCTGTTAGACAATAAAAGACTTGTATGTTGATAAGCTCCTTTGATAAGTTACACATTCAAATCTCCTTTAAAATATGGTTTCCATTTGAGATCTATTTTGTAAACCTATCTAATTATACTTGGATAGCAATCTCTAAAAGAAAACCAATTTCTTTTCTCATCAAAAGAGCAGCAGGTTTAAAGTTTGTGTTTACTTGGCAACCAAAACAAGGCTGAGAAAAGAAATATTTCAGGCTTAAAAATTATTTCAGATTTTTCAGTCTTATAATTGGGCCTTTTGTAAAGGTGAGAAATCAAAATAGTGCCCAAACGAAGGTCAGGGTCCTATTCTGCATACCTTGTATTTCCAGGCCTTCACCCCCATGAAACCAGAGGTGCCCAGAGGGTCTCTGTCACAGCAGTGCTGCTGTGGGGCAGAAACCCCTCTCTGCCTTTTGATTTCCCTGAGTTTGTTCACCAGTCCTTATCTCCTCATTCCCAGATCCTCTTTACTTGCATTTTTCTGAACTTCTCTCTGTTTTCCCTGGTATAAAACATGGAAGATGTGGGAGAGCTCTTTGGAAGCATCACTATTGTTTGTGTGTTTTACATTAAGCTCTTAACTTTGTCTTGCTTCCTTGCACATTTCCCAAAAGAATTTTTTAAGGTGTGAAAGGCTGTCTGGAGAGCCTGCCCTTGCATCTCTGAGTAATTGCAATATTTAAAATTGTGTAGGATGTGGAGTCATGCAGTGTGGTCCAGGGCACAATTAACATCTGTTGGGTAGTTTATTCCTCTGGCACATTTCCAGCTCATGCTGAGAATGAGAATGCAGAATAAGTCAAACAATTTGTCCAAGTTCTTCAACCAGGTAATGGTGGTTCATGAAGCACTTGGGCAATTATATGCACTTATGTACTGGCTGTTAACAAGTGACTGGTAAAATAAGCATTTTGCGACTACTGCAGAATATTTCTGTATTTCCTAGTAGGTTTGTTGTTGAAATTACTGGACTCTGGGATGTTTACATTTGTCAGAGTGCCTAGTTCATTAGCAGGAAAGGAAAATCAATACCTTAAGAGGAGAGGGAGAAGGAAAACTGCATAATGATAACATAGATACAACTGCTCATTTAAAAATGAGGAGGAATTATCTGGGTTTACTTGTCCCTATGCTTTAAAACCATGTATCTTGTCCATTTTGTTCTCACTCTTTTTGCACTCATTCAGCTTTACATAAAGCCATTAGATGAAATTTTATGTTCCACCTATGCTTGAAAAAAATGCATGTTTTATTAGATAATTGGTGTGAAAGCTATTCAGCATTCTGTAGAGACCTGAGAGCTGTCCCAGTTGCTGCAGTAACCTGACTGTGAGCAGTAACATTCTGGACAGTGGTCATGGAATGAGTTTCCATTGCAGTTTCTTCTGATAGCCTCAAAGAGTTTGGAACTGAGTGTTTTGAAACTGTACGAAGAAATAACCATTGTGCTGCTAAGCATCAGTTCAGGTGCTGGAGTTGCTGCATTACTTCAGTCCTTAAAAAATATTTACTGTGTCAGTGTCTTTAATATTGCTGGGATTGGGCAGAGTGTTCTGGAAGGTTGCTGTAAAATACAGTCTGATAGTTTATTTATGGTTTATTTCTGGGTTGGTTTTGTTTGATTTTTTTTTTTTTTTCTGTAGCTTATCACAGTCAGAATATGAACTCGGCTGTGCAGTGCTACAATATGGCAATAGAGATATCTGTGCTGTAAAATGCTGCCTCAACAGTTAAAGGATCAGATTTTCAAACACAGACTAATTCTTAATTGCTCCATTTCTATTCACTTTGGATAGAAATCCAGTTTTTTATACACTCAGAAGCAGGAAGCCCCCTCTTTTGTAAATCCTTTCCCAGCAATCCAGAAATGGCCACTTGGGATGCCTGTAGGCATCTGACTCTACTGGGTACCCCATTCTCCAGCACCACGGCAGTTTGAAGACACACAAAACTCCTGTTATTCCAGAAAAATACAAAACTCCCGCTATTCCAGGAAGATAACCCTAATTGATATGAAGTGAGGGCATCAGAAATCTTGTATTTAAATTTCTCTGTTTATTCAGACCAGAAGCACCATTTTGCAGCTCTCTGTGCAAGGGCAGAGGAAGCAAGAGAGGCTCCGCTTGCTGCTGGCAGGTCCAGCATTCAGGGGTGATTTGGGATGAGGTGTGGTCTGGCTCCAATCCCTGCTCTGGGCTTGCTGGGGAGCTGGAGGCCACGTGCTGCTGTCACTTGCCCTCTGGAAGGACAATGCAGTGACTAATTATGGGCATCCTCAGGATTATTCAGAATTTATGGTTCTCAGTGACTTTGATTATCTTTGAACTGGGTCCTTGGAGAGATACTTTACATTAGAAATAGAAGGCTTAAGAGCATCACACTGGTATCTTTAAAGGATTTTAAATAGATAATTTTCCTGGCTTAATCCTTTGATCATCTCTCCCTTTTTGCAGATCTTCAGTCACTTTACATTAAATGGATTACACATATTTTTCTTTGAGGCTTTCATAGGCTACCTTCAGACTACCAGTGATTTCTGACTTGTTACTGCTTTTTATCTTCAGGGAACTTACCAACAGTGCTGCCAGCTGTCATAGTTGTTTTAATCTGATGAATGCACTGGGTGTGTGGGGTTTTTTACTGTTGATAGAGATATTTTGTTTAAACTATAAATCCTACTCCCAATAATACTTCTTGCATGTTTATATACAGTCTTGAGGTTGTAACTTCCAATTTCTTCTTGTAATCCCTAAACCAGTTTGAATTTAAAATATGTTAGTACATATGTGCTTCATTACAAAATGGACTTTCAGGATTTCATTAGCATCTGCTGTGCTGCTTAATGTCTTCTTGTAAAGCTAATTAAGTGTTATGCTATAACACATAATTGTATTTTATTTTTTCTTAGCAGTACAGCAGGCTGCTCCAGGAAAGAAATAAGTGAATGATCAACAGCAGCATTCTGTGTTTTATTTAGATTTTCTGCACTCTCTTTTAATAACAGTGATAATCACCACAGTAGCCAGACATGGAAACATCTAATTTACAGATGCAGTGAGCTTATTATAATTGCAGAGGAGTTCAGTGGCGTCTGCAGCTGCTGTGCATGTTGGGGGCTCAGATCTGTAACGACTATTATTTCTTAATTTTAAAACAAACCTAGTGAATTAGCTATAGTTCTCAAATTGTGCTATCACAATCAGTGTCTGTGTGAGTTACCTGCCCACAGCAGTGCCCCCATCTTTGGGCTTTGCTCAGTTCTGAAAGGCTGCAGGGGTTGGGTCTGGGATTTCCCAGCCCAGCACGACTGTAGCAGGCTGTGCTGAGTTCACAAGGATGACTTTGGCATGGGTTGAGCTCTCTCTGAGATCATCCTTGATGGGCTGCATCCCCTAGATCTGGACTCTGAAGGCTCAGGGAGGATTCCAGCTCAGATCAGGGAGCCCATCCCAAGGTCAGTGCATTCACCCTTGCACAGAAGTGAAAACAAATTCATCTTTGACTTCACTGGCCTCCCTAGACCACTGTCTCCCTGTTCTCTCTTTAAAAGCCTTCAGCATTCAGGCAGTCTCTTCCAGTTCTTCATTCCTCCTAAAGTTTGAGTTCATATGTATAACCAAATCTCTAAGAAACCTTCATTTTATTGATGCTTCCTCAAAAGGTTCATGTTACCTGGATTTCTGATTTTTCTGTTTGATGTCTCAGAATAGTCCTACCTGAAGGTCTTGAATTAATCTGTTCAGCTTTAACACATTGACCAGCCTATACCTTGTACCATCCACAAATGTTGAAATGGAGGTAATAATCTGCCAGGTTACCCTGCTGTCAAGGTCTTTTGAAGATCTTTTCATAAAAGATCCTTGTTAAATAAGAATAGATAGATAAATCTCTCTAATTATAAGAGGCTTGTAAGCACCTAAAGCAGTGAGAATGGCATGTAACAATGAAATAAATCTGATCTGCAAAGGTACAAATCTGTACCTTTAAAACTGAGGATAAATGTAATTTTTTTTTTATGAAACACAAGAAATATTCATGAATTAAGCACAATCTACATGCTACATGAGGTCTCCTTAAATAATCTCACTTATGTCAGTCTTCAGCTTTTATCTGCTGAGGAATGGGGTCTTTTAAAATATTTTTTTAAAAAAACCTTTATCATTTACCTCAAATACCATGAAAAAAGCTGGCAGCTGATAAAGAGACTGAAAGACAAATAGAACAGATGAGATTACATTTATTTGTTGTCAGTTTGTGATAAAAACCCACATACATTACTGCAATGAAAGTATTGAAAGAATCTGTTCCAAGGTTTTTAGATAAATTCCCTCCCACACCTCTTCAGTGTCATCAATTTCTGGTTAATGATATATTCTGATTTGTCAGATAACAGATATTTTTGATAAATAATTCTGAGATTTCAGAAGAAAAGTGCTCACACATGGAATTTCTCACTTCTTCAGTTGCTGTGGTTTGCTGCAGTTGAAGATAAAGTTAGACTTGGGATAAATAGTTGTATTTCTTTGTCAGTTTTTGTACTTAGCCTTCCTGAAGACCATTGTTCATCAGTGATTTCTGAAAAAGAGGAGTTCTGAGCCAAGGATTCTGAGCTGATTAAATCTTTCATGTTTCTGCTTATTTCTGGAGTTATTCCTCGTTTACAGGAAATTAGTGTCTGACCCAGGGAGCAGCTTTGCTATCACATCTCCTCTGTCTCTGCAGTTTCCCAGCCTTGCCCTTTGCCAGCTGTTGTGGGAAGTGAGGTGATCCCAGAGCTAGGATGGCAGCCAGGTCATATTCAACAGCTTCTCACAACTTCCCTTAAGGCAGATTTTCTGCAGTAGTTTTGGAGGCTAATGTCTGATTTCAGCTTCAAGCCCTGTAGGAACACAGTGTTTTAATACCCTTTTCTAGTTCAAATCCACTTTTGAGTATCATATTTTCATACCTCTACCCAGAAAAATTGTGTTCCTATTAATTTCTGCATACAGAACTGAACCTAGGCTTGCCATCCAGCTGCTTGCTTTGCCTACTGACATTTCCCAGCAAGCAAATCCCCAAAGAACATCAGAGTTTTCTGTGTGGGATGCCAGACTCTCTTTGCCCTTGAGTGCAAATGTCATCACCTTGTAGAAGCAGGGAATCTCAGAGCTTTTAGAAACTTGCTGCTTGAGCATCTACTCTGGAAAGTCATCTCTGAGCTCTTCCTCTGTCCCTGGAAGTGTGGTGGCAATGCAACAGATGGGAAAAGAGTAGTAGAGCAGATTTGTGTGGCACTGCCGCGGCCCACGGTTTGCCCACAGTGTTGAATGTCTTAAATTACTTAAATTAGCATCATAAATTCAATGTACTCTGCAGGAACATTGTGTTGTCTGGGGCTGGTGGAGCTTCCTGATATCAGAGGAATAAAGGAGAGTCAGGCTCTTAATGAGCCTCAACAGATGTCTTGGTCCATGAGGCACTGATGGAGGAAGCTGCACTACAGAATTAACCTTTCTGTACTCTTTCTGTGGGAAATGGGGAGAGACAGGGGGTTCAAGACAACTCCATTGGGCTCCCTGTTTGGATTGTCCTCTGGACAAGCTCCTCTCACCCCACCAGGAGAGCAGGGAGGATGCTGTGGCTCACAGGGCTGAAATTGGCTTTTGTTCCTTGTTCCTGCTGCTGGGTTCCCTCCCGATGCCTGCCCCAGCCTGGATCTTCCCTGAGCAGCCCCAGTCCATGCCCTGCTCAGTGAAATTTTCTGTAGGAAAATGCTGTGTTTTGGTCTACAAAACTGACACTGTTAATTTGTCTTCATTTTGTGTGGGCGTAATTATTTCACTAATAAAAGATGGAAGCATTCTGGTACATGCCAAGCAGATACACTTAAGCAAAACAACCCAAGAATAGACTTTCAACATTTGTGGTGATGCCTGTTTGAGACATTATGATTATAAATGAGCATCTAAAGTGAAAATTAGCAAGGAGGTCTAATTGATTAAACCTGTGTTTGGATTTTACATACACACCTGGTGTTGGATCAATTCTTGCTAAGCTATGTTCACTGTACTATAATTCAGTATATCGATTAACTCCAGTCATTTGATGTAATATGAAGCTTTTTGTGACATCTAGAGCACAGCTTAGCCAGTTGTGACCTCCTGTTAGTTACTGTATGTCTAATACTACAATTTTGCTAGCAGTTTGACGACAAACTGCAGTTAGGAAGGAACACTCATCTTCATTTCCAAGTAATGTTGAAAATAACTAAGTTCAAAAAGTATTTCAATTACTTAGCACTGACTGCAGAAATTAATATTTTCCACTTAAGAGTATTTGTTTTGTAATCAATTTGGTTTGCATATTTTATTTTTTTTTTTAGTTCTCACTTTCCCATCAGTCTAGCTCAGACTTCTAAGAGAAGTTTGTTTCCTAATTACTTTTTGCATATTTTTCCAGTACACAGTAATTGGTGTGGTGTTACCATTTATGTAGAGTAATTAAAGTTGGCAATTTTTGTGGTGTAGCCCCAAAATAAAGTTGTAGTACTGCACAATTCCTCAGTTTGGTGTGAACTCAACATTATTTTAGAACCACTGCAAACCATAAATCAATAAAGAGAGGTGCCATAGGGTCCAGCACTGTTTCTGTAAAGAGATACCTGCAGTGTCTCTGGGTGATCATCTTCCACATGCTCTGAGGAAACCACAACCTCAGGAGAAAAAACAGGAATTCTTTTGGTGGAATGGAAAACTCTAGTGAGGAGTTGAAGTGGTGCTAACTTAGAAAATCATAAAGTGCCCATCAACTTGGGCTTTATTAAGTAAAATCAGCTTCTTAGATCTAATTCTGACCATGCAGGTTGTTCTGTGTGAGTCTGCACGTTGAGTTCAGAATTTACCTTCTCCATCATTCTGAGCACCTTTAGTCCATGCAGTGATATGTAAACAATGAAGGCAAATGGGAAACCTCCTGGGATATTCAACAGTAACTCCTCACAACAAAGTAGTAAATATAGGATTTCCTCCTGAATATTGGGAGATTTTCAGTAGGAATGACAAGTCTGAAAATTGGAAAGATTCTCCTGGAGCAGAGAATTCCAGAGTGAAAAAAGCATAATTGAAAATGCTTAGATTTCTAGTTTTCTGTATATTTGATTGGGTTATTGCTGTCACTGCTGTGATAATCACAGTACCAGGAAGCTGGCAAGCATTTAAGAATTGTGTGTAATTTAGAAGAGCTCGTTTGAAAGGGATGTCTGGTTTCCCACTGCCTGCTTTTTTCCCTCTAACTGCAGTGGTGGATGGGAGCATCTGGTGGTTTCTCTGCAAATACATTTAATATCCTGTCTGCATGAATGTGATGGCACTTGGGTTAAAACCCATGTATTTATTCTTTCCTGGCAAATATTGGACTGTCTGTACAATCATTTTTCTTGGTTGTAAGTCAAATCTATAATTTCCTTTTAGTAATTTATAACATTAATTTATTCTCACTATTCTCTTCTTTCATGATTCTTCAATGATGTTTACAGAGTTTGTGTCATGAGCAAACTGGTAGTCAAGACTTCAGGGCCAGAGGAGGAGGGTGTAAAAGGGGAAAATCCCATTTAATGGTCAGAGCCTGCTAATTTAAGGAAGAGATCAGGGCTCCAGGGCCACAGGGTGCAGGAGAAAATTTTAATGCTGGTCTCTTCAGCCCTGGAGAGTATTCCAGAAAGCAAGCTAATTTAGAGAGCTTTCTACAGCACTTCTACTTGTGGCTGCTGTTCAGTCACTGTTTGGAGGGGTCTCCTTCCCTGCTGGCCCTCAGGGGCTCTGTCCAAGTTCTGGATTGCAGCACTTAATTTGTGAGCACCCAATTAGACCTGTCTGTAGAGAGAGGGTCACACAGGGAGTCTCTGACAGAGTCCTGATCTCCAGACACTCAAACCAGTGAGAGGCTGTGATGTTTGGTAGAGCTGGAAGCAGATAACCTTACCAACTACTTTTATTCAAATTCCTGTATCATTGTAAAGTTTTTAAATTCTTTCAGTTTTTACTGAAGTAACCTGAACTGAACAGCAGTTTAACACGTGTGACCTCTGCAGATCATTCCTACTGTGAATAATCCTCCCATTCACAGGCATGGAAGGATCAGTGTCACACAGATTTGAATCCATCAACACCTTGACAAAAGCCTGAAAATAGTGTTATTTAAAAACCTAATTTAATTATGGAAGAGGAATAAAAGTATTAGCCTGAGGTTATGAATTGGTACATTTTGCATAAACTCATTCTATTGCCAAGTGAAAATAAGTTTCTAAATCCTGTGTCAAATTCACATTGGTGAAGGTAGGAATTGGTGGTTCTGCAGGTCCTATGCTTTTGCAGCAAGTTCTCAGTAATTTCTTGCTGTTATTATTCTTCTTGCATTTCTTGTTGTTGTAACAAGAAAGTTTGGCATAACAGAACAGTGAATTCAAAAGCCTTCACTGGAACTCTTCTTTCCTTTTTCCTGTGGCTGCTTGATTTCTTTCCTCTCTTAAATCTCCTCCATCATTAATCCTCTGTCTCACATGTTCACATTAAAGTGTCTTTCATGCTGTGCCTGCACAGGACAGCGTGCTCTGTGTAAAGTTACTCCTGGTGGTTCTGGATGAGCTGACCCAAAAGATGGGGCACAGCACTGCTCTCCCTGGGTGCCATCCCCTGTGTTCTGCTCCTCATCAGGACTCTGGCAGGAGCATCGTGCAGGCAAAATGCAGAAATTTGGGGATGTGCAAATGTATAGGATGATACATCCCTAAGAACCCCCAACTATTTTTTCTCCCACTCAAGAACTATGTCACTTAGAGAAGAAATTAAAAAAAGTAAAGATACAACTAACCTGATGGAGTTTGCAAAGTGGACAAAGGTATTTAAAACCATACTGAAATGCTGTCATAGCCACAAAATATCCATGTCTGACTGAGGCTAGAAAATGTATTTAATGAGGAAGAGAATATAGCTTAAAATAAACGTGAAGTGGATATAACCATGAGGTGGTATGACATAAATTGAAGCAGGTTGAACTGACTGGCAGAGCTGAGTTGCTAACAGCAGATGAGCAGGATTTGCTGGGCTGCACATGAGAGTGTCATAATGAGGACAGGAGCTGGGAGAGGAAGGACAGTCCTTCCATTAGTGCTTTGAAAAATGTGGATCAGCTGCAAAGATTGAAACTGGGATAAAGTTTGAAAGAAAAAAGGATCTTTTAGGTTTAAGCTGGGCTTTGCAGTATTTTGGTCTTAGCATGGTATAAACTCTGGTCTTCAGTTTTAGGTTATGAGTCTGCCTGAGCAGTAGGTGATTTTTCTCCCTGAATATGGAGCAGAGGAGGATGCTCCCTGTTTGGCTGTACTATGCCAGTGCTAATTGATGTTTTCTGGTTCCTGGCTGTGGATGAGTTCAGTTGTACGCCCCCAAGGAGGGCAGTGCCTGTTTAACCCCTGGTGTGTCTGCTGCAGCATCCCCCTCCTCACGAGCTGGGTGCCTCCTCTCTCTCTGCCTGTGTCAGGGCCATTGCTGAGCAGCAGCCAGGTGAGGTGATCTCTGCTGGAGCTGCACCTGGGCTTTGTGACTCTCCAGTAGCTTCTCATGTGCAAAAAGAGCCCAATGTGGGCATCAGGGCTATTCCAGACACCACCTCTGCTCTCAGCCCTCCCCTGCCTTGGCCATTGGTCACTGCCTGTGACATACAGACTTTTCCCTTTTATTGCAGTGTATTTTTGTTGGCAAGTGTTTGTGTACTCCCTCCCACTGATAAAACTGATGTGCTTTGTTCCAACAACTGCTAGAAAAAAAAAACAAGAGGCAATTTCTACTCTCACCTGTTCTGTTTGTAGATAGTCACCTCCCATAGCATGTCCTGACTCCTCTCCACTCACTCTGCCTGATTTGTCTGATGAGATAACTGGGGCTGGTGGGGTTATGCAGCACAGTAAGATATTTATCCTATGAGCACAGAGGGATCCTGATTTCTCCCAGATGCTCCCAATAGATTCAGTCTGAGAGGGCTGGGCCATCTCTTCCTGCACCTGCCCACCTGAGTCAGCAGCTGGTACAGGGGGCACCCTGCATGTGATGGGATTGTCCTTATTTTCTCTGAGTGTCAAGGCATGGAAATCTCACCGTAGTTTAAATTATTTTACTACAGTCAGTGCATTTGGTTGCCTCACTTGCAAGGGCCAGTGATGTGGAACACATTAATTGGCACTTGTTGAGATGCAGGGGGCTCCTCAAGTGTTGAAGGTTTAAAAAATAATGCCATGACCTACAATTTTTTTTTTAAAACCATCAATGAGCTTTAAAAGGGGCCATTCCAAAGTAATATTGGAAGAGGAAGAAAAAAAAAGATGTTAAAAAAAAAGAAATTTGTTTTTCAGTTCTGTTCATTGCACAGTTACCAAAATCAATGTGTCTGCAAATGCTACTTGTCTCATAAATCATTAGGTCAGAAACCTGCACAATGTCAATGTGTTGTTGCTATCCTATTAAATTAAATTACTAACCAAGGTAATACTCAACAGCACATTTCACATGGAACAATGTTTTAATGTATTGAGGATGCCTATTAAACACAGCAATCAGCTAGTATAATTTGAAATCTTTTAGGTGGAAGAAATACTAGAAGGAGATAGAATGGAAAAAAGCCATCTAGTCACTAGGGATATGATACACTGAAATACTGGGCAGCCATAATGACAGATGTTCTACTAAATCCCTGCCCAGTAGTTCTCAAAGATGGGTTGGATGGGTTATCCTTGCATTTGGCACCTTCAGACACAAGGGCATTGGTAGACTTATAGATAACTGTCTCTCTGTTAAACTTTGGGGAAAACTGAAAGGTAAACTCTGAACCTTTTTTTTACTCAATGTTCCCTGCAACTGTATTTATAAAAGGCAGGGACAGGCTATCATCTCCTGAAGGAAACAGTGAAATATTCTGGTTTGTACCTGTTCCACATAAATTTTAAGATTAGAGCACTTTGGTTGCTGCCCTGTGCATTAAAGCCTAAAGATGGCACTTGCAATCCCACATTATGTTTGGCATAAGGAACTAAAAGCCCAGCCCTACTGGCCAAAATTCAGCCAAATTATGATGTAAAAGGGTTGTACAATCAGTACATCAGCATGAGCATTATTTTTTACCATTAAGGGTAAATTTCTGTGGCTCTGTTTGTCTCCCCCAAGGACAGCATGCAAGTCAAATGGCAAAGTTTGATCTCTCTCAAGCTGCAGGGGAAAGAAAATGTCAGAAGAAAAAGGTTATGAAGGAAATGATTACTTTTGAGTAACAGCAGCTCATGTGTTACCATCTTCAGTTGTTTGGAAGAGGAAAGGCACCATGAGAAGGAGTTAGTGTGGGGTCACAGTCTGAGGTCTGATAAAACAGATATGGAATTGAATGTAGTATTCTTTGTAGACATGAAAAGCATATTTTTTATTTATTTCTTTAATGTACAATTCAAAATATTATCTAGCAATAGAATTCCCAGTGTAAACTCCATTTTTTGGTGTGTTTTGAATGTAAGAGTATATGCAAATAATGAAATATGGATAACTTTTGTTTTTATAGGAGACTGCAATCTTTTCTCTAGCACTTATATTGTTACATAACAGTGATGACTGTGATTAGGCTCTGAATCTTACAGCTTGAGATCATCTTTATTTTTATGAGGTATTTTATGGTCATTTTAAATTATGGCATAAAACAGTGTTTTGTAAAGAAAAAGGAAGTGTCTATCTGAAAGACATTAATTATGTGGAAGTTCAAGCCACCTCTTGTTAGGGCATATTTTACTATTTGTTTTGCTAAGATTACTGGTAATGCAGCATTTTTTTCCCAGCACCATCACCAAGTAATCCATGTTTATGGAGCACCTGTTCTTTGGGTAAGGAAAGGACAAGAAATCCTCTATAAAATAGCAAACATTGTAAGGCTTTGGTAAATGGGTTTAGTCTGCATAGTCAGGTAAAAATTCTGGCCCTAGAGAGGCATACAGGAATTTTGTGGTAAGCTTAAAATAAATGGACTAGCTATGAAAGCTCATCATAATCTGATTTTATTTATTGTGCTGGTTCCAATAGAAAGCAATTAATGCCTGTTTGCTGTTTTATTCTTATGGTGAAGATTCTTTGTTCAGCCCATGTGTTTGGGAGCCCTATTTCACGTTTTCCTTCACTGCCACTTCAAAGATAATTGTATTTTTTCCACATTTTTCTGTCCTCCTGTTTGCCAGCTGCATTGATTTTCATAGTCAAGACATATTTCCTGCTTTATAATAGATTCCTGTCTACTTCTCCCACCTCTTAATCAATGTTTTTAATACTTCAAGAAGTCATCAGTAAGAATGGCTGTAAAATTTAGTCACTTCATCGACAGTTGATTTTTGCTTGATGCTGAAAGCCATTTGCACTCAAAGTTTCTGTCAGGTAATGCAAATTTTTTTTTTTTTGACTGGAATTCAATGAGTTTGGTCTAAGGTAATTTAATTTCTGTAATTTCACTTGAGACTGAACTTGTAAAACTGCTAACATAAGGGCATTAAAATACTTGTTTTGAAAGATGTGTACTTAGTTCAGTGCAAAATACATTTACAATTTCACTGATCACAGGGCAAGAGCCACATGATTTGAGAGTAGACACCACTCCTGTATGTTGTCCATCTCTCAGCCACTGACACTGTATTTCCAGCAATGTTTATTATGTTTTTGAAATACAGCCATGTGAAAGCTGTAGGTTCAGGTAGAAAACAATAAAACCATTATTTTCTTGGTTTTTTTAGTGGAGATCAAGAAATTAGATATTTAGATGCTCTTAAGCAGTCTCAAGCACAGCATTTATCTGGAAGGGATCATACCAGAGATGAGGTGTGGATTGTTGTTTGCCAAGTAGGTAACAACTAAAAATACTGAGATCAGTTGAAAAACTGAATTAAATTTTTACAGTATTTTATTGCAACTTTTCCATGTAGCACTTGCATTACTTATAGGCATGGATCAGTTCAGTCTGGATGGTTTAATTTTTCTTAATAGAAGGAGGAAGACAGGAAGGATTTCATCATCAATCAAACAGCTGAATATGTCACAGTTTTCATTCATGTGCAAGGTAAACATTCACTGCCATGTGTGGTTTAATGTAATCATAATAAGAACAGCATGTAACATTATAATATGCTTAGGTTATAATTTAATACACTTCCATTATGTTGTAATTGCATATTACTACAAGTAATTTGGTTATGCTTGTTAAAATTTGTTGTAATTCTTTGTCCTAATCTGTATACCTTGGGGAAGATCTGGGAAGGTTGAAATGAGACTGGAAAACTGTTGCCCTGCTCAGGAACAGAGGAATTAATCACATCTCTGACCAGTGGAAGGGGCAAATGCAGTCTAGTTTGTTGGCCTTTGCAATGAATTCTGAGATGGCAGGAAAATCTCCTTTTTTCCTCACAGGAATCAGAGCTGGGCAGATCTATGGCTTCTTTTGGAATGTGACTTGTGGAGGATCTCAGCTTTGGCTGGTGGTTGTTTCCAGAGCCCACCCTGGGCATTGGGGAGAGCTGTGTTGGTTTGCATGGACAAGTTGTGCCTGTTTGTGGGATTCTTTCAGGCTGACCATCACTGGTTGCTGAACCTTTGGCTGGGTCTGGCCTTGGGATCAATGTTTTTGGTGACGTTAAATGTATCCATTTAAATCAGAAACTAAAGGGCCACCTCTGGTGACCTTGGGGTTGTTTGTTGATGAGACTGCCCATCATAGTTTGTTCTGGGAGTCCATCACTGCCAGAGGTATTTGGAATAATTTCTATGATATTGTTCCACCCTAAATGTAGGGGATACATTGCTAATCCACAGGAGGAACCACTTCTGCCCTACTGGTGCAGATGGGCAGAATGAGGTGTGAACAGAAACTTCCCTGTCACACACAGACAAAACAGACAACAAATATCAGCTTGCAGCCATACAGGAAATTTGTCTCAGACAGACAATTCCAGCAAATGAGTTGATATGGATTTTAAAAACAAGCACAAGGTTTTATGGAAGGATGATTACAAGGACTGTTTCTGTGTCTAAAGAACAGCAGTGTGGTACATTGTTACGGTGATCCTTTTGTTCAGCTCTGAGTGAGGCTTTCTTCCAACATGAAGTGCAGTCTTTTCCAGGAACTATTCTATCTCACTGACACATTGCACTTATAAATAGTGTTAGACTGGGTGTATGAACTAATCTTTGTTCTCAACTTCATTTGCAGGCCATGGCTTCTATTATATTTAAGTACTTCTCCTTGAAGCTCTAAATCAAGGACAGCCTCAGAAGTGGGCAGCTTGTATTAAATGTAATTACTTTAATCTGGAGCTTATGCTAAAGGTGAGACTTCTAAACAAGGGTAGCCACTAAATTAGAGTGGCTGCAGTTAAGAGCATGAATAGTAAAATTACTTCTATTAAATAAGGGGTAGTAACCACTCAGTGAGGTATTATAAATGAAGCTATGTGAGGGTTGTGTATTATGCTATTCCCAAAACCAGAGATCACCTCCCCATATTTCCTCTCTTGTAAATGAACAAAAAGAGACATAACATCTGTGTTTGGACCAGGGTTCAAAGCCTACTGAAGCTCAATGCAGTACTGCTACCTGTTTACATTCCCTTATTTCTCCTTGAGCATGGAAAGCTTTTAAAAGAGAATGCTTAGGATTTTCAGTGGCGACATTTGACTCATGAGCACAAAGCCAAGGATTACTTTTGTAATTACATTTTGAAATGTAGAACTATTTCTTTTTCTTTCTAACCATATTTTTTGACTCTGTCCATTTGTGGTCAGTTAAATTAGCATATCCTCCCAATATTCAGGGAGCAGCTTATATTATATTACCTTTTCCTCTTGGATTCTCTCTGTCATATCAGATTTTCTAACCTGCTCTATGCTGTGATACTCTACCAGAACTCTGGTCATTCCCTGACTTTCATTCCCTCCAAATGCTTCTGAGAGTTTATTTTACTTATTAAATTCCAAAATTTCTATTCCTGATTTGGGAGAAGAGCGAGTGTAATACTTATTGACTCCTTTCTAGCAGATGACAGAAGTTTTCACCAAGCATTGCAGACAATATTCAGGCAACAGTCTCCCCAAATTGCAAACATGAACTGCAGGAACTAGGGGATATTAAAGTCTTGTCTAGTGCATCACTGAAGAAAAAAATATTTCCAAAAGGCTGGATAAATAAACTATCTCTTTTAATGGAATGCTCACTTTTTAGTAGGCATGATGGGAAAACAAAATGTGCTCTTGCTGGGATAGAATAGCACCAGAAAATAGAGAACCCAACCCTGTTTTCTGTGTTGACAGTTAAAACTAACATCAGGTGAAAAAATAGTTGAAATAGGCTGAGTCTTCTTTGTGTGGTTAAGGAGGCAGATAAGAGCAGTTTCATGCAGGGAACAGATCAGGTAAATACCATTTTTACAGTATTTATGCTTTTTGAGTAACTGGAGCAATTTCCCTTTCAGTTTTTAAGAAACCATTTTCAGCTCTAATACTGACTCAATCACCTCTATAAAATATTTCTCAGCATTCACAAGTCATCTTAAGGGGCTTATTTTCTTCACTGTTGTTTTCCTCATCCCACACATCAGCTCTTCTCTGTCACAGTTTTCAAAGACAGTCTGTCAGCATGCAGACTGCTGGATCAGAGCCTTGATTTCTGTAACTATTGTGTGGGAGAGGCTGAGCAAAGGGAAAAGAGCTTTTTGGACTCTCTTGCTGTATTAGAGTGCATCTTGGGAATTTTGCTTCAAAGCCCAGCACAGTGCAGGCAATTTTTGAGCAATTACTCACTCTCATTTTTGTTATAAATTAAGCATCCTGTGCATAGTAAGTGTTGTAAAAGAAAACAAAAACCCTTTTAATAGCCACTTTTAAATTCAGCCTAAAATACAGTGACATAACCCATGGTGGTGCTCATCCACATTATTAAATTCTTGTGCATTGGAATATACAAGGACCATAAGTTCAGTGTTTCAATTCTAACCCCACTGCGAAAACTGAAGACAACTTTTAAACCCAGAATAACAATTTTAACTTTACCATAAAATTAATGCTTTAAATTTTCCATGGCCTAACTCTTCGATGATATTTATTCCTCTTTGTTTTCCTGGTGCATTGTTTTTCTTACAGAAGTAATAAAATGTATCAGCTAACCAGCCAGCTGGTGTGTTATTCTGTAAAATACTTGCTTTCACAATGGTTATTCAGAGGATGTTGTTGAGGCTGCAGCCAGGAATTTATTCTTGCATGTCAGTTTAGGGAAGCACAATTTGTACAGAATGCTGGAGTACACTTATTTGTCTACTGGTTCCTTTTCTTTGGCAGGAAGTTGGTATCTTGTATTCCAGCAGTTCTTCTTTCCAAGATTTATGAATCATCCCTGGTTTTCAAAGAGTTTTGCTTTGCATTAAATAACAAAGTAACTGCTACACCAGAAAAGCAGCAACAGAAATAACAATAAGAAAATGAACAGCCCTTACAAAAGCTAGAAAATGAAGAGTTAAAGTTGAACCTTGCTTAGCAAATTTGGAGGTGAGGGAAATGTCCAGAAAATCATAATTTAGATGGAATTATGGATCTTAATACGGGAAGGAGCTCTAAGTAGTCTTTTCCAGCAGCTGGAAATATCAGGAATTTCTATTTTGAATAATATTTTTTCTTGGATGTTTATGCTTCACTGCTGTGCATGCTCACAAGCACTCTGACCAAGGCCACTGGGAATCTCTCTGGCATCTCAGACGCATTCCAGCTGCACCAGAGACTAATTCCAGACACTTGCTCAATCAGTAGCTATGGTTTGTGAATGCAAATGGATTCATTTTAGATACAATTTTTAATGCTTTCCTTCAGATAGAGGGAAAACCTCCAAATCAACACTTATTACATGACCAGGTGACAATGGACAGTAACTCTTTAAAACACTTATCACAATTATTAGCAGGTTTACTGTACTGAAGTTTTCTTATTTTCTAGAAACTTAGTACAGATGCAATCTGATCATTTGTGCACAGGACTGCATTCATTGCACTTCCAGAGTGCAATGGAGGTCTGGAACCTGTGATGGATCCCTTTGTATGCACCATGCTGGCATGTTTGGGGTCTTGGTCTAAAGCAGAAGCATTTGTTTGCAACATTGGTAATCCCATCTGCCTGAACTAAAGCATGATCTGCTTGAACTGGCCTAACAACTTGAGCCACTCTCTTGTAAGTTCTGAAGTAATGGTTTTAACTTGGTATGGGAATATATTGTTGAGTCTCTCTTCGATGTTTAGTTAAAGGAAACAGGAAGGAAGATAATTCTCTCTGAAATTTACTTGGCCATCAAGTGGAATTTCACATCTTCAATGGGAAAACTTAGATTAACAAGCAGTGTGCAAGGTCAGGGTAAGAATGCTGTTAAATGATGAGTCCTTAGTGTGGGGATGTTGTCTCAGCACAAAAGGAGCCAGAGCTCCCATGGCAGCTCCTGGGGTCTTGTCACCATCTGCTTGTGACTGATGGCCATTTGCAGGATGTAGCTGCACTGCCTCTGCACCCTCACCTAAAAATTAACTTTGTCAGGAAACAAGATCCACCAAAATGGATGAGAGGGAAGGATCCCATCTTATACTATTCTATTCTATTCTATTCTATTCTATTCTATTCTATTCTATTCTATTCTATTCTATTCTATTCTATTCTATTCTATTCTATTCTATTCTATTCTATTCCATTCCATTCCATTCCATTCCATTCCATTCCATTCCATTCCATTCCATTCCATTCCATTCCATTCCATTTCATAGCAATAAAGAAATCCTTCAGACTGCAGCTTCTTCAGCTCCTCCAAACAACAGGCATGCCTTTAATTCAAGTGTTGCTGGCAGTTACATGATCCACATTAGAGGTGAGCTGTGAAGTGTTCTCAAGGCATATCTCAGGGTGACATCCAAGGAAATAAGCCTGGAGCTGCAGGCAAGCTTGCCTTCTTATCTGTTCCACTGTTTTAACAGAAATCAGTAAAATTCTGGCCTTGGGAATAAGCGGGAATCTAAAATCCAGAGCTATCAATATAATTTATTTAGGAATTCTCTCTTTTTTTTAAAATCTGAAGCTATATATCTGTCTCAGGAATTTTTTGAGGGTTTTTTTTTTTTTTTTTTTTGGTTGGTTTTTTTTTTTTTTGCCTCCCCCCATGCATTCCTGAATTCTGTGTTCCTTGGGTGCAGTACTGTGACATCCCGAGATCCCACAGTGGGACCTGCTCAGTTTTCTGCAATTCTGTGTAATGCTGGATGATAGCCTCAGCTCTGGAATGTAATGGAAAAGCAATCTCTGAACAGTGCCTACTGCCCTGCATTTTGTAGAGGGAAATACAGTCTCTCTTGAAATGAGTAACAGGTTTTGCCTTTTTACTCTTGTACTTCCTTACCCCACAAATAAAATTCCTTTGGCTTTTCTGAATTTTGGCTTATTAAAAGATAAAAGACACTCTGCATGTTTTCCCGTGCTCTTTTTCATGTTCTTTAAGAACAAATATAATTAGTATTAAAAGGAGAAATTCCTCAAGCTCAGCCATTACCCAAAATAATTTCATTTGAACTCAGTAGCTTAGCCTCATCTAAGAAATACTTTGTAGGAATTTTTTGTTTCTGTTTAGTAAGATAAGAAGAATGGCAATAAAACAGCTAGTGCTAAAAAGAGGTGAGGAGGAGGATACAGCTGATAACTGTCTGAATTAATTGAATTATTCCTCTGAGAACCCTTTCAATGTAGGTCATTACAGGGGAGTGAGTCTGAAGCTTCCCTCTAAACCCCAATGCAAGGCCAGGTGACACCAGGGATTACATTCCTGTTTATTTTAAATAGGAGCTGCAGGCTGCAAAGGCTGACACCCACAAAGGCACTTGCACTCAGCAACACCCAGCTCCAAAATAGCCCAGGATCTGCAGCTGGCCCAGCAGAGCTGGATCCACAGGGCTGGGGGCAACCACTCTGAGCAGCTCCAACAAAACCCCTTTGGGACTATTAGGCACAAAGCTGCACATCCAAAGGCTTTTGGGTGCCTCAGGGGCTTGTCTGGGCCCTCTGTGGTCTCCTGTTAACACTCAGGTAATTAAAAAACATGCAGGTGCCTTTGAAGAGCTGGAGCCACCAGCCTTAACCTGCCAACTTGAATAGAACCAGTATTTTAGCAGCCACTAAAACAAGGCTGAGACCTGATGGTAGCGTGGGCTGTGTTCTCCTGCTTGATCACTGGGATGAAAGAACATCCTCCAGTTTCAGACATATTAATTGCCTTTGGAGACTGCAATTATATAGCCACTTATAGTGGGAGATTTCCATGCCTGTGACCTGAAAGATATTACTTGTGTCTTATCAGGAAAATTTAATAACCACGTGTTTCAAGTCATGCTACTGCATCTTTTCCTCCCAGTCTGGAGGTGTGTAACAGTTAAATCCCCATCCAAATTTTACAGAAAATCTTATGTTTGAGTGGCCTGGAACACTTGTGAAATGGTTTACAGATTAATATTTTATATTTTTAATATTTTAATGTTTGGATTCTTTGTATTTTTTAACATATTTTTGGGGTACTGACTTTCCGAGCAAAAGCTGGAGTTTGGTATTGAGAAATAATTAAAAGAAACTCCTTGTGCTGAGTTCCAGAATTAGAAAACTTGATTTTAAAAACTGTGCAATTACATTTCAAGGTAATTCTTACTATGAGAAAGACGTTTCTTATAAAGAAATTAGACCAAAAATTTGTTGGAAAATGGATCCTGCTTCCCTTCCTGGAATATCACTGCACTGTTACCAAGATGTGTGCCTCATACATCAGTGCCATCTCTTTAGAGTTTCTGTTTCATTGCTAATCTTGTATAAGCACCCAAATCTGCAAAAGCACTCCAGATGAAAGCTTCAGGATTAATCATTCACTGTAAAGGAATGTCATAAAATGTTAGTTTCTGAAAAATGTGTCATCTCTGGAGATGAGGAGGCCCTGGGAAGCTTTATGGTGACCTTTATATATATTTTAAGGGTTTATAAGACTGAAAAATACTTTTTACAAGTAGTGATAGGGCAAGGGGCAATGGTTTCAAACTCCAAAGTGGGTAGACTTAGATTAGATTTTAGAAAAAAATCTTTGCTGTGAACGTGGTGAGGCACTGGAGCAGCTTTCCTGGAGAAATTGTGGATGCTCCATCCCTGGAAATGTTCAGGACCAGGTTGGGCTCTGGTCTAGTGGAAAATGTCCCTGTCCATGGCAGGGTTTGGACCAGTAGAACTTTAAAAGTTGATTCCAATCCAACATATTTTATGATTTTATGATATGTGTCCATATCCTGATAAAACTCCCCAGCTGCGCCCGTGTCCCAGTCTGTCTGTGAGAGCTTGGCTGTGTCACACTGGGTCACACCTGTGTCTGATATTAACAGTGGTTCTCAGGGTGAATGTGCTGGAGCTGGAGCCAGAGATGTTTTCTCTTGTAGATCAATCTGTGGAAAAGGCCACTGGGGAAAGAGGGAAATGAGCTGTCTTTGTGGCTGTGTTATTTATACTCCCCATTGAAACATTGAGAAAGGTAAACAAAATCTTTTTCTATCAAAACTTTAAAAAATAAAAAGACTTTTGGCTTTGAGGACAACTACTCAGGAGCAGAAGTTTTAGATGTGAATTTACTTGCTTTAGGTTTTAATGGGATTTTTCCTGAAGTAAATGCCTACGTGTTACAAGAACCGGCTCCGGAATCAGGATTCCAATCAAAACTTCTCAGTCAGGGAAAGGCTCATTTCAGCATGGTGGGGTTTATGTTGTGGTTCTCAGAAATACCCAGGTTACTTAGGATTGTTTGGTGTCACTAGAAAGGACATTCCTAACTCAGAAGATGCTCCTGAACAATGCAAACTTTAATTTTTCAAACTTCTAGCTGCTGAAAGAAAAAATAGTGGCATATAAATATCAACTATACCTAAGGGTTTGGTTTTTTTTAAGTAAGGAACCTCACTGGTACATTTACTGCTTTTATTGTTTGCATTTTCTTTTTAAAATGCCTTTTTAAAAATTTCAAAACATCTACTGTTTTCATGTCAAGCTTAGAGGTCACATTTCTATTCCTCCAGGGATCACTTCACATAATTCAACATATCCAAAGTAAATCTATGTGGAAAATATTGTATTTTTCTTAAATTTTCTTCTTATTAGAAATTCTTCTTGTTAAAAATTCCAGTCCAATAATCAGTTCAGTATTTATGTGATGTAAATACATGGGAGCATCACTTCCTATTTTTGATAAATATTGCTCAATGTTTTTTGTTATTCTTAAATTAAAATTTTTATTTTTGATGTGAGAGAGGATATTTAGTGTCACTGATTTGCCACAGCATGTTTGTGGCCCAAATACCCATCAAATCTATATTATAATAAGATGTGTAAAGCATCCCAGAGAGTTCTCCTCTCCACCTTTCTTTTCTCTTTTTGCAGCATCTCTTTATTTTTGGCGTCTCTCACTCTGGGAGCTGTGTACTGCTGGCACACAGCAAACTTGGACTTGTACTGACAGGCTTGTTGTGCTTTGCCAGTCAAAACTTATTAAAATTGTGTGAGGCTTCATGTAGTCAACCTTCCTGTTTCTCTTTTGGGCACAGCGATGTATTCTGTAATAAATAGGAAGCAATGCATCATAAAAATCTGTCTGCATTTAATCTCTCTAGTGTTGTTATGATAACTCCAGGTTGCTGGCAGAAACAGAACCCCCTCCTCTTGGCAAACAGGTTTTATAAATGAGGTTATGTTTCTCTGTCTCATTATTTCCTTACTGGAGCAAAATAAAGGCAGAAATTAGGGTACTGGGGAAATAGTAGATTTATTATGATTTATCTTGTGCTTTTGGATCTCTCGTTTCTTTTGGCAGGTGGACAGAAATGGATTGAGTAGCAGAGTCAGTAAGAAAAATAGGCTGATTTGGGGCAAGGACTGGAGTTATCTTGGTTCTCCCTCACAGCAGAATTCTCAGTCACAGAATGGTTGGGGTTGGAATTGTGGTTGGAAGGAACCTCTGGAGATCAACTGGGCCAACCCTCCTGCTAACGTGGGCTGGGCAGGATTTCATCCAGGTGGGTTTGGAATACCTCTAGAAAATGAGACTCCACAAACTCTCTGGATAACTCAGTGCCTGAAGATGCTTTCTAGATTATTCAGCACAAAAGTGCCTCCTGCACTTGTTGGATTCATTCCTTCACGTAATGATGCTGGGAAGTGGCCAATACCAGTCAGAGGCATCACTCCCTCTATTGCCTAATCTGCAGAGTGTGGCGGGCTTGGATCAGCCCAGACCTGTGCAGGGAGATGCTGTGGGGTCTCCTTGGCTCTGCTGAGAGTCTTTCTGGCAGTCCTGAGCCACCTCCATGTAAATTTGTGTGCCAAGCCCATCAACCATGCACTCATTTCGTGTTTGAGCCCTGCTGGGCAGTAGGGAAGCAGGATGCCAGGAAACCTACCAGGACTGAGGCAGCTCCAATCCTCCCAGAGTGGAGGATATTTCACTCCACCTCCTCCTAGGGTGCTATTTCACCCCACTTGGCACAAATTCCAATCTGCAAAGGAGCCCCAGCTCCATGGGGAGCCCCTGCTGCTCTGTCCAACACCGCTCACAGCAGCTGGCTCAGCTGGGCTGATGGCAGTGAGCTCCAGCCCCCTTGCATCCCAGTGCTGAAGTTTGAAACAATCTCCTTCATCAAGGAAAAAAATACTGGCTTGGGTAAAAAATATCTTTAAATTCTTTTTTTTTTTTTTTTTTTAAGGGTTACAAATATGTTCTTGTTTTTGCCTTCTGTTATTCATGGAAGATGTACCACCGTGCCGGACAAAAAAAAGAAGCTGTGAGGAAGAGTTGAACTCTGGTTAGTGGCTTATAGACCTCTTCTTGTCTTCATTTTGTTTAGATTTATTTTGAAGTGTGAGAATTTATTTTGTAGTTCCATGAAACAAAAGGATGAAATCAGCCCTGATAGTTCTGCTACGCTCCTGTCTCCCTGAAATTTGCTGTGTCTTTATTGGAAGGATGTAGAGAAGAATGAGATGGAAGCTTAAAATTTGATCTTTTTGCTGGGTGCATTGCTGATTCCTAGGAAAATTACTACTTTCACCTAACCTGCAACAGAGGAAAAAAAAAAGAATAGAAAGCTTTTGTGTGTGTTTGTTAACACAAAATTTTCTAAAAAATGTGAAATTTATTAATTGCCTTTTCCAATTTCCAAATTACTTAAAAATCATTTGAATGCTAGATGAAATTGTGAGGCTAATGTAGCCATTTTCCTACTTCAGCTGAATTCTGTATCTTAGACCCTAAAGCTGCACTTGCTTTGATTGCCTGCTGTCCCTTGGTGGCTGCTTTGGTCGCCTGCAGTCTTGCAGAGGCTTTGCATAATGCAAAAGGAACATGATATTTCAAGAAAATATCACTTTGTTTCCCAAATCCCGTTTGTTTTCCCCATGTTCCTAAAGCCCCAAAGGCAAAGCAGCTGATGCCATTCTTGTGGGCAACAGGAAAAGCTACGGAGTCTGAATCCTTTATGTGACCTATGGAAATAGGGAGAATTGTTTTCAAAAATAAGACCAATTTACCCAAATGATGAGAGATCTGGTGCACTGTATTGGGGTAACAGACATGAAAACATGCTAACAATCTTAAAACACAAATGTGTGGTCTTATTATTCCATCCTAATTCTGATGGAAGACATGCTTTGGGTGGGAGATTGCCATATTAAACAATGCACTATCTATAATGTAAACATGTCTAATTCTAATTTAATCCCTTATCTAGGCTGTAAATAAGCCTTGTGGGTTAATAAAGGCAGAGAAGCTGGGGGAAAAGGAGGAAAAAGGTTGGTCATAAGCATAACTCTGGTGGTCATTTGGAAGTCCTTAGGAAGAGGAGCAGCCTTTGCAATGATTTTACCCTGAAATTCATTATTAGCCCTGTGCATCTTGGCCATGTGAAAACAGAGGACTGCATGTGTGATTAAAGTGAAGAAAAATTTCTGTCTTTTGCCCACTGCAGCAGTCTTTCATCAAGATGATGACTTTGCCCCAGTTTACTCAGATCACCTGCATCACTGCCAAAAGTGAGATGTGATACACCATGTCTAACATCTCTCTTTGCAAGTCCTGTTCCCCTTTGCATAGTCAAATAAAAGCTGGCTGAATTTTGAGCTCACCTTTACTTTTTGGACAGTTCCATCTTGATCAATCCATCACCAAGGGCTTTCATTTGGATGGTGCATTGTCCCAGCCTGTTCTGAGATACAATTCCTGCAGTGACAGACAGCAAAGGCATCACTGCCAACTGCCAGGGAGGGCTTTTTTGCTTCTCATTAACAGTTACACCATTATTTAAGGGCAACGAATTATTTTTTGAAAGCCTGGGTACTGGGTTTAGAAAGGGAAAAATTGCATGCACAACAAAGCCGCTGAGAGCAAACCCAGCCTGTGTGTTTGGAGTTTTAAATGATTGATGGAAACTTTCTGTCTTTATTTTCACGAGTGAACAAGCATCTGCTGTTCCAACTGCTGGTTAACAGGCTCTTTTCTCCATATGAAGTGGATCCAATTATATGCTCCATGCCATCCCAAGAGAAGCACAGAAGTAGCTCAAAGCAGGACTATTTAATAAAGGAGAGGCATAGGATTACGGAGAGTGTAATCTTTGCTGTACTTAAATAGGCTGCACTGAAAGGGAATTTGCCTTTCTTTCTCTTCTGAAAGCAGCTGTTGTAAGGGCAGAGAAAAGGTAACCCAGTGAATTTCATTTCCCCTGTCTTTGTTCTTGTAATTCTCTGTTGAACTTCGTTTACTCTACATATTAAAATATGCACAGAGTTTATATTTGTTTTTTCCAAATCCCTATGAAAGAAATGTTGCTCTTCCTACTGACTTCAGTGACCTTTGGATCAAACTGCAAGTGCTGTTTCTATGACAGTTTTGGCAATAGATTCAAAGAGGTTTCAGACAAAACAAAGTTTTCTTGACATTTATAAAAAGTGACAAATTATCTTTAAAAACTTCTGGAGGAAAAGCTGCACACTATGAAGGCATTTCTTGGTGTTCCAGTTTTTTAAATTGCATTTTGTGTACTTTTGTCATCTTGGAGATCTGTGTTCCCTGCTTAAACTCAGTTTGCAGTATTAGATAAGGCTGTATTTTTTAGTGGTTGTTTCTTCTTCCATCCAATGCACTTTTTCCAGCTTGAGGACAGAACATCTGCTGGTGGCAACTGGGAAAATTCAGTGTAACAGTTCTGACAGATTGTAATTTGGTCCCCTGTCACTTTCTAACTTTTCCATCAACAACCCAACTACATTTTCCTTCCCTATCTTTCCCACCACCTGTGAAATTTGCCCTTCCCTTGCCACCCCTGTAACAAACACTTCTGCAATCAGACAGGTTTAGTTTATGCTCTATAGCTACTTCTATAGATATATGTGTGTTTCCTTCTACACCTAGTATGCTCCTCTGTTCCTTCTCACTGCCTTAGTTGCATCCTGTTTGACTTAGAAACTCACAAAGGAAATATTTTCTTACTCTCTACAGAACAGTTTTTTAATTTTGCCTTAGCCTTTTGATCTCCTTTCTTGCCCTGCACTGATGCCCACGAGGGGTTTTGCTGAGCCCTGGGCACTGAGTGTTGGATGAGCAGCTTGGGTTTGAGGGATCAGCAATGAGCAATTCTGCACCAGAGATCTGACAGGGCTGCCTGCTAATTGGTACAAAGGGAAAGTGCTGGAAATATTTATGCTGATAAACACTTGCAGAAATATTCCTGCTGGAAGTGTCAGTAGCATTCTCTGTAGTACAGCTTGTGGTGGGTATTGACTTTTGCTTTCAAAACTTTCTGTGTTGTACTGTTCTTTCCGATTTTGGCAATTTGCTTGCTTTTTAACAGACTTTCCTGAATCTTGTCTGTTTGTGAGCTCCTGGTCATTGTCCAGGATTGATTCTCTTAGGCTGGATCATTCTTGGTCCCTGAATAGTGAGTTACAACTTCACATGGATGGGAACATGAGTTACAATTTTTTTTCTAGCCTGAAGATTCTGGAAAAGCATATTTGCATGAGTACTGTAGATGTTTACAGCTTGAGTATTTATGTAAATGCATTTCCATTCAGAACTTGAGCATTTCTTGAGAATCTGAAATGTGTGTTTTGTCTTATTTTTGTTCAACATGTTTCCTTTTCTATTCTAAATATCACAGAAAAGTGAGTTGGCTGATGATTCTCTTTTGCTTTCCACCAATTTTTCTTTTTTTCTCTTCACTGAGGAGGCTTTCAGCTTTTCATTCACCAGAATGATTCACTCTTCATTTATTCCAATATGCTCTTGCTGATACTCTGCAGGTCACTTTATAGCCCACTGTGCAAGCAGTTAACTGAAATTCTTAGGACTCTTTCTAAACCAGCTATTTCCTCCAAATTGATGGTGTAATCCAGTGTAGTTTAAAGCCATTTCTGCTAGTAACTGTTCATAGTTTACAGGTTTAACCTCACATGCTCAATAGCACTGTAGTGTCCTTCATGGTTGTGACCCATTTTATGGCTTCCACTTCTGTGCTCTCTCCCTCTTTGGGCTCAGATGAGCAAAGCCCAAAGTTCACCATAGTTTTCTGTGTGATAGTAATGGAAACTGTGGGTCCTGGTTCTTCAGAGCATTCTTTCTTGGTGGTTATATTTGGAAGTCCCTCCTGGTCCCCTTGGGGAGCGATTAAACCTCGCTGTGGAAAGGGGGTGCGCTGATCCACAGGTGAGGAAGCCCCAGGGTGCCTTTCTGGCACATTATCAAAAGGCCTTTAAAGGAGTTAAAATAAATTGTCTCAGTGTGGGTTTTTCTATCCTCCAGCCTGTATGAAGCACTTCACTTCCTCCTTTCTTCACCGTGGGTGACAAATGGAAAATTTTAAAGGCTGCTGAATGCTGTGCATTTTCACAGTAGGTCAGGTGTTTAGCAGAGGTGTTTCTGAACTAGCATTGCATTGGTAAAGTGCACTGTGCTTGATGACTTTACAATTTCAACTTCTGTCCCTGTGAAGTAAGAGCCTTCCATATGCAGCACAGCTGCAGTTTGAGTTTGTGAAAATGATGGTTAGCTCAAGAGTATAGAGGGTGGGCTTGGAACTCACTCACAAAGCAGTCAGCTGGTGAAGCTGCCAGAGATCTGGCAGGCTCAACAAAACTGTGGGTCTGAAAAGGTACCCTGGTGAATTTAGCCCTTGTAGGTTCTGGAAATCAGTTACACCGGATTTCTGAGTTTTCTTAATTGTCGTTGTTATTCCTAAATATTTTTCAAATTATTTCAGTCAGAGATTCTTTGTTCCCTATTCTTTTTTCCCTGTTCACTATTTACCAAACACAATGTAATTGTATTACATTTTCCTTTATTTATATTCAGATTATGAATATTTTTAAAGAAGAAAAGAAATCTGTGTTGTATAATAAGTAGAACGTCCCCATGATTACTTTTACTAAAACTCACAAAACTTGCAAGTGAAATGAACTTTTTTGCATGGAATTCTCAAAAGACTGGGCTATAATTCAGTACAACACAGAAAAGAAAAGAATCATGCAGCTTCAGAAATAACAGTGAGCAGAATTCAATGCTTTAATTTATGAATGTATTTGCACATTAATTTTGTATTTGTGTAGTCAAGGATGCATGCTTTATTTATCTTACATGTCTACTTTTCTGTTGGCAATATTCTGTTGTTATTTTCATTGCTATTATTATTAGGTTTTATTATTTTTTGGTTTGTATTATCCTAGAACTGCAGAGCCAGATAATAAACAAGGCTTTCTTGTAAAAGCTGCTTTGTTATCATATAAAAAAGAAATAATATCTATTCTTAACATGGTATTGGGGGCAAAGAAAGGAGCACAGACAAAGGCTGGGAAAACACAGAACTTGAATGAATAAATCTTGCCTAATGGTGGATATGTCGGATTATACCGTGCCACACTGTACATTTGTGCCTAAAGTCTAAAAGAAAATACATAGAAATACAGCCTCATTTTTGCATTGCCAGTGGTGTGATAGAACAGAATTTTTGATATTTCTCACCACTAGCTGTAACTGCAAAGGAATTCAGAGATGGTGGGATAGACCCACCTGCACCCCTGAACACGATGGAAAATGAAAGCCAAACACTCTTTGCTTCAGCATTGAAGGATTTAATGAGATCTCATGGATGCAGGGGGTATTTAATGAGATCTGATGGATGCAGGGTGGATTTAATGAGGATTCAATGAGATCTGATGGATGCAGATGGAGCTCAGTGCATCCTCAGTCAGGACATTCAGAGATAAGGGCAGAGGCAGAAGACATGTACAGGACTCCTAGTTGGCAATCTCTTAGATGTTTTTCACCAAAATTACCCCAAATTGTCCTCCTGGCAGAGCAGAGGATCCAGTACATCAGTGGTGCCATTTACCATATCTACAGCAATCTGTTCAAGTAGGTGATGGTACAGTTTGTGTGCAGATCCTGAAAATATTTATACCACAGTCAAGAATTTCAAATCTCTTTGCCTGCTTTTGGCAGGGAATCTAATGCAGAAGCTGCTGCTCTGGGGATTTTAGATTTTTATTCATGCACAAGAGTGAATTTTAAAATGTTCCTTTTTCTCCATATTCCATAGTACCTGCCATCACCTGAAGCCCTCTTTGGATAATTTTAGATTTTTCTCTGCTTTTAACATCCAGCCTAGCATTTGAGCCAAGACCTACTTTCCCTTTGTGGGATTGTCATGCCCCTGACCTCGTGCCCAGCTCTTTTGTGGAAAACAAGCAACAATGAAAGTCACATTCAGAGTCATATCCTGATAGAGGGATCCTCTGTTGAATGTTATCTCAAATTTCAGCAGCTTTGCTAGCTCCAGTGCTTGGAAACATTTAAATTCCCCTTTGGATAGGATGAATCCTTTTTATTTTTAGTATTATTCCAGCTTGTCCTTAAATATGTGCTTAACCTGATCATTCAGAGTCACTTTCTGAGAATGAGCTTGGCAGACAGAGCGAGGCTCCCATGAGTGGATGCAGCCTGTTAATTCCATTTTGAGAAGGTATCCACTTTTTGAAACACAGCAAAGATACCAAAAATATAGAACATTTTGGGGAATGCTGTATGACTTACAGAATCTTTTCATAACACACACAAAAAAACCCCCTCAACCCACTTTCATGTTTTAATGTTTATTCAAAATCCATTTATTTTCCTTTCATCCTTCCTACCTATCGATGAAAATGTTTCATCTATCTTTTACCAACAGTGCTCTATCAGTGCAGTTAAGGTGAAAGAATACATTGTGGAAAGAAATACCTTGTAAAATAAGTGAAAGCAAGAAATCATTAATTTTTGTAGTCATGCAGCTTGAGAGAAAAACAGAATAACTGTGCTGTAGGTACAGATGTTACGGTCACTTGCTAAGTAAGGCAAGAGAATAGGTCTGATTCTTACCCTGAGGTTATTAAGAGATAATCTTTATATTGATATTTTAATGTTTGTATTGTACAGATGCATTCCAATGGGAAGTTGAGGAAATATCCAATGTACTTATGACTGATCTCCAGTGTACCATGATCCCTGTCCTGACCATGGAATTACTTGGTTTGCATGGGAATATCCAACCTTACAGCAAGGCGCTCTGGGGGCTGATGTGCCTTTATTGAGCATTCAGGGCGTTCCCAGGAACTGGAATTCCAGAGGCCATGGCAGGAACCATCTGCAGTGCAGAAATGTGGTTCTGCCAGTCCTGCTGGGCCCTGTGCAAAGGGACCAAGTTTAGGTGGCACAACAGTGCTGGAGAGGGAGGGTTCACTATTTTGTTTTTGCAGACAGCAGTTTGTACCTTAAAAATGATCTGAGGAGTCTTAAAACACACCTAAACTCCACATAAACTCTCTTTAAGATTTGCACATTGGCAGTGTGATGTAGAAGGTTCAAGGGGATTAAGTTATGATCTAATATGGAAGTTCACCTCTAATTTGGACAAAACGTTTCCTATACCCATTTCTTTAGAACTATGAAAGGAGTGTATGTAATCTATGACTCACAAAAATATATTTACTTTATTCCGGGCCCAATTCACCAGAGAAATTAAAACTTCTTGTGAAAAGGAAGTTTTCAAAACGTTACTTTTTTGTGCATGGACTGCCTTTGGTTTTTCCATTCCTATGAAACTTCCCACTCAATTTTGTAAAATATTTGCTCACGAGGTCACTTTTAATGAAACAAAATCAAGCGCTGTTAGAAAACCAAACTAATACACAACAGTTCAGTATTGTCTATTGATCCAATATTGATCTGTTTAATTACTCTGCCTGGCTCTCATTGGAAAGGGGAATTTGGGATGACAGATATGTTGTCTCTGGCTGACTTAGCTATGTACCTTCCTGGGTTGGTTGTTCCAGTCCAAGGACATGGCCAGAAGATACTGATCTGTGGGCTGGGTTTCTTTTCAGTGGGAATCAGAGCAGGATGGCTGTTGCATGCAAAAATCTCTCTCAGTAATGGAGCCATGGTGTTCAAGGGCACAGACCTATATTTAATATCTTGGAAATGTTTCTGGGTCCATTGATTTAAACATAGCCATGATCCTCTTTCAACTTCAAGTGAAATTTATGAAAATGTTACAGCTCGTGACTCCCTGGGACTCCAATGAATCTTGGGGGTTTTCACTGTCTCGTGGTGTCCTTGATAAAGTTTGATTGCTCACTAGGTTTGCCTGGACCTCATCCAAAAGATCCAAGCAAAACCAGTGAGATTGATAATCATACCCCAAAGTGCCAGAATTGCCATCCTTTATATTTCCATTTCTTCCCAGCGATATTAAAATGAGGGATGTCAGAGTTCTGACCACATCTTCTCTTATAATTCTTTCTCAAGAGTATTTTGGGGGCAGTCCTTCAAGTATGACTCTTTAAGTTTTTCCCTTAGACAAAATTAACCCTAAAAACATGGCTAATTCTGATATTAATCTCTCACACTCCTCTAACAGCTGTTTTTGAGTTTGTTGCCTGTGGTGTGTTAGGTAGGATCACTCAAACCTTTCCAGGAGCAAATGTTTGAAGAACAAAGAAAATGCATACCTGGATTCCTGGAAAGTACCACAATGAGGGTGGTACAATATTGGTTTCATTTTCACTTCCTGGTGATGCTCTGCCATAGTACAAAATGCTCAGGAACAAATACCACTGCATTTATGTTGCAGTCAAATATTGTACTCTCTTTTTGAAGTCTGAGAAACAACTCTTTGGAGGAACACTCTCAGCCAGAGGCATAGTGGGCTCCATTTGAGACTTAAGAAACCCTAAAAAAAAAAATCCTTGTTTATTCTTCTCTCAATGAGAATTAGAGCAAATATTTATCTTTTTACAGTCTAACAATGAAAACCAGTGCAGAAGTGCTGTCAGCTAAGGTTTTCAGCTGCCTGGGACCCCCATTTGCAGCTGGTTATGTATAAGTTCATGTACTTGTTGCCCAGCAGCTCAGGCATTGGGTAGGACTAAATGGTCTCAGTTACCTGAATTGTGGCAGCTTAGAGCAACACCAATCTGCTGTTTGCATGGTTAGATTCATATTTAAGTGCCTACAGTTAAAGGACTGTAGGCATTATTCAGCTGCCGGACCACAGCTGTAATAATATTAGTCAATAACTGCTATAATATTAATCAATAACTGCAATAATATTAGTCAATTTGCTGTATGGTTTTGCCAGAGGGGATATTGCCTTTCTGTCCTATTACTGTTCTTTAAAAAGCTGTGATACAGAACAACCCACCCAAGGACAGTGTTTGTGAGCCTGTCCAGAAATGGAGGGTTTATAAATCAAGGTATTACTTCTTCAGGAATTTGATCAAACTCTCAATTTGATTTCAGAAATTAGTGGAATATTTCTTTGACTTCAGTGAACTTTGGATCAAGTCCTGTAAGGCACCATGCAAAAAAAGGAGAGAAGTTACCTGTTCTTTTCTAACAATGCTTCTGATTTTTTTTCCTCCCTTCTAGATCCTCCTTTAAGGCTTCACCTGTTAAAACTAAACCAGTCAGCTCCTGAAATTTGGATAATGGCTCAGCTGAAGCACACACATGCAGCAGAGGGCGAGTTTACCCTGTGGCTTCCAGCTCCTTTCTGATGTGCTGTGTGATATTTGGGTTGCCTCGCACACAGCTTCTGAAATTTTTTTTTAATGAAAGAATCATGAAATAATAATCAAATACCTAATTTGTTCTGATGTTTCAAAATTATATGGCTATTAGGTATTTTCCCTTGTGCTTTTCTATTCCATTTTGTTATTTTGTGTGTGTAGGGTGATATATTGACTGTATTTGAATCTGACCCATTGATTTACTTCACTGTTTTCAGTGACTATCCACTGAATCTTAGATATTCATGTTTCAAATTATGATGTTGCTAATTCTATTAGATTTTCTTGCTAATCTACCCCCATAAACATTAAATATTAAAAGGAGTGTAGGAGCTGTCAAATATCATCTCACTGTTTTGCATATTTATTTTGTCTGAGTTTTAAGTAAATTAATTATTCAGTGATAACTTTGAAACTAAATCATCTCTGATATTTTGATCAGTGGTGCTGCTGGCCTCTCAAAATAATGACCTTTAAATATAAATCATCAAGGTTTCTTTGCCTACACTGTGACAAAGCACTGACAAAGAACCATCACACTGTGTTTTTCCATGTCATATGCAGATAAGGTTCTATTTTCTTTCATCTTCTGTAGTAATATAAAGTTAAGAAGATGTTAAATGGCCAAATCATGCTGCATTTTTACATAATTAAGCAAAATCATGTCATTAAGAAAAATGGGTTGAGATTGCTAAACAATCCTGGGATATGGAGGCTTGATTTAGACACATATCTTGTATTAAACTTAATGAGGATGACAGTAATTCCTCTACATAATTTTGAATATCTCAGCAAAAAGCTGCAACTTGAGATTTTTTACAGGTAAATGATTATTGTTGCACATTATCCTTCATAGTGAAATTAATGGCCAGACAAATGTGGTAACCAAATGCATTTCATATAATTTCTCATTTTCTTTACACCACTTCTTATAGGCAAGCAAACAATACAATGTAGAGAGAGAAACAGGCTAAAAATAACTCACAGCCATGGGACCATTAATCTTGTTTACTACCTGCCCAATAACAAAACCTGAGCTTATTTTGACAGGAGAAAATGAAGGCTCTCTACATTAAATGTTCAACTACATGTAGTCTCATGGCTATTATTCATAGGCTATTAAACATATATGTGCATTATATTTAAGGGTATGGATTTGTTAATTTTTAATGGCTTGCTTGTAACTGTGGATATTGATACAACAAACCTTTATTCCGTGGAAGAAACAGATTCTAGGGTTCATGTTTATTTTTAGCAACAGTTTCATCTGTAAATTTCATATTAGAGATATGTTCTGCCTGTTGCTGCTTCCACCTGACTTGTGACAATGCTGAGGGACTGGGACAGAGGGTCAGAGGATAAACTGGGAGTCCCAATCTGTATTATAGTATGCTGTTGAGTTTGGACATGAAAATATTACTGTTTTCTGCCTGTTGGAATTATCAAGCTCCCTTTGAAGCCTGTGCTTGTACTTGTGCTGTGAGTTCTTGTTTCTGATGGAGGAAGACATCATTCCAGCATGTCCTCTCCAGCTCAAAGTACCATAAGTTGCTTTCAAAAACACAGAGAAATTACAAGTAGGCATTTAGGGTCACATCATCCTTCTGTATTTTAAGGTCAAACTGGGGACAATGGTCCCCTTATATTTTGTGTATGCATATAGCAACTCCTGAGCCTTTGTAGCATTAAGAAAAGCTCATATTTCAGTGCTTTTTGATTTGTTGGATTTTTTTTTCCCACCACAGATAGTGACTGAATAAACTGTTTGATTAAAAGATCAAAAAAAGCATCCCAAGGGGGAGGTGGGCAGCCCAGGGGTGAAGGTCTGGATGTGTGATGTAGAGGGTTCAAGGTGATGTAGAAGGTTTAGTGTCCCCAGGGCTGTGCGATGAAGGGCTCACTCACTGAGGGCTTCGTGCCGAGCCTCACCCTCAGAGTCCTAGGAGAAATCTGTGTCAGGAACTCAGATATTTGCCCTCAGATTTCAAATGAAATCCCAACATTTTAGCACGTTAATTATGTTCCTTCATGTCTTTCTGTTTAGCCAGGAAAAGCTCTGCCAGTTAACGTCAGTAGAAAGCTACAGATATTACTTGAGTTATAACAGAGACGCTCAGGCATGGAGCAGACATGAAATGAGTCAATTTTTGGTAGGTGGGTTTCTTGTTCCCCTCAGTGCCAGCTGAATGAAAACTAGTATTGCACTGTTCTTTAAATGCCTTGCTATTAACTGTGTGCAAATGTAACATTTAGGGTGCAAGAAGCACTGTAGAGCTGGCTTTTCACATACCACTTTATAGAGGACTATTCCTATTTTTCTCAGAGGCTGTAAATGATTAAAAAAGCAAGCAAAGAAGATATAAAAGTATCACTGAGATCTAAATGAAAGAACTGGGGAATATATGTATTCCATTTGTTCAAATAAAGACATTCGAACATCTACCCATGAGCTTCCTTGCAATACACAGAGTGATTTGCTTTAGGCATTTTAGCAGTTATAAAAAAGACATTTCCAGGAAACACTTCTACAAAAATGTGCTTCTACAGGCTTCCCTGTGAGTCCTGTGTGGAGAAATTAGGGATCACTTGGTGGGCTACACTGCAGTCTAGAAAAAGCAATTTGTAGTAATTATCAAAATATTATTTTATTATTTATTTTGTTTGATTATTTTGTGTGTCTGAATGGAGAAAATATTTAATATGTCATCTGAAAGGATTAACACAATACCATCACAGACGACTTTCTCTCTAGCAAGTCACACACAGGAGCTGGACAGTGCATACTCCTCTAGAGGCTCAGGTTTGTGACTTTATATAATTAAAATGGCATTGTAGGAAAAGGAAAAACCTCTTCTGCCTTTTCCTATAATGCCATTTGGAGTTTCTATTTGAAATAAGTAGGTTTTTGGACTTTTTTTTTCCTATGGTCAGAAAAATGTGACAAAGTCATGATTACAATGGGACATTCAAATTCACTCAAATAAGCTCATTTTCCCTACCCTGCCCCACTGTTTATTTTTCAGTTTATTTGACTGAAGTAATTTTCTTAATAAGAAAAGGAGCGCACAGTCCTCTGGATGGATTTTTTCCTACGGATATCGATTCTGGCTCAAGTTCCATAGATAATTGTTTAGCCATTCAGTATTAAGTACATGAGAAAATATTTGACTAAAGAAAAGAAAACAACAATATGTTAAAAGCCCCTTGGAAGTGTGATTTAAATCAGGGAAAAGGGATATAATTCTGAAAAATGGCATTGCTTTTATTGGCAATTGATAATTATAGTATTAAGATTTAATAATTTATCTGTAATACTGTTCCTGGGTAGCTAAACATCTCTGGGTTATCAACACTCTCTCCAGCAAAAATACAAAATACAGACACAAAGTAGACCCAAACCCAATTCTGTTATAATCAAAGGAAGAGAAAAAAGTTTAAAATGAATATGTAATTTGGAAGAAGAAATGCTTTGGTGAGAGCATAAAACTGAATTTCTGAACAGATTTCAAGCTACTCCATGTAATATAATTTCATGTGGTTGTCATTTCTGCTTTTATTGCTCAGTGAGTGGTGAGACATTGTGTGACTAGACAAGTTTTCATCTTGCTGGAGGATTTCTTAAGAAAGTTCTTTTATACATTTTTCTGAAATGTCACTTATTTTCCAGTTAAATCAAGTTTCCAAGGAGCTTTTTTAAGGAAACTTCCACCAGTCTCTTTCATCCCCTCAAAACTTCAGAGCTAGGTTCAAATCTTACCTTGAACGCTCCCTCAATACCTCTTTAGGTTTTCTGTGATGTTTATAGAAAAGTGAATTTGGAAATACAAAGCCTGTAGTTAGAAGGACACGAGGGCTGAGGTAAAAAGCACCATCAAAGGAGGCCCCTGGTGGGACAGGACCTTGCCATATGCACTCTGATTTTCTAGCAGGCCACATTTTAAAAGGATTTAACCAGGTATCCTGGTGTGCCTAAACCCTAGGAAAAAAAAAAAAGTATAATATTTGCTTTTATGTGCTCCTTTTATCACTTACCTCAGTTTGTGCCTCAACATTAGTGTTTTCTTGATGCTGTTTTAGAGTGTGATTTAGACTTTATTTTCTGTTCCTGATGTTACATAGCTTGACAGAAGTCTGTAAGCTGTGATTGCAGCATGCCTCCTGAGCAAACCACATTGCAGTCTCTGGTTAATTTGGAATTGTTAGGAAAAATATGTCTGTACTTTATTTTTTCTTGGCCTTGGCTATTAACAGGCTTTTGGCAAAAGTTTTTGGCTGTTCAAGTGATAGAGAACTGCATATTTTCCAATTTATTTATTTCCAGATCCACAGGAGGGTCTGGATGCAGCAAGGGCTGGTTAAGGTGCTGAACTGCAGAAAAGTGGTGAAGGGCTAAAGGATAAATGATAAAGGTGATAAAGGGCTGCATTTCTTTACACTGGGTCCCATGGGATCGTTTAGGAGCACTCCCATGGGACTTGAAAAACTCAGAGGAATCAAGATATCATCAAGAATTTAATTTCTTCTGGATCCATGCTGGTTTGTTAAGAGTTTTGGAATCCATCAGGCTGGAAGTCACTATAAATATGCCTATTTACCCTCTCACAAATCGTGTTTCCCCACAGCCTGCTGAAATAAGCAGATGCCACTGAGGATAATAAAACCTTCTGCTCATTTTTTAATATAAGCTAGCTTATCAGCTGATAAGAAAAAAGATGCATGTCATATAATCAAGAAAAATGATATAAATATTATCATATTAAATCACCTCTACCCATAAAAATTATTCTGAGAGTTCAGCACTTAAAGGTGAGAATGCCCTTTGTGAAGAGAAGGAAGCTTCTGTGTGCATAAAAGAAAATTAGCTCAACAAGCAATATTCTATAGTCTTTTTGTAATTACCTTTGATACTGAGCAAGAATTCTGTGTTTCAGAATCTAACTTTTATCTACCACTCTGTCCTTGGATTAAACCACTCTTTATGGCATCCCATTTGTTGCCATGGAAATGGATGTAATGATAGATTCAACAGTGTGGATTCTCTGGAAGAAACAGTATGGGGGAAGGAGTTGGGAGGAAAAGAAAAGGCAAATATTTAATTTAAATAGGTTCCTTTTGGAATTAGAAATTGTGAGAAAAATGGTTATTGGCTGAAAAAAGAATGGCTTAGAATCTAATGTGAGCACAAAGTTTTGAGTCTGTAAGGTTTTGTTTTGTTATTTGTATTTTGTTTGCTTTTTTATTTGGCATTTTTCTTTTTGTGATGAGCAGCTGTTCATGCCATGGAATCCATCGAAGTCAGTCCTTCATGCTTTACTTGAGAAACAATATTAATTTGCTGCTCTGGACATAGTTACTGCCTGGAAGTCTAAGAAAATTTTACATTTTCCTCCTCCAATGAGGGAAAGTTTGGATCTGTACATTGTCCCCCATTTCTCGAGGAGAATACATGGTGCAACTGTAATTGTTTCCTTAGGATGCTTTAGGATCATGTCATTCACCATCAGGAGAGGAGAGGGGCTTTCCTGCAGCTGTAAAAGCTCTCACTTTTCCAATAAATTCAGGTTATTTCCCTGCAGTAGTAAATGTGTAATGGGTAGCTAATGAAAAATGGATAGGTCAGTGTGTTTTCTCTGAGTGTGCTCTCCAGCAATGCTGATAACTGGAGATGGCCATGGCTCACTTTTCAGGAATGGAGCGGGATTATCCTTCTGATGATAATTACATGTTATCATGTCCCTTACGTGCCCTCAGGGACCAGTGTTGTGATCCAGACCTGTGAGCAGCAAAGAATGGAGCTGTGCCCCTTGCTACCTTGCTAACATCAGCATGTTTTAGCCAGAGCAAAACATATTTATGCTTCTGATGCAAAAGTTTAGTTCCATTCAGCAGTGGGACAATTACTCTAATAAAGTGAGTAAATATTATAGCATAAGCATATGGAAATGCATTGAATCAAAGCTTCACCAGAAACTTGCTCCTAGAGGCTCCCAACACAGAAACTGGACAGTCCATTAATCTTTCTGTAGAGTGATTCTGATCATCTGGGGAATTAAGAACTGTTTCAGCTGTAGCTTATATTTTTCATAGCTCCATCAGCTTCCTTGTGGCTTGACATTGGAAGGCAACACCACATATATGTTTGCATGGAGGAAGAATGTAGCAAAATATACCTGGGCTTTACTGAATATATCAGAATAAAATCTTCAAATCATGTATCAGCATGCTCTGGGCTCAGATTAAAACACAGCAAAACCTGGGCTATGTTCTCCAGTGGCAGAAATTCCCAAATTTACAAAAGCATCTCTCTGTCAGGGCTCTGGAGGGTTTATCTCCAGGATACAGTAGGACCTGTTTCCAAACTTGACTGACACCTTTAATTGATTATTGATAGAAATGCTGCATTCTCCTAAAGTGCAGTCACACTGAAACACCTGAGGATAATGAAGGAGGTAAGGAAAAACAAAGAGAGCTTGCTTATGTCTGATGATGTTTGCTTGGTTTTCTCTGTGGTACCTGGAAAATGCAGTAGCATGGGTAGACCGCTGTAGCAGCCAGAAAGAAATGCCAAGGGTGTTCCAGCCATGAAGATTTACATTTGGGTTGAGTAGCTCTGTGCCTCCCTGCAACTACAGATGCAAAATTAGAAGAGGAATAATAGTACTTGTTTAGAATTCCTGTATATCCATAAGGGAGAAGAGTGCTCCATAGGTTAGCATTCATTTATAATGTGAGTGAGTGAATGGAGTTTGAGTGAGCTTCTGGATAATTTATCAGAAATGAATAATGTAAAATGGTTCTTAAAAAAAAAATCAAGTAAATTACTGTGTAACAACAGCCATGCACTAAACAAGCTGCTGCTTCTGGAAGAGACACTTCCTGTAATAGTAAATCCTTCTCCAAAAAGAAAAATCACACTTCTTATAGGCACAAAGATGCCATAGCAGGTTCCGAAGACATCCTGTAAAGCAGAAGACAGAGAGGATTCTCTGTAAAATTAGGGATAGAAAAGGACAGAGAGCAATGAGGGATTCATATGCTTACAAAGCAGAAATGGGTCAAGTTGAGTGGAAAAAAATTAACCTCAGGACAACAGAAGAGTGACCTGATAAAGTGCGATATACTGAAAAGGAGGGACAAGATCTGTGTGTGGAGGAGGGAGGGTGCTCTGTGTGGTGAGCACTGAAGCTGACAGATGAAGGGCACAGTGCAGCCAAACACGGGGACAAACTTGCAAGTGATTAAATACACTATTCAAAAGACATTAAGTGCCTGTGGAAGACAGATGGAGTTGACATTAGGAGAAGAAAGTGGCAAATAGAAATGGGAGGAGCAACTGAACTTTAGGTTTCTCTCTAGAGGTAAATTTTATGGGGTTTTTTTGTTTGCTTTGTTTTTTTAAATAGAATTGGCAGAGCAGATAACAGACTCATAAAGGAGTGATGGCTTTTCTTTTATTCACTTCCAGTAGATCTTGTTTGCATACAGGTCTGATCCCCACCCTCCTATCAATCACAAGTGTCTGGTGCACCAGATGTTTAGGCTGATTAGTTTGTGTTAACCTTAATATGTGTGACAACTTGTGCTTAATATCACTAACAACAGTTTGGTGGAGGATTAGCTGAGTTTCCTGTGGAATAAGATCTGGGTGATTTAATAGATTATTGTACATCATGGCTACATGTCCATCGTGAGGGTTTGAAAGAGGCCTCTGCTGCACCACTCGGATGTGAGTCCAGAGTTTGATACTCCCCTCTAATTTGGATGTATTCAGTTTTGACTTGGCTCATTACGAATGGAAAGACCAGCTGCAAAATTCAGATGCTGCTCTAAATTTGGAAGCTGAGACTTGCCAGAGGTCAGGGATTTTCAGAGATAAAAGTGAAGTTTAGAGCTATCTGTAATAGGAAGATTATATATATTTTAGAGGGAATGGCTCCTTATTTCCTCTCATCAGTGATTTACCAGACACATCACACAGTGAAGGTTTTTACAAAAGCTCTTCTTGTGTGATCCTCAGTGACAGTTTTGTGTATTGCCTGGATCAGATTCTGATCTGTTACTGTCCTAAGTAAGCTGTAAATCTGTAAAATTTCTGTAAGGTGTGAGAGTGGAGCAGCACAAGGGAATAGCATGTATGGCATACATGAGACTGCACGTCACTTACAATTGTAACATATAGCATTTGTCATTACACTTTACAGGTCCTAAGGGCTAGATCTGGAAAACAGTTCCCTGCCTAAGGCAGGATTTAGGCAGAATTAAGATATTATATTCTGAAACTGTAAGCCAAAATAGCTGTTTCAGCTCTTTGCTCTTTCCTGAAACAGGTTTTGTGACTTGATATTTTTTGTAGGTGCCAGAGCAGAGGTTTAATTCCTGCAGGGGGCCCAGGTGACTGGTGCACCCCAAACTTCTTTATAGCAAGGCAGAATTATACTCAACAAGGAAATGCAGAGGTTTAATATTTGCCTTTTTATTACTGTAGTCCAGGGCTTTCAATTTCAAACCTAAATGTCAAGCAATATTGGGATCCCTTGGGAGCAAGAGTGGCAGACCAGGATATACAGCACCACAGAGATTAACAAATTCATCCTACTGCTCGGAGCTGATGTGCTGATTCATAGCACTGAAATTTTGCATTGTGCCATTGTGCTCCTGGGAAGGAGAGATATGGGAATGGGACCCTGAAGAGGTATGCCAGGAGGGGATGGAGAGGAGCTCTGTGCCATGGGACAAGGCTGCTGAGCACTGCTGAGCAGTAAAATCCACGCTGGGAAGGGAGCAGACCCCTGTCAGCATCCTCAGCTCTGAGAGATGGCTACAGAGCACAGCTCAGAGCTCACCCAGGCTTGCACTGGCACTGCTGAATGTCTGAGACCTGATTCATTCAGGTGTCACCCTGCATGCATTTTTCAGGTGCTCCCAGCAGGCTTGCTGTTGATTTTTGTCTCCTACATCTTGTCCGTGATCTATGGCTTACATCAAGGTTTCATGCATTTCAAGTACCTCGCCTAGTGCTTCTTCTGCTTTGTAATAACCCAGTAAGTTTTGAATAGAGTCTATCTGGCTGTATTTTAACTAGAATACTTTTTTTCATGTAGTTCTATGGAAACACTGATGTTTATTCCCTCTTTGGAGATGTAGCCTACCTGTATGTCCCCTTGTTGTCTTAATTTTCAGAGCACATATGCCTTATTCGTATTGTTAAGTAGAGGACCTACAAAAAACCCTAAAAAAAAAAAACTCTAACATAAAAAATTAAGTTGATGGTTCAGTGATATTCAGAAGTACCCCAGGGATACAGCCTTTGTCTTCACCTAAGAATTCCTGCTTGCTGGCTTCATGTGATCCATGGAGCATTGAGGTGCAATTAAGCCTGGGTTAAATTAGCTCCGTGCAGAAAAGGAACTTTGTTGCATTGAAGAATTTTCTGTGATGCCTGTGTATAAATTACACAGTTTACCTGTAATTTTACTTATTTTGGAACTAGACCTAAGACTGAATAGCTGTTTTTGTGTAGGGGAGGGTGACAAGACTTCCAATTTTGCCAATTAGCGCAGCATTAAATTGCTCAATAACTTCAAGCTGAGGACAGCTGTAAATCTCAGAGCAGCTGTCATGGCTGTGAGAAGTTCAGCATCTGAAATGCTTGTCTAGAGACATGGCTGAGGAGATCAAGCGTTGCAGGCATTGCAAGTAATCTGAAAAGAGGCTCTGGATGAAGTGTTTTGGAAGGGTTGATCCATTTATGTTAAATCAGGTGAGGTGGGATGCAATTAGCAGCTGCTGGGTAGGTGAAGCACTATCCACTGTCCTTGGTGCATCTCCCAGCAAACAGGATCCACTGGGAATAGGAACAATGGCTGCTCTTAGGCTCAATAAAGAGATCTGGAATAAATTTCACCTGCTCATCCAGCAGGATTTTTTGTCTCCATCTCAGTAGCAACCAGCTCAACTGGAGAGGCAACATCTAAACAGCTGCTCACTGACTTGTTTTAATGTCAGCAATATGAGCAGAAATCACAGAATGTTGTCATTCCAATTGCATAAACCCAGGCAAAGCTTCTCTAAATCTTGAGAGAGGGTGAGGCAAGGTCTCCCTGGTTTTCTTTTATTATGATGAGATGAAATATGCACTAGGATTTCCAGTAATCTCAATTTCCTGTAAAAAAGAAGACGGACAAGTAGTTCACCTGCAGATGTGTAGTGCAGGATTGCCTATATTTTAATCCTATAGGATAGAAAACAGGTTGAATAACAGGATCATACCCATTCCTGTGGATATCCCTACTGACTGTACCTTCAATTAAGCAGCAGGTGTGCCCTGGGGAATAATCTGTTCTCAGTGCTTCTCTGTTATTAATTGCCTACTCTGGCAGTGTCACCCATTGCATTTATACAGTGCATTATTGCAGTTTTACTCTGCTACATTTAGTCTTTATAAAAATAAAAAGGCACATGAAAAACCCCAAACAAACCCAGAGAAATTAAAAAAAAAAACCCTAAATCCACTTGGATTATTTCTCACTATAATTTTTCTATCTAAAATTTCTCTGAAAGGAAGGCATTATTTAATAATACCTGACCAGTGTTAAAAATTCCTTGAGCAAGAACCTGTGCAGGCAGTGTTTCACTTCTAGCTACTCAAGATCCTTTAGGTCTCCAGACTCTCAGGCTCCCATTCACACTCTGAAAGCATCACCAGACAGTTTCAATATGCAGCTAATTAATCCATGAATGTTTATTTCTCAGCTTTTCCCTGACTCTCTGTTGAAGTCTCTTAGGTGAACACACAGCACAGATTACTTGTGTACAAAGCTGGCACTGTCCTGTGTGATGCTGCAGGGCTGAGGTCAAGTCATGTGGAATTTGAAATCTGATTTTTCTGGAGGGCTTTCTCCAATCCAGCTAAGGCAAAGACAGCCTAAAAAATTTTACCTTAGCCTGTATGGATAAAAGGGGAACTGTGGAGGTTGAATATCCTTAAATTCCTTGAGGTGTAATGGTCTTTTAGATTGCAATTGCAACAATTATTTTTTTTAAACATATTCTTTAAACTAGAGTAATGTTTACAACAGGCTACACATCAACATCTTTAACTCTGAAAACATGCACACAAAGGAGTACCAAATTGCATAGTAACACTGGCTATTGTCAAATATTCAGGCTTTGGGGTTTTGCTATGCACGCACACTAAAAAGTCAAAATTCATTGACTGAATGGGTACTTGAGCAGAGTTTGTCCATCCCTGTCAACAAAAGAAGATATTCAGCAGCTATTTAATTAAAAGTTTCCTACATAAGTAAACCTTCTCAGACCTCCTTCAGCTGAAAATCAAAATCCAGCTCTGATGAAAACCTGCACTACATTTTTTCAGTTTAAGAGTTGTTTTAAATGTGCACTGTGAGCTGATTTGGAAGAGAATTGCAGTGACAGAGGCAGCACACCCTGTGCTGGTTGGATCCCACACACTCTGAAGCCAGAAAAGCAAATTGACCTTGCTGAAATGAACCTGTTTTACTCTGGATGCTTCAAAGGGATTCAATCTCTCTGAATAGTTCTGCCAGAACAGCCTTTATATGAATAAAGCCTTTCTGTAAAAAGTAGCTTTCACAGAAAGGGCAAATACCCATAAAATCAGGATATGCATAGATTGGAGTAATTGTTAAACCTCTAGAGCTAGGCTTTAATTGTGCTCTCAAAAAGGCTTTTTCTACTTGAAAATATTTTCAGTATTATGACCTCTCCCCAGTTAATCTGTAGTTAATTAACAGTTTGTCTTGGCTAACCTCAGCCTGCTGCTCTGCCCCATGCAGCTTCTTGCTCACTTCCTCACAGTGGGATGGGAAAGAGAATTGGAAAGTCAAAAGTGAGGAAACTTGTGAGTTGAGATAATTTCCCAAGGGCAGGCAGGTATAGCCATACCCAGGAAATCTGGGATTTATTGCCTGTTATTGGTCAATTGGGAAGAAAAAATCTCCATCATCCAGAAAGTCTCCCCTTCCTCCTTCTGTATGTTGAGCATGACCATGGGATGGGGATGGTGATTGGGATGAGATGGGGATGGGATGACATGGAATGGGATGGAGATTGGGATGACATGGGATGGGATGGGATGGGATGGGACATCCTTTGGGTCAGTGGGATCAGCTGTCCTGCCTTGGCCCCCTCACTAGTGGGTGGGTGGATGGGGTGAGAGGCAGAAAAGGCCTTAGCTCTGTGCAAGCTCTGCTCAGCAGCAAGGAAATATCCCTGTGATATCAATTCTGTTTCCAGCACAAATCCCAAACCCAGCCCCATCCCAGCTACCATGGAGGACATTAACCCTACCCCAGCCATGACCAGGACACAATCACAGATTTCAGAATAACACAGTGGAAAAGATGCTCTTGGCAATCAAGCTTTCCACCTTCACAAGTAATTGCAGCTCACAGTATTCAAGATCCCATCAGAAACAAGTTTATGTCTTTGTGAGTCTTCTGACAGCAGTTTGCTTTTCTAAACTTTGTTTTGTCGTTCAAAATATTAAAAGTCTTGGCTGTGAGCACTGCAGTGAGCAATGTCTGGAGAGGAAGAGTGGGAGTTAAAAGTATCAGGCTTATTTTCTTTGCAGCTGTAATAACTCAGAATAATAACAATTGTGCCTTTCTTCAATGAAAAAGGAGTAGGTGCACTCATGGCTCTTCAAAAGCACTTGGAGACTCATGGGTAGTAAGCAAAACCAAAGTAATTTAACATGGTTATTTGTGGAGATAAAGTAGAGTGTATGCATCCAAGTGCATCCCCTAGAAGAGCCTGTACATAATTATTTGGCATTGATCAAGTATAATACTTATATTGTTATATTAAATTAGGTTATATAATGGCAAAAATAAACCCTAATTTTACTTATAGTGCCTTTTGGGGACAAATCCCCTAAAATGGGATGTTTTGAATTAAGCACAGCTCATATTTATATCTCTTTCTGAAGTATATTTGTCCAAAAGGCTCTCGAAAACTCTGGAGATGAGATTTGTGAAAAAGACCTGGAGGAGTATTATTTATGAAACTATCTTTCCTCTTCAGCTTTCCCAAAATACAGAGGAAATGTTGAAGACCTATGGGACAATACTGTTTCTGTCACTGGTGAACAAATACTGGCTGGCTCTTCTGAGGACCTGTAGTCTTTATTCTCATTAATATTCTCCTAGAGATGACTGAACTGCATTTTCAGACAAATTTAGGTGGTCATGTTGCTTCCTACCCTGTATAAGAATTTTAACAGACAACCATTTTTTCCCCTCCAACTCCTTCATAGGCAGCTTTCAGAAAGTTTCACACTCAACGTTTAGAGCAATTTCTGCTTCCTTAGCTGGGTGTTTCTTATGTGCAAGTAATAAACCACAACTATATTTCCTTTTGCAAATTAGATTGTGTAGGGTATTATATAGTGGTGCTGCAGGAAACCTTCAGTGAAAGATATTGTAGAAAGGGAAGATAATTTAAAGACAAATATAACCTCACACTCATCCTCTCACATCGATTGCAATAATAATTTTTAAGCACAAAGATCTGCATGTGAGTAGCTCAGGCACCAGGATTTGTATCCAGGAGGTCTGAACAAGGTTTTGCACTGAAAAAGAGGACAAAGGATACTGCCCAGCAAAGAAAAGAAAAATTAAATTGCGTGAAGTGAGAATAAAACTTTGAAGTTGAAGCTTGGTAAAATTGACAATCTTTCTGGAATAAACATTTTCTCTCTTGATATTTTACACTATATAATCAGCAGTATTGTTACATAATTGGAAAGAATGTAATTAGCTGCCAAAGATGATTAAAAATGTTTTTATAAATTAATTTTTAAAAAACCTCTCACTCCCTTGCTACTCTGCTAAACTGATCATAAAAAAAGTGATTCCTTTATTGAACTGAGTTCTACAGTTTCACTGGCATAAAAATTGAATTTTGAGTGAAGTATGCAGAGAAGCAACACGCCTGTAAATAAGATATGTAGCTTTTCCCCAGCTGTGCATCTCAAAGCTCTGCACAGGGACAAGCTCTGTTACCTCTGCTCCTTGAGCTGGCCCCCTTGAGCTCTGCTGGGGAGTGAATTTCCTCTGTGTTGTCTTGTGTGAGCAAAGCAAAGGTGTTTTGTGTCCTTGCCCCATTTACTGCCATTTACATTTTAGGATCATTTATTCCCATCTCACAACTGTCCTTTCATTTAGATGGTTTTAACTGCTGTTATAATTTAAATGTGTATAAAAAATATGAGCACCATTCACATCACATTGCTTTTGAGGCACAAGGACAGAATAATTCCCACTCCCCCTGCAAAAAGACAAGTGAAAGGAGATGAAGTTCTTCAGTAAGGCTTTGGACTGTTATTGTGACCAAGAGGCATTTAATGTTTGTCCTAATTTATCCTAACATCTTGTCTGCTGGCCTTCAAAATAGCCAGCACAGAGATGTTTATGTCTTTATTTGGTTTGGTTTTGTCTTGATTTGGTTTCTTCTGCATGCAGTGACAGCATCTTAATCTAGCTGATCAATTATTTTCAGGGGAAAGGAAATTAAGAATTAGAGTTTTTATATCTGTACTTGTTTAAAGAAGGCAGCCAGGTTCTGGGTAATTAAAGGACTATTTGATTAAGTGAATCTGAGGAATTACTTGAGTACTTAATTCTGGTTTTAAAATTCTTTTTGCAATAATGAGGAAATTAAAAAGAAAGGTTGAATTGAAAGCCATAGAAAAAAAAATTCTAGTCTACAGAGGATGTGTTTATTCTCTTTTCCTATGAGCCCCTATCTGATTATCCTCTCATTCCTAACCCAGGGAAGTGTCTGTTCCGAGTGCCACACACTGGCCAGCAACCATTGCTAAACAAATATCAGGGAGAGTGGCTTGGGAAAGAGAGACATGAACTGAATTCTTACACCAGTAATGGGCATTTTGGATTCAGAATTCAGGTTGTAGCTCTGGAGGTTTGGAGCTGGTTGTGTTTTGCTTTTGTTTCCTTAAGCTCGATCCTCTTTGTTGCCAAAAGCAAGTTTCTCTTTTTGAGCTCACTTCAGATTTCAGCAGAGCTGTTTCATAATTCAGTTTACCTGAACTTAGGACTTAAATAAATAAATACAAGTGAAGGGGACTGAGCAAAACCTGTGTGTTTCGGTCCTTGCTGCACCTTTCAGCACTGCAAAGGGACTTACCTTGTTTGTAGGATTTATCATAAAAATAGTTGCAAATTTACCAGTTCAAATGAAGAATCGTGGTAATTTCTGTGCTTTCTTCTTGATTGTGCCAGGATCCATTTGGGACCATTTCAATGTTTATTATTGCTCTTTTTCACCTTTTTCTTTCTTCATTGATCTGCAGCCTTATGTCATTTCCAAATGGACTTACTGTACCTGGTTCTTTGAACAAATTTCCTTCTATCTCCAAAATCTTTTTTACTGGCTCCAGCTCTTTAATCACCAATGAGTTGTTTATAGTCATGAGATCTCCAGTGCCAGCCCATGCCCCCTCTACTCTGCCCTGCATCACTATCATTTATTTTTCATCCATATTCAAGACAGAAATATTTTTCCTCAATATTGATTCTGACTTTAATGGTTTGTCCAGGTAATTACTTATCTTCCAGGAAGCTCAGCTGTGAAGTGTCCTGCTCTAGTCAGTAAAGAAAACCAACCTGAAAAGTTTGAATTTCTAGTGTGAATATCTTGAAAAGTTGCATCAATCCTTTCCACTGTGCCAAGTTTTCTTTTTGATTTGGACCATTTGGGTTCTCAGTGGCACAAAGCCCATCTGTGGGGCATGAACAAAAACAATGAGAAAACTCAGGGCATTGAGTAAAATTGTGAGGTACTGACATGATAATGTGCTTTTCCTTCACACCTATAGTTAAGGCAGGAGGTGCATGTGCATATATAGAAGTTCTGGAAAGATCTCTAAATGTACCTTCTGCTTGTTTTATGCTGCTCTAAAATACTTAAAAGCAGCAGAAGCTATTTTGAGTGACCCATAATCTGGAAAGGAAGAGGGGGGTCAGGCTGACTTCACACAGCACCAAGCAGGATCAGAGAAGAATCTCTGGTTTCCAGCTCTGGTTTTCTGCTTCCTGGGAGAACTCAAAATGCTCCTGAGAGACATCTTGGGCTCTGCAACAGGTGATGGTTTGAAACTTCAGGCAGATCTCCTACTTTTCATCCAGACCCTCAATAGGCATGCTTTGAAGTTCCACAGGATGAATTCTGGTGGCTTCAGTCCCTTCCCTCTGACAGGAAAAAGAAGCAGGAATAGAGCTCATTTCAAAAAATGGCACACTATATAATTAATGACTGTAAAAGATTTTGATAACTCCTAATAGAAAGGTCAGAGTTGTAAATGCAATGGCTTATAGATGATTTTCTCACAAACTGGGTAGCTGCTGTAGGTTATCCTGGACACCTGTAATAGTTGTGGCCTGGAAACTGTGGGTAAATTAAGGGCAGACTTTTGTAATTTAGTTTTTTTTCTGTGATCTATTCACTCATCCCTCTGGTAGAGCAACAAAAATTCTTCTTCTCCAGAAGTCATATAGAAAATAAGATTGAGATCAATGATGTGACAGCCATGGCCTGTGATTACTCAGACTTTCTGTGGACTGTTTTGGGAAGATGATATTGAACACACATATTTGCAAAAAGAAGCTCTACTCTCCCTAAGTGGTTTTCCAATAAATCATGTGCAGTCTTTGTGTACAGAAGATTTTCTTGGACTGTTGATGTTCCCTGTTGTTTGCAACCATTCTGAAAAGCTACTCTACAAATTGAATTTAACACAGCTCTGGATAGTTATGACAAAGTACCTGGGGTATATATTTTGGTCATCACAAACACATTACAGAGGCTGAGTAATTAACAATACATTGTGTCTTGTGAGGATCTGGAGGAGCAACTCTCCCTCCTTTGTGACAAAAACTTCCCAGATGGAGACAATCAGGCTTAACCCAAGGATGTGGAGAAAGTTCAAGGCTAACCTCTCAAGAAGAACCTTCTGAGAGGCTGTCACAACAAAATCACTGTCAGGAGGGAAAACTTAAGTTCAGTGAGACTGATACAGGACTTCTGTTTGGATTACAAGAGGCAAAACTTTTTCTTTCATCAGCATTTAAAGAATCAGGATATGACAAGGTCCTTGAAGTGTCTCTCCTCTGTAATGGACAAGAGCTATGGCCAAGCTGTACTTATTTATGAAATATTTAATGAGATATTTTTCAATAGCTTCTTCATACTACACTCTGCAGATACCTGCTGGGTATTTCATCTAAGTTTAAAAGGCTTTTTCCTGGAAAATATATACTCACATTTTTATTTCTCTTATATTTATAATACAGAGATGTAGAGACAGCATGTCATGGGTCACATGCTCCTCTCTCTTATGTTCTGCACAAAATTTGAGAGGATGAAACCCAGCAGAGCTGAAACCCTTCATAGAAAAATATCTCCTGAATTACCTGCTCAGACTAACAGTAGAGGCCTTGTCTTGGAATTGATTATAACTTGTCACTGCAACAATGTCATAAAATCTTTTAAAAAGTAGGATATTCCAGTTTTGCTTTACTTCTACCAAAACACATTTAGTTGCAAAGTGGTGGTTTGAGGAGGAGCTGGAGAAGCAGAGCTTGATTCCTTGACACCTTTAAAATAAGCTTGTTCCAGGAAATGATTATTCAATATTGTCAAGTTGATCAACAGAAACGTAGGTATCTGGAATGACCACTAATTTTGTCACTAATCTAATCATGTGCACTTTAATTAAAATTTAGTATTTCAATATATTGCTCCAAAATGCTTACTGTAGTTATTTTTCAGTCCACTGCAATCTCTCAGTTTGCTGTAGCTTTGATGGTTTTATTTGTCTGAAATATGTAAATGTGGTTCAACTTTTATTATAGATAGCAATAGGCAGGGAATTGAGGTTAGATTTGATAGCAGAAGTATTTATTTGAGAGAAACCCTGAGGTTGCTGATGTGTGAGAATGCCCCTTGAATACATTTGAGCATGTAAAGCATTGTACCAGACTTTTATCAAATGTAGAAACGATTGGGAAAAAAAAAAATAGAAATTTTATTCCATGGGAAACTCCTTGGGATAAATATAGAATTTTTGTGAGAGGATTTCTCCTGTGTGCCCTTCCCTGGCAGCACACACTCTGTGGCGTGAGGGCAAAGAGGGAGAGTCACAACCTGGGGCTCACTCAGTGTTGAACCCAGGAAATTCCTCTGGCTCGAAACCCTGCCCAGCCCAAGCCCCCTGTGCCTTTGATTTAGCCCATGGAGAAAACAATTACCAACTTTGTATGAGGAACTACAAACCACGAAATTTTAAGTAGAATGATATTTAATTTGTCACAGGGTGAAAAGTAGAATTTTGGGGTTTTTAGAATGGGGGCTTGGGGTCCCAAGATGGAGGGATTTGGGTGTGCCTTGTCCAGTCTTTCTCCTTTTTCTTGGCCTCCATCTTCTGGGTGATGTTGGCACTTTTTGGATTGGTTTAGAGTAGAAACACACTGTCTAACACAGGTGATAGGTATTGGGAAATAATTGTAAATAATATACATGTAGTTTTTAGTATAAAACATAACACTGCCCTGAGGGTGGCCAGAGTGCCTCTGACTGTCCTGCTGAGCAGGCCTCAGCAGGCTGGGGAAAGAATGTTACAGATAAGAGAAAATAAACAGCCTTCAGAATGAGAACAGAAGAATCCTGGCTCCTTCTTTGACTGCCAGGCTGGGAAAAGAGACTCTGACACATCTCTGGGTCAGCCAGGACCAAGAAACCCCCAAGAATTGAGGTGTGAGGCTGTGTCTTGCTGGGGCTCTGCAGGAAATGCCACACCAGTGAGCTCAGGCAGGCTCCAGGGGAATGACTCAGCTCCAGGAGTCCATATCTGTCACCCAGGGAGATGGGAGAGTCAAAATCTCCTGACTCAAGAGATAACAAACTGCAGGGGCTGCCAGCAGCTGCCAGGACCATGGCCAGCCTGGGAGAGGCTGCAGGCAGCTCCAGCTACCAGCTGGTAGCTCCAGCTACCATCTAAAAGCACATCCAAGGGGCTAAATCCTGCTTTCTGTTAAATGTTTTGGTGTTGGATGAATGTTCCTTGTTTTTTTAAGGCTGTCTGGTCATTAGTCATCATTATCTCCAGCCCCAGGAGAGGAGAGTTGCAGACACAGAACAAGCCAGGAACACCTGAGCTAATTGTGGCTGCCTGCAGCAGAGGTGGGGACTCAGAGCCCTGATGATGAGATGGAAAATTTATGTCATTTAGCTTCAGGAAAATGAGGTGGGAGCTTCAAGGTCGGTAAGGGCAGCAGACAGGAAGAGGAATGCTCTTAGCCCAGAGATGGTTGGTTGGGTTTTCTGGAACACAGCTGTGCCCACACAGGGGCAGAACTTGGTGTGGAGACTTTAAAGTTGTTCTCCTCATCACCTCCAAAACCTGCAGCACTTCAGGCTGTCTAAACTGTCCACTCCCTCTGTCTGTGTGGCTGCTGCCTTTTGTGATCTCTCCCCTCTAAGTCAGACTTCCCTGCCAGAGATGAATTGTGGCATATTGGTACCTTTGTGCACCTGGAGAGGTGCACCTGTGAGAGAGCAATGTAGTAAAAATCCTGTTACATCTGGATGGGCAAACAAAACTAACTAGAAGAATGAAGAAATTTATTTTTTTTAACATATTGTCTTTTCTATGCCTGAATAGCTTTATATTCTCCTGTGTAAGGCTTCCTTGCTTCTGCAAACAAGATTACTCTGGAAATATCCATTTTACATTCACAGAGACACTATAGATATCTCCAATTTTCTAGTAAGGCCACTTCAAAGAAACCCCAGAAAACCAAAACATCTTTTAAAGCAGTGGATTATTTCACATCTGTCAGCAGATAATAATAAAGACAAGAGTCTGTAATTTACTGTTCAGTATGCACATTTTCAGGTGGAACACAGTTTTTAAAAATGCCAGTATATCACCCCATATTTTATTTTCATTTTTTTGTAAATGATGTCTTAAGAGAGAAAAAAACCAAATAGGCTAATATTCAAATTCACCTTTAGTATTGCTTCTAGATTAAATATATTTTAATATGTCTCACAATTTTAATAATCTATAATATGGTTTTATAAGAAAAAAAATTAGCTTTAGCATTCCAATAGCTCTCTCCAAACCTAATCTTTAAGCACAAACACAAAGAATTTGCATATCTATTGACTTTAGGGGTTAATTTGTGCAATATTACAACAGGTTATTTTAAAAACTGGTATTTTGTGCTGCCTGCTCTTGCTTTCCCTAGGGACAGGGAGATGTCACTTCCCATTAGCAGGATCTTGACCTTGGATGCTCCCAAAGGAGCACAACAGGGCAGCTAATTGCCTGTGCCTTAAACACAGTAACCCTATAGCGCAAACAAAAGAGAGCAGCTATTTCAGAAATCCTTCAGTGTTCTCTGAAATGATTCTCTGCTGCAGCCAAGACACTTTTTAGCTGAAGAAATTCTTATTGAATAAGAACCTGGGTTCGTCCCTGCACCAAATTTTAGCTAAAATGACTAAAAATGAGTCATTTTTCTAGATGCATTCTCAGTTGGCTGACAGAGCAAAAGCTTGAGGATTTTTAGTGGTATATTTTGAATATGTGCATTGTAATGCATTTTTTTTTTTTGTTTACTGCATCACATTTTCCCTGAAGAATTGATGTAATGAGGTGCTGGGGTCTAGAACTCAAAGTATTAGGAGAGATTTTGCAAAGAACTTTGACTCAGACATATTCTTAGCAAATAATGGGTGTATACAAATGACAAGTGTAATCTAAACAAATTTAGATCCATTATGGCAACACCAGAGAAAATGCATTGAAAAATCACAATGTTCAAGATCTTAAAGAGAAAGTGGCAGATTTCTGCATATGAGTGGCTTTTCAAAGAGGGTTAAAAAGAAAAATCTTGCAAGGATAATTTCATTTTCCCTCATGATAGAACAGAGGGTTTGGCCCAAGGTTAAGGCAATTAATGGGAATTATTTTCAGTATCTTAATGAGATGTCTCACAAAAGTCAATTTGGAAGCACTGAGCCTGGCACTGGGGGCTCAGTAGGAATTTGGTTTATTAAAGGAAGAGGCACCAGCAGATGGTGCTCAAGAATACACAGAATTGCTTCTGGCTCTGCAGGGCTAACCCAGCCCAGCACACAGATATCTGTGAGCAGCTTCCCTCCTCACCAGCTGAGTGCAAGGGAAAAAAGGCCAGATCTCAAGAGAAATCCTAAACATCCTGTGCATCTTGCACATCCTAAGTAATGCCTGGAACCCTCTGAGTCATGATCTCCCCAAAGGAGGGGTCAGTGCAATTCTTTCTTCTTTTGTCAGGTCTGAGATGAATCAGTAGCAAGCCATGATTGGTGTTGTCAAGAAATGCTGACAAATTTGACAGTGAGGGCACTGCTGATTGCCCTAAACCCATATTTTTTTATCAGAAAAATTGTATTGCTTGGCTTACTCAGAGCATTCCTTTCCCAGAGAGCTGTCAGTGTCAGTGAGGGGTCTCTAAGATTTTTGGATGATGTTGCTGTACTGACATGCAACTGCTTCCTCATTTCGTTTCAGCTTTGGATTTTATATCAGTGATCTCTTTGTAAAACTCTTCTCAGTGCTGCATGTTTCCAGGCATTGTCTGCCCAAACATCTAATCTGAAAATTACTGCCTGTAATACTTGCAAATCTGGTTTTAGAAGAAAATTTATCCCAGCTCTTGCTGCTGCAGCATGTAGGAGATGTCTGAAACACATCCCCAGGCTTGCCATCAAGACAGCTTTTCTCTGTTTCACCATGAAGAATTTTCTTTGCCTCTCTCTGTGAATTTGGAGATGGATAATAGAAAGATCATATGGTCTATGGATACCTTCTGAATGATAATAGAAAAAAATAGTGTTGGAAATGGAAATTATCCATATTTTCACCACAGCATCCGGTATATTCCATAAAGTTCAGAGCTCTGTGGACGATTGTGTTGTACCATTGGCAAGCACTATCCTGAACTTGCCTCTCAAGCTTTAGAGCTTTGGTTCAGATGGGCATTTAATTAACACTCCTACAGCCTTTTAAAAAATATTTGCTTTTTGTTTTGCCCCATTATTTAAAGTAGCAAGTAGAGGAGAACTTTGTTTAACTTGGATCACCACATAAATTATTCAAGCTAATCCTCCACTCTCAGAAAAACTGGAAGCAAAGAAAAAAGAAGTAATGAAAATAGAAAATCAGAATAATAAACTGAAAAATAAATTTCTCTTTATTTCAAGGAAAACCTGAAATTTTGGATGAAAATTTTATCTAACTTCTTTTGATCATAACATTATGGTCTGCTATGGTAAGGAGTTCTATTCTCCTTGTTTAACATGCAAACTTGAGTCAGACTAAAAATAGCAGATCAGACTCAGGCTGACCAGTGGGTAAGCTTGAGAGAACAGGTGAACTCCAGGGAGTCTTTGCAGGGAAAGAAAGATTAATCACCTGCCCTTGATCTGAAAGCAACAGCAGTGCCCAAGTGTTGGAGCCAAAGGCTGTGGTTGCTCATTATCAATCACATTAACAATAACATTAATTACAATAGCATTAATTAAAATTACAATAAAATTAATTACACTTAATAAAAATTGCAATAAAATTTATTACAATTGATAACAATTACAATAACATAACAATAACATTAACCCAAAACATCTCTTACTTGTCATGGGGTGCCAATACAGATGAAGGCAAATTGGGGATGTAGATATTCTTCTTTAAACTGAAACCAGCTGCATTTTGATGTCATTGGAATAAAATATGCTGAGCTTGATCCATTGAGAGTCTGACCCAAGGCAGGTGGATGTTGGTGGAGCCTTTCAGCTCCTGATATTGGATTTTACACTGGATGCTTGCAGCTACTTTGTTGGTACTGAAGGCAGCAAAGAACCCCATGAGAGCAACCAAGGGACCAATTCTTCTTTTTCCTCTTTCCCATAGTAGGAAAATTGCCTAATTCCAGCTGTCAAAACCAAAGTTTGCTGAAATCAATAGCAGTCTGTCTGGGTGGGAGCCAGTGTGCAGCACAACAGGGACAAACAGCAGCTGTGGAATGTACCTTGCTCCAGGTCCTTCTGGAATGAGGGCCACTAAAAATAGAAACAGCACCATCATAAAAGTTAGCCCAGTGAGCATACCCTGGTGTTATCATGATAAAATTGCTTTCCTACCAGTGGGGCAATTTGATTCCTTGTCTGTGCCACAGGGATAAAAACAAGCAAACTCCTTTATAATTCTTGGACTTTTTAGTTTTGTACTTGAGCCAAAGAACAGTTAGAAACAAAGTTTTGTATTTCTTCTAAAAAATCTGGTGCAATAGAAAAATTACAATATCCAGCCAAACGCGAGGGTATATGACAAGATAGCCATCCTCCCTTTTCCCCTCTTTTCCCAGTATCAACACCGGAAAGACATCACAAAGCCTCAACACCTTGAAATAAACCTCAGTTGCACAGGGGAAGTCAGGCATAATTTGACTTCATTAAGTTGGCTCCTCCAAGTTTGGCTCTACTAAACAAAGCTAGTAAAAGCAAACAAAAAGAAACCCTTTGATCCTGCAAAATATGCAGCAGAGATTTATCAAATATGTCTCTGACAATAAAGCCACTTTGCAAACACTGCTGTTGATTCTTAGGCAGATGAGGCAGTTAAAAAAATGTGTTTCAGCAATTTATGGTTCTCAGAGTTAATAAAGTTATTTTATTAATGGAAAAAGTTCTCCCTGCTGGACTTCAGAACTTATTGATTTTATTTGAGTAGCTCAGTGGCAGACTGCTAAAGGTATGAGTTCAGGAGACCTGATGCAGCAAAAAGAAAGATAGTATCTCTTACAAAAATTTAATTATCTTGACACTAAAACTGCATCTTATTTTAAAAATTAATCTCCATTAAAAAAATAGGCAATGTCTAGAAGCAAAATGCCTATCATGTGTTATTGGCAAATCTGAAATGAAACTGCAGGCAGGAATGATTGATTACACCTAAGGCAAGGAGCCATGATATGATAATAAAACTGGTTAGACAGAAAAATATTTGACTGAGCAAGAAATCTAAGCTGGGTCTCCAGAAATGAATGTTCTCATAAAAATACAAATAGAAGTGTGAAGCTCACATAAAACCTGAAGATGTTATGTTCCCTATCTTCTGCTGGGTGGTAAAATCAAAGATCAGAAGAAATGTTGGGAAACCAGCCTGGATCATTAGCACAATGCTTTTTAATATTGTTTTTCCAATGAGGAGAGGGGAGCAGAGCCTTCAGCCAATAGACTCATCTCTCAGCCATGAGAAAATGCTTTCAGGTTTCTCAGGCAGGATTTTTGATTGAGTTATCCTGGAGTGTCTTCTCTGCTCTTTACTACTGCTTGGTATTGATGTACATGGAAGGGCATTTTTCTGGGGCTTACAATGTGCTTCTTCCTAAAATGTGTTGTAACATAGAGAGGCTCTGTGGGTGTGTGCCCGTGGCTTATATAGACATGGGTGGGTAATATTGCATTGATTAATATATCATATAAACACACAGACTCACCTCTGTGTCCATAGAAACACATTTTGTATTAAAAAAACCCATTAAAATGTGCAGAGTGTGTTTGATATCCTCCTTTCCCCTGGGTAGCTGCAGGGTTTAAGGCTGTAGTGATGGTTCCTGCTTTTGCAGGAGCAGCAGAGCTGTGTGCTAGAGGGATGATATCCCTACCATGAGATCCCTGCACTGCCACTGTGTAAGAATCATTATTTCTCCCCACGGGTGTGTTTTGAAGTGCAGGTATATCTGTAATGTCATTTACACGCAATGTGTGCAGAAGAGCAGCCTTGTCTTGAAGATTTTAGAATTATGTTCTAAATGTTGTGTTGTAGCAGAGAAAGTAACTGGGAGACTTCAGATGGAAAAGTGCCCAAAATCATGTGACTGTTTTAAAATAACAGCCTTTTATTAAAACATTATAGAAACCCCCTATTTTCTTCTGGAGCTGTTAAAATACAAAATCTACTCTCTTTGCTCTGTTACTGTTGCATTCCAACCAAGCAAAGCCAGAGCCTGGTAAGTCTTCTGTCTGGGAGGTTTTTAATCCTTTAGCTTCTTTCCAGTTCACGTATGACTTTGAAAAGCTTCAAAAAATATCAAAGGATAAAGTAAAAACTGAATCTGATGAGTTTTACAAATCAGTAAAGAAAGAATGATAAAAAAAACCTAACTAAATTAAATCTGCACAAATAGACCCGTGTAACTCCAAGGACAGCAGTGCTTATCTACACAGAGCAGTAGCAAAAGTAAAGAAAGAACTGGGAATCCTATTGATAGAAGAAAAACAAAGTATTTATCCTGTGGCCAAGGAGGAGATGCTGAAGCTGGATGGTGTCTGAACAGTGATATTGAAAATATTTCCTTTTTCATCTTTAAGGTCACTGACATGCTAACACTCTCTGGCAGTGATGAGGACACATTCTTTGTGTGTACTGAGCGTGAACCCCCTTTTATTCCCAAATAATTTTCCTTAGGTTCTTCCTGGTCCATCCAGTGTTTGGGCTGGAGCAGCTCCAACAGGGAAAGGGCAAAGGAGATCATCTTCACCTGACATTTGTGCTTAGGCAAACTTATAGAGCAAGAGAAGTAAAAAGTCAGAGATAAATAGGACAGACTGTAACAATGAGAGGAAAACAAAGCTCTCCCAGTACTGCCAGGTTCACATGCATTGAGTGCAGCAAAAAGCAGAGCAGGAAATAAATCCTAGACATAACAGACATAGACTCAGTTGAAGTCTGGAGATCACATCTTGCTGTTGAAGTTCTCCATCATGCCCAGCTGTAATATGAAAGCAGAATTTTCTGGGCTGTAATATGACAATTAAAATTGATTTATGCACAGAGAGCCTTTGGCATGATATCCCACTGAAATTTCAGAGCCAAAGGTCTTGCCACCAACAAACAGCCAAGTGCTTCTGGGATCTTAATGACAGAGAACTGTAAATCAGGCACCAAAAATGTGGCTGTAAGTTTTGCTGTTCAGTTTGAATATTTCACATGGGCTCCTACCCTTCCCCCAAAATAAAGCCCTGTAGATGTCACTGACACAGAATCCAGTTTATTCTATAATTATAAGGGAAAGGGTATTAGAGCATTTATGAATAAAATTTGTTATAATTTCCACTGTCTAAAAGGCTGAAAGAACCCTGCTTTTCAGTGTGGAGGTCATTCAGGAAGTTCTGTGTGTCCTCAGTGTGCAGTCAGGTAAGCATCATCACTCACACAAACACACCTCCATTCATCAATTTTATAGCTCTGAGAATTTCTGCAGGCTGGATCAAATTAATATATCCTGTTTGAAATTAGAGACATTGCAGCTAAAATACTAAAAATGCTTTTTAAAACCCCTTTAAAAAAAATTATCCCTCTAAAGCTGTACTGCAGAGCTGAATAGTCAAGTCTGCTCTTGTTTGATTTTTACTCTAGATGAATTCTTAATAGCTAAAGTTTCCACTGAGATGCATAGGCACTCAGCATGTTTTAAAATTGGATAAGAGTATTTACACACAATTTTTGAATTTAAGAATGGTGGTGCATGAATCCCGAGGATCCAGCCTGCTGAAGGACACTGATTCCTGGTGCTTTTGTGCTGTGCCACCAAGGGAATCCTCACCATGCTCCCCCAAATACTGGGGAATGTATTCTCCATCATTCTCCTAAGCCATGCAGAATGAAGCCCCTGAATGAGAGCAGAACATGAACCACATCTAGAGATGCCTTCTGCCCGTTATTTCAAATTGCAAATTATAAACATTATGCTAATTTTGTACAGTCTACATCTTGCAGTCATTCTGCCTCTTTCTTTTGCCCAAAGCTGTAATGGGTTACAGAAATATATCCAAAAAACATTCTATTGGAGGTTCATTTTTTGGTTTTCAATTTTCATGTAAAAAATAAGTGCATGGTTGGTTTATCTGATTTTGGGATTGCCCAAATACCCTTTTAACCTGTTCCAATCAGGAGGAATTGAATTCATACTCCTGGGCATCTGTTTAAAGGCATCCTGCAGAAACAGAGGGAAGAAGGAATGGGGGGAAGTAATCTTTAAGTTTTTGTTTGTTTATCTGAATGTTATATTTTGTACAGGGCAAAATAGCCTACAGTTTTGTCATTTAAGAGATGGGAAAAGCCTAAGGCATTTGATGTGCCTGAATACTTTTGTTGTATTGCCATGATATTTAGAAAAAGACATGTATTTATATTATGTGTTTTGTCTACCTAGAGCCTAGCATCTGTTTGGTAAAGGTTTGGGTGCCATTTTTTGTAATTTGTGTTTGCTTGTTTCCCTGCATATCACACAAGGTTACTGTTCCTGTATTCACAACATTTATTTCATCGTAATTCCCTGACAAACTACTGAGGTTGAAAGAAAAGTGTACATTCTTCATCATTGCATCTTTCACCTTTTTCCTTCTAGTTTTAGTTTTTTCTTCTCCTTTCCCCTCTATGGAAGGGTGCAACGATGTCTAGAAGACAAGGAACAGGCAAAATTTTTTTGTCTTTTAAATATCTTTAATTGTTCTGCAATATAAATTATTTCCTACTTACAAAACAACATCTGAAGAAGGAGATGTTTTTAAAAATCTGACTCACGATTTCAATCCTAACATAGCCAGGAAACACACCAAAATGTTCTCCACTGTGTGAAGGAAGGGAGGGAAGAGAAATGTCAGTAATATTGGTGCTTGCCTCAAGTAATTCTGTTGACAATAGGGGCTAATTAACAAAATTAACCATGGGCTTTATGCATTTTTAAGCAAACACAGAATATTATTGCACAAGAAATAGTTCCCTCACTGGTGGGTGTGTAGCAGGAGTTACACCAGGGATTTGTTTGGCTCCCTGCTCTCATTCTTTGCTTGGCAGCAAGAGGGGCTAAAGAGAAGTCAGAAACAGAGACTGCATGGAAAATATACTTGTTTTCCTCACAGAGTGCTGCCCTGGCTTGTAGAGTGTGTAAGCTTAAAAAGGGAAAGAAATTGGGTTAGAAAACTGTCCCATCCTTGACATTTCCAGTTAACAGATTCAGTATCCCCAGTTATCAGACTCATGATCTACTTCTACTCCTCTGTTTTGGTTTTCTTCCTCCTTTTTGGCTTCCAGCTCTCCTGAAGTCTTGTAAATGTAAGCACCTCAATATAGGCTCATGTGTCTGCTTTAAGTTCTCTACTGAATGTAGATCCTCTTTTAAATAATAGCTCACAAGGTTTGAGTCTCTGGTGAGAGTAGTACTTCTCCATTTTTCTCTTTTTCTATTTTTCTGGTAGTTTTTATTAGAAGGAACCAGATTCTTCTCTGATAAATAATTTAATTTACCCAAGTTGGTTTTTTTATCCTGTATTATTTCATCAAGCTTTGGACAAAACAGGAGTTATAACCCCTTCCACCTCCTCTTATCCCATTGCCATGGTGTAGGAGGAAAATATTTCAACATAACATTGTGTGCAGAATACCAGGAAATAACAGGCATTTTGAAGTCTTGGTACCAAACATTTCTCACAGATGTTAACTGGCCACTTAGTATTGGAATTGTTTTAAAAACATTGGAAGTATTGTATGAGATGGTGGCTAGATGATGCAGAGTGAATATTTAATTTTTTCCAGAGTGAATATGTAATTTTTTTCTCCTCTCTCTCTGACGACAATTAGATGTCACAGAGGCAGTCCCACCTTTCAGCCATCATCATCCCACTCTCTCTGCAGGAACCACCCTTACTGCTCCAGAGCCTGCACTGAATTTGCTGTGCATACTGATACATCATTTATATCACAGAATTGCTGTCCATTTGAGGCGTACATGTTATGCTCCATACATAAGTATGAAATTTGAGTTTCTCATTGTCTCTGTCAGGGCTTTATTTTGGGATGGTTCTACTTCATTTTCCATGGATTGCACATGGCAATGTGGCACTTTTTGGAGATCAGAAAGAACATTCCTGTCTCCCTGGAGGCTGTATCTGAATGACTGTATCCAGCTATTCTTTTACTCTCTGGGCTCACTGAGTTTAATAGCACTGATTGATTTTCCTGAGAATGTAGTACAGGAGCCTTCTCTATTCACTGTGATGTGATGTGATGAATCCATGGGATTGAGTTGGTGCACTCAGTAAAAGCCAGAAGGGTAAATCCAAGATCATGTGTGGAATGGTGGCTTTTAACAGCAATGCACTGCTGCTTTGGTGACAGTCTGTTTAGAGGTCTGGACCAACAGCTGAATTTTGTAAATGCAGTGTACTATGATTTTGGTAGGCCAGGGAAACAGCAAAGTAGAAATAGAATTTCATACAAAGGTGGTGTCTCGTATTTGGGGTTGTTTTTTTAATACAAGGCTGGTACAAACCAGGAAGACTGTAGCTCACTGAATCAGAGCACTGTAGTTCTCATAATTTGCCTTCATTTGCTATAAATCCTGGAACCAAGTGACTTAGACCCAGATTTATTTTTTCTATCAAGACATGCTGTCAGGATTTCAGAGGAAGAGAAATGAAAACTCTAAACTGCTGCTGATGCTTTTCAGAGATTCGACCTCTTTGGTCCCTGACAGAAAAGGAGGATTGTTCCAGCATCTCTTTGGATGACAGCTCCCTGCTGGTGCCTTTCTGCTCTGCATCACTGCCCTACTCAGCCCAAGTGGGTGGGGAGATGGAGACACCTTCCTCACAATATTCTGATTTTCCTGTAATGGAAGGCAGCACGGAGAGAATTAAAGAGAGATTTAAATGCAGCATGTAGAGAATTAAAGAGAGATGTAAATGCAGCATTTAAATGCTGATTTAATGATACTGGTTGATAGTCTTGTGACTGTTTTCCCCACAAAGGAAGTTTACTTGTTTGAAGGCTGCAGTGTGTGAGGTGTGAGCCATCCTTTTCCATCCACAGCTCAGTGAGAAGGACAGGAGCCTGGCACAGGCTTGCAGCTGTCTCCATAATCAGCAGCTCTGCTTGCAGCATCACTGATGTGAGAATGGGGCAGATCAGCAGGTGAAATGCACCTTCCTGGGAAGGTGTCAGGAGCTGCTGCACAGGGCACGAACCAATAGCTGGCTGAGAAAAGACACAGAGATAACTGCTGCACCTGAGCAGCCTGAGCTGTTCCATGACAGAGCAGCTATTTTCCCCTGGTTATTCTCATCACCTGCCTTTCCAGAGGGTTCCTGACAAAAGCAGCACAGGGGCATGGCAAGGCTGCAAGGTCAGATCCTCTTCTTCCCTTTCAGACAAGAGAGCTTCACAAAAGTCATGGGTTCAGATATTCAGAGATCTGAGATTTTATACACATATCTATGTACACACACACTTCAGAGTAAGTGGGGAGCTGCAGCTGGAGCTGATAAAATATCAAGTAAGAAATCAGGCAGGAACTGTATTGTGGCAATAGATGAAGTCCTGGAGCTCCGCACAGGAACCTCCCTGGTGGGTGGCTCTGCTGTCAGACAGTATTGCCTCCTCCACATTCAGTGTGCTGGGAGACTAAGCCTGAAAAATTTGAAATAAAGATGAGTCCATCAGCCTGAGCTGAGTTTTCAGCAAACCTGTATCAACTCCAGCTGTCATCTACAGCCCTATGAAAATGTGCTGTACAGTAGAGACTGATGTGTGCAAGGGGTGAAGGTCCAGGCTCTCTCGCTGCAGTTTTTGTCATTTTTTTTTTTAATGTGGAAATCTGAATTTTAAAGTGCTCTGCAGGAGGTTTTGCTTTTATTTGGTTTATTCTAAAGGAAAGCAGAAATGCTTAGATGTTGTTTGAATAAGAAATTTCAGGGCTCAGAATCAGGAGGCAACTCAACATGAGGTCCTTATGTTACATGCCTTCCTGCAAAAGAAGTATATATAAATAAATATATATCATCTATATCTATATATAAATATATATTTATTTATATGTAATATATAAAATATAAATATACAATATACATTTATATTTAATAATATATATTTACGCATAAATATATGTGTAAATATATAATGTAAATATATATTATATATTATGTATATTTATATTTAACAATATGTATTTAAACATATACATATTTACATATAAATAAATACATTATCTATATTTTATATAAATAAATAAATCTTTATATAAATATATTTTTTTATCTTTGGAGGTACTAGGAGGAGTACAGTGTATGGATTTAAGAAATTATATTTACCTGATAATCCAGCATTACTCAGACAGATGAAGCAGTACTATATATATATATATTTTTTTAGTGTCAATATATTTTATAAACTGCTGAACCACTCACACTAGTACAAAAAGAACCTCAGAAGAGAATTTAGGAATCAAAAAAATGTACTGCTGTGAAAGATTTAAAGAATTCAAATCTGCTTAGCATCTCAGGAAGAGAAGATGATTTGATTGCAGAGCAAGTATTTTCCTGTGGAGAAGACAGTGGATAGAAAAAGAACCTTTAATCTCCCTGAGACAAGCAGGTGAGAGCTGTGCCTGGAAGCTGAGCTAGAGGAATCGGAATGAAAACTTGTACAAATAGCTGAAAGTGTGATGATGATTAGCCTTTGGTATATAAAGAAACAGCAGGGAAAACGGTAGATTGTCTATCTCTTGATACCTGAAATGAAGACTGGTCCTTCAGGAAAAAGATGGTTATGCTTTATTGAGCTTAATAGAGGAGTAACTGGATGTAATAGCCTGTGGTATACTGGAGATTGAGTGTGATGATCTAACGGTTCTCCTGGCCTTAAACTTTATGAATCCCTTGAAAATCCATGCAGACAGAATCACAAAATAGAGGGATTTACTGTAGCTCCTGAATGCAGCAACTGCTAAAATGTGCTCAGCTCTGTTCCCTGCACAGATGGAGTGGCAAACACCAAGTCAGACTGGCTGGACAGCAGGAATATTCCCAAAATTCTTGTCACCATTCTCTGTGAAACCCATCATGACTGACAGAAAACACATCTCAGGAGCATGGGCCTGCCAGGCTTATTTGGTAATGAAAAGGCTTGACACTGCTTTCCACACAAATGTAGTCTGGTAACTGTGTGAGGTAAAGTGTACTGTCACTCTGATGGCCCTTTCTGCCCCACACTTCTGCATATATATATATATATTTTGGGTCATCACATTAAACTTGTAGGCCTGGGGTTGAGCATGGAGCTGATGCCAGGTTTATGATCAATCAATTTCAAATCCTTCCACACCAGAGACTTCTGTAGTGTGACCCAGAAGGGGTCAGTAGCTGCTATCTGTTCCTGTAAAACAAAATATGCTTTACTTTTTATAAGTTCTTTGTTAATTTGGCAGATGTGGAGGACTCCATCCATTGTATGTGAGGGTCTACAAAAAACCCACCTAACTGGTTTTTCTACAAAAAACCCACCTAACTGAATTCTAAAAATTCAGGACTTTATTTATAATAATTTTGGAGAAGGACACAGCAAGACTCTCACAACAGGGGGATATTTCAGCCCTCAGAATTATCCCAGAGATGGGCTAGAAGTTAGAAGACTTCGTTCAGCAAATATTTTAGATATTTTACTCACCAAATAAAAGAGGGTAGGGGTAGTCCCCCTCATCCTTCATAGTTCATAGTTTCTTAAACTTTGCAACACCTCTAGCATTTTAAGGGAATTCTGCTGAATTCCTTAAGCTGCAGTGCCAGCTCTTGAACTCCACATTGATTTTCCTTAAGTGTCCTCAAATAAAACATATAAAGTAGGCCTGTGTCTGAAATTCATGTTCCTGCCAGACACCGTTCCTATGATATATTGCAACAATACATCAGAGCAAAGCAGCCCTGGTGATCTATTGCAGTAATACTGCACTTGCTTGTAGAAGGAATGAGCAGGAGCTCTAAACTGAGAACTTGAACAGCTTTTTGAAGTTGTCTTCTGGCACAGGCACTAGCACCTATTGTGTTTGTCAAAAGATCAAATACTGAATGTAACTTTTTGTGTGCTCCTGGTGCACTGATTGGTGATAAAGTGATTCTACTTTCTAACTGCAGGAAGGAATTACAAATATTCAAGATTTTTTACAGTGTTCTGTAATTAAGTGCTAAATACACACTGATATTGAAAACTTGCTTTGCATTTAGAAAGAGAGAAACTTTTTAAACTCATTTTCTCTGATGTAATTTGAATCAGAAAAGAGCAAAGAAGTGTTACTCATCAAGAGTGTAATGAAAACTGGGCCATTAACATCTGAAATTTATAGACTAATGAGGAACAGCTTCTGTGCCTTATTCTATTTTTCTAGAAGCAAAAGGACCTACTATTCACAGCTATTCTTATGGACTCAACAGTATCAGACACATTTCCCCTTAGTGATTTTACATGGATCTTTTTCACTGAGAAAAGGAGTGTGTCTTCCATTAAAATCACCTTTTCTCAATTATTTTATGTCTTTGATATCTTTTTTCACTGACCCGAAGAATCCAGACCTTGCTGTAGAGCCCTGCCAGTCTCCCTCATGTGCTCACAGCAGCTGAGTTTTGGTGGATGGTTCCTGCAGTGATCCCTTGTGTTGTTGCCATGGCTCCTTCAGTTTGCACTCTCAGATGCTTGTAACTAACCAATGATATACTGAAATTTCACCAAATTCACACAGCCTCAACCTTGTGTCTTCAGTCTTATCAGAACATCAAATATTTCTGCTGTACTCTGAACTCTCTCACAGCAAAGGAGTATTTCTCATATTTCTCATCACACCCCACCACGCTGCAGTTGGTACTGATGGTTGTTCTGCCTGAACATTTGGGTCAGTATGGAGTCAGTTGTGGCTTTATTCCAGAAGGATTAAACTCACTTTTAGCCTCTGCCTCCACTCCTTAAATAATTGACTACAAAACTACATTTCCTTGTGAGGCATCTTTGATATGGACAGATTTTCTACAATTTGCTTTCCATCTGGAGCTCAGCTCTGCTTCCTTCAGGCCAATGATGAGGCTATTGGTGCTCCCCATCCCAGGTACTTGCTCTGGCATACAGCTTTGTAAAAGGGATCTCTTCTCAATTTTGGCAAGAAGTTGTATGATGGAGCCAAAAAATCATTTCTGGATACTTCTAGGATCTCATATGGTTCTGAATGACTCAAACAGGCCTTTTTCAGAGCAAATATGCTGCCAGTGATGTTTAAAGACATTTTAGCATCAGTGCTGTGGATTATTTGACCTGCCAGCTCAGCACTATTGCACTGAAAATGTGTGAAGTTAGGACAGAGAGCAAGGGAGAACTCTAGCTCTGGTACCTTCTGTGTCTCTACAGTTAATTTGTCTGGGTCCTAATCACATTTTTGTTTCCTACCCATCAGATTTCTTCATAACCTCCACCTCTCTTTCAAAGTATAAAGGAGAAAAATAAAAAAGAGGAAAGCCTAGTTTTAAAAACTAGGAGAAAGAAAGAAAATAACTTGGGAGGTAATAGTCTTTTTTGTTTCCTTCATTTCATTTTTCCTGGACAACCACCTTGCCTGGCTCTATTCCAACCTCCCTATCCATGTTAGAAGGAAATATTGCACTGTCTCTTAAGATTCAAGCCAATTATTTCTTTTGAGAGAAGGATATGTTCTTCTTTATGTCGCATGTGTAATACAGTATGCAAACTGAATGTACAAGGCAGCTGAAAAATAACTGAATAAAATTGCCACAAGAATACAGATATCTGAAGGTGTGGAAATGACCTAAGATTCTCACTTACTGCTATAGCTAGAGATTTTAAAACTCATGGCAGTCATTTTCTGAAACAGCCAATCTCAAAGCTTGAAATTAACTTCAAAATTTTAATATGCCTACGGTAGTGAGGTCAGGCAGGTGCCATATGCTAAAATACAGCAACCCCACAGTCAGGAAAAGTCAGTTTGTCACCTCATGAGGGCAAACTGGCTGCCATCAATCTGGGCTGGTATCTAATGGAGGGAGATTTAACTTCTTCCTGTTGCCACCAGGTTTCCCACCCATTAGATTCTCTGATGAGTAGGTGAGGTTCTGATATTCTCTGATGAACCACAGCAGGTCCATCAAAGGAAAAATTACCCACGTGTAGTCTGCTCTGCCTTGGCTTCTGCTGGCTGATCTTGAAATAGGCTGAGATGCATTTGCTTGCAGGAGTTGTCTGTTTTGATTTGCAGTGTGCCTGCTCTTGAAAACAAGAAACTTTTAAATGCCATGTTTGTTTTTGCATTCCTTAGAACATCAGGTATGCTGTCAGCAGTAGGGACCACTGGAGCCAGGCCAGCTCTCAGAACGTATAACTGCCCAGGAGCAGGAGAGAAGTGCAGCAAGAAATCTTGCAGTGAACCCTCTGCCTTTAATCTCTGTTCCCCATCCCTTTTTCTGGCTTGGTTCCTGGATGTGGCCCTGAGACCACTCTGCTGGATGCAGTGAATGTGGATCAATTTGGCTTACCTACACCTGGCTTCCCCTAAGCTACTTCCTCACATGATCCTTGGTTAAAAGAGAGATTTTTTTTTTTTTTTTTTTTTGTATAATTCATTCTTTAGTTGCTCCTCTCTCTGCAGAAATTTTTACTTTGTAAGGGTAAACCAGACAGAGGTCAGCAAACACACATGCAGAAACTGTACCTATGTAAAATATTTGATATTTCTTGCTTACAGCCTGCTCTGAACAGGTTGTGTGCTTGTTGCTGGAGCCACAGGTTGAGTGGGGAGTGCTGGGCACAGACCCCTGGGACAAAGCTCCTGCTCTGTGAGAGATGTTCTGGGCCAGAGACTGACATAATATGGCTGAAAGTGCCCAGCACTAAAATCCAGCACCTGAACTTCTTTTGGAAAAGCTTCAAAAGACATGGGGATCATGTGGCTGCACCCTGAAGTGACTGCTCTCTACTGTCCTTAACAATACTGGTGAAATGGGATTTATATTTCCTCCTCATCTCTTGGAGCACACACTCACTTCCTTTTTGTACAGTAGTTTACACTGATTAGTGAATTTGCCTTTTCATTCATATCTATATTATTTAGTTCATCTTTATATATGTATCTGTATTTGGAAGTACTTCAAAGTTAATGTATTTGGAAGAATATTTCAGATAAGAAAGATTTTAGGTTAGAATCTAGAAGCACAATCTTTGTTAATTTTTGCTTCAGGCTCTAGGTAAAAATGGAACCTTACTATAATAGCAATTATGGGTGGTTATTACTCTTGATTAAAATTAAATTAAGCTGCAGTTGGCAACTAAAAAGATTAAATCATCACATAAAAACTGTCATCCTTTCATTTTAAACATCTGTTAGTTAAGCATGACAGTAGCACTGATGTGGAGTATTTGCCAGATACCTCATCAACAGCCACCTTTGTACCATCAGATAATTGAGACAATATGGTCTGAAGTGAATCATATTTCAAATATGACTGCATCTCACACACTGCATGGAGCTTAGAAGTCTTCCTTCAGGTCAGATGTAAACAAATCCTGTATTTTAGGATTATTTAATTCTTCAGATTTGGCATTCCCTGGTGATAAGTTGAAAACATATGTTTGTCATATCAGTATCCAATATATTGATGGTTGGGATCTAAAGGATTTCTCTGTCTTCTTCTTTCTTTTTCTGGCTCAGGTTTGCAATGTCTGTAAATCTCTACAGTCCTGACATCAGTATACCAGGCTGATATGGCAGGTTGAATTTTTTAAAGGCTATTTAGAAATTTACACATTCCTGAGGACCTCAGACTAACTCGAGCCACTGTCTGAACTTCCTCCTGTGTCTCCTTTGTACCAGAGGAGGATTTTGTCCTGGTGCCAGCATGAAAGGGCTGTGTCAGCACATCCAGGTACCTGCCTGGAGGAATCCCTAGGTAAAGAGACCTCCTCAATGTCATGTGCTGTAAGAAAATGCAGTCTGAAACTGCCAGTGCACTTGGGGGAACCCAGTGCTGTAAGAAGAAAAAATATAATTCTAAGCTATTGTAATATTTAGACATTGATTTTGATCTCTTGAAGCTACTTGTGAAGAAGGTCACACATTTTCACTGAGTTTTTGATGTACAAAAGTGTAAAAAAGACATGGCCCAGTTTTAAGTGGAAATTCAAGGGTAATTTAAACTGAAAATTTGTCCTCAGTCCTACTGCAAAATCTGTAAGGAAAATGTGTTATGAAGACTAGAAATCCTTTATTTTTAGGGCAAAAATACTGTTTCAGTTTAAACTGGGAATGTTTAAACTCTGGCATGTCAAGGGATAGAGGTGGGAGGGATCTCTGCAGCCCACTGCTCACCTCCCTGGGGCTGTGTTTCTCCTGCTGAATTCCTTATACTGCTGCTCCCTACACCAGGTGCTTCATAAAATTAATTCTTTATTCTGAAATATCAGTGCCTATCATCACTGGGTTTATAATTTGTGCTAAACTGACAACTCAGCTGAGGCTTCTGGGTAATAAATATATTAATATCAGGACAACAAAAATAATAAATATATTAATATCAGGAGAACATCGGAAATCTAGTGCATTTAGCTGGGAAACAACTGGCACTGTAGCTTTGAGAAAGGAAAGGAACTTAATTAGCTTTTTGACAAAATAGTTTTTAAAACTCAATACAGCCCCGGCTTCTTTGCTTATTACCAAAATGCAATGAAAGCACAAAGGAAAATAATTAAAGGCACTGAGCAGTCATTGAAAGTTCCTGCACTTCAGCATTGAGCTCCATTGTCAGTGTTCAGTGAGAGCTGGCTGCTCCCCTCAGTCAGCAAGATGGAGGTCAAGTGGAAATTTCAGTGCTGGATGCTTTCTGAGAATAATTTGCCATTTCTACTGCTCCCAAAGTTTCACATTCTGGCTGCTATGCTTCATTTAAGAGATCAAATCTGTAGCAAAATATTGATATTAATATTTTAGAAAAAGAAATCCAGGGAAACAGAAGGAATAATTTTATTTAATAATGTGATTTATTAAAATTTCTTAAGAAAATCCTGGCTCATCTGTTGCAACTCTCTATCAGTGGAAATCTAGTTATCAACACTTATGTGGGAATCTGACACAGGGATGTTTACTCACAGTGAAGAAATCTGCCAGCAAACAAATGTCCTTATTTTAGTGCTTGACAGTCAAGTTAATGCCTTTTATTAATTCAGAAATGTTCAAATGGAATGTGTAATGTGATTATTTATTGATGTACAAGAGTGTCTATTCAAAATTCATGAAGCATTATTGTTATTGTTATCATCTTTTATTTGCTGACTCTTTTCAGGATGTCTGACATATAAAGACTTACAAATCTCTTCATTAAATGATTTGACCTCCCACCTCTCAGGGGAGAAAAAGCCTCTGCTATTCCAGCAGTGAGGTGACTCAGACACCCAGCTCAGCTAGAAAATGTTGTCTCTGTCTATGGTTTGCACTTTTTCAATCAACACAAATTCCCTAGGATGCTGGATTTTTAGGATTTTCTTCCATAATCTTGGGAAAAAAAGTAGTTATAACTGACTTTTCTCTGCTCCTTCTTGATGTAGAAAATAGCAGGACCAAAAAGTGGGAAGGTGTGGTTGAGATGCTTTTTGCTCTGAAACTGAACCCTCAGAGGATGAGTACTGAGCCCTCCACCTTCTCACTGACATGGGGTGATCTTTCTGTCTGATCTTGAGCTTCCCCTGCATCATTCAGGGCTGCTCTCATTGATTTTCTCCTCTTGCCTAAATTCTTGGTCTAGGATTCACCCATGTTGCCATATTTCACTTTCTATATTGAATAAAAACCCCAAACCCTCCCAGTGGATTTGGAGTCCAGTGGACTTTCAGTGGCCTATTTTCACCTTTTCCCTGCCAACATCTCCCTCTGAATGGTTTGTGTCTCACCCCTCTTGGCTGCCAGCAGACTGAGATGTGCAATTTGTACAGGAGGGAAGGTTCACCACTCCTGGTTTCACACACAAAACTCCCTGAAACCTAAACGACTTCATCTTAAGAACTCAGAATTGGGTATTAGGGGTTGTTTCACCTCAAACTCTCATCTCTCAATTTGCAACCCAGGCAGACATTGTTTTATATAATTTATGTTTTATAGCACCTTTCAAAAGAGAACATTAAAATCATTACTCTTTTCCCTTTAAATGAAAATGTAGGCTGAAGCACTGCCTTCTGCATTAACCCAAAGTGCACGTGGCTCCATCTGTGTCATCAGATGGGGTTTCTTTCTCCACTTCAGTTCAAAGGTCAATATTTGTCCCAGTCTCTTTTACAATTGGCTCTGTTAACTCACCTGTTCCAGATCTTTGCACATAGGGGAAAAAATTCCCAAAAAGAGCACAAGGATTGCTTCCATGTCTACAAATTCTCACCAGTGGAAAAGAATATTTCTCCCCGAAAAGGATGATGTAGAACAGTCTGTATGTTTAATCCTGGCTCCCATTTCTTCCTGCCATGAGTGTTGTATGAATTTTGTCCCTGCTCTACAAGGAGAGTCTCTTGCCCAATGTTATGACGCATTCCAGTCTTTCCTATCTGTCCTCATGGCAATATTAAATACTCTACTTAAAAAAAAAAACAAACTTATGGGCTTCAGCAGAGTAAGGCCAATGTGTCTATTAAATTGTTCTTTGCAATATGAGAGCTAAAGAAATACACTTAGTTCCAATATGAAATTATGATAACTGCTGGAGTGAAGTGCACTTTCAGAGCAGGGAGAAAATGGCCAGAAGAGATACAATCTTTTAAACTGTTTAAAATTAACATATTGTACTAAACCAAAATTAGGCATAATTGTAGCACTTAATATAACCTGTCAAGAGATGTTTTAATGAGCTCCATTCAAATACTGCTGCCAAAGAAGGATTTTTTTTTCCTTTTATATTTCTAAATGTAATTTCAAGCCTTGAAAAATTATTTTTTGAATACTAGTAATATGAATTGTGATGTTTGCAAGGACAATAGTCATCCTATTTTGGCCTAATATGTTTATTCCACATTTTTCCTTCATGGGAACAGATACTAAACAAAAAAATAGTGTAAAAATGCTTTGCAGAACAGGAAAAGTGTTTTCAATTTTCTTTTGCAGTAAAAAACCCTAAATAATTAAGCATACTTGGGGTGGCAAACCCAATAGATCTTGAAATACTAACTGCTTAATGGATTCTTTTCTGACAGGGCAGTAAGCACATAAAGGTCTCTTAAAAACTGGATAAAAATGCTTGGACAAGTAGTGTATAGATCTATTTTTATTATGGAAGCTTCATTAGTGCAAAAAGTGAGACAGCATCATAAATTACTTAAACTGTATTTTTTTTTAGTTATTAATTAAAATTAATTTGGTTAATACAGATGGTTTACTTATTTACTGTGTCTGAGCTATTTTTCCCTCAATATTTGCAGTGAGCTCCCTGCTGGATCCATACATTCCACTTGTTCTTTTCCTGGTCTGTGCATTAGTAGCCCTGCTCTGTTCTGTTTAATTCTGTATTTCAAATGGAATTTTAAAAACATTTTACAGTGGATTCTTTACTGCTGAGGAATTTGCACAGACAAATTTTATAGTCTATTTTCTCCTCATGGGGGTAACCTAAGATAATTTTTATCTTGAACAGCAACTTGGCGTTGGGGAAAACGGGAACGAACCACAGTGAGGTTTTTGTGAGGACTGAATCCAATTTCTGTCTGTTCCATTGGAAGCTGCATACCTGTACCAATAAATCTGCAGCACAGTGGAAAGAAAACAGATGCTGTTGTGCAAATACCAGCACTCCTTAAAAAGGCATTCTAGCAGAATAGAACTATATGAGATTCAAATTGAGTGGACCAGTGGTGGAATCCCTTGTGCAAACAGAGTCTATGAAACTGAGCGAGGTCAAACAGAAGAATCCATTCAGGGCAATATTTAATTAAAGTTTCATCACTGAGCTCCACAAGTTTTGGTAAATAATAAGGAAAGTTTTGCGCTCTCAGGAGTGCAGCGCACACCTTCAGCAGTCAACTTTGCAGCAGAAATAATCTCCACACAAATTACTTTCTAGATATCATTAGGAGAATATTGGGTAGTACATTTGGTACTCTGTGGGAGTCTGCACATCTCCAAGGACAGGAGCTCTTGCTAAGCAGTGGATATTTATGTGGAAACAATCCAATATATCTGATAGTCAAGAGATTTTGTGCCAAGACTTCTCTCTTAAAAGCCAATCTAATGCACAAACATTTTGGCAAGTTTGTTTCTCAAATAAAGGTATTCCCAACAAACAATAGAGATATTTCTGGGCTGCAATGTTTATATATTTATTACAAAGACAAAGTTGAGAAATTATTAAAGGATTTTATTTCCAGTTAGAAGGCCTGTAGCTAAGTCATCTGTCCTGTACCCTATCATAGGTGTATCAAAGGCTTCTCAGCATCAAAGAGTAAGGCTGCAGTAATTTTTTTACCCTGTGTTCTTTGATGTTTAGATTTTGATATTTTCTGTGGCTGACATTTTCCATCAAAAAAGCCTGACACTTTCCATCAAAAAAGGACAGTTGATGAATTTCCAAAGACCTTTAGCTTTCCTTATACCTTTGCAGATGGATACTCCTGCAGAAATTTGCTCAAAATACATTATGAGACCACAGTCAAAAATTTAATGTTGTGCTTAGGGATCCTCTGATATTCATCTGTTCCAATGCTTACAGTTATCTACACAGTTATCTGTTACTTATCTACATAGTTACATAAAAACAAGGAGAAAGGTTTCTGTTATTTGTTGTAGTTTTTAATATTTAAAAATGGAAGTCCACAGCTAGCAGTGTAATTCATTAGCATTTTGTGGTAGTCTCCTACATTTATTTTTCTGAAGTAGCTAAAAAATTTAGGGACTTCATCATGAACTAGATCATTTTTTCCATTAAGCTACAGTCAAACATACCAAAGGTTGGAGTACTCAGTTATTAAATGAATCAGTGTTAACAGAAATGAATAAATACATATCAGAATTATTCCCAGTTCAGGGGGAAATGTCACCAGTTTTAGAATTAACATTTAGAAAGGTGGATCAGAAAAAATGGAGGAAAGTAATGACACATTTGGTATTACGTTCAGCCATCAGACTCCTTAATAACCCTGACAAGGGCTCAAAGACTTAATAAAATAAACATTAAAAATAAGCTTTCAGAAAATGAAAAGGTGTTAACTAATGATGAGGAAAAAAGTTAATCTGCTGGCTTTATGTCCTTAGAGAAGAACTGGCATGAGATCTAAGAATATAAAATAAGTGTTAGTAAGGAACAAAACTGTGAGCTTCAAAAGCACTCTAAAATTATCAGTGTTTATTAGCATGTTTGGGAAGTGCTCATGACCTTAAATTATGAAGAGTTTGCAGGAATAAAAAGCAGAAATGTCTGAAATTCATGTAAGAAAGCATTACTGAGTTTAAGGTTGATATGCTTGGTCTCTGCACCCAGAAGTGCTCTGGTTTGGTTCTGCAGGTGTTTCTCAGCTGGCAGGAAGCATTGCCAGGCCAGGGAAGGTGTGAGGCAGAGTCTGAGCTGTCTTTTGTCTTGGGAAAGAGAAAACAGAGAACAGAATCTTGGAATAATTTAGGTTGGGAAAGTAAAATTAATTTAAAATTATGTGCACTTGTAAAAATATTCTAGTTAACTAAATGGATGATACCATTCTTTTTCGTAAAACTGCTGAACCCAATGTAAAGTTACTTTTCTGGGACAGGGACTGCTCTGATCTGAGCCAGTTTTTTATCACAACTAATGTGTTGCTGTTGCAAAGTTAGATCTCAGTGATTCAAATATTTCTGCTCTACCTTCTGGCATGCAGAGGCTTTATCCCCCCTCCTTTAGTGAGACTGCAGCCCTAGCACAAAAACCTATATCCTTCAGAGGAAGGCAAGAATGCAGATCCTCTTCATACTGCATGGATTCCTGAAAGAGAAAGGGAAACTTGGAAGTGGATATTTAAAATAAACATCTTGGCCTTGATTTAGATTCAGACTTGAATACTTGTACTGCACCAGTATTTTTCCACATGAGAAATACAAACAGCATGACATTATCTGGGGCTCAGGGTGCTGCTCTACTTTCTCTGGATGTACCTGGAGATGGCTGGTAAAAGGTATAAATGTTTTCTGGCTAATTACCCCCCTGTGTCAGCAGGATGGACATTTAGGGAGGCATGGTGCAGGCAGGGCAGTCCCCAGGGTGTGCCTGGCCCAGCACAGGTGACTTTATCCAAACCCAGGTGAATCTTCTACCAAAACCCAAGGTCTCAATGGTAGAAATGCTGTTTATGCCCTCCCCAAAGGCATTATTTGTTGAAAAGCAATTAATAAGTGCAGTCTTCTGCTGCTTGATGTTCATTTTAAAAGAAATAAAGAAATGCTGATAAAGATTAGATACCAGTATATCATGCTTCAGTCAAAGTAAAAGTGTTCTTAATTGAACATCAGCTGTTCACAGGTTGTCCCTGCTGACTTTCCAGCCAGGAATCTGCAATATTTTGTGGCTCTTAAGTTGAATATTAAAAATATAACACTGCTGAGAGGGAAATGCTTTTTTCCCTCCTGATGCCCTCAAGATATGTTTCAAGTCTTCTTTGTAATCTTTGATTTTTTAAAAACCTTGTTGAAGAAGGAATCTATGAGGGGCAGTGTGGTAGGGAAAAAGGGCAAACAACTAGTCAATACTTGTAAACATAAAATTATCCTTCCCTCAGGTTTTCCAAGATATTTTGCATTGGCTTTGTAGAAATTAAGGAAAGCACCTCCAGTACACTGAACAGCATCAGTGTTCACTGCAGTGCTGAGTGCTTTTGAAACTCCTTTCCCATTTCTACTTAGCAGTGACCTTAATTTTCCTTTCCCTGAGTGAGTAAACAGGTTTAAAAATACTTGTTAGAAGCAGCACACAAACCTAGCAGGCTATTTGCCCATTTCCAGCAGGAAGGGGTAGAGAGAGGCAGCCAGACCACCTGCCATTGCTGAAATCACTGGGACTATTAGGCTCATTTTAATTCACTTAAGTTCAGTCCATGTCTGTCTTTCTTTTTCCACCCAGATAAGCAGAGGAAACAGGTGGAGGCTTTTATTGCTGTAATTAGAGGTATCTTAGCAGTGTGTGAGGCAGAGCAGACTGTGGAGGAGGAGGGCATTGCATGCTGGGGGAGGTGAGTACGAGTTCACTGTCCTTGCATAATGTGGAGATTTTAATGGTGTCAACACTGATCAGACTCTGAAATATACAGAAATGGGGTAGGTTTTTTGTTGTGATTGATAAAAAGCGAGCTCCATAGTAGTAAGTCCTCACACTGGCTTGTGAAATACAGCTTTTTTCTCCAGTAACCTTTAAAAAGCTTCAAAGCTGCCCTGGAACCTTGGTCCCTTTGAAGCCCAGCAGCATTTTGGCACAGCCTTCAAGGGTTCCCCTTTTGGCATCCCCTGCAGAGGTGCCAGAAAACACCTCCATTTCATTTGCCTCCTGGGAGTCTCACTGAAGCCAACACAAAAATCTAATCAATGTGTCTGTTGTTCTAATGCATTAAATTACTGAGGTTAAAAAAAAAAAAATAATAAATGAGTGTAACACATTTTTAAAGGCATTAATTTCCCTTGACTTCTCATTTCTTTCACTGTGCTCTTATGGAGGAGGCCCTGTCTGTACAGCATTTGATCTCTTCTGTCACTGTTGTCAATGCTTGACAAATTACACAGAATATTAATAAATTTTTTATGAATTTTAAACAGAACAAGATCATTTTCACAGGAATTTTTAAGAATATGATTGATACCTTTAGTAATTCTATTTTTGAAGTTGGATTTCCTGGGTTTATTCACCCTTCTGGTTTTGTCTGCACACAATAGAGAGGAGATTGCATTTTTAAATCCCATTGAGTTTACAGTTATTCAAAGGAAAGATTTAAAAATCACAGACATTTATTCAGTAGCATTAACAAGTGTTTGTCAAATTAATACTTAGACACAATAAACTTTATGCTACTTTACAGCAATAAAAGCTGTGTGAACTCAAGTTACTGATATTAATACAAATATGACACTAGAAAGAGTGTCTGAAAACTGAAGAGCTTAGTGCTTATTTACTGAATAATGGACTGATTTAGAGACTCATTTTCCCTGATATTTAAGTACCTTTAATGCACTGAAATTCTCAGTGAAGAATGATGGCTGTTGTAACAAAGCAAAACAAAAAAAAAACAGTAACCAGACTGTTACAGATCCTTTTAAGAAAACTAAAAAATCTCTCTTTCTCATTGCCTATAGAAAAAGAACTTTTAAAATAGCTTCATTCGTTCCTTTTCATAACAGGCAACCTTTGCTCAGAAAAACTGATCTATGGAAAAGAAATAATTGGTGTTTAAAAAGGGAAACAACATTTTATTTGACAGATAAAACCATAGACAATATCTTTGTATTATCTAAATATGAATCAGTAAAATATTTGGCATTTCATAGCTTCAAACTCAGGGTAAATATTTTCAGCAGAAAATTTCAGTCTTTCAAGAAAAGACATTCATAAACTTCATCCTGCCCTCCCAGCAATCATACTGATGTCAACTCTGAAATAGAAGAGAAACCAAAATTCTCATTTTCCCAGTAACAGCACCCTGGCCAAGAGAAGCACAGGTAATGATCTTTGATTTTGGAGACTTGGGGTGTGATCCCTCCTTTCCCAGAGGTTTATTTCAGTTTATTTCAGCTTATAGAAGGGAGAACCATCAGCATGAAGGTGCAACACACTGAAACCTTGATGAACCTCATTTCTATAATTTATCAGTTAAAGGAAATGCATTAGTAAAACATTTGCAAATTTTAAACCCAAACCAGCATGTGAAGCAAAGGTAACATGATAGTGTTATTGATTTAGAATCTCTCAGTTGTTTCCCACATATTTTCCAAGGCACTTGTAGTTGGTTTTAGTTTTCTATAATGATATTTTAATTTTACGTTTGTGGTTTTCTGTGTTCCTGCAATAAGTCTTAATAATTTAATCTGTGAACTCTGTGACTTTTACCCACTCTTTACTTCTTGCCTTTCCAGGTTATGTTGTAAAATTCATAAACCTACTAAATTAAAAACAGCTTCATTTGTTTTGCACTCGAGCCAAAGACTTTAAGTGCAACAATTCAATTAATATGAAACATGTTAAATACTTTATTTTACTTTAATGAGTGCCATGTTCCTCCCTCTCTCTCTTGCTCTCTTTCAGCCAAGTGAAACAATTGTTTTCTTCTTTTCAGTTTGAATGTGTGAAGCCATTATTTCTGCTCACACATGCATATTATTTCACAGACACCCCTCTAGTGCATTGCCTTTTGTTTAAGAGGAAAGAAAATAATGTAAGACTCATAAATAAAACTCCATTTCAAACTTTGTCTTGAGGTTTTGCTGGCAGTGGATTAATGCCCTGCCTACCCTGCACTTTTCCCTCACTCCTCTAAGAGCTGATCTTAATCCCAGTTTTGACAACAAGCAAAATGTGTGAATGGTTCCAGATGAGTTCCCACATTTGTAACCTCCATAAAGCTGCCAATCAATTAAAATAGCCAAATCTTCATCTTTCTGCAAAGCCTTGCTCTGAGCTGCTGTGCTGGGAAATGGGAAATCAGCTTTGGGAAATGAGAAATGAGTTTGGGTTTCCCAAATCAACTTTGAGAAATAGGAAATGGGTTTCCTCTGGCATCTTCCTCATCCAATTCCCTCCTTTTCTGGGAGACTCCTACAGGGCTCTAAGCAGAGCAGTTCCCCTGTTTATGTGAGTGTTAAATCCACCTGACCAGTGGTGAAGACTATCCAGAACCTAGAAAGAGACACTTTAGGACAAGTTTTGAGAAACAAGATAATTAATAAAAAGCTTTTCTTTTGTTTCTTCCACTTTTGTTTTTCCTGACTGCTGACTTAAGCAGGCAGACAGCACAGGTCCAGCTCACCTGAGGGGCTTTGCAGGAGATGTCAGTGTGTCCTGGGGGACAGCAGAGTGCCTGAATGCCCCTTCCCCTCCCTATGACATGGATACAACTCCTGGGCCATGGTGTTTATGATTGCAGTGATAAATTACCTATTTTTACAACCAACTTGTTTTATGAATATTTCATTTTATGCAAAGCACTTGTCCTGCTGAAAGCAAAAGTAGCTGTTCCATATTTTTAGCTTTGGTTGCTAAAAGAAAGGTTCACTTGTTTCAAGCACTTGACACAAGGATGCTAATTTATGCCAGTCTTTTAGCTGTGGGATTGATCTGCAAACTTATTTCTTTAGAAAACTTTACCTTGCTTTTAAATGTCAGAAATGTTTTCCATGCTTCCTTTTCACATAGTTCTGCATTTTAATGAGTCACTTCAGCAATTATTGTGGGGTTTCTACATCACTCTTATACATAGAGAAGGTAAAAACTATAAAGGATGAGGAGAGTTAGAAATACACTGTGTGGTTCTTTTCTGAATTTAATTAGCTAAAATGTATTTGTCGTATTTTTTTCTCTTTTTGTGTTTCTTTTTTAAAAGTGTTTGTGGGTTTCTGTGATATACTCACACATCAATTAAAGGAATTAATTAATGAATTAATGCAGTAAGTTTCAAGAAATCAAAATCAGTTTAAAAACTAATAGTTATCACAAAGTATCATTGAATTCTGTCACGATGTGGTGGTGAATAATCAACTTTGGTAACAAAATTGGATATGGATTATCAATAGAGACATGTAAGAGACATGCAGGGGCTCCCACAAACTCTGTCTGTGGAAGAAATTAGTTGGTGCTGAATCTCAAAAACAAATTTGGTCTCATATGGCACAGTAGCTCTTGGTTGTATGGGATATAATGTTAAAGAATGGAAGTTTGACTGTGATTTCCCAGTTTAACATTTCATAACACTTGGATTTGTAGTATTCACATGAGGAAAAAAATTTGGAAGGAGCAATTTGAACCACGTTGTTCATGAGTTAATAACAGCTGCAGCTGGCTGCTGGTGCTGCTCAGCTGGACCATTCTTCCCAAGACTGTCAGTGCTCAAGAGCACAACCTGAGCTGAGGGCAGACATTGCTCCAGGTGCATGCACACAATGATCTGATGGCTCTCAGCCTGTGCCAGGAGCATCCCCTACCCAGAGTTTTTAACCCAAACATTAATCCATGCATCAGGCTTCAAAGAGCCTTATTCCCATTAGTGAGAATCCTTGGCAGATTAAAGGTATTGTTTCATAAATCAGGAGCCTGCCTGGTTTCCAGTTGCATGCCAAAACCTTCCTTCAGCTATTCTCCTTCCAATATCAGTAACCAGGTCTCAGCTCCGTGCCTTGTGATCCCCTGTGTGAGCAGAGCCTCCCAGTTTGTCCATAAAGAAGAGCTAGCTCTTTTTCATGGTTCATTTGGAATCAGCCTCCATTTCAGACTGTATTTGCTCTTCCATTTTCTAACTGAAGGATACATCCAGATATAAAAAGGCAAGAGAGGCAGGAAGCATAAATAATGGACATGTACACATTTGACTCTTGAATCCTTGGTGCACCAGAGGGTTTTTCCATAGATGTGCTTTAAATGAAAATAGAGTTCCTCACGTCCCATCCACATTCTTTGATCAAAGTCTGGAGTTTGGATTGTCCATACATATTAAAAACGTGCCTTCCAAATTTCCTTGCCTTATAGAGAGAATGAATCCTATTACAAAGCTGTACTTCATGTTGGAAATTCCTGTGGCATCTCTCAGAATGACATTTTTCAGAGTTTAACACATCCTAGTTTGATTATACTCTGTTTCCTTTATATACCATCAATAATTTCAGAGCAAATATGCTCCAAAGTCAGATGAAACCTTGATGATAACAACCTTGAAAGACTTCTCTGAACTCTGCCAATCTGAACAAGTACTGATAGGAACAGGTAAAATGTTTATGAAGGATTCACATTTTCAGAGCAGATTCTAAGCCCAGTACTGAATAAATCATTGCAGTTATTTTTTTTAAATGGTATGAGGAGCAGAGTTCTTTATTCCTCCAAAAACTGAGTTGTCTCTTTGGCCCTTGTGGAAGTTACAAACCTGAACTGCAAGGTTAAAAAGACATTAAATAAATGGTGCAAATGTGATGTGCTGAGGAAGGTCAGTGATCATGTTGTGGGGTTTATGTTGGGGGTAGGAAGATGGTTTGGGGGTGAATTTATTCCAGACTCCATATTAACAGAAACAAACCCAGGTTCTTTTCCTTTGGGATTTCAAAGTTTTTCAGAGGTTGTTTTGCCAGTGTCAGTTTCTGATTCACATTCAGTAAGGGAAAGAGAAGAAAGATAAGGGTACACCAAGAGTAAAGAACATGATTCTTATTTCTGTCAAGTGCTGACAGTGGGGGTCCTTTTTAATTTATTTGTTTAACAGTTCTATCTGCATATATTAGCTAGGATATCTGAAGTGATGAACCTTTTTTCTTCTTATCTCACTCTTTAAACTCTCTCCTTGCACTGTCAATGCTTAAACTGTAATTTAAGTTAATTATTGAAGGGAAAAGAGGGATTCAAACCCTTTTATTAAGTATGCTTTATGATTTCTGCTACATTTACCAAAGACAGTCCTATAAACATTCCCATTTTGGCAGTGAAGCAAGTTCTTTTAGTTTTTTTTTATTTCTGCTGGAAGTATTTTTGTTGAATCCTGAATAGGATCAATAAATGTATTTTTAATGCACAGGAGGTTACTTTTTATTTAAGCAGCAGATTCTTAAAATATTTAACATCCATTCCATTCTCTGGTGAAATGCTCTTCTGTTTCTTAGCAGTACATTTTGACCTTGGTATTATTGCAGACAGTATTTCTGTTTTGTCTCCTGGCAAGAACATCCTAAAAAGAGATGGCCACTTATTAAACGTATCTGTTGCTGAAGCATAAAAAGATAATGCTAATATACAGCTGGTTCTGCAGGTCAGATCCTTACAGAATAGCTAATATCAACAATACTGCTTTGAATCGCATCAGAAGAGGGTCTGACACATCCTCTTCAGTGAAATTGCACAGCCCTTGCAAAAAGCCTCTCTGAGGATTCCCCTGGAGGCTCCCAGTGAACACCACATGGGTGGGCTGCTTAAGCTCCTGTTCTGCAAACCCTCACTTGTGCAAATAGTCCCATTGAAGCAGGTTATTTTTATTATTGGGTTTAAGCCTGGATGTCTGATCACACAAATGAAGCAGGCGGGATTGTGCTCTTTAATCTGGAGAAAGAAGAATTATCACAGTATAAAGTCCACAACAGAAACTCCTCTAATCTTTCCCCCACCCTTTCAGTGAAGGTTTTGTTTAGCAGGATGTGATGGATTTGACACTGTTCAGCATCTGGCTCTTTGCTGATGAGCAGAAAGAATCTGAGCTCATTTTTTGTTTGAGCTTTATGTACAGAACACTGCTATTCCCTCCATTCCTTTCCTGCCATCCACTAATTGAGAGTATCAGTTGAGATTCCCAAGTTCAGTTGACTAAACACTGTGGGTTGTTTTTTGTTTGTTTTGTTTTTTGAGATATCTAGAAAGAATAAGTAGAAGAGGAAGCAAATTTACTGCTCTTAAATTCAGCAAAACAGTTGCTAATTTCTGAACTTTGAAGATGATCAGCAGAGCTTTGTAGCCAGAGGGTCTGATGAATTTCAGAAACTACTTCTCTCTCATGAAAAAGTCTGCAAAAGTTTGAGGAAAAAAAAAAAATCTGAACTCTGAACATTCGTACTGTATCCATATAGCCTGACCTTCAAAAATTCACATTAAGCCAAAAATTATACTTCCAAAATTAACAGGTTAGGAGCTCCTCTGCAAAAAAGCTGCAATGCTCTTCTTCCTAGTGTAATAACAAATGGAACTAACAGGACACCACAATTCTCCTGGGACTTGACCCAAGAGCTGCCTGACTGAATTTTTCAGAGACTCCAGGAAGGAAGCACTGAATTGCCTCAAGTCCCTGTGCAGACTGGCAAAGACTTCACTCCTTTAATTCTCTCCTGGAGCTGGTGAGGTGCATTTGTAGTAAAACAGCTTTTGTAGAGAAGCTGCGGCTGTTCCTCTCTTTGCTTTTTTATCTGTGTTGTTTTAGTTTTTAGCTTTAGCATTCATGGTAGATGTGGACTGGGTAATGCGGACTGTGAACTGTTGCTCAGCACTTATCCTAAGCTAGCATGTCCTTGAGTAAATTCCATATTTATCCCTGGAGCAAAGGGTAGTATTAGCTACAGTGGGACCTCCATACAGCTGGTGTCATCCTGCAGGGCCTTTTGACCTCAGAACCTCAGGGATTTTTGCACATCAGTATTTGGTCTGTCTTAGATAAGTATCAGCAGAGTTGCAATATTTGAAGCGTCACTTGAGAAAACACCATGAGAGGAAGGGTTTCCCCCCCCTTTTTATTGTTACTGTTGTCTGCCATTCTTAAAGCTTAAGCAAAGCAATCTTAAATCTCTTTCATGCTCTGATATTTCTGCAAAGTAATCCCTGGATTTTTTCAGCACTACAATAAGCTGTACATCACTTTTCCTGATGATAAGGATGGCTGTGACAGTGTGTTGTAGTAAAAAAGAAATTACATATGTCACAGCTGGATTTACAGTGAGATGGATATTGTACTTCAGTCTGTTGGAGTGGGTACTAAGTTATGAGCATGAAGGTCAATTGATCCCAGAAAAGGATTGTGGAGTCTGGAATGATCTCTTCCAGTCTCAGGTCCTTGCTGTTAATCCCATGTTTTGCGGGGCTACTGGTGCTCTGAAATAGCAATCAATAATTTAAGAAGTTCTTCTGGGCTTTTCTTGCTGTGTCCTGTGTCCAGCAGCCCCAGGGCTGCCCTGTCTGTCAGTGATTATTGCCAGAACCAGGGAAGGAGAGGAGTCCTTCATCTCCTCCATGATGGATATTCTGGATATAGAGTATTCCTTTTAGTCTGTGACACATCCAGACTGAGGAACTGTGCTCAGCAAAGGGAATTTCATTTAATCTGAACATTGGGATGCCTGAATGTGTGCCAGGAAATCTCCTCTGCCTCTTGGTTCTTGACCTGTTTTTAAAAAGCATATTGGTGATGAGAAAATGGTGAGCTCCTTTTCGGCAGTTTTAGCTGTACCCTCAGACATCCCTGCTCCTCCATGAGAGAAATGGCTCCCCTGGCCCCCCTTATTCCTGGTGTGATATGCAATGGGATTTGCCAATTCCAAGTTATTTAGGAGATGAAAGAAGGGTAAAGTTAATATATGCCTTAATTAAATCTTAGCTCTACACACACCCCCAAAATTTTCACATTTTGCTTCCCCTTATATTTTCTCAATAATTTTCTCTTATTTTAACATTTACTTTTCCCATCTTATAATTTTTGAAAAGCAAGGTATTCTTTAATTACCAATTAAGGAGGAAAGTGCAGATTCTGTCAGATTTCTAAGGTTTACTTCACAATCTCTTTCAGTATTGTCATTTTATGTATCCTGATGGAGATAACCTGGTCTATCAAGATTTCAGAGCCTTTTCCAGGCTAAACTCAAGATATAGGATCAATTTTATGCTGTATTCAACTTTTCTTTAATAGCCATTATTTCCCAATAATTTCTTAGAAAATTCAAATAACCTGAGTGTTTCAGCAATTAGTCAATGTAACTAACTGCCTAAAATTAGCTATATCTGCTTATGTGTATTTTTGGCTCACACTCTGATTTTTCCAAAGTTGTTAGAGAAAGCATAGGGAAGGAAAATGGGAAAAAAATCTCATATTGAAAGGAGATTTTCACTGTTCATCAAAGAAGAAACTCCAGAGGTTGTGTCTACTTGCCTTTCCAGTTAACCTGGGTTTACCTCAAAGTTCTCTGTAATTGATAAATAAATAGCAATGCTCCTGGTCTTCAAGGTATTTTCATATGCACATGCATGCAGAATGAAAGTTTTGTGGACAACCTTCAAGCAAGTAAAGAAATCTTTAAAAAACTTTTTTTTTTTTAATTCCTTGGCATATACAGTTTAATAGAGTCAGAGGGGAGGCAGTTCTATTATATCTATATCTGAGGCATACATCATCAAATTATTACATCTATATCTGATGCTTCTTTCCCTGCAACACAATTAAATCTTATTCTTAAAAATAAAATTTTCCCACATTCAAAACCCCAAATATCTGCACTTGGAAGATCTAGATTCTCTTCAGCTTACCTGAACCATTTAATCAGACAAAGATAAGTTATTTAGGAAATTTTAAAGCCCATTACTACAATTCAATTTAAACAAATTTCTAACTGAAATCGTCTTTTTTCAAGCCATGTATTGAAATAGGTTCTGAAAATGGAATATATCCTCCAAAATTATTTGAAATATCTGTCTGATTTAGACTCTGGCAGATCGATTTGACTTCATTAAAAATTTCAGTGATGTCGAAAGAGTTTTCAAGGAAGTAAATGATGTTTTGCTGAAATGTTCTTACAGTTCTCTTGACCTGCTTAAATTGCCAAGGTCTGTAGTGTGAGAGGTGCTTGTGCTGAGTAAAAACAGTGACTCTTGGCTGGTTCCTGAAGGAGTAACGTGATGTAAATAATAATGGGTGTATCAGCTTCAGTTTTATTATAGAATTCCTATTGAGGGTATTGCATTCCACTGCCCCTTCTGTGCCTGCAGTTCCTCCCTGGCCCAGGGAGTTGGCATTGCTGTCCCACTGTAATTTGAGATATGATGAATTATGCAGCCAAGTTTGGAAAACCAGCATTGCTGGAGGGATGCTATGGATGTACCTGCTCCTCTGCCTGCAGCACCCAGCAGTTGCCCAAATTGCTCTCTGCTTCAAAGGTGAAAGAATTCAGTGCTATAATGAGCCTTTCTGCAGGCTGACACCTCTAGCAAAGCCATGCCTCTCCACTGCTGATTTAGTGCTCATTTCTGTGCCTCATTTGAAGGACAGATGTGCTGCTTAATTACTGGAAATGGCACAAGTAGGTCAGCGCCGGACTGCCTCCCAGGCAAGGCTCTGTCACCTCTGCCCTGATGAAAAATTGAGACTTTTGTTTTCCTTTTCAAACTGTACAAGGTATTTTAAAAGAACCTAATTCTGCATTTGGTGGTGTTGCTGAGTGCTTTATAATTACATTTATTTGTGTTATCTAACTTAGATACAATTTGGTAATGCCTTGGACCCTTAAAATGTCTTTTCCCTCTTTCCAGGCTCTCTCAGTAGATATATTCTAAACATAATTTTATATACATTTTTTTGCTAGATGATACAGGCCAGAAATTCTACACACATCACCTCTGCTCTAAAGTGTCTTTTAAAGGTTTCCAGGTACTAATGAACTGAGCTTCTGAGGCAATGAAGAATTATCCTTGTAATCTTACAAGAGCTCAGCCTACTCTCTCAGCGTTTATCTGTGCTGCTGTTGTTCAATATTTATGCCAAAGCCTGGCGTACATTGATTGTGTCTGGATCTGCCTCAGAACTTCAGCAGATTTAGTGCCAAGGGTAATGGAACCAAAGCACGAGGACTCACAGACTGGTTTCACTTTTATAACAGAAGGTGCACCCTCATATTCCCAGGCTGCATCCCCCAGGTATTTGTACAGATGCCCTGCTTGCCAGCATCCCTTTGCACACACATCCCTGGACATGTTTAAAGCCAGGTTGGATGGGGTTTTGGTCAAGTGCAAGGTGTCCTTGCCCATGGCAGGGGCTTGGAATGAGATGATCTTTAGGTCGCTTTCAACCCAAACCATTCTGTGATTCCGTGTCCTTTTCAGGATGGATATGCCATGCTCATGTGCATGGGCACAGCATAAAAACTTGAGAGATCTGATAACTCTAAGTTTAGATATTTTTAAAACATAAAAGATTTCAATATTTAGAAAGTCAAAGAATTACCAACAAGATAAAGAAGCTGTAGCAGTTTATGTTTCTCACAGTGTGTCTGATTTTCCAGAGCCAGATTCAAAGGTTCATTTTTCCGTGGGTATTGTAAATGCAGGCAGCCCGACGAGAGGAGAGAATGATGCATCTGACTACATCTTATCAGAAGGCTAATTTATTGCTTTATAATACTATATTATATTAAAGAATACTACACTATACTATATTAAGGAATACAGAAAGGATATTTACAGAGTGCTAAAAAGATAATAATGAAAACTCACGACTCTTTCCAGAGCCCCAACACAGCTTGGCCCCAATTGGCCAATGAGTGAAAACAGCTGACACCAGAATCCAATGAAACAATCACCTGTGAGTAAACAATCTCCAAACACATTCCACATGAACAAAACACAGGAGAAGTAAATGAGATAAAAATTGTTTTCCTTTTCTCTGAGGCCTCTCTCACTGCCTTTCGGCTTCCTAGGAGAAAAACTAGAAATTTTTTCAGAGAATGTGAATGCCACATGTGGGCATATGCAATTTTGTTTCTCCAATAGATAAATAAATATAAATCTCTGCCCACTAAAAGAAGCCCATATATTGAAAGGAGGGAGAAGTAAGAATTGGTAAAACAGCATTTAAAAGATAGGGTGTTTTTTTGTTAAATGCTGTATTCTGTAGCTGCCTTCTCACTGGGCAGTGCCAGCATATGTCAGGGCCAGCCCCACTGGTGTCCATTGTGCTCAGGCTACATTGAGGAAATTGCTTTCCCTTACAAAAAAACCTCTCTGTCAAGTTGATGTTATGTTAAACAATGAATGTAGATAAAACTTTTGAGCCACCACTTTAGATTCTTCCTCAATGCCAAGAATACTCTCAAGTATTTGAAAGAGATACTCCAAAAATAAGTGTAATCACCTTAGACACACACAGAATATCTTTCTTTTCAGGCAGCATTCCTAAGAGCCATGGCAGGAAACTTCTCTTTCTTTAATTGATCACAAAAACATCTGCCAGAAATGTGAATGTGCTTCTCCCACAAGTGATGGGGAAGGTGCCTTTTAGGCCATGCTGTGGGTGAAGCTTCAAAATCTTGTATTGATATCCAGTCTTGAGATCTCAAATTCAAGCTGAAATTTCATGACTTCTCTTTAAAAAGGGGACAATGTTTCAGGCTTGAATAATTATATATTGTGAACATGTGTTGCATATGATTGTGGTCAAAGTTTGAATTTGATATTATTGGAGGTCGTTTTCAACTTTAATGATTCTATGATTTTATATGACTCATCTTACACATCTGAAAATATGACTCAATATTTGAATATTGGTCATAATTGTGGAAAGTTTAAAATGTGAACAGTCTGCTTTAAAAAATCACACCAGGATTAATCTTCTATAGTGTTTTGACATCAATTTATTAATATGACCAGCTACTGCTCACTGCTGCAAAGCAAATAAACCTTTGAGCAGAAATCTGATTTACCCTTGCAACACCACTGATTATTTCTTATTTATGCTCCTGCTAGCTGCTTCTGTTGTCTGAGCCTTATCTGATCAGGGCTGCAAAAATGTGCATTTAGTGTTATCCTTATCCTGGTCTGTCTTCTTTCCAAATCCTTTCCTATCAGAGATATCTGATTTGCTGGATGTTGTTCCTGTTGCCAAGATTTATTCCCATGCCAGATCCAGCTGGATTTCTATAGATTCTACTCTGTTCATGTTTTCTTATGAGTGTGGAAGCTTCCCATTGGTTTAAATTAATTTTATTTTTATTTGGATCATTAAACTGTCACTGTAGTTAGCCTTTTTGCCCTGTTTTTATTGCATGTGCTCATAAATCAGATTATAAAATCCTTGAAATCTTGCAATGTCTCCTATTTCTCTTTGTTGAATGAACAGAATATTTTCAAATGTTGACCTGAATTCATGTCCCACATTGTTCAACTTTCCTCCAAGCCCTTCCAATGTTTACCAGTGCCTTACAGAGATTTCTTTCCACGTCCAAACCAATGGACCTGCAAAAGGCAGAGAGGGTCTCCAGCACTCCTGCCCTCAGTTGTGTGCATGTCAAAACAGCTTGACTGCTCCCCTACAAACTTATTTTAGCTGCACCATAACTTCCAGACAGAGAAATGAGGCCCCTTCTCCATAAATCTTTATTGTTTATTTCTTGGTGTTTGTCTGAGTTATGCCAAATAATAACTGGTGACCTGCCATCCGAGTTCTCAGGTGCTCCAGGAGATAATCCAACATTTTCTCATCACTGTCAGCATATTTTCTCTGACCATCAGGTTATGATTCATTTCTACATATGAATACAGTCTCAACATCTTCAGAATGCCATTAAAGGACTTTTTACATTTAAGAACTTCTGTTGTAATAGAAATGCTAAAAATAAGTTACCAAACTTAGATAGTTTGAGCTGACTGGAATTCCTGGAAAGGGTGTGATCAAAACTGTGGAAACTGGGCTGGTAAAGGGAAACTACTTGCATGGGGTTGCTTGTGATTAGATGCTCATTTTGAATTTATCCATCAGGCTTTGATTTACACACAAGATTTTCTTACCTTGGCTGCTTTGACTTTCACTTCCAGAGTCCAAGGAGGTGAGGTGCTCACTGGGGAACCACTGCAGTTAAGTGTGCTGTAGATGAAGGCAAGATGGTAATTAGAATGGTAAAGATTTGTCTCTAAGAAAAACCCCCCAAAGCCTCAAAGGATGGTCTTCAGCTTCAGTGTAGAGTGAATTTCGATCCATTAGATGTCAGCAGGGGTTTTTGCTCTGTGAAGTTGATTTGGTGGCCAAGGAATGACTTCACTTGTTGATACATTCATTTTCTCAGTAAATAAACTATTGCACAGAGTGGTAATAAATGCAACAGAGCAGACAAGGGGTAGAAAACCCCATTGGTACTCTTGTGCTGGACTGCACCATACCTTTATAACTGTGTTAGTCAAGCTGCCACCATAGAAGAGAGAAATGGTTTTAACAGCTGCCAGTGCATCAAAATGAATCCCCTGAATATCAGCATTCCATTTCCATCTCTAGAATTCAGGAACCTGGGGGTTTATAATGACACATCTGCAGTTGCACAAGATCTTACTTGGTTTGTAATGGTTTGAGGGCAGCACAAGAGTAAATATCCCATGTGAATGTACTACATTGCTTCAAAACCAATGTACTGATAGCTTGGGTTTCTTTTATTATTCTGTGTTGCAAAAGAACCAAACCTCACCCTAGTACTGGGTAATTTTGTGCTGGCAGTCAAATAGTCCTCTGTAGAATGATGAAAAAAATTAATGAAACTGTAAGCATCATGTTGATATGTTCCCTCTTTGGAAAGTCTCGGGTTTCTTCTAACAGTTTAGGAAATTAAAAGGCACAAAAAGGCACTTCCGTGGTGTGCTATTTCTAATTAGCTCCTATACTGGAGAATCACTTTCTGGGCTGTGGCAGATATATCTCTTGCACATAGTTTGTATCATCCTGACACAGCACACTCTGCTTTAGAGAATTTTGGCAAATATTATGAGAAAAAAGCATGCTGAAAGTTTGCTCACTGACAACCTCCTAGGAGGTTCTGGGTCTTTATATTTAAGCCAAAGTAATGTGCTCTCAATTTTGAATAGTTTTTCACCATTCTGAAAAAAAACCCAAAACCCTGAATATCTGTTTTATTTTCCTAAGCCCATCAAAATGCTGTCTGAAAACCACTCAGGAATGTTCCTGTACATGTAGGTAGATGTTGGAGAGCTGCTGGGCTCTGCCAGTAGCACTGACATTTGGAACAGTGGATTGCCACAAACTGAGATAGGGGACACCCTAAGATTTGCATCACCTGTCCAATTTTATTTTAACATTTTTCAGGCCCATCATTGACTTCTACAATAACTTCTCTCTGCACTGTGGCTCCTCCTCATCCCTTGGACAAGGCAAGCTGGGTGGCAATGCCTAACCTGTGGGTTTGGGGTTGATTTTAACACCTGTGGCCAAAGGGAATGCTCTTGACCTCAGATTTACTGCACAAAACACCAGTTCCCTCTGCTGCAAACACTAGCTTTAAATCACCAATGTCAGCTCAGGTGCACCCAGAGACACACTGTGGTGTATGCAGTGTTAAATTGGGCTATTCTGAGGGATTTTATTCTGCTTTAGAAGCATATTCTGTAAACATTAATTATAAATCTGCATTGATTTGATTGTGCTAACTCATGTGAGACTATTCTAAGTGTAAGGTAGGTGAACTCTGACTCCCCATCAGGATAATTTTTGACCTGTGACTTTGAATGTTGTCAAGTTTAACATAAATTTGCAACCAGAAGCTTAAGCCTCTTATGTTTCACTGAGATTTTGCAACCCTCCTCCCCAGCCCTGTGTTATTAACAACCTGCTAATGAACTGACAGCTACTGCATTTATGTAAATGAGAAGCTTGGTGAACTGAGAGCTAGCCTACCTCAGAAAAAAAATAGAAATTAGCCTTTCCAGTCTGATAATTTATTGCTCTTCTCATCTGGTTGATAGGGAATATACATCTGTATCTATGGTGTAGATAATAATTCATGATGATGCATATCATAATTATGACCTTTTAAGTGTTTTGTATTTCTACATTTAGAAATGTAGAAAGAAAAGAGTCTAAATTGGCATAGATAAATTTCTATTTTAATTCCTACAAATGTAGAAGAAAATAGCCTAAATTGGCACAGACCCTCTAAAGGTGCAAGTTAATCCTTGGTTTTCCAGGCTTTATTCTTGCCTAGGATATACTCTTTATCTATACAAATATATATGCACATACATAGGTACATGTGGTCATCTCTAGGAGAATCAGTTGTAAAGGTCAAAATTAGACCTTTTGGAAAAGTCTATTAAACCTTCTGTATCTATTTTTAGTATCTCACACTCCATAAAATATGCACTAGTTGTAGTCTAGGGAACCAAAAAGGAAAAGACTGACACATTACAAAACATGACCTCAAAATGCATCATATAAAGATAAATAAAAATTGTGGATGGTGAACTTAATGATGAGAAAATGTCAGGGGATGTGATAATATTCTCCAAGGATTTAGAAAAAGAGAGGAAATCACCCATCTGCAGCAGCAACAGACCCAAATTCATGCTTGAAAATTTTCTTGAACATGTGGAAAAACTCCAATGATAAGAATAGTGAAGCACTGTAATGTAGGAAGCTTCTGGAGTGCCCAGTGTTGGATGTCTTTAGGAGCTATTTATGCACCACATATAAGATGTGACACAGTTGTACCCTAACTCATAGGTGGCCTGGAATAGGTGAGAAAGAATTAAGCATTTTGTGTGATACTCTGTTATAAATATTTATTACTTAATGAGAGTTTCTGTTATATTAGGTAATGGTTTCTAAAGTTTATTAGGATTGAATATGGAAAATATTATTCTACTTCCAAATGGGTCTTGAAGACCAGGCCTTTATCTTTCCTGTCTCTTTCTCATCAGTATTAGCTGATACACGTTTTTTGCATTTTACTTGTTTGTTCTTATAGATTTCTATTCCATCAGTGTCTCTAGCAGTAAGTTATTTCACTGTGGGACAGGACAGCCCACTGTTTTTGATATCAGAGCATATAGTCCTTATTGTTGCAAGAATTTGTTAATCTTTGTGCAACAGCGGGAACTATCAATAGAAATGTAATAATAAAAAAAAAAAGTTTAAAATTGTCTTCTCAGCTCCTCAGAGGTAGGATCCTTTATGGTGGGTGTCTTTACTCCCCTCCTCTGAGAGCTGGAGATGGTGAGGATTGTCTCAGCTGACCTTGGGGATGGGGTGGCCCTGGGGGATGCCCAAGGCTCCTCTGGGGTTTTTCCTCACCTGAACTCTGCAGAAACTTCCCTCAGACCCAGAGCAGCAGAATTAGCAGTCCCTAATTATGAGATCAAACGGGATGAGCTGAAGGGAGCTTTTTCCTTTGTTACCGTATTGCCTGATAATTCTGTCTCAGCCTCCTGTAAGCCTGAAGTCTCTTATTCCTGCTAATCGAGCCCCTGGTAAGGGAATAGAACAATGGCAGGGAATTAATGGTGACAAGCAGCAGTGATGTGTTACCGAGAATGGAGCATTTGTCTCTGGTTTATCTCTACCACCAGGGCACACATTTGTGTGTTTGTAACATCTCATTGCCAGACAATTGGAACTATTTATATTCAGTCAGAGTATCTGTGACTTGAGTTTGTTATTAATCATTTCACTCAACTAGAATCTGCTGTTATTTGTCCTTTTTTTGATATATAATGAAATCAGATTTATTATTCATCATTCCTCTCTCTTTTTTCTTAGCTCAAATTTAGTTTGTTTTGCTATTTTTTATTCTTATCATTATATTTCTTGTTCTTATCTTATTTTTCTTTTCCATTTGTAGATAACCCTTCCCATTTCTCATTGTTAGTGATATATAAGCTAAATTAAAATAGAACAAGTTTTGATACATAGTATTAGTATTTGGTCACTATTTCTCTTGTGCAGAGGACTGAAGTTTTGATTTCAATTACCTTAATGGAAGTTTCTATTAATATTTTATTTAAATAATATCTTAAATTAATTTTAAATAGTAAATATTCATTTTATATAATGCTTTTTTTCTATTTGTATATTTATTTAATTTTGGTTCCCATGTAGCTTACTGATATTTAACTTAACCAATTCTGAATCAAAGCTCTTTTTTTTCTATTTTTAGCTTTTTTGAATTGGGCACATCTCACAGAAAACGTGGCCAAATGTTAATTTCTTTTTTGCCAGCATATAATACTATTTTTTCACCAAAGCCTTTTGCACATCTGAGGTGAGATTCAGAACTCATTAATGTCTTGCCTGACATCAGGGACTTTAAATTCAACTAGTAGCAGACAGGATTATTTCAAGATATCTTGTGATGATATCTCCTGTCAGCTACACTAGCAAAAACTGCTTCTTGTTCTGCAAAGAACAGAGAAATGTTATTTTAATCTTCTCTGCTCAAAGCAAAGAATTGGAGCTGACTTCAGCTGTGCTTACAAAATTCATTTCAGAATTAAGAGTTTCCTATTAAAAAGTGGTAACAATTTTGGCAGGAAATTAACTAGTAGAATTCTACTCTGTGACTGGCAGAGATATCACTGAAAAATTAGTTCATGTTAAATGTTGACTATTAGGTTTCTGAAGAGTTTCTGAGTTGTTTGAGTTTTTTGTTTTGGGTTTTTTTTAATTTGGTTTGTTCATTTTTGTTTGTTTGGTTTAATTTTTTCTGGTGAATCTCAAAATGATTGCATATTTTGTTGAAGATTGGAATGGCAGGGATTTAAGCTTGGCTTTTGGCATGTGATGTGATACTTAGTCAAATTTTCATGAAACCTGTAAAAAGTAATTATCTTTGACACCTTTATTTTTTCTGTATCTGCTCTACGATTTAAAAATAGATTCAGAATTGTTTGGAAGGGCAAGGACTGAGATAAGCACACATCATAATTACAGACATTATACTTCCTTAGGAAGTCAAGGTAGGTAAGAGCTTGCTGGAAAAGTGGATATTTTGTTTTTGTGCATATGTGAGTCAGTGTTGGAATGAACTTTTTCACAGTTTTGAGATGCAAATTCCAATTTCTTTTTCCCAAGCCTGTAGCTGATTTTCTGCGTGGCCCAGCCACATTTCCACAGTGTTTGGAAAGCTGCAGCTAAGCTACATGGACGTTAGATCATTAAGAGCAATACAAGTTTTCCATGGTTAATGTGTACCAATGACTGCTAAAAAAAAGGCAAAAACAAAAAATTGCCGTTGAAAGAGCGCAAAGGTGACAAAGTCAAACGTGTAAAAGTTGGGAAACGTTGCACTGATAGCTCTGTGCAAGTTTAATTTGGCTTCCTTGAGTGCACGCATTATGATGGAGTCTTTAATTACCTGATCACACGCTGTTTTCTTCGTGGGGCTCCTGCCTCGCTCCGTGCACTGGATGAATGTGTCTCACTAAATGAGTCGCTATTCAGCGCTTCCTTTTATTCTCATTATTCTATGCACATCCCCATGACTTATTTACTGATCTTCTAATTCTCTTTGTAAATTCAGACTTTTTTTATTTCCTCGTGGCCTTTCCAGTGCCGTGCTTCATTAAAGTACCAATGTGCTTCCCATATATCAGTGTCTTTATCTTCTTAAGGCAGCTGTAAGGTGGCATAAAGTTGATGCAGTTTTTGAGGGGAAATGGAGGCTTCTAATTGTACCAGTATTCATCAATTTTTGAGAATCTGCTTTAAGACCTAAAATCTGTATTTCCCTTTTAAATTTTATATCAATGAGATCTATTCTTCCTTTTGGGTAATCTTCAATATTTCATTTTGTATGAGACCTCATAATAAGGAGGATATTAGCAACCCATTTTTAACTAAGGTTTTAATCACTAGAAATAAAGTATCAAAAAAAGCTTTGGTCTGAGGATTTAGGCTTGTCCCCTTCCCCTCTTAAGACTGAAATGAATAGGCTCAATGTTTGTACATACCAACACCCAGGTGTGATTTGGTGGGTGCATCAGCAGTGCCAGTGGAGGGTCTGTGTTATCAATTTGTCCAAAAGGGGAATTGAGGGACAGAATTTGCCCTGTAATCACTGTGTGCATCCTTATAGGCCCCTTATTTCACCAGGGAGCTCTGCCTGGTCTGGTAAGCAGCCATGGTCTGGGCACACTTTAAACAAGTATGCAGTCTTGCCTTGCCCTTCCTGAGATTCCAAAAACTCTGGCTGAATATTATCCCTTCCATAGCAACATTAGTTGGATTAGCTTTATATTTCAAATAATGTATTGTGTACAGACAGTGTCTTAAGTATCATTCATCTCAATTTCAGCTGGCTTGCATTCCTTTTACTCTATAAATGCCTATAGGAAATATGACTCCAGTGGGTATTTATAGGAAAAGAATTTACAGCCAAGTTAAACCAGAACATATAAACTCATTTTCACCTGAAGATAATTTAGAGAGAGTGATCATTAGCACAATATGCATGTTATTTTATGTATTAATATTTTAATATACTGTGTAATTCAAGTCTGCAGTGAAGTGCACATGATTTTAGATGTCAGAAATAACAAAGTGCTGGAGCCTTACTCATTGCAGGTGCACGCAGGAGTGGAGATATGAAGGTTTTGTCTCTGATAAAATCTCAGCATTGAAATTAATCAGTGCAGTCTTCTCATCGAGCAAGTTGATTTAATGCACTTATGTAAACTGCATTTATCACTGTCTCCATTTTTGTATAACTGGGAAATTGGCTTATTTTGGTGCAGCCCACAATACCCGATTAACCCTCCTAAAGCATCATGGATGGAGATATTCAGGAGAAGTTTTCTGTGTGATTTCCCAAGCTGCTCTGTGCTCACTGCTCTGCAGAAACAGGTTTTGTGTTGGGTGCAGCATAAGTGAGGCAGCCCTGCTGCACAGGCACCCCTGTTTTCCTTTTTCCTGTTTTCCTTTTCCTGTTTTCCTCTGTTCTCCCCTCCTGCTTGCTCAAATTCCTTGGAACACAGGAGAGTCCCAGGCACAATTTTCTTTCTTGAAAGCAAGGGAGGTAACTCCTGGTCTAGTGAAAGTTGTCCCTGCCCATGGAAAGGGAGTTGGGAATGAGAGGATCTTTAAAATCCCTTCCAACACAAACCATCCTGCGAGTCTAGGAATTTTAAACATTTATTTCGCAAAACAAAGCTGTGATCCTTGCATTCACAAGTGGTTTTAATTCAGGAATTTGGCAAATCATTCAGATTCTGCAGTCTAGTTTAAAGTCTTAAACCTTAAAGAGTCCTTTACCTGGAGCTTTACTGGAGGATATGTCACCAAATTTGTGCGGAAGTCATTTGACTGAAATGTCATATCATTATTAACTGATTCCTATCTGCAGAGTGAAATAATGTAGTATAATTCTGTGGGAGATATTTCCCTTGTCACAGGAATTTACGAAATTTTGAAATTGTTTCCAAAGTAGGGGTTTTTGTTTTGGTTTGGTTTGTTTGCTTGTTTGCTTTTTTTGTTTGAAAAGAAAAAATTATTTCTCTAAAACTACAGAAAACCTTCAAACCTGGAAAAATCAAAGTACATACATATACAAGTTACATGCAAAGTAACTTTTTCATGATCTTTTTCTATTTCTTCTAAAATTTTTTTAGAGTACAGCAGCTAAAATGTTTTTGAATATTAAAAAAAAAATCAAACAAAAAATAAGACTGTTCATTGAGAATATGAATTAAAAGTGGCAATTTGGAGGATTTTTGCAATGTGTATTTTAGATCCACTTTTCTTAGAAATTTAATAGTGGTTTTAATTTTTAGTAGATCTGAATTTGTCTAGAAAAGGTTACCTGAAAATTTCTGTTCATCTCTCAAATGCACTCCTGTATTGCAGAGATTGCAGTATGATTTATTTAACATTTCTGAGCCTTTTTGGAGATGCAGAATGCAGGAAAATGTAAAGCACTGGTGCAGAGGGGAGTGACTAGGATGCTGTAGCAGTAGAAGAACAGAAGTGAACATTGCTGTCCTTCCTTCAGCTCAGTGTTTATACAGCAGCCCATCAGTGAGTGAATCACCACTGTGGGGAATAAAGGTGAGAAAAGCTCCTGCTGAGATCTTCTGGCTGCTATAAATTATCAGCAGTGTCAACAAGACCAGGTTCTTTGTCAGGCAATAAACAAGAAACCTTATAAAGGATAAATGACTTGTCCAGAGAGAGCTCCAGGGACATTAAGCCTGAAGGATCAACTTTGAAATTAGCTGCTGTGCATTTGTGCAGTGCCCAGAACCACTGGGTAACATTGCTGCTGCTGCTGTGAGGCAAAGGAGGAAAAACTGAATTGTGCTGTAACCTATGAGCTTGAGCTGCTACCCAGGTTATACAAAAATTAAATGACAGACAAAGACAGTGACCCAATGAGCTTCTCTGGCTCCACTATTTCACTTATCAAATGCAAAATTTGGGCTGTAATGGGGAATGACAAATGACCCTTGAGATTGGCAGTGTTTAGCAGAGGGAATCTGGAATAGTCCTGTAACTGAGCTCATTCACAGACTGTATGACATGATATATCAAATAAAAATATCATTTTGCCAGCAACTTTCCAAATCTTGAAAAGACTTACACCTTTTTTAGACCCTCTAGAATATTTTTCAGGTTAAATGATATGTGCTGCAGTAAATTTATCCCTCTGAAATAATCTGAGTAGAATGAGATCAGCAGCAGAAGATCAAAGAGGGTTTCAATGGCCTGTTAATAGTTTGTGTGTGGATTCATTGGTGTGTATCCCTGTATGTTCAAGTGTCTGACATGGTTACAGTGAACATGATCTTCAACCTGTGTCCCATCTAATCCCCATTATTAACAATAAATAATGGGGATTAGATGGGACACAGATGTTTCTCATTATGTTTCTGAGTATCTCCTGGGAGGAATTCAGATTATCTCCCATGCCTGCTGGAAGCCTCAGGAGATGGTAACTTCTCAACCACCTCTGACATCAAAGCTGCTAAAATTGGCTGCCAGCTGGCAAGAGTTTTCCACTGAGCTGAATTTAGCTTTATTTACTTTGTTTAAAGGGCACATTTCAATACAAATTCATTACTAAGAATGGAGGTTAAGCCTGTGTTTAATGTTTAGAAGTCGTGCTAGTTCAAAGTTTGTCAATGAGGAAGGAAAACATGCAAGGAGAGCAGGCAGACTGCTGTCCAGAATGGAGATGATTGGCAAATGAAAGTGGAAATTTCCAGGAGGGAAAACAGTGGGAAAGACTAATTGCTTTGTTGAATTGGAGCAGACAACCAGTACTGTGTATTTTGACTTCACGTGACTGTGGTAGTGCAAGCTTGTGCTAAAAACAAACAAACAAAATGCAAACCAAACCAAACCCCTCCCTTATCGTCATGATTCTTAGGCAAGTCTACAAGCAAGATCTCTGCATAACTGATGGGATACAGCTTGCCTGGGTCTGAATACTGCACAATATTCTCTCTCTCTCTGAAAGTCATAATCAAAGCATACTTCCCATATCACGCTGGCCTGTGGCTCTACCACCATTTGTTTCCTCAAGTGAAGAATCAATGCCAGGAGAAGAATAAGGCAGAGTATTCAGAGCTAGCCAAAGGAAAAGTTTTAATATCCAATAGAGTGATATGAAACAAGGATTGTGGCAGATCCTGGTGTTGGAGAAATTTCCTGTAGCTGCTCTCTGGCAAAAAGCAAACCAATAATTTCTTCTGAATTTCATAATTTATAATCTCTGAATTCATAATTCTTAATCTTTGCTTAATCAACTCCTCAAATCTTTCCTGATACCCTGAGAAATTATGTCTGTCGTGTTCTTTGATAATTAGTTACTAGCACAACAAAGCATTTGGTGTCTTCTGCTTTTTTTGTTTTCGTTTGGTTTGGTTTTTTTGGGTTTTTTTTTTTTTTTTTTTTTGTTTTTTTTTTTTTTTTTTGTTGGTTAAATGATGTGGATCTAGTGCTGAAACAGAAAAAGGCACCTCAGTAAACAAAGCAGTACAAGCAGCTTGCAGGCACTGTCAGCTGTTCAATGCTGCTGAAGCTCCTGAGCAGAGCCAGGTAGAATGAGGTTGGGAAAATGGATTGGAGCAGCAGAGCAGCCACAGAGAACACAAGGAGTCAGCTGAATATTGAAAGGAGAGTGAAATGTGTTTGCATCCCTGTACTTATGCACAGAAGATAGGGTCGCTGCAAAACTGATGGAAAGGGCAGCCTCCTCTGCACTACCCTTGCAAGAATATAATTTGAATTTTTGCACTGTATTGCCACCTTTTACCCCCTTCATGGTGTGTATTTGCTGAAGTTTGCTTGCTCTCAAGGAGCACAGCTCCTCTATAAGCACGTCCAATTTCAGAGCTTGCTGTGGAAGAGCAAGCTCTGGGAAAATGAATTTCTGAGCCAAGTTCAGAGATGACACCAGCTGTGATATTGTAGCAAATAGACATTAATGATCATAAAGTGTTGGTACTTGTATGTCCAGGAGATTATGCTGCAAGTCTTTTCTGTGGGGAATGAATAGCAGGAGAGCACAGAGCAGTTGAAACTGCCTAGAAGATGATTTGTTTGACTGGAAGGTTGGAGATAACAGCAAATGTATGGTGAGGATGCACCTGTTTATGAATGTGTTGTTATCATTGCTTTGTAAAGCAGCAGCAGCAGCACCTCTCTCTGCCTTATCTCTCCCTGACCTCTGAAGCTCTAAAGATGAGTGTTGTGCCATTTAGTTCAGATCTCTTATCTCTACAACCAGCACCTTCTCAGAGAAAAGTCAGCTTCTTATTGTTTGTATTCCACTATGGAAAAGTTTGTGTAAAGCAGAAAGGAAACTGATCTCTGCAGTGTCTGCTGTTGTTAGGCTGCTGCTCATTCCCTGTATTTAGTGTAATTATTTTAGGGAGAACATACTTGCATATGGCAAAATTCACAGCTTTTATTCAGTTTTTATTGACTGAACTTAAAAATATAATATTTTCTTTAAATGTAGCTTAAACTTATATTTACCAATGCAAAATTTGTACTCTTGAGCTGACCTTATCTACAAGCAAATGTCTGTGAGATATAAAGTCTTTGTGTTTGTTAAGTAAATTCCAAATGAGCTGAACAGACTCTCCCCTATCAATTTGGGTGTACTCCTTTCCCATATGGTCCATTAAGCATGAGTCCCTGGAGGTTTACTCTTTCTGAGTGTCTGTTTTATTGGACACAATTTCCCCATGAGTGGCTTTTGTGCTGAAGGAAACATTGTGTGTGTAAACGAGACGTTTATAAACTACAGCGAGCCTTGAGCAAGGCAATGGCTTCACATAATTACAAATGGGGGAAAATTGATCAGTTAAATCCTGAAGAACAGTTTCTTAGATTTGTGTTGGGCTGCCAGATGTGATTTGGGGTCAGAGTAGAGCTGAAGAGTTTGGGATTAATCTTTGGGCTCTCTCTCTTTCTCTCTCTCTCTTTCTATAATGGAGGCACCAACTTTGCAAACAAAACCGACTCTTCTCCAGTAAGACCAAACCTTACCCTGCTTTGCAAACTGAGATCCATTATTTTCATATAACCATTATTTTTACATAATCACCAGTTCTTTGGCTAATTACATTGAACCAAACCAAATGTAATTTCTTGCAAAATGTTTCTCTCTAGTCCATGCTGTAAACTACTGGCTACATTCAGGAATTTAAAGAGCAGTTATCAGCTTCAGGTTCTTGGCTCTGGATTTGATTTCAAGGGTCCCCAAGTCTCTGATGGTAAAATGTGTCTTAGGAAAATCAAATTCCCTTTATTTAATCTTTACCACGGACCCAGATTTTAGCACTAAACACTAAAAGTGCTTGTTTAGATGGGCACTTGTGAAATGCAGGTTATTGTGGTGGTGTTCACAGGGGTCTTAGGATGAGGGAAGAGACGAGAATGTTGACTCCATGTTTCACAAGGCTTGATTTATTATTTTATTATATATATTATTTTAAAATTATACTAAAGAATAGAAGAAAGGATTTCATCAGAATGTTAGCTAAGAATAGAAAAAGAATGATAACAAAGGCTTGTGACTGACTGAGACAGTCCGGACAGCTGGACTTGGATTGGCCATTAATTAGAAACAACCACATGAGACCAATCACAGATGCACCTGTTGCATTCCACAGCAGCAGATAATCAATGTTTACATTTTGTTCCTGAGGCCTCTCAGCTTCTCAGGAGAAAAAATCCTAAGGAAAGGATTTTTCATAAAAGAAGTCTGTGACAGGTTATGACAGTTTGTCACTCAAAAAAAGGAGCCTGGGTAAGGGGCAAATGTTTGCCAATATGAAGAGTTCAAGTTTCTTCAACAGGAGGTATCTAGTTTCAAAATCAGGAGAGACTGCAACAGATAAGAGTAACAATAGCTGAGTATTCAGTGAGCCTGTGACCACAACTCATCTTCCCACAGGAGTCTGGATACACACCTTTAAAATTTATAATTAGATATGTCTATAAATAGATAATGTCTATAATTATGCAAATTAAGGAAATAGAAAATTTTTCTGGAGGATAGCTCATAATCTGAGGGAAAATATTAGTGGAATTAACTTTTTTTCACAATTTAATGTGATGTTTCCTATTGCAAACACATGACCCTTGTACAGCAGTAGAAGAACCAAAATTAACATAATTTGTCATAATTTTCCTACTGGGTGTCTTGATGGGTTTAATTTCATTTTGTAATATTACCAGGTTTTTTAATAATCTTTATGGAATCATATTAAATAGTGCCTTTGGGGAAATTAGAAGAGAAAATATTTTTGTGAGAGAAGATGTGTTTGAAATATTCTCCAATAGAAATAAATATTTTCTTCAACTCTCTAGGCCTCTTTCCCTTGGCCTGGCTACTGCTTTACACTTTATATGATGAAACAAAATTATCTCTTCTTTTTTCTTCTTTTTTTCCTTTAATTCTTGAAAATGAGCATGTTTTGTGAAAAGAGAGCTGAGGAACATCATGCAGAGAAATCTACTTTGGAAATTCAATGAATTACAACTGAGTTTTTCCATTTCTCTGAACTGCATTTGCATGCTTTAAATGATTTACTGTTCATTAGTTCAGGTTAGAAAAAAACTTTTACTCTGTTGCTGTGAACTGCAGAATTCAATACAAGAAAGGAAAATGTTTCCCTTGCAGAGATGCTGAAAGGACAATTATGGTTCTTCTGAGTTTACATTGGGATATGGCAGCAAGATGCTTTCTTTTAAATCCTTAGTAATTTAAGAGTGTGAGTCTCAGAGAAACATAATGGGCTTGTAGTCTGAAATCACTCTAAATGGGAATTTCAAACATCCCACTGACTGTTTGTGTTAGGCAAAATTGTTCCAGTCTTTGTTGGACCAGACAGGGGATGATAGGAAATAAGCCTGACTGTTACTTTTCTGCATGGCTTCTGCATCCTTTTAGCGGGGGCAAAAAGATAATCTGAATTTCTTTCAGCTAATCCTGGAGTGATCCCTTTTAGACAAAGGGTTGACTCCAGCAGCTCAGTCCAGCCCCAAAATAAAAGGAATTTATATATATTCTTTCTTGAGGTCCATTTAGCAAAGTAAATACTATCACTGCTCTGTAATGATGTGGGTTTTTTTTCACCTGGGGTGGCAGAAAGGACACAGAGACAATGGGGAGAACACCACCACAACTCTGCTGGCATAAGAGCCAGGGAGATAAGATTTGGGAGCAAAGCACCAGTTGATAAGATTTGGGAGCAAAGCAGCTGTCATATGTCTGCTTTCTAAATGCCCAACAAGGAAATCCATTCCACTTATTATTACTCATGAGTGGGAGCTCTGCTTTTCCAATCTCAGTGAGCTCCTCAGAAGGCAGGATCATTTTTAGGGCACCCTAATTTTTAATTAGGGCACTGGCTTCTGCAGCATTTTGCTATGACATAAGCACCTTGTTCCCTAAACCAGGAGTGCTTCCAGGCCAGCTCTGCAGCAGGCAGAAGTGGGCTCAGGTTCTGCTCAGCGTTTCTGCAAATTCCTCTCCGTTCCTTCCCTTCTCCTGAGTATTTGTGCTGCTGTTTTTTATGCAATATTTGAGGCGAGTGCGAGTGCTCCCAGGACAGCAGCTGCCAGCTTTATTAAGTAATTGGAGTGCAGGAGTCATGCCTACAGCTCAGCCTCTGCTGATGGGAATTCAGCAGGGAGAGCTGAACTTTATTCCAAAGTACAGCACAGCCCTTCTCCAGAGGGGCCAATGAATGTGAGAGAAATATGTGAACAGGCAGGTCCCCTGAAACACTCATCACTTATTAATGGTTGAAAGATAAGAGCACTACCTTATGAGACTGCCTCAAGTTGCTAAATACAGATTTTGCATCTGCTTTGGTTATATCAGCTTCATTTTCTTACTTTATAATTTCCTGGATAATGTGAAGAAAGTGGAGAGAAATCTTTTCATGCCAATCATAATTATTTTCTCCAACTATCTGGTATTTTTTCTCCTTCTTTCTTTCTTTCTTTTGCAAATTTTTTTGTTTGGTTGAGGTTTTGTGTTTGTTTTTTTTTTTTTAATGCTAGTGATTTTGAAATTGATATTTTACAGCAAAATGTCATAGCACTAGTTTGGAAAATATTAAAATTCTTCTGCTCATTCTGGTGTTCTTCCTCCATAGTTCATCCTTTTTCTTTCTCTTCCCAAATATTCTACTCATCAAATCTAGTACAGATTTATTGAAAATTTTATTGCCCTGAAACTGTGGCTTTTTTTTTTTTTTAAACTGTTGTTGGAAACCAGCTTCTGTTGGGCTCTCTTTATTACTCAAATATTTAATAGTCCTATCACAGGTGTATGTCTTAGTGAGTAGCATCCCTAAACCTCCTCAGTGTCACCTTATCTCCAAGCATGTACAATTTCTTCATTATTCCTTGGCCACTTGCTGTATTGTGATTAATCCTTCGTGGTCATACATACACTTCATATATTTCATAGACATGAGAGAAATATACAGGGAAATCAAAATTCCTGGAGTAAAACACCAGACAGACAGAAGCATGCAAATACCACTAAATCAGAAGTTTGCTCAAGTAATTGCCTGTTCTCCGTGCTCTGGATCATGCCAAAGTGTCTGGTGAAGGAGGAAAGAGAACATCACAAAATGATTATTTCTTGACTCACCCTGCCTGTCTGACAAGCAGACTCTGTTATTTTCAGAGCAAAACAGTTGAGAACCACTGTGGTGCTGAGTCTGTTCAGTGCTCCACAGCACCCTCCATCCCCTCCTCATCCTTTTTCCCCAGCAAAGTTCCAGGGAAGTTTGTCTGGAGCGCTGCCCTGGTGATGCCTCAGAGCTCAGCGAGGCAGAGCTGTCACAGTGAGGGATTGCACAAACTTTGCAAACTGATTAACGTGCCTGCAACACTGAAAATATTAAACTCTAGTCCTTAGTTAATCATAGAGCCAGGGGAGAAAGGCAGGAACAAGACTGATGTGGTTCAAGCAGCCCCCACAGTGAGTAATGTGCTCAGAGTGGTCTGTGATCAAGGTCACCACTCCCACCCACCCTTTATCCCCCAGATATTTGGGATATCAGCTTTCTCCTGACTCTGAGCTTTCACATTGCCATGTTGACATAAAAACAAGCATCTCTGCAAGACAGGTTCTCTCCTGTTGCTCACCTGCCTGTGAAAATCATGTACTGACAATTGAAGTTTTGGAAGCAGAAGTGAATAATGTACTTGTTAGTGTTTGCATGATACAGTTTTCCCTCGGGGACCTCATGTTCAACTAATCCATTATTTAAAATTCCTGCCAAAAATCAATGGATCCTCCAAGTATAGAATTCTGCCAGAGCATCTCTACATCTGCATAAGTAATTGCTGCTGATCATACCCTGAGCCTTTTGAAGAGGCTCTTTGCTCAGATGATTTCTAGAGGAGCTCATACCAAAAATGTGCTGTCTTGTCATCCCATCAGTATTCTGGAATATCAGCAAATATTGCAATGTTATGAAATAGTCAGTGGTAAAAATACTAACCCTACCTTAGGCTGGTGTGGTTTAGGAGAGTGGCCTCACACAATTTTTAAGATGTGCCTTCACTTTCTCCATCTCTGAGCCTCCAAGCTGACAGGAGCTACACAGGTAAGTTGATTAAAGATCCTGGGAATATTCACCTGAGTGAGAATCATCTTGCACATGGAAAATCAGTATAGGTTAACATAAACCATTGTTTATTAATAGTTCTTTTCCTGTTCTGCTGAAGACTAAAGGATCTTAGCTAAACTACCTCAGTTCAAGAAACTGTTTATGACAGTTCTTCACCATTTAACCAAAATATGAAGTAACTTCCTTTTTTTAGTTAGGAAACAAAAAGGGGCAACAGTGTAACCAACCCAATATTTTGTTTGATTCTCTGTGATTTCCTACCATAATATTGTATTTGAGCTACATTACTTCCTAGATGTTTCACACCTTTACCCTATTTACAATTACTTTAAATGTCCTTTTTGTGTAAAGGAGTGCTTGTACTGTAGATTGATATCCATCAGGATTTGCAATCTACAACGAAAGGGTAGAGCAATAGCAATACAAATATATGGCAACCAGATGCCAGCCAAGCATGAAGGCAGGAAAAGCTGATATGGGGCAGCTCACAGCAGCTCAGCAAGGAACAGCAGAAAACAAATGCAGGGAGATTTTCTAGATGCTTCTAAACTCTTGGAAAGCTTGTATGAGCCCTGTGTTAGCTTATGCACATCCCACAGCGTCCAAAGTCTGAAGTTTTTGATAAGAGTGAGGCTGTAATTGAATACACCTATTTTTTTCCTGCACTGAGATTCTGTCCCTGGGTCACTCTCCTTTGCACCAAAGAAATAGGACAACATTTCCCAAAGTCTGAGAAGAGTGTGAACTATGAACTGTCAGGAAAACACAAAGGGCTGCTGAAGAAGGATTCAGAAATATTCAGACATGATGAAGAGGGAGGTTTATGTAGAAAATGAGGGCAAAAGAGGACAATAAAGAGAAAAGAGTTTTGCAATGTTCTACTTTTACAGTCAGGAAAGATGATACACCCTCATTAAGATATAATTTTTGGAACTTTAATGGTTATCTAGAGAAAGGAAGGAGTAAAATCCTAATTATGTTGGTGCTGATGAATATTTTCCTCTTTAACTTGGTGCAAAGAATATCAGAGGGTGTTAATTCCTTTCTGTATGTAAAATATCATTTTACTAAAGAAATTGAATAAAATTTTAGGTTTTTCATTTACAATTTAAGATTAGAAAGTGCCAAAATATGAGATTATTTATAATTCATTGTTTTTATACTGCTTTGTGAAGGAAGGACAGGAAGACAGAAGAGAGTTCTAGGTGAGATTCTCCAGCTCTTTCCTGCAATTTAAACTTAAGAATTCTGCCTTTAAATTAGCCAGACACATTTCCTCCAGTCCCCTAAAGGAGATGATGTTACAGCTCTCATTATCCTAAGGCTGAAATGATAGAGAATGGTAAATTCATAAGTAGTTGTAGTGAGCAATTTTTTCATTGATTTTCAAATTAAATCATATTAAATAGTAAATATATCAAGCAAGAGGATATAGAAGCATCCTGTTCTATGTGCAGCAGCAGCAGAGGCTGGGTTTGGAAGTGTGCAGGAAGTTTCCTCATGAGGGGAAGCAGAGGGGCAGGCATTGATCCCCCTTCTCTGTGGTGACCTGGGACAGGATCTGAAGGAAAGGCATGAAGCTGGACTTAGTTCAGTGAAATGTAAGGTTGGAATTCAAATGTGTGCTGCTCAGCCCCAAAGTTCCTGAGCAGTCACTTAAAGGCATGTCTCTGTAGGTATTTCCAATATGTACACCTTGCACTCTTCCAAATACACTTGTATTTCTCATTCTGCTGCTGATCAATATGTAAAGTTACACATGTAAGTGTCAGCCATTTGTAATTTATGCTTTGAAAATTATTCACTATAATTTACTTAATGGAGCTGGATGTGGAGTCAGCACTTCAAACCTCTGTTTAATCTGAGACCTCTATTGTTAGTCCAAGCTCATATATACATATTTCACTGCCAATGAAAAGTATATTTGGAGCTGGATATTCCAGTGATGTTAAGCCCTGCTGATTCAATGTCAGCTGAGAATCTAACTTGTGCTTCATATTTTTCATTACTAAACCTTTTGGACTCAAAGGTAGTTCTGTGGGTGCATTTTAAAATGCATTTTTACCAGGTGATTTGGAATGAGCTGTTTAAAATGCAGCTGTTTTGCATTTTCTTGAATCACAGAACCACAGAATAAGCTGGGTTGGAAGGGACCCACAATGATCATTGAGTCCAACTCCCAGCCCTGCACAGGAGTCAGAGAGCCCAAGATTCACAGCATGTGCCCAAGGTTATTTTCCAAATGCTTCTAGAGCTCTGTGAGGCTGGAACCCTTTGTGCCTGACCCATGAGCCAGTTGCTCACCCATCCCATGGTGTGTTTATCCAGCTGTGAGCTGGACATTTTGACCACTATGAGAGACAGCACTGAAAGGTTTACTGACATACAAAAGGCTTCCTCAAGTTTTGGCACACTGTCCCACCACTCATCACTGGTCAGCCTGGTTTTGTCCCTCTCCCCCTCCCAAACTTGTGTAAAACTCCGTGACAAGTAGCATCTCTTGGTCTAGTCAAAGTTTTCAAGACTAAGGAAATTTAAATTCTCTCTGAAGCAAATAAATGTGTGTTTTTCCTTTCCCTGTGGTGGCATTCAGGCAGGTCATCCCATTGTGATAACTCATCACATGTTGGACAGCATCGCTCAGCTGTGAGTGGCTCAGGGCAGGGACACAGGAATGGCACAGGGGCAGGGAGTTGGGGTTGCTCACTGTGTCCAGGGTCAGCACAAAGAAAACTTAAAAATTACCTTCAGAGAATTAAATTAAATCAATTAAAAGTACAGGAGGTATTCGGTATTTGCTGAAAAAGTGAAGTCTTTATGCAAACTGAGAATACTCTTTAAATTAGGGTGCTTGGCTAAAGTAATTAGGTTTTGAGATAATGATACCTTATTATGCTGTATAATCTATAGTTATAATATTATAATATATAATAATATAATATATAATATAATATAATAATACCAGAAACTGCTGGTAGTACCACTCCACGAAAAGATGCTCTCGTTCTGTTACAGAAAATATTGTTTGAAAACAACAAAGAATAGTTATGCTTACTACTTCGTATGAAGAATTTATTTTTGTTTTTAAGTTGAATTATCTGACAGCTATTGGAGTGGATGAACACTGTGAGTCTTTATTCATATTTTTACACATAGGGGACATCAGTTTTCAGTTTTTAATTGTATAAATCTGGTTTAAGCTCAGGGGAGTTCCTCCAGATGTGCTCCATGCTAATACATAAAGTTTGTGGCATTTGCCTATGTAAAATTGCAAGTCTTTCACAATTAACTCCTCCTGCTAAATGATGTGGCCAATCAGCAAACTGCAAGCAGCTGTAATAGAATTTTGAGGGCTGCATTATCAAATTATCAACACATTAAAGTCATTATCAGTTAATTTTAAAGCAATCTGCCAAAAAGACGTGCAGTTACCTTGGAGGAATGAAGAAGCATATTAAAACTGGCAAGCAAACCTATCAGTAAAGCTGGTGATAATCAATCTTGAAGGAGTTTAACAAATGGCTACACCATGAAATGGATGCTGTCATGAGCTGTAAACTTCTTGGTGATGACTGTAGAAGGGTAAGAAAAAGAAATTTTAAAATGCAATTATGATCTAAGAAAATAAGAAAGAATCAGGTGACAAAAATATAGCTTTTATACATTTTGTGTTGGTCAGTACTTTTAAAGAGTAGCTCAATGGAAAAATATTATTCAGAAATACAAAACATGCTGACCAATCACTAAGAGCATTTTAGGGGAAAAAGAAATAACTCTTCAGCTCTGTCAAGATAACTGTATTTTCATTTTCAAATCCAAATTAATGGTTTTCAGCATTTTTCACATATTGTAGTTTTTCACCTTTGTAAATCTTTTGGGTGCTCCAAAACCAGAGCACCAAGCAGAGAAATGTAGTTTGATATTAAATTCCATAAAAACAAAATCAGACAAAAAAAAAAATTTCAAAGAAACATTGTTCAATGAAACAAGAAAGATGTGGCCAAGCCAACCTGAAACTGGCATGCTGCAATTTTGGGTTCCTCATGGTAGCAGGGAGCACTTCGGGGTTAAAGATGGTAACTTGCCAAGCTGGTGATGTAGAAACTGCATTTCCAATTGAAAAAAAAAAAAAAATAAAAACAAGCCACAAAACCTGTAAGTTTTGTTGGAGCATTTCTCACAGCAGGATAGTGAAAAAATGCTGTGAGATTATCAACCCATGAGAAAGGGAATGATAGACACCAAGCAAAGGGGGTGGCAGCCTTTCCAAACCTCAGCTCTACAGATTGTCCTCTAGCAGGAGGAGCTGGAGCAAACCTCATCTGCACCAGCTGGGTTTCTTGAGGATGTTCACTTTTATGGTCATAGTCTTCATTGTGAGGGTTGGTAGGATGTCATAATGTTTAATTTCCTTTTGGCCTTAACATTTTATACTTCTTAATTCCTTTTCCTTCTGTGTGCTGAAACTTCACTGTTTTAATTAAATTCAGCTTGGAAAGCCATTGGTAAGAGAGACTGGGTACATTCTAGCAATTTGTTTTTTGTAGACGGTCTCTGATTTATGCTTTTCTTAGTATCATGTAACAAGCCTCAATATTCTCAAATGCAGACTCAAATACTTGAGAATGAAACATTTAATTCAAATTCAAATAGATTCTGGGGGTTTTTTTATTATTTTCACAAAAAATGTAATATTTCTGAATCACCAATCAAGGAAAAATACAGTCAAAAGTATTGCTTTACACTTATGGACACAGTATAGAAAAGCCAGTTAAACTGACATTTCCCCACATTTTAAAGCTTCCTTTAACATGTTTTATCTTCATGTAGTCATGTGCTGTTGGGCCTAAGAAACCCAAGAGAAATGAAAAAAATTTGGGTAGAGCCAGATTGCCAGATTGAAAAAAAAAAATAGGAATCTTTTTTATAAATCCTAAATTTATTAATGTATTTTAAAAGAAAAAAAAAAAAAAAACAAAACAAAAAAAATAGATGGTGGTGTCTTATCCATGTGGGTACCATTTCCCTGTGTCTGTCTTCAAGGGGTTTACTTTTAAGGCACTGTCCCCTTGTGTGGTGAATTAGCAATATTAATGAATATTGATCTAATCTAAATTGCCCAGGGAAAGCAAAGCTGCTCTGGAGCAGGCTTCTGCTTTGCTTAGCAGGCTTAGGAAAAGATCTGTCATGGGCAATAATGAACATTGCAGGGGAAACCAAAAGGAGCAGGTGCCTAAAAGGCACAGAACATGTGCTTGATTAGAAATGGACAGTTAAAGAAGAAAACAAGCAGATGAACTCAAATAGATGGAATAGCTGATAAAAGATAAGCAAACCCTACATGTTTTCTTAACAGAAGAAGATATATTTTTCTTTTCCACGAGAACAGGTTCAATTTTTTTAAAGCAATGATCATTTTATTACAGACTTTCCAGAAAAGTTCTCTAAGATCCTATAAAGCAGCAGCCAACCGTGATGCACAACTGCAACAGTGTGAATTATTGAATTGCATCTGTCTCTCAGAAACTGCAACATTGACATTTCCTTGCCTTCTAGTTTATAATTAAAGGACAAAGTGACATGTGGTATGGCACTGATCTAGTAGCTGGAAAGTCCTGCTCTGAGGAGTTTTTGTACTGCTGCAGATGAAGAGCACTCTCCACAGAAGTAAGAACAATTTGATCTTTTCATTTAGCTGTGATTATTCCAAATTTCTTCCCAATTTGTGGTCTTCAATTTGTGGATGATCACTCCAACACTCCCAATTTCCTGCAAGTGTCTTATCAGCACTTTCTGAAAAACAAACATTTATCTAGAGTTTCAGCTTTCATCACTTTCAGAAAATGCCTTTCTTGTTGCATCCATCTTGTGTGTGAATGCAAATGGTTTGTGTACTACATTACATGCACATTAGATTTTGTAATGTCATTTTGTACATTTGCTGAGGACTATGCAAATCTCTTAGCTCTTATTTTATATACATAACTTCCTGTAGCTAGACTCATAAAATCATGCCATGGATGAATTACTTTATTTTATTTGAGTAACTGAAGAGACTATTTATTATCATACATTTTATTAAGGCAAAATACCCAGACCAAAACAGTGAAGGGATATTCATTTCTAACCTAAATATTTTCACAATGTTACCTTTCCCATAATAAGTCATTGAAATAACTTGGGGCAGAACATGTTTCTTTGTGAGCTCAGTATTTCTGACCTAACCTTGAATTCTGCAGCAGAATTCAAATACACCAGCAACATAGTCATACTGGGTCATAATATCCAATTGAAAGAGAATAAGAAAAGGTGAAAGTGTAGTAAGTAAAATATTTTTAGACTGTTGAGAGATTTGGAAGTAACCTCAGAATAAATGAATATTTGTCCAAAATAGTGTTCATTCAGTATGGAACTATTGCACAGAAACCATTCTGTCTCTTACCTCTGTCTTGCCATAAAACTGGAAATGTACTACAGGCACAGAAAGTCCCAGATTTTTAGAGACCTGTCAAAATCCTTTCTAGGCACTTTTAATGTGTGCAGTTTGGAGCTGCCAGTAGCTGCTCACATTTCTCTAATGCACAGAAGCTCCCTAGGAAGCCAGATTCCTGTGACCTGCTTTTGTAACCTATTTGGCTGTACTTTGAGGGGATTCCTTTCACCATGCAGAGTCTCAAGCCTGCATTTTCTAGATTAAAATTCTACTTTGCATAAATTGAACCTTTTTAGTAGTGTTCCTAGGAAGGTTTTCAGCAAAGACAGGAACAGCAGTACATGTGTTGGCACTCAAAAATCACCGGAGGAAAAATGTAAAAGTAAGGTAGCAATAGCTAAAAACCTAAGGCTGTAATCAGTTCTCCATATGTGCCCTACTGTTGACGATGCCATGGGAATTTTTGTGTCCATCATGTTGAGAATGCACTTCATAGAGCTTCTGTCTAAAATTCAAGGTTTATTAATATGGAATAATTAAATGAATGCAAGAGGGAAATATCTGATTAGTGATATGAAACTAGAAATCAGAGTCTGACTCACAGAAAATGTTTGGGTGTGAGCAGCTCCTGTTGAAGGCAGAGAGAGCAGAGCATTCAATGGAATTTCACTGGGGGGAGAATTAATTAATGTTCCCAGTTTCCTCTGTCTAAATAAGTCCTATTATGGGAATATTTGTCTTTGATAAAATGCTACCTCAGTTGTTTTCACTTGATAGAAAACTATCAGAATCATGTTTGTGTCTAGAGAGAAACACTCTAAATCAAATAATTGGTCACAAGGATTTGATTGACTTTATTTCAATATCAGTGTGCTCTCAGCTCAAGGAGCAGCTGCCAGTTTGATTCTTAGCCCTTAGACAGCACATGTGGATGTGTGTACTTGGGTAGGTGAAGGTGGAGGGGTGTGGCATCCACATTCTCTGAAAAAATTCCCTCACACAGGGTTTTTCTCCTGGGAAGCTAGAAGGTAGCAGGAGGAAAGGAAAATGATTCTTTTCTCATTTGCTTCTCCTGTGTTTTGCTTTTGTGGAATGTGTTTGGAGATTATTTACCCACAGGTGATTGTTTCATTGGATTCTGGTGTGAGCTGTTCTGACTCTTTGGCCAGTTGGGGCCAAGCTGTGTCGAGACTCTGGAGTCATGAGTTTTCATTATTATCTTTTAGCATTCAGTAAGTATCCTTTCTGTATTCTTTAGTATAGTGTAGTATTCTTTAATATAATATAGTGTAATAAAGTAATAAATTAGCCTTCTGGTAAGATGGAATCAGATGCATCATTCTCTCTCCTGCATTTACAATAGAGGGGGTGTGCAGATGTGTCTGAACAAGCCAGCTCCAGTCCTCACTGATCTCAGCACTGCTGGAAGACAAAACACCTTAATTCTGGTGTGGATCTTGCAAAGAAACCTGCAGGGTTTGCAGAGGTGCACTGGCCCTTGCCCAGTCAGTTCAGTGCCACAGAGACCCACACCTCTGTGCACTGCCCTGCACACACCCACTGATACCAGAGCAAAACTCTGTTCCCACACTGGTTTGCATTCCTCCCACCTCCCAGCTGCAATATTTCACGATGATCAGAATACTTACCGCATCCTCTAGGCCCTGTTTTTCCAACAGCTTTAATTAAACACAAATGAGCCACTGATGTGGCTGCCCTTGGTTTTGATTAAACAATCATGAACAGCCCTGGTGGTATGGGCAGGGCAATAGGAGAGTGTAAGGTACAAAAATCCCAGTCTGGAGCATAATTTTGTCTGAAAGAAATAAACCCAAGAGGTGTTAATGGTACCTGGAATGGGCAAAACAAGAAATGCAAAGAATTCAGTCCCTAGTGAATTGAATCCTGGGCCAGCTCCCCTCCCCTCCCAAATATATATTTAGAGACAACCCTGTGCACATAAATGTGTGTGCATATGCTCCTGAAAGAAAGCACTTTGACAGGAAAGAGAGACAGAAGATATGGAAAGACCACATAAACTACACTTTGAGCATATGGGCAGCCCTCCAACACCGTTAGTCTGTGCACAATGTTGGCACACCTCTGTCTTTGGTGTCCTGATGGCCTCTTGCTGCTATTAGCAGCAAAGTTTACCCTAAATTAGGTCCTTGATTCCTTAAGTTATGAGCAGAAAAAGAGAAAAATTCATTAAAGAAAAAAGAAAAAAAAAAGTAACATTTTATTTTGGAGCTGTTGCTAGATTTCTATTTGTGCTGGCTGCAACAGATTTTGTAATTCCTACTGATCATCTGTGGTGATTACACTAGAAGACACATACTCCTCTGGCATCATAAATTCAAATAGCATTATTTTCATCTCCCTAATACCTATCCTCCTGTCTATTCCCATTGACTTATGCACAGAATCAGCTTTTTGTGCCAGATTGTCTTTTACAGGGTGACAGTGGTAACTAAAATTCAATGTAACATAACAATTTTGAAGAATCGATACTCCAATTAAATTAAAACAGAAGCAGTTTATGACTTTTTCTGATTATAAACGTGGGTAAAACTCAGCTGAAATGAATTTATTGACATCATTTACATTAGGAGAGATTTTGGCCTTGATTTGCAATCCTGGAAAGAAATGTGGCACTATATTGTTCTTCCTCCTTGCAGTGACAGAAGCTTTCACAATAAAAATCTGTTTTAATTTATGACTTGCCATAAAAGACAGGGCATGACAGGGTTCTCTAGTACCACAGCCACTTGCCAGGGACAGAGCAACTATTCATTATGCCTTCTATTGTGGAGTCACTTATCATGTTTCTTACCCCACTGGTCTATCTCATTATTCTCCAGGAAAGCCATTTTAGGGACTGCCAGCAACTTAAATTATAAATGGGTTTATGCCACTTTTGGTTGTGAGCAAGGAGACAGACTTTTGTGAATTAGGAACATGGGGTTGTGCTGCTTGGTAATGTGATGTGACATTGTGCCTCATCCAAACAATAAAATATCCTTCTGAGGAGAAATATGAAGTGGCATCTTTATATGTATTTGTTTCCTCAGATGAATTCATGCAGCCAGAAAGACATAACCAAATAATCTGGATCTATAAAGTGTCTTAGCATTTCATTTCATTATTTAATTTCTTTCATTTTTTTTTTTTTCCTTTTGGTGAATAACAGAAAAGGTCTTGTTGTAGAAAATTTGGGCTTGGAAGGTCCCATGGATTACAGTTTAGCTCAGGATGAGAATGAGGAATTATCATTGCACAGCAAAAGGGAACTGGAGCGATGCATTGGAGTGAGTGGCATTATTGTGAATTAGCAGCAAAGAGTGACATCTGCTCTCCAGCCTGAGCAGTCTGGCAGCTGCTCCTGGCCTGCCCTGGTGCCAGCACTCAGGGCTGGGTGGTGCCACCCTGGCTGCTTGAGGAGCATCTTGAGATGAGCTGTCTTGTGTTTGAGGGTTCCCCGATGAAGGCAGGAATGAAGAATCTGACTCCGTGTTCTCAGAAGGCTAATTTATTACTTTATGATACTATGTTGTATTAAATAATACTATACTAAACTACACTAAAGAATACAGAAAGGATACAGACAGAAGGCTAAAAAGATAATAATAAAAACTTGTGACTCCTTCAGTCACAGCTTGACCGTGAGTCAAAACAATTCACGTGAAACCAATGAAATAGCCACCTGTTGGATAAACAATCTCCAAACACATTCCAAAGCAGCAAAACACAGGAGAAGCGAATCAGATAACTATTGTTTTCCTTTTTCTCTGAGGCTTCTTAGATTCCCAGGAGAGAAATCCTGGGCAAAGGGATTTTTCCAGAAAATGTGGCGGTGACAGAGGTGAAAACGTGAAAGGAGAAACTTGAGAAGGAAAAGAGTGAAATCTCCACGTGGTCCTTGAAACCCAAAGCAGGGTGGGCTGGGTGTGCTGCAGTGCCCCTCCAATTGCAGGGCAGGGCAGGGAGGTGGCTCCAGGTTCAAACATCTCATTGGGGGTCTCTGGGCTTTGCTCTGACTCTGAATCCTCACTGCACGTTGAGTACTTGGGTATTTTTTCTGATCTCTTTTGCAGAAACAATACTGAGGTCACAGAGCTCTCCTGGGTTGCTGAATAACTGGCACTTAGAATAAGGGATATGTTCAATTCATTTACAGCTGTGGGAATAGAAAATGATTTTTAGTCTGCTGGTAATTTTAAAAATGTGATTAAATATAGTTTTGAGGCTAAGAGAATGTTAGTTTAGCAATAAGTGCATTTCTTACCCGATGTCTTGAAAATCTTGAAAGACTTGAAAGCCCCATATAACCTCAAAAGAAAAGAAGGAAAGTGTATTTTAAATTGAGTAATATATATCAACCAAAATAATTCACTCAAGACATATTTATCAAAAACTTTGTGTTAGATCTGCATTTTCTGTTTTGGCAGGCAAATTTTCTTCTTTGTTCTCTTCCAAACAGAAAACTGTCTCTGATTACAAATTTCTGTATTTATCAATCTCTGTATTTTGCATGTCAATTCTGACAACTTTAGGACATCAAAATGTTGTTCCAATAATTGCATGCCATCTTTTAAATCTAACATCAGTTGTGCTAACAAATTGATTTAATATATTACAGTGACATCAGAATAATAAATTCACCTTCAAATGCTGCTTTATATTTATAGCGTGTGGTTTACTAAAAACAAGAAGCTTATTGTAACAAACTTGTTTTATGAAAAATCCTTTCTTTAAGGATTTTTTCTCCTGAGAAGCTGAAGCCTCAAGAACAAAATGTAAACAATGGTTATCTGCTGCTGTGGAATGCAACAGGTGGATCTGTGATTGGTCTCATGTAGTTGTTTCTAATTAATGACCAATCACAGTCAGCTGTCCAGTCAGTCACAAGCCTTTGCTATCATTCTTTTTCTATTCTTAGCCAGCCTTCTGATGAAATCCTTTCTTCTATTCTTTAGTATAGTTTTAATATAATATATATCATAAAATGATAAATCAAGCCTTCTGAAACATAGGGTCAACATTCTTGTCTCTTCCCTTATCCTAAGACCCCTGCAAACACCACCACAGCTTATAATATTAGGAAATATAGAATATCATTTTCTTCTCAAACTGTAAAAAGCAATTCTGCTGCCATATTTTTTGAGGTTGAACTGCTCTTGACTAGTTTCATATTAATTTCTTCCCAATGAAATCAGTTACATTGTCATTGATTGAAGATACTGTCCAAAACCTGTCCCCTTTTTCAACCAGATCCCTGTAAAATTAGAAGATTGACTGCCTGGGCTTTTTCTAATGGACATCTCAAGGAAAGCAAGCTCAATGACTGCAGCATGCTTGATGGACTGCACTAGGAAAGTATTGCTGTTGGCTTTCTTTTTTCCTCCCTAGCTGTCTGATTTTGGCTCCTGCTGGAGTCTACTGGACCAACAGATCCACTGGGCTGTCCTCATACATCCATTTTTATGGGCAGTCTCTGCACAAATCCACCTCTGAACTCCATCAGCTAACCATGCTACCAAATAGAGAAGCTGAAAATATTAAGAGACTCATAGGTCCCCTTCTCTGTGCTTCCTTAAGTGCCTGTGCTGACACTGGGAGCTGGAAAAGTGCCTGCCTGCAATGTCAAACATCCACATGGTGGTAGAAGACATGTTTTGAGGCAGGAGTTTGGGTTATAGCTCTGAAATCTTAGCATGACATTCCTCTCTCCTCAGATTTATAGTTTGCAGCTCTGGTGAAGGCAGTGTGGTTGCAATGCTAAAGGCTCTCAAAAAGCTTTTAGCAGCTTGAATTCTGAAGCCAATTTATTCCTGAGTTGAGCCCTGAGTTAGTAATAAAGAAAAAAAAAATAATGGTTGATTGAGTGAGCATATTGGGCTGTACAAGTGACTTAATTTTCATCACACTTCACTAATGGCAAAATTACATGTTGGAGGTACAAACAGCCTGGGGGAAAAGGAGTGTCTGTTTCTAATATTGCTGTTAGAAAGTTATTCTGGGACTCTCTGCACATTGAAAGCTGATTACATTTCAGCGTGGTACCACAAGCTGCCCTGATTGCAAATTCATACATTTTCCCTACACAAAACAAATAAAGACTCCTACTTTCACAGTTGTTGAGAATCCAGGCATTTTGCCCACTCCTGCTCCACACTATGAAGCAAAATGCTTCGACTCTTTCAGTGAGAGATGCCAGCCCAGTCTGTGTGCTTCAGAGTTTCTTTATCTGTTTTTCCTCCTGAGAAAAATTTGTTATGAAATCATTGGAGTAGAGTCCAGGAGACTGGATTTGAAATTTTAGCTATGTCACAGGCTTGTCAAGGAATGTTCAGGGAAATTTTGGTCCCTGTGTCTGCCTTTTGTCTCTTTGGTAGAGCTGCTGGAGACTTTAGGACTAACTTTATTTTAAAATGCTTATTAATATCAATTTTTGATGACAGCTGTTAGTAATTTTGACATACTAACTAATTTTCTAGACTTTCAAAACTGAAAAGAATGTGAGGGTTTTTTTAATTCTTTGGGAAATTCTGACAGCACTCACATTTGCAAATTTTAAAGGACAAGGAAATGTCCCTGTTCACTGGAAATGTATTGACTGTCAACACTTTGCAATGTGGTTTTGCTTATGTTCTTGAAGTTTTAAGCAAGGCAGTGTCAGGTGGCTGGCACATGCTAGAACGCAATGACAGCAGGCAGTTTGTGTGGGGTTGCTCTGGTTTTGGATGCTAAAAGTGATTAGGAGCACAGATGGAGTCCAGTCTGTGAGAACTGGCTTCAATGGCAAGGAGTAACTCTGGACACATTTAATTTACCAGTGAAAATGTAGTGCTGTTTTTTTTTTTTTTTTCCACTGCAAATAATTTATTTTTAATTCTTGAGTTACAATCAAAAAGAGCAGAATAGTAAATGTAATTTCAGCTAAATTGAATAAAGAATTTCTGCTGGTCCAAATGGCACTACTCTCAATTTTCTGCTCATAAAATTTGGAAGAATTTAAACTTTCAATTCCAATTTCTTCCCTTAAGTTAAAAAAAAAATCAAAACCTCAAAAACTATTGATGAAGTGATGGAGTTTGAGTGACTTAAACTGACAACTGAAATGACCCCACCTGTCCATACAAAACCTTGCCTGCAGTGCCAGCAAATATTCCATATCCCACCTTGTCTGAGAAATTGTGTGACTCAAACTTTATTTTCAATTTAGAAAAAACAATTATTAATATGTTAAATTAATATAAATATTATTAATAATAAATATTTAAATTAATAATTATTAATAATTTGTTTTAATTGGTAGTGGTTTTAAAGTTCAAGTTCTCTGAGTCCTTGAGCTGAGTTTCCTTGAATACTTCAGTGGAAACACTTCAGGATGCCCTCACAGTTTTAAAGCAAGCTGAGGGCACAAATACGAATATGAAAATATTCTGTTAATTTTTATGGATAAGAAGTTATTAAAAATTCCCAAGCATTAGCAATCAGACTGATAAATAGACACTTGATTATTAAATTTTGATTACATATTAAGCACATACTTGGAATTATGTATCCTCTCAGTAAAGGCAAAAGAGAATCACATAATATTAAACTAAACAATATACTTAACAGAACAATTAATTAGAAAATTTTCAAAGTCTTCTAAGCATATTCTTGTCACATAATTTGGCTTTTTTTCAATATCAGCTATATTCTGAGTAGTTCCTCTTCTCCACTGGTATTTGTCTCCCAAGGCAAATGTAGGAAGCTTCTCCATACATTTGGTTACTAAATAAATTGAGTTCTTTTCAGCTAAATACTTTTTTTTTTTTTTTTTGCAAGGCAAGCACAACATCATGTCCAGTTTTCTAATTTTTAATTTCTGAAGTATCTTCAGGCCAAGATGTGGAATGCACAGCTTCTCTTTTCCAGGTCATCCTTCTAGAAAATAATTTTTTAAGTTTTCCGGAGTTGTGCTCAATCTCCCTGGAGGAGTTTCAGACAAGCAGAAAACCTATAGGGCAGGAGGAATCTCTTTCCTAGGAAGGTGTTTGGGGTGACAGTAGCAAAATGACCCATCTTACAGAACACCACTCAACAGGATTTTGATCTTAACTTTGAAGCGTGACTTTAAAGCAAAAACCTTATACAATACATGAGTATTGTATTCCCTGAACCTTTAAATAATGGAAACTTTAAATCTGGCATTTGGGCAGTTGTCACAGAGGACAGTAATGAGCCCCTTATTTAACTTGAATGGCTGAATAGTCACTGCCCTCATTCTGCCTATTAGCTCCAAGGGAAATATTTTTACCTTAGCTCATTTTCTGCTAAACTGCAATTTGAAGTGTTTTTTGGTTAAACTGTAATTCTCTGAATGTCAAAATACATCAGGACTAGGAGGAAAAAGAAGACATAAAGTGATGAAATAATTTCACTTGAAATCAGGAACAAAAATATACAGTAAATGTTTTAGCTACATTTCAGCAATAGCACAAACCCACGAGGGGCATCAGGGTCTGAGGAAAATGTACACAATTAAAGCCAAGAGCCTGAGGCAGTGGTTGCCTAAGCACCACGAGGCTGCACATTGAGATAGTTCAGAGGTTTGGGGCAAGATTTTCATCAGAAAAATGTCAGTTCATTGGGGCTGAAACTTTTCACATGAATGTATTGGTCTTGAGGTAATTTCCACTGGGAGAGGTGTCTAATCTCAAATGCAGAATTTTTGTAGAAAGGAGAATACATTAACTACCTCAAACATCTGAATATTGGGGAGTGTTTTGCAGATTCATATAATCTGAATGCAGCTGTAAACACTGTTGGAGCTCGGACAAATGCACTCTGCAGTGTCTTGCTTTTGTAACCTGGGTGCTGAGGCATCTCAGGCACTGGAGGATTTTGCTCATGGAGGCTTTTGGCTGGTAGCTGAAACAGTGATTTGGAGGAGTGGAAGTAAAAAGAACTGAAGCCTGGGAGCAGGGAGGAACAGTTGAATCTCAACTAAAAGAAAACATGAGTGGAACCAGAGTAGGGTCAGACCCACCCCAACAACAGAAGAACCAAAAGTGGAAATGACTGAATATTTGTCATGGAAATGAACATGCAGTGTGATCTTTTTTGAGTGATCTCACAAGGGTTTCATCTTCATTTTAAATGACCTCTGAAATGAATAAGAAACATGTAAACAAGATTATGAAACTATATATTATTTAAAAGAGGATGTATTTTTCTACATATTTGCTAACAGACTTCAGGGCCTTCTATTTTGAACTTTTGTGTATAGGAATCAAATAGTCTCTCTAGTGGAAAACTTTTAGTATACATATAGAACAAAGTATTTCAGGGACTTGTGCAGGAAATTATTTTATTGAGTAGAAAACCAACACAACAAGGCTCCATTTCAACCTTGCTTGCTTTCAGTGCTACTGTGTGCAAGAGACCAAGACCCTGTGACTTTAACTATGATTTCAAGTGACACTGGGCATGTGGTGCTGAAAATTAGGTGTTTTGCAGGTCACTTGATCCCCCAAAGACTCACAACTTCCTTGTAGCATTTGTTGTTACATTTCTGTGTTTTTCCCATCGCACTCAATGATCCATCACCACATGAGATTTAATGTATTTTTACAGACTGTATTTGTTGAGAGTTGTTTGTTGTTGTTGTACACCATGTATTTCTGACCCCTTGGCTTTCCCAGCTCTGTGCTGTGGTGGCTCTGGGATCAAGCTGTGTTTGAGGAAAAACACCACACAGATAACCCAAGCTGCCTTCCATCATGTCAGGATAACCTGGGAAGAAGTGACAATTTCTTAGGTTTAATTAACCCTAATTGTGACTCTTCCCTCCTCTTTTCAACCTCATCTCTCAATGGATAATATGTTTATAAGATAACAAACACCATCTATGGAATGGTCTATGTCAATAATGACCATGAAGCATCACAGTTAATTAACTTTTAACAGTGGCATTTACCTCTTGGTAAGTAACTCACAGATTTTCAGCCTATACATGCACAGTTAATATATTTCTGTAAATAAAAAATGGCCTCTGCACTTATACTATTCTATTTAGAAAAAGTTCTACCCCCACCAGATTAACTTAAGATTCATTCCTCTGCTGAGGAAAACAACCCATATCTTGAAATTAAATGAAAATATCCTTGTTAAACACTGATAGCAAGGACAGAACTGATAGCTGGCAGGAAAAACCAGATGGATATTACCAGTGATAGCTGGTATAAACGCAAAATACAAAATTTGCACGACTCTTCCAATTGCATTACTGATGAAAATTTTAAATAGCAATTATTAAACTTCTCTTAGAAGTGCACAAGTATTTTTTTTCTCATTCATCCTCACATGATGACTCCTTGTTAAGGAGCCTGTAATGCACTTTTTACTTATCCTGTGGTTTGTACCTGGCTGGGCAGCAGCCCTTTATTCTGTTATGGATAATCTTTAGTCAGAATTCCCAGATAATCAGCTCTCACTGCCTAGCTGATTGCATTGATCCTGCAATCAGTTTGAGGTTTTTCTGCTGCACAGCTATAATGGGGGAGTGAAGCATCCCTGGATTTTGGATCTGTGTGTTGTATCCTTGGACACATTTCCATGCATGCCTACCCGCTCCTTCATCCACCCACTCACACATGTCTGCATGTGACCAAAAGCCTCTTTTATGTCTGATTAGATCAGGCAGAGAACTAATACATTTTCTTGTGGTGCTGCCTATCTGTTATTTGCCTTTGAATGAGTGTGCTTCCTGTAAGATTTTTTGCCAACAGCCTTGAGAAGCACAGGACTTCAGGTTTGCTGCTCACATCCAGAATGTTCTCCCAGGGCTCTGCATTGGCAGGCAGTCTGCATTCAGCTCTGAGCAAAGGGCAGCATATATTTGCTTTTTTTCCCCCAGAAGCAGAGCAGAGATCAAATTATAGCCAATTTCCAGTTTATTTGGTTGTCCCCTAGGGAAACCCAGCTGAGCTCCTGTTTCTGAGCAAACTCTGCCTTCTCCCTGCCCCTCCAAACAGGAGCCAGAGGCTCAGAGTCATTTGCCTCTCATGGAGATTTCTGCTTCTTTATTCCCCTATTATCTACATATATGGAGTCACAAGTGGCCCTCAGTTTTTACACTCACTGAGTTGTTTTTCAGACCTTAAAAACCCTGAGACACAGGAGGAATTGAGAGGGTGCTTTCAGGATCTGTGGGAGTAGCTGCAGTTCTGCAGCTCAGCTTCCTCCAGCATCTGTGGAGCAAATTCTTTGCCCACCCTCAGGAGATAAAACACCTTCCTGACACCCAGACCTTGTAGCTCCTATGGGACACAGCTGGTTCTGTGATGTGTGCTTTGAGAAGGATTTTTTCTTTAATATCCATTTAATGAAAAGCATCAACTTAAATGAAGTCTCCCTTCAAGCCTGCTGCACAGACTTAATAGTGGCTGCTGTCTTCCATTTGCTTAATTTGCTCTTAACTTGCCCAAATCTTTTGCAGTTTGCTTACATGGAAGTAGTGGAACTCATCCTCTTTGAAGCGCAAGGCTGCTTTGTGTTACATGCAAATTCCTCTTTATTTAATTATTTAGTTCTTATTTCATTTTTAGTATTGTGTCTGTGCTGCCTGTCATGTGCCTAATCCTTATTTTTCAAATTTGTTATTTAAAGAAAAGGAATCTGGAAAAAGAACTTCTGTTACTTTACTGGATTTAAAACACATTTTGTATTTGGAAACAGCCCATGTAAAAGTGTATCCACATGCTATTCTTTAATACAATTTCTTTTCCTCCACTCTTGATGTGAACAAGTTTCTCTTACTAAGGTCTCTGTACATGGCAGCTCAGCTGTTGTCAGAAAATAAAACATTGAATCATTTCATGTGGAGGAAAAAAAATAGATGTTCAATGTTCCATGGACTTCAAAAAACCTGGGTGAAGAATAGACCAGACTTTGTTCTGACCAAGCTATAAAAGTCCTTAAATTAAATACTTAGTTGAGCATCTTCTAAGCTGGTATCTTAAACTAGAACCATGGCATATACATCCATTAAAAGTTGAGTAGAATATCTTGTGTTTAAATACATCAGGCTCTGAAGACCTGTCCATGCTCAACTTCTGTTTCTAAGGTGTAAAAGCAGATCCATCTCCATGGGCTTTTCTTTGGTCAACTCAAGTGTATTGGCTAAAGTCTGCATGTAGGACACAACTGCCACTAATAGATTGATTACAAAAAAAATCCCCATTATTTAGTTTTCTGTTCCCCCAATTATTTAAGATTTAACAAGTTCTATCAGGTAGAAACAGTTTACCCTAATTATTTTAGATCTGACAAGTACTGTAAGCAACAAAGTTGTCTGAATAAAATGATGAGGCATGTACATGTTCGTGTTCCCTGCTGAGGGAACCTGAGTCACTGCAGGCTGAAGTGCACTAATTAATCCCAGCCACAGGTTTGTCCTCTCAATCAGCAGCCCCTTAGATAAGCTGTCTGTTTGATCTACAGCTGCCTGGTGGGAAATACCCAGGTTGTGCAAGTTTTATGGTTCTGACTCCCTAGGCCAGCTCCAAAGTTATTTCAAGGACAGGAGCTGATCTGTTGTGCAGAGCAATAGCCGTGTGTGTGCTCTAGGGCAAATCCCATCAGGTAACTGCAGCAGAAGGCTGGAGTCAGCATCCAAAGGATGAGGAGAAATGTGCCATCAGCTTGGCATGCTGCACATTCCATCCCTGAACCACACAAAATCCCTCTCATGATGTTGGCATTTCTGAAACATGGCGAAGGGAGTTTGTATTCTCATGACTGTCACAGAAAGTGTTCTGAAACTGTCCGAAAATGCATTTTAAATTACTGCTATAAAATATATACCTGTGTGTAAACATCACACACAGTATGAGCCAGGCCTGAGGAGCCTCAGTAACCCTTTAGTTATTTAACACTAATAACCCTGTTGTTTCCTAGCATAAAAGTAACAGCACAATTTCTCTGGCCAAAGAGATGCATGTCTCTGATCACGACATGCCAGCAGGGGAGTCAGAAGGGCACATAATTTGTGTGGGAGTGGAGAGGCCCAGCTGAGATACTGAACTTGAGCAGGGTTTAGGTGTGTCAGTCTGCCTGTCTATTTTGTTCTCCTCTCCAGTTTTCTCCTGTTTCTCCTGGGCATCATTATTCCCCTTCATTTCTGTCAGTGGCTTCATGGAAGAGTGCCCTCAGCCTGGGATAAGGCACACAGAGAAGCAGTCTGTCTCCCCTGTTTACCCAGGCTGAGACAAGAGGCCAGACCCTGCACCTGCTTAAACTCACCCTGTAGAAACTGAAGCCATAAACTAAAGTGAAATTGAAGAGGGGAAATGGAGAATGTTTCTCTGAAATCTCAGTTGTGGCTCTCTCCCTCCTCAGGATTCATTAATGGAATCTGAGTGTGTCACTTTACTCCAAGCCCTAGCTGCCACCAAGAGACCAAGGCACAAGAGCACTGGGATTAACCTGTATCCTTTAATACTTTAATACCATCCTATTAGCACAGTGCTTAAACATGCTGGGAAATTTAAGGATGATTCAAATTGCACACTTCAAGACTTTTGGCACTTGGGATGAAAATAGAGTTTTTGACTGATGGAGCACAATTCTTATCCCAGCTGCACCTTTGTGACTTGCACACCCTGGTAATGTGATGGAGGGGGCTGCAGAGTCTCCAAGGGATTTTTAATTTCAAAATGGATGGCAGATATCCATTCACTAATAAATCATCTGCAGCAGTTCTGCAGGAAAGAAAAAATGCTCAAGGCATCTAATTTTGGTCTTGTGTATTTTTCCCACCCTCTGGGTTCATGGAGTTAACAGTTGTTTAAGAAGGGGTGAGCAGATGACCAGCATTAATAGTTGAGACGTTATTTATACAAGTTTCAGTTTCATTAAGTTCATAGTAAGTGATGTATCAGTCAATACATTTTGGTTTTTTCCTAGGACCTTGTTCTTGCACTTTTCTTTCATGGCACTGCTTTCTTTTGGCCAAGAAAACTCATATAGATTTATTGCCTTTCTCTTTTCTGTGCCACCTTGCCTAATGAGACTACTGCAGTGGCTGTAGCCTGTGAAATTAGCCCATGAACTCTTTGTATCTTTGTCTGTCTGTCTCAATACCCCTCAGATCACCCTGATAAGAACTGTGACCATATCTGTCTTTTTTATTATAGACTATTGTTGGTGTAGGTGGCAGACTGATGAAATACAGTGGGGGGGTTTCCTCTTTATGTTCAAATTTCTGTGCATTTCTTTTTTTTCTCTTTTCATTCAGTGGGGAATCCAGTAAAATGTCTAAAATCAACAGTTACAATATACACAGGCAGAGCATAACTATGCTGTGCCTATGGCTTTTTGGATGGAAGTACCAGAGTAATTTCAGTGATAACACTCATTTGCATAAAAGCCAATTTTATATCTACAGTCTGGTTGTGGCCAAAGAAATAAAAGAGAATTAATGGCTTTAGATTCAATGGAGTGATAAATACTGTCAGTAAAGTGATTTATTGCCTATCTACCGATGATTTCAATTAAGCTGCAGGTGTTTTATATACTTGGAACTTGTTCTTGAGCACAGATACTGGGTGTAAGTTCACGGCCTCACCCTGCTGTGCATCACTCTCTCAGTTCCTATATAGCAAATAAAATGAAGTGATACCTCTGCATTAATGACTGGGGCACCAGGGCTTTATTAAATTCAGATGTCTGGACTCTACATCTGCATATCTTTTTATGCCTTATTTACTCCAAACCACTCCCAAGTGTCCTTTTGTCTGCATGTGAGTGCTCATAGATATCTGTCTCCTGATTTGCATGTATGGTTTGTGCCAGACAAGAGGACTAACATATGATCATGGGCAAGGAGAATCAATCCATTTTAAAATTATGGTGCCTGTTATTTTTTTGAGTGAAAGGGTGAGTTCTATAGGGTTTTTTACCCCTGACCACTGTATTTTGGACAGTTGCTCTCAGGTCTTAAGATGGTACATGATGCATATACAGGGAAATGGATTCTCTGATGGCTGTTAGCATCACTTGGTGACACCTGCATTAACCAGATTCCTACTGAGTAAGAGGACATCCAGAATAACTTTTTGTGTCAGACTGATGGAGTGAGGATGGATGCTTTATGCTGCAGGCACTGGCCTGGAGTTCAAAACTGTGGAGCTCAGTTCCTGGCATTGTCACACAGTGACACTGTATGAGGGTAGGTGAGAATCCTGGGGCCACTTTTTCCTCCAGCGCCTAAAGTACCTAAAGTGAATATCTACTGGCATTTTCCAAAGAGCAGGGAATTGGCTTCCATGGGGCTTTTCAGTACTCCCAAAGAGCTGGGAATAGTCCTCCACCATGGAGGACTGCATTCCCAAAGTCACCCAGGAAATGTGATCACAATGTCCATAAAAAAGGCATCCAACACAGTTTTCCTGAGCAATCTCTGAGTTTCCCTCATGAGGCAGGAGTCATTAAGAATATTTTTGTTGCTCTAAGCTGATATGACAGGTGAAGACTATTTTCATTATTTTCCTGCTTTTTGACACTCTCAGGCTGCTAACAACAACAATAATAATAACTGAAATAATGGCCTTTGCTTTTATGCTAAATAATCACAGTAGAAACAATTTACCTATTACCCTAAAGAGTTTGCAAGTAGCTACCTGGGGACAAGAGGAAGGTTCCTCCCTGCACAGGGCAGGCAGAATTGTGTGCTCCCATTTCTCAGTGATCTCTCAGTGATTGGGGATTCACCTCACTGGGGCTGTCAGAGCCCTGCTCAGGGAGCAGTTCCACATCTGAGGGTGCTGTCAGCTACACTCAAGTGGCTGCTGAAATGAGATGCCTGAGAGCCCACTCAGCCAAGACGTGCCATCTGCTGCCTGGTGAGTGACAGCAGAGAGATCTCCCCTGCTCCTGCCAGCGGAATTCTGCCTCTCAGAACGCATTCTGCAGTGCCAGGATCACTCCCTGCCATGCCATTACAGACTCAGACTCTCTGTTTCTCTAGCAATTTTACAATTTCAAGTCTTGTTCTTTTGGTCCAGAAAAATTTGAGCAACCCAAGTATCTCTTTTTAATTTTCCATATCTAAATCTTTGCATTATTGTCTTATTGTTCAAGGAAACAGTGAGGTTGCTTGCTTTTGAAAAGCAAGCTGAATTAAAAACAAAAGTTTCACATTGAGTGCTTATTCCTTCTTCTAAATGATGTGGGAAAAGGTTTTTCTTTAGTGTCTTCTTATGCAAAATATTTAAATGCAAATATTTGTTCATTTCTGACTGGTGTTGTCTTGTACTTTTCTGCTTCAGTGGTGGTGCACGCTGTGTGAATTGTTCACAGAGTGAATGTCATTTAGTTCAAAAATAGTAAGTAATATTGTACTAGTTTCTATGGCTTTTTAACAGGGAATATATAGCATAGAATAGCCTTCTGCTTGCAGAAATCACTTAACTTTGGTCAGTCTCCAGCACCCCAAGAGAGGGACTGAGTGCCCAGCTGGAGCTCAGCTCTTATAAGATTTCTGAAAACCAGAATATGTCAGCAGCCCTAAACTGGGAGCTTAAGAGTGGACTCACAGAAACACCTTGTTTCCTGAACCAACACTTGTTTAACAATTTGGTGACATGAATGCCAAATGGGGCATTTTTCAGGCACAGCTGAAGAAAATCAAATTGTAATCAGGTGCTAAAGAGACGGAGTCACTCCCTCCACATCCTCCTGCTCTCCATACCTGTTTGAATACTCCTGTCTTTTCCCTTGCACTGGGACTGGAGTTTGCTTCTGCTGGTGAGCCAATTTAAATCTCTAAAACAATAGAAATGAAATTCTGATATGTTTTGGGGTTTTTTTTGGTTTGGCTTGTTTTTGGGGGCTGTAGGATTTTGAGGTTTTTTGTAAGCTGGGTGTAAACTGCTATACTCATTTAGCAGGGTTGATTGCTCATGCTGCCTGTTTCTGTTCCTTCACCTCCTCCTCAGCTCTGCTAGTTACAGGTATTTTCGCATCCATGCCTTGAACTACCTCAAGGGATCGGAACAGGCTTAAAATAACCCAGTAAAAATGGCTTTTATTATTCTGGATCAGTTCTTCCCACAGTGTCACAAACAATTGTACCAGAATGCCTCAAGGGAGATGTTGGAGGGAGCTGGGTGGTCAAGAGAGGGAGAGGAGAATGGCACAGGCTGCCAAAACAAATGGATGTCAAATCTGCCCTTAGCACAGTCCTGAATACCCACACAGGGCAGTAAAGAGCTGATGTGACACAGATTCACATCCCAGCTTGGTGTGCAATTCCCTCTCAGTGTAGATGCAGCCTTAAGTGCTGTGATGATAATAAAAAGATTCACTGATGGAGCTGCTGTGAAGCACTTGAAAGGATTTGCTGTTCTTCAGTGCATCTGGAGCAAGAAGCACAAAGGAATCTATGCTAATGTGCTGTTATGAGCTCTGTTCTTTGGGATTTATTTATTTATTCTCCCATTTAAAACAAAACTTGCAGCTGCAAGGAGCTGAAGTGTGGACTTAAAAATAGAAGGAGACTAAGTGTGTTACACAAAATAACCTCTGAGTAGATTCACCTCTGGCTGTGCCTTTGCTGTGTATTGTGTGGCTAAGAAAATATATCTATTTTAAAATATATATATATTGAAACCTACAGTATTTTAAGACTGCAGTTTCTGTATATGTCTCATTATGAAGCGTGACAGAGAATTCCACACAAGTTCTGAGTTTTATGAATATGTAAAAGCACGAATGGAAAATGACTGTAAGTAGCCTTGGTTTAGAGCTCTTAGGAACAAACAAATGTCACTGGGAGACTCCGAGCATGGGCAGCACTTAGGTTGCTACTGAAATTCCTTGTATCATTTAAAAGAATTGTTTCACTTAAATCTGAAATGGCTTTGATCTCTGAGGCAGTAGATGCAGGTAAGGCACTTTATTCAGTGCCATCAGCACAATATAGGAAGATAACAAATTTATGCCTAAGATTTCTCTCTCACCCTTTGCTGAGTTTACTACTTTCACATACTTTAAAAAATATTTTTATTAATTTTATTGCTGCATATTTGATACCTGTGCTCCCCAAGACTTGCTCATGGTCAGTTGCTAATGGGCTGAAGTAGTTTTCCCACTGTTTGGTCACCCTGCTCTTTGTTCTGCTTGTATATTTTCATGAGCATCTGTCCCTCCAACATGAGCTGCTGGGAGCTGAAATTCAATTGTGTCAGCTGCATCATCTGCAAATCTGTCCTAATGAAATTTGGCAAAAAGTGGTCAAAGTTGCTCCAGACTAAATGAAACTGCCACATGTTTTTGACAGCTGAGATGACAGTCCAGCACATCTCTCATAGCTCAGGATGGCATGCATCATTAGATTTACAGAATGGGAGAGAGAAGCCTCTGCTAGAAGCTACTGTCCTTCAGGCTTTCACATTATTTTTTCATTTTCCTTGAAATTCAAACAAATTAGAGGCCTTGAAAGATCAACCATGAACAGATATAGTTTGTCAGCTACTTAAAAAAAAAAAAAAGGCAGAAAAAAGATCTGAAATACTATTGGTGGTATATTGCTCTTTAAAAAAAAAACTAAAAAAAAACAACAACAGAAAACAAAAAACTGTTGTATTTAATTAATTTAATTTAATTTAAACATCCAGAGCAGGGAACAAATGGCTCTTAAGGACTTTCCTTTTTTGGCACATTTTCATACTCTTTTACAGACTTTTTTCAGTGGCTGCCCACACTGAAGTGAAATGTTTAGTTCAATATCCCAGGTTATATTTTATGGGTGAATTTCTCCTAGTGAAGCAGGTCAGTTGGATAACCACACATCCCTCAGCATCCACTGCATCCAGAGCTGGAGTCTGAAGAGAAGGGGTGAGAACAGCACAATTGCAAACTTTTAATAAGACTGCAGCAAGTTTCCTTGTAGGCTCCAGAGTCTGTCATCATGGTTATCAGGGAGAATAAGGTAAAGGAAAAATATCCTTTCACATGGAAATTTTCTTCTCAAGGCAGTAGGGACATTTTACTTTCATCAAAATACTCATATGTGACTCAGTTTAGAAGTTCTCCTTAGCAGTATCACTCTGCATATCTGTTTTCACTTAGATTCCCTCTGTATTTTTAAGAAATATTTACAAATCTTAATCTCTCCTATTTTTCTTTGAGATGACAGGTCCATTAAAAAGGAAATGTTGCAAAAAACTCTTTACTTGTGCTGTGAAAATTAATATTCAGGGAACATAAAAATACTAGAGAAATGTAATTTTTTGTGGCCTTGGTAAAAGGATTCTTGGAGAAACAAACAATAATAACAATATTAACAATAATAACAACAACAATAATAACAATAATAAATTTAATAATATTTAATAATAAATCTCTCTCATCATGAGGTGATGAGGGCAGACTCCTGAGGTGGATTTAAGTGCCTGTATCCATTCATATCAAGGGAATTGGGCTGATTGACATCACCACAAGTGGGAAGGATGTATATCAAATATATCCTAAAACAAAAAAAAAAAAGGAAACAAAAATCAGGCTCTGAATACTTCCCTCCTTGTTAGAAATGTGCACTGGGGAAAGTAGGTATAAATAATAAATCCTTAGCTCTACGAATGATGTTTTTCTCTTCATTTTTCTGTGAAGTGTGATATTTCAATTTATTTCATTAAGACTTTAATTCCCTGTTCACCATGCCCTTTTCCCTGGAGGAAAGTTCATAAATATTTCCTTGTTATTTCTCTCTTTTTCAAGTTGCTTCTTGTGAAGAACTTGGAAGAATTTGTTTATTCAATGTGAATCCTTTCTCTCATCCTGCTACTTTGGCCAGCACTGTGAGCTGTGGTTTAACCCCAGCTGGAAGCAGCACAAAACCCCTCACTGCTCACACCTGCTGGGAGGGGAGGAGAGTGGAAAAATGTAAAATTCAAGGGCTGAGATAAAAAAATATCAACAATTAAAGTAAAATATACTCAAACAACTACTTCTAATAATAATTATAGTGATATTGATATGGAATATTTCTTTGGCCACGTTGGGTCTCCTGTCCTGGCCATGCTCCATTCCAGCATCCTGTGCAACTCCTCACTGACAGATCATGGGAAACTGAAAAGCATTTAACTCTAAGGAAAAATAAAAAAACTTAGTATAACTAAATACCAGTCTGTTATCAACATTATTCTCATACCAAATCCAAAACACAGCATTGTATGATTAGGAAGAATGTTAGCTCCCAGCTGAAACCAGGACAATGTGAAACAGCAGCACAGAGCTTTTTCTATTCTGTTAGCTCCTTAATTCCATTTCATTTCAAGTTTCTTTATTATGTTCAGTATTTCAGCCTTGAACTGTCTGTTCAAATTGCATCTTCAGCATGCTGGCCACTTCCCTTCACCATCTCCCATGAAACCATTACATATAAATTTGCATTCTGACATTAATTTTATATGACTGGGGATTTTTTGATCCTGACACTTATTAGAGAATAATTCTCTTAACCTCTCAACATATATTGAGCATGTTTTTTTTTTCCTTTGAGATGAGAGCTCTTTCCTCTCTATTGTCCCTTTCCTATTTGGCTGGGAGAAGGACCCTACTCAAAAGTATTTTTTTTTAATAATCCTGTAAAATTCTGCTTAGTTTGAGCCATAAACCAGTTAAAATGTGAATTTCCTTTATTATCTCTTTACTGACTTTCACAGAAACTTACAAAAATTCAGTTTTGGTTAATTGTGAATGCTCCACACCAGCCTCAAAGTGCTGGGCCAAGGCTGGGACCAGAGACCAGCTGTCTGCTGCTCGTGGTTTTGCCTACTCAATATTTGACTCTGGCTTGAAGCTCAGGCTCCAGCCTGGAAAAAACCAACCAGCTCAGCACTAATCCATCCAAAGGCAGCTGGGAGCAGCAGGCAGCAGCCTGGCTGGGAAGCAGCTCTTCTCCACAGCTACTCTGCTCCAGCCAAAAACAGCTCTGGACTGCAAATCCTCCTGCTCTGCTCCAGAAGAGATGAGGGATAAATGGTTTGCAGATAGTACTACTACTAATAATAATAATAATATCACCCAGGATAATAATATCTACAATAATATCTTGGCACTGCTCACGGTCACCCCAGTGGGATGAAGGAGCATCTCTGGTAGCAGCACAAAGCAGTTCTAATTCCTTCCTGATTATTAGTTTTGATAACTCTTGTAGATAAAGGGAGATGCCTGCCTCACAGAATCAAACCATCCAACATCATCCTTCCAGAATATTTTCCAGCAAATTTATTATTTGTTTTCTTGAAGTACAGGTGGTGGCATGGTCCAAATCTCATTGCAGCCTGAGGAAAGATCCAGTCTCATCGGATCTTCTTGAGGAGTTTGGCAGCTTGAGTGCAGAAAAGCTCTTTCTGCTTTTATTTTAGGACTTCTTAAAAATACTCTTCTATTTTCTATTGGATTTTGCCTACTTTGCAGTCCATGCATCTCATCTGTACATGTTTTAGCATTCAGGTCATCTCTTTTTCTACTGAGAGACATTCTAGTTGCTAGCTGGAAGTAACTTTTTGTCCCTGGTTTTACTTTATTCTTGACATCACAGATTTTTTTTTTTTTGCATCACCTTTTTTACTAGGCAGTAGCATCTTGATTTTTAAAACAGTCCATGTTCTCACTAAAGGGGCATGCAGCTAAAGGAAAAAAGTATCTGCCTTGGTTTGGAAAATAAGAAATACTGAATGGTGTAAAAATTTAAAGGACTTAAATTTATTGTAAAAACAGAGACTTGTTAGGGGAATATTTTTAGGATTACTTTTTTTCACTGTTCTCAAGTGATTTTGATAATATTGTGGGACTTTATCATAACCTTGCTCCTCCTCCTAAATTAAAACTGAAGGCAGACACAGGGCAAGCATCTCTAAAGACAGCAGCTGCGTGGAAAACTTCACACAGCTTCAGAACTGCAAGTTATCTGCTTAAGGATATTGCAGAGGAACCAGATGGAGAATGGTTTTCCACAGTTAACCATCTGGGCCCTGCAGTGATACACTCTGCCCTGAGCATTACTGTGGGAATTGACTTCGTGGGGGGAGAAAAAGAGACAGGCAGGGAAAGAAGAGCATAATGTTTTATACTGCAAAAACATGCAGGCAAAGGATCACCATTCTGTCACACATTGCAATTTCCTCATCTCTGCTTGTGTTTATAACCTGTGGGATAAAAGGAAGAGAAAGTGAGACACTAATGGTTACTATAGCATAAAAGCCAGCTGTGAAAGAGTTCAGAAACGGTGTTTTGTTTTTGATGGAACTTTGATTGAGCTATTAGATGTCAAAGTGAAAGGCAAAACTTTCTGATAGAGCTTCAATTTTACATTGATCTATAATTTTAGCTCTGCTGAATTAATTTTTGAAGTTCTGTACTGCAGAACTTCGAACCAGTGCTGTGATTCACATGCAGTGGTTTGTAGTGACCAGAGAAAGGTTAGAAATATGGAATATTACAGGAGGTTTGTGGAAAACACCAAATGCCTGGTAACTAGATGGAGTCAAAGAAATAAATAGAATGAGTGGATTTTCTGAGCAGTCCTGATGTATGGTCTCAACATGAAATCTATAGCTAAAAAGTCTTTAGGTGTTAAATATAAAATTGTCCTGGAACCAGAAGACAAAAAAAGGGCATTTTTTCTCAGGTGCTGATGAGAGTCTATAATTTTCTTTGCTGGTTGCAGTCTTTAGCTGAAGTTTTCCATGCTGTCCAGGCATTACATTCTGGCTCTTTTCCTGCTCTGCTGATTCTCCAGCATAGAATATTATTTCATCTTATGCTGTGTGCTTCTGTCTGCCAGGGCAGTGTAGGATCTTTTTCCTCTGGCTATTCACCTGCCTTTGCAAGGCTTGTAGGAACCTATTGGAGACCTTTATTCTTTCTGTCACATTTCAGTGAAGCTTGACAATGGGTTTGCCTTCCTTAGTAAAATTGGCTAAAATGGAAAGCTTTTTATTTTTTTTTTAAAAAGAAAAGAAGGTAAAAACCCCCAAAAATCTGATTCATTTCATAGTTTTGCTGAGTTTTGAAGCACCCACATAATGCAAGTTAGCTCTAGTGGACTATTTAATGGTATGAACCAGGATAATGAATTACTGAAGGACACTGAGCAAATATCATCAACCTCCATTGAATATTAGGACCTTATATAGGGTTTCAGACTCTAGTTTGCTTTTTAGGTGTATGACAGGCCAAGAGAAATATTAAATAGTTATAAAAACACAAAGACCTGGCCATTCAGCACATTTCTAAGCTGGAAATAAAAAAGGTTAAAGTTTCTATGACCTTTACGTGGATAGAACTGAAATTTTTCATGATATATGTATGCAGCAGCTGTTCTGTAAAGGGAGACAAAATTCCCTGTAATGCTTTAAAAATCACTGTTTATCTTCTATTTTAACAAAGCCCCAGCCCACTCCAGCCTGGTGGCGCAGGTGCTCATGTATGCTTAATGCATCTGGATGGTCACAAGGAACTCACAGACAGAACTGTTCCAGTTAGATAGCCAGTGTTCCTCTGGCTCTGAAAAATGAGAGAAGTAACATGTTTTATTAAAAGACAGAATTTGTAGTAATTTGACTCCAGAAGCCCAAATCTTGCACAGACTTACACTGTGTTACAAGGACTCAGATTTACTCTTCCTGATGTTCATTTAAATGTCCTGTGAACATTTGAAAACCCTGACACTTTTAGTTGGCCAGGCTCAGTTTTACAAGCAGTGTAGGAAGCCAGGGGAATCATTGCCACACAGTGTTGTGTGTGCAAAATAATGTTTATATGTGTTTTAAAAAGTGTTAAGGCATGGGGGGAAATATTTCTTGGCTAGCTGTTAAACAAATTACCCTGGGCTTGGCCATGAGTAAGTAACCTCTGGAGCTGGGAGAGTGTCTGAGGGAGGCAGAGTTGTGTGGTGGCACAGCTGTGAGCCTCTTCCCTGAGCTCTCACCTCTAGATGCTGTCTGGAACATGAGACTGAGCTAAAAGCATCTTTCTCATAGGCTGAGCACTGCTGGTAGAGCCTGTTGCCATGAAAGCACCTAACAGTTTATTTATGCCATGCAGAATTCATTAAGGAAAGGTTTTAACTATTTTAGTATTTTAGTTCCCCTTAAACTCAGGACTGTGGTTTTTTAATATCTTTTCTATGATTTTTTCCCCCCTAATTCTATATATTGTCCTGTTTCCTGTTCTTTGTATGTTATTCTTTCCTCTTCGCATTCACCTCCTTTAACAGAGTTTGCCTGGTAAGATTCCTCAAACAGGAATGATCATATAAAAAGTATCGTGTGAACACTTCCCTTTTATTCTTAGACAAATTGCTCACTGCCAGGGAGAGTGTATCCAGAATTGCTATACATAAAACAATGGCATTTTTATTGTGCTTTGATGAGAACAGTTCACCTTGCTGATGACCTCAGGAGGGCCAGCTGTTTCACACATGCAATTTCAGCTAACTGAGATTTCAAAGATGCCTTTTGAACATATATCACCCAAAGCCCTCTTTTAGCACATTGACTCTTTGTTCTTCCCTTCCATCATGGGGTTTAACATGCTGATGGAGGCTGCAGAGAGCACAGCCATGCCAATAGATCAGGCTTGGAGAGAGGCAGACTTTGAAGGAATGTGAAATGAGCAAAGGGAAACCTGGCTGAAATCCAGAAATACAGGAAGGAAGTGGAGAAGGACTAAAATTTTAGTGAGCAGCAAGGCACAATTAAATTTCAAAATACCAAACCCAAACAAATCAAAAGCTCGGAGCCAGATGGCAGAATGTGTGCTTTGTTCATGCAATCCCATTGATCCCAGGGTGGGTTCCTCTGTGGGATTGCCCAGCCATGGGCACAAATTAAATCTCTCTGAGGTGGTTCAGCAGGACCTTGTCCTGCAGGGACTCGTGCAGTGGGTACCAGCAGCACAATCAGAGCTTTACCCTGGCTCTTGCAAATTCCCACAAGCAAGTTCTTGGCAATCTCCAGGACACGAGTGATAGCAGTACCTCAGGAGTGGGACAAACCTGGTTAAACCTGCACAAAACAGAAACGTGGAACTTGTGAGAACTTTTGATGCTCCCAGTCACGGCTGGGGAGCACCTGAAAATCTGTCTGAATTCTATTCTGCAATTCATTCCTTACAATGTAGCTTTGGCCTGTAATTGTTCTAGCTTTGTTTTAAAAGTCCTAGTTGAGGGGGAAAATGGGGTTTGAGACACACATCTGTGACCTAGTTTCTCAATTTTGATCTTTCCCCTTCTGTCCAACAGAGAGAAAAACAGAAATTAAATTCATTCACAATGCCAAAGACATTTACATGAATGTTTCCTTCATTTAAATGGGCAAGAAGTCTTGTTGAAGTCAAGGATAAAATGGACAAAAAATTGAGTTTTCCTTCCATTTTTTACACTGGAAACCCTTTAGAGGCCTCTATTATTTCTTAAGGATCTGTTACAAAGAAAGAATTTCTAGGCTATGTTCCCTCCCCACCACTGGAACAAAATTCCTAATATCCTTGGAAATCAATTCTGTTCTCACATGTCCAACTTATCAATGAAGGGAAAGCAAGAAAGATATGTTGTTTATTTATAATGTCTCTTTATATTGTCGTGACCATGTTTATAGAGTCTTTGTTTTGTTGCATCTGAAGCATTTATCCTCAAAGGTACTGGTGTATGCAAACACCACTGGAAAAACAGGAGACATGAGCACTGAAGGCAACCAGGAGGTTTTGAAGAACAAGTAAAAGGAGATAAAAACAAGGAAATGACTGAAATGGAAATCTAAAAAGTAAGGAATTTTCAAATCCATATATAATCAGTAAACATAAGAGGAAAAAAAAGTATATTATTTTTTTCAAATTTGCAAATTTTAGAAGAGTTAAGTGCGCAGTAAAATTTATTAGTTAGTTTGCTCTGATGAAAAAATGGATTAATCTTTGGAAGGCAGCAGGCAAAGGAAAGGAGAGTAAGTGTGGGACAGTATTGGAGAGGATTAATCTTTGGAAGGCAGCAGGCAAAGGAAAGGAGAGTAAGTGTGGGACAGTATTGGAGAGAAGTGTGGCCAGGCAGGGTTAGGTACAGCAGCAGGCACACACACACTGGATTCAGGGAATGAGGGAAGAAACCAGTGGACCTTTAAAGTGACATTTAGAAAAGTTCACCATTTCAGCAGCGATTCCTGAGAACTGCAAAGCAGAAAATAAATCTATTTCTAGAGAACAGGCATTGGTTTCTGCTTTAGATTTATTGTTTTCAAGCAACAAAAGAATTTAGCTTGGAAAACTAATCTAGCCATGACCCTTCATGCAATTAGTCAGACTGAGTGAGTGCAGAATTGGGTAACACCTCTCCCATTCCCTGGTACGGATCTGTCTCCAGTACTCAAGGATCAATCCATCCACTGAGCCCCGCTGAAGCCAAGTGGAGCAGAACACGGGGCTGTGACCTGTTTGTCTCCTCTCTGATGGCAGATTGGTCAAGGTGCTCAGTCAGAAGGCAAGAGGCAAAGAGCTGCCCTGCAGGGAGCACCTCTTGCCTTTCCTGTGTGCTCCAGGCAGGGGTGATGCCCTGCCAGTGCTCCCTGTGCCCCGACAGGCTGGCAGAGGTTCAAGGAGATGCCAGGTTGTGCTCTGGAGATGTCCAAGGAAGGGGAACAAGTTAAGCCTCAGCATATTTTATGAGAAATCCCCAAACTGGTGGAACTTTTAAAGATGTGGATGTACATAAGCCAGAATTCATGAAAGCGCTGTAGTTGGTTTCTAGCCTTGGCTCCTGGGGCACTCAAAAATTGGGTATTCATTGAGGTGTTTCCTCTAGTCCCAAAATTATAAATGTGTTCCTAGATAGCTAATCCAGCCCAGAGCCTTCTGCTACCACGGTTTCTTTATAAATATTAATAATTTGCCACCAAGTGGAATCGTTGTGAGGCTCAATAAGCAACTGTGCTGTGCTCACACATTAATCTTACTGTAGGCTCAGGGGGGAAGTGGAAGCAAAATACTTCAGTGAGAGATTAGTCTAGGTTATCCTCAATGGAAGATTAATCCAGAAATAGTCTCTACATTTTCTACTCATTTACCCAGCAGAAAAATTTATTAAATAGTTCCTAAAACGGCAAGAACTGGAAAGTTTTCCTGCGATCGTTGAGCCATGTTTTATTTTTTTCTTTTCTGTTCTGTTATTTTTCTGCTTTACATGATAACTTCATTGAAAAAGGTTGAGTGTTAAAAATTTGGAAGGTGCATATTTTTCAAAAGACTTAAGAAAAAAAAGATTAAAGGAAATTTTTTTTGTTTGGTTTTATTATTCTCACTGTAAGAAAAGGTTTTGTGGTTTTTGGGGTTTTTTGGTTTGGCCTGGGGATTTTTGGCTTGGCTTGGGGGTTTTTTTGAGGGTTTTTTTGTGTTTTTTGTTGTTGTTGTTGGTTGATTTTTTGATGTTTATTGGGGCTTGGTTTTTTTGGTTTCTTTTCTTTTTGTTTGGTTTGGGGTTTTTTTGGCTGAGTCATTACTTTGACCAGTTTAGAAAAGTGTTAGGTAAGGATTTTTTTTCCCAGAATTTTATAAATTTTGCTGCTTTTTAATAGAGCTACAAAATTCTACAAAAGGTGACAGGGTTTTTTTTTCAATGTGGAAATGGATTTTAGACTTGTAGAAAATTTGACTTAATGACCAATGAAGAGGCTTATAGGCAATTTCAATAGAAACCCCAGATTTTTCTTTTGCTAAAATTTCTTTGGAGACTCATTTATGTAAACATGTAAACGGGACTTGTGCAAAACTTCAGTCTCAAGACAGTTCCTGCTTTTAATCTTTAATGGCAGCTATCAGAAAGATGTTCTGCTTTAGATGAGTAGTCCACATTACTTTATATATAATAAATAGCAAATATCTGAAAAAGAGAGCTCTTAAATGCATTTTAGGTTAAAACAGGCATGCATAAACAAGTAAATTTGGAAAAAGCAGAGAAATTTCTGTGCCTGGGGTGCCAATTGCTGAGAATTGTTTATGGAGTGACAGCAATTTGTTGATTCCAATGTGTATTTAGTTTGGCTTATAATTGGTGGGGATAATTTTCCATTACATATTTCCCTAAATCTCTCCATTGATGGAGCCGTGGTGGAACTTGTCCACAAAATGACTCAAGTGAAAGCTTATGCAGAGATTTAGAGATGGATATTTGAAGGCAGTTTGAAAAAAATATTTGCTATAAATGCTACAATACCTGTATGCTAGTTTTTAAGCCCAAATTGACATCCTTTTTTTACCCATCATCTATCTCTTCTCCCAATGTGTTCTTTATTCTTCACTGTCAGAAAGTTGTTCAGATGCTCCATGTGGTAGGAACTCTTTGAGCACATTTTGAAATGTGTGTTTTCCCATGAAACCTGTGTTTTAAACAGAATAAACAGATGCAAGAGCATAAGAAGCCCCCCTCCTGCTGTTGGTAACAAAAATCAAAAACTTACATTCTGTATTTCTCAGAATATAATCCATGTTAAAATTCATCAGCATGAGTAGATTTTTGTCTCCTCCAACATTAAACTGAATAAAGTGTGACAGCCCCAGCACACACATTAACAAAAACACATCTGTAAACATCAATTAACAGGGAATGAGCATCATATCAGCCTTTTGCCTTTTAAATAACTGGCTTCTCTTCTGACTCCTAATGCCCGATGTCAATATGATTTTTTATTCAGTTTCTCAAACAAATAAAAAATTTATTAAAAATGCTGGCGTATTCATTAAATGGTAATTTCGTTAAAATAATCTTCTGGAGATGTGTATACTATAAATATTAACATTAACATAAAACTTTTGTCAAATACTTGCTCCCTATGATTGTGCACTGCTCAAACATTTTAGTTTTGAACTCTTTGTTCCCTTTTGTACAATTTGATTGTGAATGATATTGCAGCATTTTAAAGAAGTGAGCAGAATAGAAATTTGAATTACTGGGATGTAGCTTGGAAATCATGTGATATTAAGTGAATTTTTTCTGGTATTTCAATAAGACAGGTAAACTCTATGGGCAGAAAACTTCATTGCCCTCCATCCCTGTTCTGGAAAGGACAGTTTGAAATAGAGAAGGCACTTGACCAGTGTGTTGCAACCTTCAGGACCTATCTTGTGTAATAGCATTTGCCAGATCCCAGAGACTGAAAATGAAATTCTAGTTTGCTGTAACTCTTTTGTCTGCCTACTTATAACAAGATTTGAGGTCCCAAGGGGTTGTTTCAGCATGTCAGGTTAAGCCTCTTTAATCTCCTTATGATCAAACTTCATCCTCCAGAGCAGATAGTTAAGACTGAGTTTATCACAGATAGAACTTTTTTTTTTCCTAAAGGTCAAAGCTTCATCTCCCAGTTTAAGTAGTAAAGAATAAAGTCTGAGCCCCTTGCACTTGTCCCTACTGCACTTCCCGAGGCTCTCCCAGGTGAACTTCCTTGCAGAAGATGCAGCCCTCCTGTTTGCCTTTAATGATAAGAAAATTTACATTTTTCCTTCTGAAATGATGCCTTAGGGGGCTTTTGGTAAGCACATGAAGTTTCCAGCTTGATGGAGGAGCTGTCTGGCAGACAGATCATTTCCTTTTGGTAATTGGCACCAGCCAGGTCTGATTGTTTTTATCTACCCCTGCACTGTCCTGCCTGGTGAAGGATTCCTCTACAGAGGAATTTTTGTCTGTGACATTGGAATTTTCTTTAATAGAAAGCAGTATTTGGCAAAGAAATGGATTTTGTGGGTGGGGCATTATTTCTGCTGGTGAAACAGCAGTGTCTCTGCCCAGCATCTCTTGGCACAGGGCTTGACAATATGTGCTGTCAACAGCTAGAGGTGATCACCTGGCAGACAGCAGTAACCTCAACTGATAAATATCACCTTTCTTTCTTTTTTTTTGTGATCTCAGAGTACTTGTGAATGGCTTTTTTTCTGCTATACTTGACATTCAGCATATCTGTTGATTTATAGCACACACTATCGAGAAGAATCAATTCTCGTCCACATTGTTTAGTTATGGTGTGTAGTTTGTACTGCAAGACACATTGTCCATTCTCTAAATCAGTAAGTACAGAGCTGATAATTATGCATTTTTGATAAATATGCATTTTTTTATGAATACACATTTTTGATAAATACACATTGCTGATAAATTTCCACATGTCACACCAATGTGTTTTCTCTCCATATTACTACAGGAGCTAAACTTCACAGATCAAGGTTTATTCAGATTAAGCAAAAAAGCAAGATTTGGACTTCAACAAATGTTTTAAATTATATTGTAATAACTGCTGTGAAATTTCCCCCTCAACCTGAAAAGTCTTTGAAAAGTCTCTGTGGCATTCAGTGACAGAAAATACCACTTTTACATGGTGCCAGTGATACTATTTTACCTTTTATATTTTCAATGCTACACATTAGGAACAATTTGGAAAAATATTGTTTGCTCAGTTTGGGAAAGGAGGATCTTAAGATGCTCAGAAACAATTGCAGGATATGAATTGAAGGCTTTTGTTAAACTACGCAGAAGTGTAATCATATGCTTATAGTGAAAATCACATCATCAATCACATTTCACATAGGGAAATTCTTGCACAGTATAATCAGAGGGGTTTTGCAATGAATGAGAGAGAAGTCAGGATTTCACAAGACAAAATAACAAATTGCCAGGTTTGTAATTTACTTCTCATTCTTATACCTCACTATATATATTTTTTTTTTCAGGGTTCAGATCAGGGTAAGCTACAATTTACGTATTGAAGGTAGATTTTGAGATCCACATGGCATTTAGTAAAGAAAGTTCCATGTATATGACACTGAAGCTGTCATGGCACCTTTCATATTCTAGATTTAGCATATTAAAATCAATATTAAAGTATAATAAATAGTTTTCTCCAACCAAGCACACATTAATTCTGAACACAAAACAAAGAGAATATCATATTGGAAACACATCAAGAATTAGGAACAGTAAGTAAATCAAAGAATTTTTAATAAATTTTTGTACATAAAATAGAGAAAAGGGGCATTTTGTAAACTGAACAGGGTTCCAAAATGTACCATGTTCCCCTATGCACACGCATCCTCTTTATTATAATGCAAATAAGTGAGCTCCTCAAATCAAGCCCCCTGTGTGCACTAATTCCATTACTCTGCTGGAGACATCATTCATGTGTGCTTTATGCTCTTGCACAAAATCTATAGGGGCTTTTTTTTTGTTTGTTTGTTTGTTTTTTAGTTAAACTGAATATAAGCTCCCTAACATTTCCAAAGAGAAGGTGCCAGTGATGTTCTGCTTTGCATCATGTCAGCAGTGCATTCCCAACATGTTTCAATTCCAGTATGTTCCAGTTTGAGTGCAATTCCTAGTGCTTCACAATTTTATTTACCGCAGGGTAGAAAGGTGCAAAGGGAAGCTGGAGGTTTGACGCCCATTTTTGTCACTTAGCTGCCAAGGTCAGTGAACTGCCCCTCTGAACACATTTGGTGTCAGTTGTGTTAACTATTCCTTGCTGAGCAGCAGGTGCTGCATTCAGCAGGTCAGGACAGGATCCACCTGTGCTGGCAGCCCAGCTGAGACCTGCACTGCACTTTTGAACCTCCTGGTGTGGGGAATAGTGAGGGTAATAAGATTTTTAGAAAGCTGGGGAAAGCAGGCCTTACAAACAGAAAGAACAGAGAAATGAAAACTGGCTAGATCTGCAAAGTCTGAAGGTAGGAAAAGTTACAATGGTGCAGCAAGCAAGGATATTAAACAATAGCTTGAGTTCTAGGGTTGGATAGGATAGACTTTAAGACTGCAGAAAAATATGCTTAGCAAGAAAGGAGAAGGTTTTAAGCTGAATAATGGAATATTGAGTATTGATAATAGAAGGCATACAGACAAGCACTGTGTGAAGCAGGTGTAATTGTGCTTTTAGTGATTGGCTGGAGCAATTATCTCTAAGCTTTAGCAATGTGCTATTGGCTAGAGAGTTTTTTAAAAGCTCTGTAAAAAAGAAAAAGAAATCTTTGGCTGCTGCTGGCTGTATGTGAGCTTTTGCCACCCTTCTATTATCTCAGCCATATCATGAGGCTGATGCTGCAAATAAATCTCAAGGAACATCTCCCAGCAGTCCCATCCTGTTTGTGGAGGGAAAAAACTCCCCAACACATCCTGGCCCCTGAACTTCCAGAGGGCCCTGAGAACCCCAGGCTGATTCCTGCTGGAGCCTCAGCACAGCCCCTGGGCTCTGTGTGGACCCCCCCAGACTGAAATTCACAGCTGTGCTCCAGCTGTGCTCCAGCTGTGCTCCTGGTTTATTCCAGCCCGAGGCAGATCCAGAGCAGCACCGTGCAGACGCATTGAGGTGGATCTTGAGTTAGCTACTGCTCTCCTAGTGATGCAGGCAGAGCAGGGAAGCCATTGCCATGCAGGGAAGGTCTGCCAGCAAAACCAGCAAGAACTCTTGGAAGATCTGGCTTATAGGGCGAATTTAAAGAACTATCATATTACAGTCTTCAGCACCAGAGAATACTCTGTAAGTATATTGAGTGCCTTGTCAAGTGAATACATCATTTTTAATACATTCTCTCCTACTGGGTTGGTATGTATGTGCTGAGACTTTAATGATGTAATGCAATGTAATACATAGGTATATCTCCTGGTTATCTGATAAGTTTGGTACCACAAGACTCACAATTTATAAAGCATCTTCAATTATCAGTGTATATAGATGTATAAACTATGTCCCTAAAGTCAGCTGATGCCCAGTATGTGTTTTCTGCAGGAAAAGAAAGACATTAAAATGCTTCTGGAAAAGCAATAAAAAGTGCATTATTCGCTAAAAGGAGTAAAACAAGAAGATAAAAAAAGTAGATCATAGAAAATGAGATAAACAAGAGTGCTGCCACAATCAGCTCCCATCTACCATTACCCACACACTTCATAAATATGCAGTGGGATATACAGCACAGATAACATTTTCCTGTGAAGAATGAACAACTAATGCCCAAACACTTTTATATGTCCAAGTGTGTGGGGAATGGTTGTTTAGAATCTGGTCTGGAATTGTTCCTGAATTTTTCCTGGGCAAAATGAGCTATGAGTGAACTTCAGAAGCAATTTAAGCTCATACATCACCTCTGTACATCCCATTTGGACACACTCACAGTAGCCACTGACAAGAAAAAAGGATGAGATTTAGCAGAAACCAACAAGGGGAAGAGAGAGGAATGTAAAAGCAATACATTTTTCAGCTTAGTAATTCACTGGCAAAATATGTGCAGTGTACATTGAAGTGAAAAGTAAAGATTTTTAGGGTAGTATTAAAGCAGAGAAAGAGCTGCAAAAGTAATCATTTGAATCACCACAAAATGCTGTTCTTTTCCAAAGCAATCTGCTTGCTTTCTTTTCAGTAGTGTAATCCCCTGTTTTAATTTCTTTCCTGCTTTTTTTCCTTTTTCCTTTCCTTTCCTTTCCTTTCCTTTCCTTTCCTTTCCTTTCCTTTCCTTTCCTTTCCTTTCCTTTCCTTTCCTTTCCTTTCCTTTCCTTTCCTTTCCCTCTTCTATCTTTTTTCCTTTCTATTTTTCTCTCTCTCTCTCTTTTCAGAACTGAAATGCACTTTCATGTGGAAACAAAACAAACTTGAACTTGGTAAATATTCATAACAAGTATTTAAATCCTTTTTTTTTTTTTTTTTGTGATCTTATTCCTTCTGTCTCTGTTTTCCCAGCCATATTGCCAGTCTGGGAATGACTTGATTGTTCATCACAAGGACTCTCTAGATTTAAGAGTCCTTAGTTTCTGTGGAAGCAGTTCAGCTGCCCAAAGAGCTGTGATAATGCCATCAGGGACATGCAGAAAAGCCTTCCAAACTGGCCCGGCTACTACAGACACGTATTCAGATGAAGCAAAAATGGCATTAGAAGTTTCTTTTTGGGCAGCTTTTTTCTTCTCAGTCAGGTCAAAATAATTGTTCTTTACTCAGACTTCCTCTGAGAGACTGGTGATTCAATTTTGGTTTTTCTTCTAAATGCTATTGGGGGAAAAATGTTTCCTGCTTATTCTGATAATCTTTGCCTATACCTTCTGTTCCTTCTACCTTATAGAATCAGAGGACCTCAAAGATGATCTCGTTCCAACACCCCTGCCATTAGCAAGACACCTTCCACTAAAACAGGTAGCTCAAAATTATTCTTATCTACTCTGGGAAGAGAAAAGCCAATGACAGGACAATTCCTGCTTTAGTGTTGGATGTTATATCTTGCGCTATGAAAGGGATTTGTGAATTATGCAGGTAGTAATGTCATGCAGCAACATTTGTGCCTTACTTAGGAAGGAATCAAAAATAGGAAGAAAGAGTTAAAAAACAGGAAGAAAGAAGTGCACAAGATATTGTGTGTCTAAGAGAAAGCCTGTGTTATTCCATTGACTCACACAACTTTCAGCAGAGAGAATTGATAAACAGAGGTCCGTTTCTAAAAGTCAATTTCTATTGATTAATCTACAGTTCTTTTCAAGTCATTAAATATCAAAATCACTCTAGTGCTACTTAGCAATAGAGGAGAACTCTATTGGATCACATTATGTTTATGCAGTGATTTATAAACTGTCATCTGCTTAAATTTGGGATCCTGTTCAAAGTATGCACTTCCTTGCAGGATTCAGAGAGAAGGATGCAAAGGCTTGAAAAAGAAGAAATGGAGATAAAATCTGGAGGCTTTGAATGGATAGGAGATGTGTCAAGGTAAACAAAATTTTATAATGTTATTTGTGTGTTGAGATAGGTGGTGTGGAATATTAATATTGTAGGCAATCTGATCAAATTTCTAATTTTTAAGATAAAGGAATTGTTCATTTTCAATGAATTAGAGATTCTGCACACCTCTGCCTCTTGAGAGAGAGACCAAGTCACTCACAAGTGAACAGAGGCAGTGGGGCTGTAACTCAGACCCTCCTTTTGGAGAGAGGCAAAACTCATTTGAGTTATGTGAATGCAGTGTCTGGCTACAACTGTATCCTGAAATAACACTGGCTTTGCTTTCCCTCTATTTATCTGACAACACCAGGCATTTATGTTATTTTTTTTTCCTTTCATTGTTAGGAAAGAAAACCCAGAATGTCCAAATGGAAAGCTTTTTAGGCTGTGCATCTTGCTAGTTTTGCTCTTCCCCAATTTGATGTGCTGTTGTAGTCCAATCAAAGAGCAGCCTTGCATTTCTGACGAGGAGCCAGAGCTCTCAGCTGTTTTTCAAATTGGCAGGCACTGGGTAACTTGTAGAGAAATTGAAGTGCTTGTTCTTGCTTACATGATTCATTGTTATTTTTCCCATTCATTATGAATTGAAATAAGCCATCTGTTATAATAACAGGGCACCATGCACCAAGAAGCGTGGCTTTACCTAGGAACAGAAACAAATGTCACATAAAAATGAATTTGGGGATCCACATATACATCCAAATGAGATAGCTCAATAATAGCAGCAATGGATGTGTGCATAAAACTCGTTTTGTGGGAATATTTACTGTTGTTTTCAAAGTGAGACACAGTAGGCTGATACCATTTGAAATGGATAAAAACAATCTATTTGCTTGAAAATAATAGATTTCATTCACTGTCCTTCTATATTAAATCTATGACTATCAAGGCAAGTAAATCTGAAATTGGATACCAGCTAGGCTTTTCTTTATCATTTTACGCCAGTTTTAAAGCAAATCTCAATCAGCTTAACAAAAACCTATAAGCACTAAAAAAAAAATCTAAAGCCTTATGAACTGCAAAGGGGATGTTTTTACACATTAAAAGTAATCTAAAAACCAAATTGCTGTGTCTGTGGTAACAGATCTTAACTCTCCTGCAGAGCTCAGTTGATGGTTTAGTCTTTGGAGTTTTTTCTTGCTCCTTTGTCTGTTCTTTGAAATGTCTTGACACTGAAACAGGGCTAAAATTTTGTCACTGCGGTATCTTTTCTCACTTTTCATAAATATTTACATATTAACATTTCGTAAGGAGGAATTAAAAAGTGTTCCAAAGATGCAGTTTGCACCAGTACCATCAGCTGTTGCAGTGCCTTATCTTGTATTCCTAATGCCATTTCTCCATTGTTTCTTCATATATATCCTAATATTTTTTTCTTCAAAGTTAAGCACAGGTTTTTTAGGTCAGAATCAGCATTTTTTCTGTGTTAATGAGGTGAACCAACAGTTTAAAGGTCTATCTCCACACAATGACAGAGAACACATGCCATGGTTGGAAGTTAATTTCCCTACCACCCAAACTCTTTGGGTATCTGGCCTCCCAGAATAAGGGCTTTAGTTCTGTGTGAGGAATTCTCATCCCAGCAGATGTTGTGGTGCAGCTGGGTTAAAACACACAACACAAGTGGCGGGCAGTCCAGCTCAGCTCTGAAATGTAACAAAAGGGCCAAAATGGTAAAAAAAGAATTTAAAGTCTTATATTTAAGTATTCGTAGTCAGGTTCAAAATCACTGGGTCCTATGGTCCCACTGAAGGGCAGAAGAAAGATTTCCTCCTCACCTCTTTTTGCTTTTAAGCATGGTCTGTAGAGCATTAGAAAATGTGGTATAGAGTTAATTCTATCCTCTGGTTAAGTGAATATTAATCCGTGCCTTCCCCACTTCTTAATAAGAGAAACTAAACTTCCAACTGCAAGTACATTATGAAATGTAAATATTCCCTAAATGATGTACAAAAGGTTACTAGAAAATTCTGCAACAGAGCCAGTAAGCACAGGATGTTAAACATTAAACTTATATTTCCTCTCATGTTTGGATTTGCCATTAATAGCAATGGGAATTTTGTACCTTGAATTCACTGGAGCTCCAGCTGTACTCTTCCCTAGCAGCTCTAGGTTTTGGATATTTTTTTGAATACTGGATTTAACTATCCTATTTTTATTCTCTCTAAAAAGCAGATGACAACATGATTTCAGTAGTAGGAGATAGTCCTTATCACAAGCCACAGCTGGAATTTGAATGCTGTTCCCTGGGATTGTGCTGCAAGCTAAAGAACAGCTCCAGACTGTTATCAAGTTGGGCCAGATCTTTCTGTAAACTTGTGAGAAGGTATCATAATTTATTATATAATATCTGCAGAGATTCATTTCACTGTCCTCATCTGCAGATATTTCTTTACTGCTATATTTTATGTTGATAAATCAGCTAACAAATTCTTCCTCAATGTCCTACCTGCAAATGGCAAATAGGGGTTGGGTGGGGTATTGAAAGGATGATGTGCAAAGTGCTTTAGTATCTGTTGAAAAGAACTTATGATTGCATAGATAAATAGGTGACACTTTTCCTTGAAAACTATTATTAGCCATATATTGGGTCACCAACAGGTTAATTCAGACACACAAAATCCTGAAGGGAATGAATGAGAACCATTTACACAGAGCATGCCCAAACCCAAAACATGCTGGCCAATCTAATAAATAACAATCCAGCCTTCCAGACCCATAGCCAAATTCCGCTCCTGAAATTGAAATCAGACCTTGGCTGTGGGGCTTCTCCTGAGGTACTGCTAACACTGGGTAACCTCAAAATATATACCAGCCATCCCTCAAATGTGCACAGCTATCTGCACACACACGTACTCCCTGTCCTCCTGACCCACAGAACTCCTAGGAATCCCTGGCATGGGAAGGGTACCTTGGCAGGGCACTGCTGTTGTGCCTCCTGTTAGCTCTCCCACCATTATCCCAGACATTCATCTCCCATCCCTGTTCAGCTCCAGTAATAATGTGTCATCCAAGACTCCTGACTCTTAATTAGGAATCATCTGCTGTTCCTCACCCTGCTCTGTTGTGTCCTGCTGTGGCTTTTCTGTCAGTCTGCTCTTGCCTGTGATATGATACAAGGTGGGAGAGCCCAGGGGTTAATGCAATTATTTACATATGGTAATACAGTGTATAGCAGGGAATTAATGAAACAGTTTGCAGCATTTCAGAGCTAAAAAGAAATTAGACACCATCTCTTCACTGATTTTCCATGTGAAGAGTGCTACATTGAACATTTAAACTTTATACTCCTTGCACAATTCCAATGTCACCTTTTTTTTTTTTTTTTTTTTTTTTGAGAGCAAGGTGCAATCAAGCTGGATTTGGAGGAACTCAGAGGTGGTGGACATAAAAAAATTATTCATTTAGAGTTTTAGAGTTTTTGTCAATGTTTCACCTGTTTATACTTTGCATTTCTCCAAATTGGTCTCAAACCTAAAGCAAGAATGGGGTACGGTTACCCTTCTGAAAATAACTGCAAGTATTAAATGCTGAGTTCTGTCTTAGTTCAGAATCCTGACCTACTGAAGTAGGAGGGGGAAATTGCCTTGACTTGCAGGAGGCCAGGATACCACCCACAGAAATGCCTGATTATGAGGAAATGCCCAGGGTAGAATGGGCATCAGCTGTCTGAAAATCCCTGGAGTCTCTGGTATCCATCACTGGCCACCCAAAAAACAAGACACTGAAATAAGCAGTGCAGGCTGAACAAGCTGGTGCAGAATGGTTCCACGAGGATGATTAAAGCCAGCTGAGGAGCTGCACACAGGATTTTGCATGTACAATACACATGTGATTTTCTTTGTATTTACAGCTATACTTTTGAGGAATCATTGATTAGGAATATAAATATTTATGCACGATAATAATTTTAATAGGCAATTACATTCATTATTTAAATATTTTCATAATTGCTCAGCTCACAAACACGAGCACTAAAAAAGAGCATCTGATAATATAATGCCATTATTCTTAATGATCCACAGACAAATTAATGTTCTTTCTGATCCTGGTAATTTAAAATCTATCAGATTACAACTGCAAACATAGAGACATAGCATGTCAATGAAAGTTGTCATGGAAAGGGATGAATCCCAGAGCTTAGAGCATGTTCTTATCAGTTACAAGCACAGGCAATATAGGAAAAACAGATAGTAGAGACAGACAGTAGTTTTTTAAGGCTGTTTTTCAAATGCAGGGGCATATGAGGATAGAAATATATTCTATGACAGACTTTGTACTAAGGGTGATATTTTACTAAGTATTTAAGATTTTGAGAGTCTATGTGACAGTATCTCAGTGTGGCAAACCTGATTAAGGCCAGAAGAAATTTAAACTGACTTAGGTATTATCAAAAAACTTTGGGAGCAACTTCATCCCCTGCTGCCTCCCAGCTGATTCTGCTTCCAACTGAGTAAGAATCCCAGGACAGCTCCTCAAAGCAGTGAAAATATCAGTGTTATAGCCTCAAGCCATCCTGGGGATGCTCCTGTCTCAGATGTGAGGCAGAATCTGCCTCACCGGTTTGTTCAAGCTTAATTCGGTGTAGAATCACAGAACAACTGGGAAGAATCTTTAAAGATCATCTACTCCAATCTCCCTGAAATGAGCAGGGATATCTTTTACTGGAGCAGGTTGCTCAGAGCCCTGTCCAACCTGACCTTAAGTGGTTGCAGCAATGTGGGATCCATGAGCTCTCTGTGGCAGTGTTTCACCACCCTTATTACTGTAAAATGTTTCATCCTCCTAACTAATCTGGTCTCTTGTAATTTAAAACCACTACCCCTTGATCTATCAAAACAGGCCCTACTAAAAAATTTGGACTTGGAAGTCCCCTTTGATCACTAAAAGGCTGCAATAAGATTTCCCTGGAGCTTTGTGTACCTTGGGAATGGGTGAGGGTGGCAAAAGCAGAGAGTCCTTTAGCAAGACCTTTTCTGTTAGATCAAGTCACTAGATGCTTTTACACAGTGGAACTTGAGCATATATTAATGGTGATGAATTCCCCTGGAAATGCAGTTTCATCTTCTTAAGCTTGATTGTGTCATTTCATGGATTAATAAATATCAAAGCTGTGATAATGACAGAATTAACATTGGCAATTTAGGTCAGAATGAGTATTTCCCTGAAAAAAGTCCAAAGCAAACCGTTTATGCTGTGTTCAGAAACCTGTCAGAAAGGGGTTGGAATGTGCATTACTCCTTAACAGAAGTGAGTGCAGACTTTATCCATCATAGTCTGTTCCAGGGATGCTGAAGTCACAAGAATTTATGGAGGGGGAAGAAGGCACCTATAGGCATACATGAGTAGAGGGAGGGATCCATTTTTCAGTGGAGGCAATACAGTCACTCAAACTAAGAAAACAAGCAATAAACAAAACCAGGCAGTGACAGCTATTAAAGGTTTGAATCATTGCCATTCTGAATCATTACCATTCTGAATGCAGAATAAATAAATAGTATTATTTAGTATGCAGAATAAGCAAAAGGTAGGTGTTTGTGAGTGTAATCAGTGATGGTGAAACTGAGGAACAGCATCTTGGTTCTGAGCCGTGCAAGATGTCACAGGAGACACCAGGCAAAACCCCAGGCCAAAATGAAATTAATGAGACTTCTACCAGTGATTTCAGATAGATTAGGATTTATTGCCCTTTTTTTCACCACCAATAATCTTGCACTGCCATTCAATTTCTTAGCACTAATACTCTCATTTAGAGTACATCTTGTCACATTTATATAGGATGGTGACTCTGTGCTCACAGTAAAGTCAAATGGCATGAGTGTTGAAAAATGTCAGGAAAATTCTTATATATTAAACATCTCCTTAGGAGTACAAAACTAAAGTCAGACCAGGGAATTCATCTGTAGTCTGCCTTCACTGAGAAGTTCCAATCATCTGTCCTAAGTGTTGGCATAGCCATACATCTCCTCCTCCCTTCAGCTCAGACTTGTAAATTCACTGAAATCTTCCATGGTTTACGCTGAGAATGGAGAATTACTGTGCTTTCATGGTGCTGAAATTGATCTATAATAGCTAATAATTATGCATCTGCAATATCATAAGCACACTGTTGTGAAATCCAGCGAAAAAATTAGGCCCTCTGTTAGAAAATCATTTTAGAAATGGGATGAGGCTCAGTCAGTTGTGTAGACAGATGCTATTTTGTATTTGGTAATGTAGTGAAGACAGGTTATCTAACCCTTTAGAGTCACCATCCATTGTTCTAGCAGGTCTGTCAAAAATGCTGCAAAAGCTCCCCACAACTTTGACATAAAAGCAAAGAAACATAGTGAGAAGAAAACTGAGCAGGGGGAAAGCAGATTTCCTTGAAAAACAGATGGCACTTATGTATTTGCTTGTGTCTTTTGTGCTTTCAGTTCTGTTGCTTTAAACGACAGTGCTGGAATTTGAGTCCTGCTGCCTTTTGGAGTCTCTGGCACCAAGCAGCTCCCATGGAATGTGCTGTGTGCTCACATCCTGCACTGCACTGGTTCCATTATGAAACAGAAATAAGAAAAAGCTTTTTATTAGAAAACTGAATTTTGTTTCAATACATGCTTTCCTTTTCCACATATACAGAATCCACAGACAGCTGTTGCAGATCCACATTTGCTGGGACCCGTAAGGTTCCCCCAACATAGTGTTGTGTTAGTTTACATAAACCATAGAATTATAGATTAATTGGGGTTAAAAGGGACTTTTAAAGGTCATGTACTCCAAACTCCCTGCAATGAGCAGGGACATCTTTAACTAGATCAGCTTTCTCAGAGCCCCAGAATCTCCAGCAGTTCAAGGCTCAAATCTTCCATAAGGAATTGGTTCATCTTCATTACTCTTCTTCTGTTGTACTTTTTCCTTTTATTTAGAAAAGCAGAGGAGCAAACAGTCACAAAATAAAGCCAGATTTTATGTGAAAAAATAATTCTCCATGTTGCATTGCTCAATTTGAACATAATTATGATCTGCCATCTCCTGCAATTTTTAAAGGCTCACTAGAGTATGAGACACAGGGCATGAATGAAAAAGCCTGCCAGTGGAAAAAGAGACAGAATCCTTTCAGCTCTCTCCTGTTGATGTTGTGCAGATTGTTAGGAAAAGGGTTGGGTCTTGTTTTTTCTTCATTTATTATCCTTTGCTGGCAGTCAAAAATAATCATCAGACCTGAAATACAATAGGAGTTTAGAAAAAACAACAAAATGTGACAACAAAGGGAAAAAGGACTGCAGAAAAAGAATTGAGGAGATTGTATTGCATGAGTGAACTTGAAAAGGGTGGATAAAACCTGGACCTGGGTAAGCTGCCCTGTGAGAAAGACTGAAATTTTAGATATTGTGTACACCATCCAGATCAGCCTCTGCTGACACAGTGGGACTGGAAACACAGGGATTGTAATTGTAGCCTTGGGTCTATGGGAATGGTATTAGGAAAATGTCATATATTGTTTAAATTATGCCCTGCTTGCAAAATTCCTTATTCTTTGAAGACTTCTACCAAAAAAAAGGATATAGCTTTTGCAGTTCTCAGAGGACAGCTGTAGGTTTAGGTCTTATTTTCTCCTTTGCCCTGGGGAAATTTCCTATTGACTGTGGCTGACAGCTACACTGCAGACCAAAATTCCTCATAAATCATGCTGGGAGTCAAGTGCATGTCTCTGCTGAAACGTGGCATCCTTGGAGGACACTGTTCTTCCCACAGACACAGCAAGTGCTGAGCAAAAGCAAAAGGTGCCAAATGGGGGAAGCAGGACCATGCTGCCTCTGAGGAGGATGGATGGGGAGCAGAGACACCTTCACTGAAGAGGATTCTTCCCTCAGCCAGGAAAATCAGACATTTCAGGGTCTGTCCCACTTCCCGAGCAGGTGTCATGCTGCCTCTACAAGGCATTTGTCCAATTTTGATTGAAAGATGAGCACTTAAAAATATTTCTTCTCTTTGCAGTGTGGGAGGTTTCCCCTGGCACATGCAGGCTCATTTTAGATAGACTGTATTCACTGCCTCAAAATATTTTTGGGGGTAATTGCTTTATAAATTGCTCCCTAGAAACTTTTTGTATAATGCTATAGCTATTAGCATGAAAAGAAAAATTCTATCCTCCTACAAAATTTTCCATTGTGGGCCTTTTTGGCTCCCACATGTAAAGGTACCTCCTTCTAAAAAAATCTTTTTGCTACACAGCTTATTCTGAGTTGATCGACTCCAGTTCTGGGAGTCCTATAAATGCATTAATAGTGGACATTGTACCTTTAATTCCTTTAAACAGCCTGATTTAATACTTCCTGCAATAGAAGGTCTCTGTAAGGCCCATCTTGTCCACAGATCTGACGTGCTGAGCATGTCCCACCATGCAGGAGGACTTGACATGGGATTTGCCAGGTGTGTTTCTCTTCCTAAGGGCAGTTTGAGCACCAGGCTGCTGCCAAACTTAACAGTTTGGGCATTGTGCAGTGGAGCTGAAGGGTGTGTTGGTGTGGTAATTTTTTTCTTTACACAAACAGGATAGGATTGCTGGGAGACATTTCTTGAGCTTTATTTGCAGCATCAGCCTCATGACATGGTTGAGCCAATAGAACGATGGCAAAGCCAGCAGCAGCCCAAGATTTCTTTGTTACAGAGCATCTTAAAAACTTTCTAGCCCATAGCATAAAGCTTTCAGACAGTTGTTTTAGCCAATTACTAAAAGCACATGTACACTTGCTTCACACAATGCTTGGTTGTATGCCTTCTATTAACATTACACAACACACCCTTATTAAGCTTTAAACCTTCTACTGTCTTGCTAAGCATATTTTTTTGCAGTCTTAAGGTCTATCTTGGCCAAGCCTAAGATTCAATATTTTTAATGTCCTCGCTTGCTATACCATTGTAACTTTTTCTACCTTAAGACTCTGCAGCTGCAGCTAGCTCTAAATTTTCTGTACTTTCTCCTGCTTTTGCAGCTTCCTGGAAGCTTTCTTACCTTCACTAGTTCCACAGAAGGGCAAGGTTTAGTGTTTGAAAAGAGGCCATTTGTGGGTTTTCAGGGTATCCTGCCTGTCCTCCATATGCCTTTAAGGAGGATACAGAGCTCCTGGGTACCCCATGCCACTCGATATAACGTGATTTTCCAGTGTGGTGCCCACACACCAGCCTCTGAATCCAGCCTTGACTGTGCATCCCCCCACATCAGTGAAGGCAAGCAACAGCTTTCCTTTACAAAGCTTGGTAAGCTTCTTTATACCCAACATAATTAATGATCTTTTGGTAACTGCATTCTATTAATGTCTCTCCCATTGGCTTTGGCTCAGTGCTTTATTTCCTACCCTCCCAAAACCCCCAAACATTGGCAAACAAGCATCTTCAGCTTCATATCTCTGAGTGACAGATACATTTATTTGTTTCCTCAGCTGGAACCACTACACCAAAGAGATCTTGCGGGGGCTTTCACCCAGAAAGTTCTGCTGAGTGTGGCCAGAGTGGTATTGTATTTGCTGGGAAGCCCTGGTGAAGGCAGGAATGATGCATCTGATTTCATGTTTTCAGAAGGCTAATTACTTTCTTACAATATATTATACTAAATAATACTATACTAAAGAATACAGAAAAGATACTTACTGAATGCTAAAAGATAATAATGAAAACTTGTGACTCTTTCCAGAGTCTCAACACAGCTTGCACTGGTTGGCCAAAGGGTGAAAACAACTCACAGCAGAATCCAATGGAACAATCACCTGTGGGTAAACAATCTCCACATTCCAAAGGAGCAAAACACAGGAGAAGCAAATGAGATAAGAATTGTTTTCCTTTTCTCCGAGGCTCCTCAGCTTCCCAGGAGAACAATCCTGGGTGAAGGGATTTTTCAGAGAATGTGAATGCCACAGAGTGGTGCCAATCTCTTATTGTCCCCTGCCAATAATTACAGCTGACATCCTCAAGGCTTTTAAATGCCTTGTTTAAGCCTGAAGCTGATATTCCTCTTTTCTCTCCCCACTGCTCTTTTGGAGAGGCAGCTGTAGCCCATGTTCAAATGCCTTTTGCTCTCCTAGCCTTCTTTATTTAAAAGGACTTCATAAGCTTCAGGTCAGATCTAAAGTTACTTGTTTTCTACATCTGCATTCCTGAGTCAGAAAAAATACTATGGAGGGAAAAATGAAACAAAACCCAGAAAGAGCAGGAAATAGCTATATTGTTTTCTCCAGCAGTATCTCCACTTAATAAAATCACTTCTAATTATTTTTCATCTATTTAATTATTTTTCATCTTTCTCGATAACTTGTGAAATTAATTTCTTCAGATATTGCGTCTTTTACTTTTGCACTCCCATTTTGTCAATTTTTAAAATCATGCATTTCAGAGCAGAATATATGCTAGTTAACAAGACTAATCATTTATCTTACTGTAATTGCACGTCATCACCCATTAGTCAGTAATAATGATTGGCAATGCAATTTTCTTGCAATAAAACTAATTAATATTCACAACATTATCTGCTGTTCAGATATTTCTAAAAGCAGAAGTTAATTTTTTTTAGCAAGCAAGTCATTAAAAGGAAAAAGAAATCATATGGAATGCTGAAATTGCTATTTTAATACATGAAAAATATGAGTAGAAAAATAAATCATATGGAATGTTAAAAATGTTATTTGAAGACATGGAACATATGAGTGGAAGCTGGCTTAGAATGACCATTTCCATTAGAGAATAAATTTTAAAAACCCACTCTCCTCTTTTAGTTAGATCAGATGGATTTTTTTTTTTCTAGAGAAGCAGCAGAGTAGTTTTAGCCAATCATAACAGCATAAAATGTCAAGAAAAGATGGAGAAAGGTTTATGATGTCTCAACAAGAGCACCTGACTTCACCTTTGAAATGAAGCACAATTTTTAGCAATGTTTCTCAGTGCTTTCCCTATTGCATCATCCTAATTAATCATGTGCTGAATTAAGGAAGTTCTTAAAGGTTTTGTGACTAATTCCATCTCACTTCTGAAACAGAAACATTATAAATATTAGTGGTAGCAGGGGACTGGGTGCCAAGGCATCCGAAAAACTGCAGTTATTTTTCACTTTCTTAAAACATAGAATTAAGGGGATTATATAGTGATTCTAAATTTAAGGCCTCATATGAAGGAATCCATGCACTTTTTGGCACTTGTCACTGATATTTTACTAACTTCTCATCAGATAATTTGGGTGATGAAGATTGTGCTCAAATGAGGAAAAATATTGCATTCTGCCAAAGCCAAATAGTTTTTTGAATGAATTGCAGTAACACATTAGCTGCTCACAATTCCTATTTCCTCAACTCTTAAATGCATCCCTGTGTATGATTATGAATATCTGATACATTATCCTAGGAAATATTTAGACACATTTGAAAATAAGATCAGAGAAAAAATAAGCAATTCTGGCATTTATTCCACAGCAATTCACTTCTCAGAATTTTTTTCAAACAGACCATATGCACTTACATTCTGAACTTCTGGTAAGAAAATCTGTTACTGAGAAAAGCAATATATTATTGCTTATATTGTAATTTTCCTTCCCTACAGTCAGGGAATTGGTTTATTGTTTCCATGAAAATGATTAATCATAAGGACTTCTCTGTCCAAGTCAGAGTTTCCTGTGTTAGTATTTTGGTTATAAAAATTATTTATGTCTGCATATTCTGTTATTACTCAGAGGGATTACAGCAATGAGTACCTTCATATTCATCCAGAGGAATATATTATTTTGCTAAATTAATGAAGATAACCTTGCTCCTCATTGTCAGAGTACCATCCTAGCCAGGGATAGAAAGTGCCCTGCCAGAGCCCACTTTGTTCAGAGAGCCACCCAGAACCTCATCCACAGAAAGGGAATTCCATGTATAAAACATCCAGCAGGATTTGTGGCTTTCATAAGGAAATCAGGTGGCGCATGGATTTTCTTGCTGTGGATGGAATAACTCATGTCATGGTGACTCTATGAAAATTGCAAACATTTGTTACACACTTGGAGCTCAAAATTTCTATTGAAAAAAATCTGCCTGAATTTTGTTCACTTTGAATGTTCACTAGGTATTATTCAGAGGAATGTGACTCCTATAACATGGAGTAAGTTCTGCTTTTGCCTTGGCATGATTGAAACTCAAAGAGATGAACAAAAGATAACAGAAGTAAACAGAGTGGAAAACAACATAAGAACAAACACTGTTCTTTACTTGTCAAGGTTTATGCTGCACAGCTATTCAAATATTCCTGTTAACAAAACCCCTCAAACCACAAAACCCCCCAAAAATGTTAATGAATAGAGAATAAAAAGGGGAGAAATTAAGGTGAAGCCAAACACCTACTCAAAATTCATGTACACATTGCAAACCTTGCTTTTCAGAATTCAGCCAGCACATCTGTTTTGCCACATCAAAACCAAAGAACCCTGAAGCCCTTCTTGTGTTACATGTTTGTAAGGTAACTGACCCATGGTACTCAGGGTGACTAGCAAAGGATTTTAGAGAAATGCCAACAAAAGGTTGATATTTTTATTAAAGCCTTCCTTAGTACTTTTTAAAGAAAAAAAAAAAAGTGAATGTGGTTGAGGAGTTTGCCATTTTAAGAAGCTTTTTTAGAAAATACAATTTATTAAATAATTATGTTGCTTTTCCATCTATTATGATCTGAAAAGGTTGCTATTAATTAATGGTAGTCAAGAATTTAGAATAATTTAGTAACTAGGGTGTCATCATCTCTCCAGGTGCTCACTGACAGAAGTCATCAGATCTTTATGCATGGGAACCAACCCTCCAAACAGGCTCTTGCTCTCCAAGACAAATTTATTTATAGTGAATTTGTCTCTAGCTTACAGTTAGAGTGGTTTATAACTTAGAAGCAAATGAAGCTCCCTCCTCACCTTCAGTTTCCCTGACCCATGAATTGTAGTTGTTTGCTATACTAGAAACCAAAATCTCCCAAGAATAGCCCTGGAGTCTTAGAAACTCTACCATGACCTGGTCTGCAACTTCAGGTTAAAAACGTTATTTGTATTTTGTGTTGTTTCTTTCCTAAGGGCAAACACAAGAAATGTGTTTCACCACAGACTCACCACAGAAAACACAAGTAATTGCTGCGTTGCTTTATGTTTAGTTTCATTAAAAAGCACCCCTATGAATATTTATAAATGTAGCACGCAGAGACAGACACAAACAGAGTGAGCTGTGGTGCCACTCGTGTGCCAAGCTGCACTGCCACCAGCGGGTCCCTTGCCAGAGAGGAGTTCTGGAAGGAATGAGCAGATGGCAGAGCAGGCAAAGCAGAAAGGAAGCTTTTGATCGCGACTGTTCAGCGTGTTACCCAGCAGAGCTGCAATTATGCTTCCTTGATGGTAAAGCAAGACATTCAATAATTTACTGAACCTGGAGGTTGTTGGGGCTGCAGCAGCACATTGGTGCCTTTGGACTCTGGGCTGTTTGGAGTGCTTTCTTCAGGAGAATTGGAGAAGGGCTTTCATTCCCTGTGTGCACCGTGCACCAAACCTGCTCAGAGATGCTTTGTAGGTTCTGTGTAAAAACTGGTAGTCCTGGCTCTAGGGTTTTCATTGCCCCTATCACTCAATCCCCACCATCACTCATGTCAAAGGATCAGATTTCCAGAATGATGATGGATGAAGTTCCTAAGGTATCCAGGAACCTCAGTGCTTTCTTCTGAATAGTGCCAGAGAAAGAAAACATCTTTTACTGGGTGATAATGGTTGATGAAAGCTTTCCAGCCCTCTAAGAAGTTCAGTCAAAAGAAAGAATTTTATAATAAGAGAAGATAAATTTAATTACTTAGCTATTGTGAAAGAAACTCTGGAATATGTTGAATGCTCTTGAAATGCTTGAAGACAGTTTCTCTGTTCTGAAACTTGCAAAACTTTTCAGAATGCGTCCTATTTGAATTGGATTCCAGCTGATGAAAAAGAATGGGTTAAATTCTCATCATGGGATATTTCAGTTCCTTTGAAAGTATTTTTATGTGAAATTGGTCAACCATGCCTTAATTTTCAAATGTTATCTTGATTAACATTTTATTTTAAACAATGACATAATAGTTTGCCTAGCTATCTTTGTGAAATTAAAATACTATATTTTCAAAATTACTTATTATATTACTTACATTTTTCTCTCATTCCCCTCAATATGCATATTTGAATAACTTGCCTTGTAAAGCAGGCAGCCAAAATTTTTATTCACTGCCTCTGAAATAGATAAAAGTATTGGTTTGTTATTGTCTTAAACATTTGGAAGTGAGGATGCAAGTTGAAAGATAAAGAGAAAAGTGATATGCCACACCAAAGGCATGTAAAAATGCTTTTTTACCCTCACAGAAAGAAGTCTAAAAGTTAGGAAAGATTTTATTTGAGGATGTTTTTTCTCCCAAGAAACCCTCCAAAACCTTAAGTATCAGGTACCGCCTGAGTTGGAGGTCACAGTATGCATTTTTTCCCATGAATTTGTTTCCTTTGGTTTCTATATTTTTAGCACCCATAATGTCCGGCAGCAAGGAACTCTGCAGCTGGAACATGAGATGTAAGAAAAGCTGCTTTTCTCTGGTATTTTTTTTTATTCTGCCCACAGCTAATTGCACTTGATGTCTCCCAGCTCTTGCACTGGAAGAGATGCTGGATAATCAATTCCTTTTTGCCTTTGCCAAGCCTGATTTACCAGACCTTTATCAAATACTCTTTCAGCTGTCTTTTCTCCAGCAAGTCAGTCAAAGTAAGAACAGTGTTCAATATTCCTTTTCATCTTTGTTGCCCTCCTTTGAGCCTTTTTGTAGAGGAGGATGAGAGCTGCATTGCCTGGATTGATGCAGGAGCATAAATGTTTCCTCTTTGTTCGCTCTTCTTTCTCTAAAAACTCTTAGCGTGATATTTTCTTTTTTCAGTCTTTCTGAGCTATGGAAATTGCCTGAACTACACATCATAACCCCAGTCTCACTACCCAGCTACTTTGCTGAACACAAATCTCTTCCTTTAATATGCAAAATAATTTTATATGCAAAATAACCTTTTTTTCATCCACGTACCTTACATACCATTTACCCAGACTGAATTCTATTAATCCATTTTGTTTCCCAGGTCCAGTTTTGTAGTACTCTTAGGCCACCATTTGCAGCCACAATCTCTTGATCTCTCAACTTCAGAACTGTATTTTCAGCACATTTTTTAAATGTATATTAAGGATTTTTTTTTTAATTGGATAAACTCCTATTTTGATGATTTTATGTTGCATTTAATGACTTGCAGTTCCCTTGATCATTCATAGCATATTTCTTGAAAATTTTTCACCCTTACTGTATCTGCTACTTTCTTGTTCTCAGATATGAAAGTGAGTTTAAGGGACACTTTACACACCACTAACAGTTCTTCACTTTCTGGTCCTTGAACTCCTTTTGAATTCTTAGGTAAGTGTTTATTGATGCAATTTGTCCCTGTCCAATTTCTTGTTTGCTCTGTAAAATGTATTGACACCTCAATTTGATTCAGACCTTCAGCCAATGTCCAGTAATGAAGGGTTCCAGTGCAGAAAACTCCCCAGGCTTTTACACAATAAATATAAAGGCAGAAAATTAATTTTTTTTCCTGGTTTTGTCCTGTTTTCCCTGAGTGCTCCTTTTGTACCTTTATTATCTATTGACTCCAGAGACCTTCTGGCTTTTTACTGCTAATGCCTTTGAAGGACAAAGTATGAAGTGTATAAAAACTGCTGGTAAATACTTTTCAATTACAACCTTTTTTTTTTGTTCTGTCTTTCTGTGTCTCTTACATTCAGCTTGCCAACATGTGTATTCTGTGTTTTTCTCATTTGAAGAGAACCTTAGGTTTTCTGAAAGCTGCTACTCAACTTGAACCACCTCCCTTCCCCAAAGTGTAGTCAGAGCTTCTTCTTTTTTCCTTCTCAGATGATTTCTGAAACATGATGTGCATTGGCTTCATGCCTAAAAATGTCATTACAGCACCTACATGAAGGCTGCAAAGATTTTACTCCAACATCTTCCTTTTAGAAGAAATTAAAGCTCAAGTTTATGAAAATACTTAAAACAAGGAAGTGGTTTGGCTGTCATATCCATATACATTTATGGAAAACTAATTCACTCTGTGCCTTTGTGGCTGCCTGGAATTCCATAATCCACAGTAGTTTAGTTTGAAGAAGAGCTGTGGTCTTAAAATTGTGCACACATTAGAAAAGAAATGTTTTCACCTCAGTTGAATTTTACATTGACCATTGCTGAATTATTTCAAAAGTGAGGATTACAGCACACTATGTAGCAAGCTACTAACTTAAACCTTCTTCCCCCCTATTTATTTCTTGATAGTGATGAGCCAGTAAAATCAGGAATGGAGAACAATCACACCTTCAGAGTGTAGAAAACTTTGCAGATGAAAATGAAAATTATGAAAATTTGATTTGTAACGTTTCCTTGAAAAAATGAAAATGGATAAAAACAACTAGGGTTGGCATGGGGTTGGTTGGTTGGTTGGTTGGTTGGTTGGCTGATTGATTACTTGATTAGTTGATTGGTTGGGGTTTTTTTCCTTTTTCTGAGATTTTTCTTCTGGGAAAAGACATATTTTTGCAGTGCTGTACAGAAAATACTGTGCATAAGGCTTTGGTAAATTGAAAAGTTAAAATGAGAGAAAGAAAAGCAGGAGACATGAAGATAAGTAATTTGGGAGCTCCCATCTTGTATAGGCAAAGCCTGATGTGAATTAACTTTGAGTTACTTCTAGAAATTAGTATATTGAAAAAGAAGAGTGGTTTAAATTTGAGATATGGCCATTCCTTGTATCTCTGACTGACACTGAAGGTTCTGGTTCAAATTACTCAGGGAAAAGATTATGATAAATCCCCATCAAGTGGGATCAGCACTTTGGTTACTCAGCAGGGCTCAACTGGCTCACCAAAGACTCCCTAACCTGGTGTAGAATTAGGAGATTTATTAGTTAGGTTAGTTGAGCTGGAAAGTTTTCTTAGCTCATAGCAGGTTATTTGCTGCAAACACTTCATTTCAACTTCATTTTAAAAGTCTTGTAAGCTTTTTCATTACTGTTTTTCCCCTGTTAATCTTGGTGATTTCACATATGAAATTTTAGACAAAGAAGGAGAATCTTGTTTCCAGAGACGGCCTTCCAAAGAATCTTCTCTTTCTCTCTTAGATAATTGCATAATTAAATGGATTACAAAAAGCTGTCGCATTGTTGAGGATGGATGCAGATCCACACAATCATGTCTCTTGTAATGGAAGTCTCAACACTAAAAACAGGAGTGCCAAAATCAGCCTCAGAGCTCCCTCAACCAAATGGAAAGAGTGCAAATATATTTCTGCCAGTGGAGAAAACATGTTTCTAAGAAGGCAAGGAGATGATTCAAAACCTCCAGAGAGTTTTGTGGCTAAATCCCAACATTTTTCTTGGAAAATATACTCCACAGCAGAACATTTGTCTTAACACCCCATGGTTGCCTTCAAACAAAGTGGTCTGCCAGTGACTGGCACAGACTTCAAGCTGCAGCCAGAAATCAAGCTGTGCTTTTTATTCTTTCCTGGTTTGCTATTTTTTTCAGTCTCTCAAGGGCACATCTCATAGCCTGGATGAGAGCACAGAGAAAAGCAGATGGCAACACCATTTGCAGCCTGAGTGACAACAGAGGATGCCAAAACGCTGATTAATGGCCTCGTCCCCTCACAAATCTTTGTGAACTCAACTCTGCTTGATTGGGTAGCATTATCTGAGCACCCAGAACAGGGCAGACACCTCCCTAAAGACTAAAAGCATGATCTCAAAAGGATCTGCAGGCTTTGTTCAACTCTGTGCACCCTAAAATCTAAATCACTGCAATAGGAAAATGCTGGGGGAGGTCACTGACTCTGCTGCAGCTTGGGAATTAGGAGAGGGACTATAACACCTTCACACCCCTCTAGAATACGGCTTATGAGAAGAGGATTTTAAGAGGCCATTAATCCATTTTGGTGTTCTAGGGTTGCCTTTTTTCCCCCAGAATGTGGCAAAGCTCCAGAGCAGGGCCATCTGACCATGTTCTAACAACTCCAGAGCAGCCTAGGTGGGATTGGCTGCACAGGAATGGAGGAGCTGCTGCCACAGGGGTCTGGGCAGGAAGAAATTAAACCCAGGGAGAAGTGATTTCACTCAAAATCTGCTATGGATGAGATGTTGGAAGCCTAATGGTTGCCATGGAGTTTGGCACAGAGGGAGGGGTCCCTTGCCTGTTTTATAGGACAGAGGCTTCTCTTGCAAGATCTACCTTTCAGCTTCAATTAGTAATATAGATCTTCTCAATAAATATAGCTCTCTTCAATGGATATTCCTCTTCATCTAGTGCCTATTTTTACATATTATCCAGAAGGGATATAAATAATGAATATCCTCTGAGCCACTGGTTCAGCCCTGGTGCAGCAGGACACCCGAAGGGTATGAGAAAATGACACATGTTTAGATAAGATTTTCACACAATTTGTGATCCCAGAGTGAGGTCAGACCTCTCGGGAGATAAAGGACATGGGATTTGCCAGGTTAAATTGGCCAATAACAGCTGTTTCAGAGGGAGGGGAGAAATATAAAAGAAAATGAGCAAGAAAACCTTTTTACTACTTCAAGTGGTGAATGGCAGAGTGGTGTGCTTGAGGAGGATGCCCACAGGGAAGGTGGTTTTATTAATAACAACTTCTTGTTAGCATTTGGATCTGATTTTCCTATGCACTGACAGGGCAGAAGCACCACACTGTATCCCACAGGGATGGGCAATGCAGGAATGTCTGCTCTTGTATCCAGCTGGAAAAATCTTCCTGTCCAGGAGGTTCTGCTCTGCTGCAATCCAAGTGCAGGACTGTGTTGTGGGAGGGCACTTGGCAGCATGTTAGAGTTCCTGTAGGGAGGTTGTGGTCCCCATCTTTCAAAGCAATATTGCTCTTCTTCCAGGGAAAGCCATGTGGTCTCAATATTATATTGAAAACTATTCCACTGATTGGTTTTGTAATATCTTTCTCCCTGAAGGAGATGGTCCAACCTTATTGGGATAACATTTTCTCATGAATTTGACTATTAAAACTTTCTCTGTAAGGTACTTAATATAGAATGAAAGCAGAACCAGATACCTTACTATATTTTAGTTGTGTGTATCTGCATTCAATGATTTTGTTTATCACAAATCTACATGCAGTGATTTTAATAATTTTCTTGAATACTTAGTTTGAATTGTGTGGTTGGAAAATTAGAACAAATTGCCATTTAAAGTAGTTCTTCATAACTGATAGAAAGTGCACTTTTGTGCCCTGTAACTCAGAGGCCAAATGAAGTTCTGGTCATGAGATGACCCAGGTGTTTTGAGTTTGTTTACATTTGTTCCTACCTTTTCTCAGTGCTGTACCAAGTGTCAGATGATTTCTCCTGTTAGAAGAAGGAAAAAAGATCAGAGCAGCTGCATCATTTCTGTTGGGTAAAACATATGAGGAGATGATTGTCACAAAAAGAAAGCATTCCAACATCTGAACATCATCACTGGGGACCTGCTGTGACCTTTGAGCTTGTCTAAACCACTGATTCCAAAATTCTTCCTGTTTGTACAGGCACTATGGTCATGGACATTCTGGAATCACTTGGGGGAGAATTTCCCCCAAGCCTTCCAGTGGATATTCTCTCCACTGACTCTGGATTTTCATGCTGTTTTTCTCTTCTTGCAGAGAGAATTTAATGAATTTATCTTTGCCATTACCTACTCTCCCAGAGCACTTTGTTTCCACTCTTTGGTCAATCAGACCCTGTCACTTGAGCTTTCTGATATCTGCAGTCTGCCAACATCATAAATTCTGGATTGTTCCCATCCCTCTCATAGCTGACTTTTATTCATGGCTGATTTTTGGTATTACCTCTCATACATAATTTTTATCATGTTTTCACCTAAAGGCATTCTTAAATCTCCATCATTCTCCTGCATCCTGTCTGCTGCCTTCTCACATTCTTAACAGCTGATGTGAAGATAAAATTATCAAACTGTAATGTGACCTTATTCTCTGGTTTTGACTATTTTTCATTTCTCCTTTCTTTTCTCTTGACTCTGATTGAAAAACACCATCCAACCTCTGCACTCTATTGCATTTCATCACATCTGCTGACCATTCTTCCCTTCACTGCCATGTTACTGCTGCCTCAAGTTTCTCATTTACCACAGTTTTATTTTTCCAGTCTTCATCATACAATCCTGCTCTGCTATTTTCTACTAAAAACAATCTCACACTTTATCCCATTTGCTTCCGTAGAGACCAATTTACCTTCCCATTCTCATTTATCTTTATTCTTATTTACCATGCTGTTTTCAATCCCCTCAGTTCCATTCTCAGACCCGTTAGTTCTGCCTTGTATCCTCTGCACTCGATCAATTCAAAGCACTCATGCCAAAATTTTTAATGGCCTGTTCTTAGCCAAGTCCCAGAACCCGCACTCTGTCTTCATCTCTGTGGCCTGACAGCTGCCTTCAATACTGCCACCATTCTCCTTTCCTTGAAATATTGCCTTTCCCTGATGATTCAATTTTCTCCTAGTTCTCCTCCAAGCTATTTACTCACTCACTCTTTTTCCACAGGATTCCCTCTTTAATTCCACAAACAAAACCCATCTTTTTATGCTATGATAACATGATCTACACCTCAATCCCATCTGCCTCTCTTCTGGTAAAAGGTAAAATTTCTACCAGTTGGTTTTGTGGCTTAAGGATGTGTTGTCACCTGGTCTCCTAGTGTCTCCTTCCACTGCCTGCCTGGCACCTCATTTCACACACAGGCTGTAAGAGTTTTAAGGGTTTTGTGTGTGGACCCTCCTTTTTCCTCTGCAGGTAAGGGATCCTCATCCCTGAGGAGGTTTTTATTCTGGAAACTGGGACAAAAGCAAAGGCTGTTAACCACAAAACCTCAGATTGTGGATTTTGTGCAGCCTGGTGACCAGACACTTTTGAGGGAAATTTCCAGTTCAGCATCTTCTAGGGAACAATGCTTGCAAATTTTTTGCTATTTCCATCTTCCACAACAGTTTTATAAAGGATGGTTCATCTTTGGCATCTCTACTGCTGTGTACCCACAGATCTGAGAGGCATTTCTGTCATGGGCTTTTTTGCCTTAGACTGTCATCAGCTTTGAGAAGTGAGCTCACTTGGAGTGTTTTTTATTGTTTTTATTTTCCTTTCTTCTGCTTTTTGTTTTTACCAGAAAAAAAAAAAAAGTACTTACATCATAGCAGAAAAATAAACTAAGATATAAAATTACCCTGAGAGAAGAAATTACAGCCTAAACCCACAAGTGGTATGTGATATTATTTGTTCCTTGGTTTGAATGACCTCTTGCTGACAAACTCAAGGGTCATTATTGTGGAAACTTTCAGGCAAAAATGATGTCACCAGAAATCATTTTAATGGAGCCTCATCTTCACATACTATTGATTTATCTGCTAAGTATGAAGGGAAATCAATAAGCAGAATAATTTTCACATCTTTTAAACTTCTAGAGTAGCCAAAAAATATTGTCTGGTGCAGACATGAATCATTGGAAAGAAAAACCATAGCTGTTGATAGGCATGAAAACATTTCTTTATATTTAGAAGGTGATTTTTATGTCTTGCCTACCAGCTTTTGTTTGATGTGTTTTTACTAAGGGGGAATTTCACATAGTGACAGCAGGGATAAAAAACTTGAGGTTTTCCATATTAAAAAGAGAGATCATCAGAGAGCAGAAGCCAGGCCCAGTAGCCCATGAGGAATACAGAGAATTTGTCAAAGGATCCATGGGTAAGGCTAGGAAACTTACAGCTCTTATAGAATTAAATATGGCCAGAGAGGTCAAGGGAAAAAGACCTTTTATAGGTATGTCAGTGATTAAGGAAAGAGCAGGGAAAATGTGGGCCCTGTCCAGAAGCAAACCAGAAAACTTGGGCACCTGGATATAGAGAAGGCTGAAGGAGACTGGAACTGAATCATCTTTAAGGTCCTTTGCAACCCAAATCACTCTGTGATTGTATAATTCCAGCTAAATCCATATAGATTAATTAATCACAGAGCCATAGAATAATTTAGGCTGGAAAAGACCTTAAGATTACTGAGTCCAAACGTGTTTGCTTACTGAAACAGAAGACCGCAGCTGGCTTCTTTGCTGCTTCTAAATGAGGAACTTCATTCCAGAAACTGCTAATGGAAGATATCTCTGGAATATTAATTCAGGGAACCCAATTTAGGAGCTTGATTTTTACTCTGGTTGTTTAGGGAGAGCAAGATGAAGGGATCTCAATGTGAGCTGTATTCCTCCTTCCCCTCCACTTGGCCACTTCAGTGGCATTGCACTCACATTACAGTACAGAACTGCAAAATAAAACAGGTCATTAATTATCCCATAAACTCATTTAAATCCTGGGCAAAGGTGTAAATTAAAATGTTGAAATTTTTTATTTGCATGGAAAGTGCTTTATGTCTGCTGTCATTTCTTCCCTCCAGGCTAATTTCAATGTAGTTATCAGTGGGAGAAATGCTCCTGAGAAACAACAGAGAACGGTGGTTTTCCAGGTGAATCACAAGATATTGGAAAGTGAAATAAGGTATTTTGTGTTTTATGGAAAATACAAGGTGAGTGCTTACCTTCCGTAGGTGCTTTGTCCAATTATCTATAAAGACTAAATTGTTGTAGTTTGATTATTTAATGATCAATATGATCCAAATTGCACTAAATTAAATGCTATTTTGTGGGGATATTTTTCTGAATATCAAGGAGTTCTTTAATAACAATCCTAAATATATTTCTTTAAAATATTTCTTTCACCAAACAAGAAACACATTTTTCAATATTTTCAAGTCATTTCGTTTGTGGGGTCTGTACTTTATGACATCTCATAGGGGCTGAGCTTCGTTGCTTGTTATTTGACAAGGTCAAATCTGCTTCCTAAGTAAGTCACAAAGAGCTATTTTAATTATAAATATGTTAATATAAACATGCAAAAAACATTTAAAATGTGTGCTCTAGCTGCAACATTTGAATGTAGTAATTGACAAAATAATCTAGTCATAGTCATAGTGATAGTGATGAAAAGTAATTTTGGCCAGCTTCAAAACTACTTTTCCCACTATTACATCCACTCCCTTGGGTGCCCATTTATTTTCACCACTCAGTTCACAGACACTGGCCTTCACCTCATTCATCACATTTTGAATGGAAAGGAATAAAACCAAGGAAGTTTGATTTACAAGTAATCATAGACTGAAACTTTGAAGCAAAATTTTGCAGCTTCATTCTGTGAATGAGCTGTCAGTTTGTCACCTCACATGGCCCTCTGTGGGGTTGGCTGGGAAGGGAGCAACCTTCCAGATCCTTCCAGATCCAGAATATCCTAAAGGCATCTGCAGCTTGACAAGTAGCAGCAGATAATATTGTGTCAAATTCTGTTACATCATAGTTTGATAAAATTATTTTTCTAAGTGTCGCAATTTTGTGTGCTGTTGAAGCCATGGATGCATGAATATGCATTCAAAGGGTAGTATTGTAAGAGAAAAAATGATGGTTTCTATGGGTTCAAGTGGGAACTCTTCTCCAAAACCCTTTTCACTGCCAAAAGGGTGTATTGGAGTGTCGTGTCTGCACACCCAACTCATCTGTTTTTCCACTCCCCCAACTCAGAGGATGCAGGCTCTGAATTTTACCAACAACTTTTACAACAGGCTCAGCTCCAAGCAGTTTGTGTCCCCTTGGCCACTTTCCAGATTAAAAGCATTCCATGTTTCCTCACAAGCACCGACCTCCTCAGCAGCCTCCAGCTGTGCCTGCTTATCCTGTGCAGAGGATAAAAACAAAGCTTACTGCTTCTCTGCCTGCATAAACTCTTTACTGCAATTATGCTCATCTGGCAGATGAAACACCTCGCTAATTCAGAAAAAGAATTTTTACATGAAGGGCACATCTTCCTCAAGGCTTTCCAAACTGAATTAGTATTCAATTAAAATCTTTCTTCACCTCCTAATCTTTGAAAATCTAATCATGCATTTTTCCTTTCATTGCATTACCGCATCAAAACAAAATTTGTTGTAGATATTTATTCTAAATTCACTGTTTTTGTTTTCAACAACATTATCTTGAACAGCCATAGTTTCTAGAAACCTCATCTGTAGAGTTTTTTTTTGTCCTTTTAGTTTAAATATCTATTGGCGTATTGGCGGTTTGTTTTGTTTTGTTTTGTGGTTTTTGGTGTTTTTTTTTTTTTTTGGTTGTTATTGTTTTTTCGGGGTTTTTTTGTGGGGGTTTTTTGTGGGTTTGTTTGTTTTTATTTCATGGTTTTGTTTGTTTGTTTGTTTAGGTGGGGTTTTGTTTTGTTTGCTTGTTTTTGTTGTTGTTGGGTTTGGGGGTTTTTTGGCAGAAGAATAATGAAGCCTTTTTCAAATAAACTACCAACCAAGGACAATGTAAATTGGCTTAAGCAGATTGATTTCATCAGGGAATTGTAAAATGCTCTCTGGGTATATTTACAACTGTTACCTCTATCAGCTTCATACAATCTTAATTGTGTATCGACTTCTGAAGAAAATCCTGCAAGGTCAAACTCCAGTCAAAACTTTGAAGAGTATTTGAAGATATTAATTTTATTTATCAATTTTGTAAGTATTTGGTAATTATGGTAATATATGGACTCAAAAGGTTCAATCTTACAGGTGCTTTCAGCAGATATGCAGCAAATCAACAATGTTTTAATGATTGTTCTTACTGTTAGTGAAGAAATTAGTGATGCTTTGCTGTATCTGAACTGACTCCCAAATGTTTAGCCTGGGATTGTGGAGTAGCCCTTGCACTGAGCAATTTAGAATGGAGAAGATATTCAACCCTGATTTTTGAGAAGAACCAAGGGCAGGAGTCTGGGGACAACCCAGCCCCAAAAGCTGCCTCAGATCTTCTGGCTTGTCTGAGTTCTGGGCAAAAGATGAGAGCTCAGCAGACACTCCTTTTTTTCCTTCTTTTTTTGCAGCTAGCTGTGTAACCCTGGACATGGAATTAACAACCTGGTTTGAGAGAATGTGTCACTGATCCCTGCATTTCCCAAAATTATCAATACCCTTCATAAGTAACAAAGCTAACAGTAAAATCACAGAAGAAATCTAGGGAAAAAAGCCCAAAAAGAGTCCTGTAGCAAATGCTGGGCCATTTACAGAAGAATGTGGATTCCTCCCTGAAATAAATGCTTTTACAGGTTTCAAAGGTCCTGCTAACATGGGAAAGACAGATAGATATTTGCTTAGATATTTGCTAAAACCTGTATCATGTCCATTTTATTCCTTGCTGACAAAAGCCCATTAACATTCTTGACAACTCACAGTCTTTATATGTTCCAGATAAACCTCCTTCCAGCCTTATCTTGGTTGCTTTGTAATGGGCTCAGCCTCAGAGATGGCCTTTTCTAATATTAGGGTCAGAATCAGGGAAAGCAGAGCTGCCATGATCGTTTGGCATCTCCTAAGATGAAACCCAAAAAATTACAGTGGGGATGGGTTTTTTTCCATCCCTAATTTGAGATTCCAGAGTTTTTCCTTCCATATGCAACAGAGTGTTTCTGTCAGTAGATTAAAGGATTTTTCTTAGGTCAAGGGGCTTGGACATTTCTGGAAGAGCCAGTCCATAATTTTATACATTTGTGAGAGTTTGTAGGATTTTAACAGTGAATCCATCAGGAAGTCTTTCAAGAAGGAATAACTTTTAGACAGTGGGTCATGAGGAAACTCATGATCACAAAGCAAAGGAAAAAGAGGAGATTTTGCAGCTCAGATCTTTGTTTGAAATTATCTGAAGAAATAAACACATTTTCCCCAGGCAGCTGTTTAAAATGTGTTGGAGTACCTGCTTGCATTATTTATCTCATTCTGGGTGTCTGAGTTGATTGTGCTGGCTAACTCTTCCAAGCAGGAGAGGAAGTTCTGATTAAACCATGTGTGCCTCACTGCCTTTTTCAACTCAACATCAACTGTACAGAAGAAGTAGACATGTGCAATCATCCCCTCATCATTTATGAGCCAGGTTTATTCAATTTCCATTTCTATTTCAGTCTGTCTTAAACAAACACAGCCTAGTTTTTACTTTGCATTTGAAATATCTCATGATACTTCAGTCTAGATTTATATCCTGAAAAGCCTTGGAAAATGATACAAAGGAATTTCAAATCTTGTATTTAGTTACAACTGAAAAATTTTGGGGCAGGTTACCATTTATTCCTATGTAACCTGAGTGCAATTAAGAAATGGTTGGAGATCTCCTTGATAACCTTGAGAAAAGATATGTCATAAAAATCAGTACTTTGAATGTGAAATTGCTAGAATGTTGTGGCTCAGAATAGTTTTGGGGCTGATCAAATGATTTCTAATCAATCTGTGCACTGGAATCCAGATAAATAGATTCTAAATTCAGATCCACAGGAGGACCTCATAGAAGGTAAAACTTGCCATATTCCATTAGCAATGAAAATGAAGTTAAAAAATTCATGTGTAAGGTAATTGCTAAGGATTTGTGTGAGGGACCACCGCCAAGGTAATCACCCTTCACATGCAATTTGTGATCAAACCTCTGTTCAAATCAGTGGAACCCTATTGATTTACTGTGGTTAGGCATTTGCTGGTAGATTTTTAAAATTCAATTAATAGATGCAGAGAAAAATAATTGTGTAGTTCATGCAATCTGCTACAGGAAGGTTTACAAGTGATTTAGAACAAGTGACAAAAGAGAGAAGCTCATGCCTTTTTCTCCTGTATTTTGTTGAGTGGCCAATAACACTCATCTGGAGAGAAAGTCAGAGAAGGAGTTGTTTTTGCAAGGGCACTTAAATTCTAGGTAAGGAAATACACCAAGGCATAGAGAGGGCCACAGTGGAGGTGAAACACTGCAGAGCGTGGTGTGGTTTGGTTTAGCTGAATGGTAATTGAGGCCTCTCCATGCTTGTCTGAGAAAATAATAACAAACACAGAATTGTCTGCAATGGTTTTAGAGAACAGGATATTTAGAATAATATATTATGAATATATATTGAGACAAAGAGAGCAGCATCATCAGTTTTGCTTATCAGCTGGGGTTCTGCCCAATATACTCATAAAAATGATGAGGCTGTCTTCCTGCCTGGCTGCAGCAGATGTGGGGAGCATGACTGACACTCCTTCCATGCCATTATCACAGACAGATTGCTATCAGAGAGTCAATCTCCTCCCAGCCTTGCAATGTGTCTCCAGGCTCTGACAGCACAGACATCAGGCATATTTTAAGCTGCCTGTAGATTCCAGAATGAATGAGAGATTTAATATGGGGAAATGTTCACTGATAAAAGGGACTTATTTCCCATGCCCACTCTGTACTGCATCCCAAAAGAGGCAGATAAAAAGCAAGAAATAATAATAAAGAAAATGTATGGAGGGATTTATTCATATGTGATGTTGTCCATCACCAGTAAAATGTTTTCCTTTCTGCAGGACAGAAAACTAGGAGAAGGGGGTGAACACAATATATGTTCTGTTAAGCAGAATTTGGAGCAAGAAGAAATAATTTATACAGAGAGTAGTAATGTTTGTGAAGGCCACCTGTAACCCAATCTGTTATCAATGAGCACAGGAGCCCTCTCAGATATGGGAGGGGAAAGGTTTGATGCCAGCTGATAGGGAAAGGTTGGATATTTTACTTCTCCAGATGTGTTACTGAAAATCTCTGCTGCTATCACAAATAAGCTGAATTTATGTCTGTAAGTATAGCACCAAAAATGCAACACAGATCACATAATCTTGTTTTCCAGCCAGACCACTTAGCAATGTACATTAAAATATCACATAAAAGGAGTCTAATGCCTCAGATCTTTACAAATGTCTAACAAATAACAGTTTGAGAGAGAGGAAAAACATTATGCATAAAACATCATCAATATATGTTGCCTTATTCAAAGAACATATTTATGTATTTTGGACATTTGCATTTTACAGTTTGCCATGAAATATTCTCTTTCCTTGGTTTCAGAGAAGAGGCAGACAGCTGGTGGAGTCACAGATATAAGAATGTTTTCCCTTTTAAATGCCTTTGACTGTTGCCTTCCACAGGGACAGAGATCAGCTGGGAGAAGGAGCAAAGTTTATCTGTGCTGTGTCAGCCTGTGGCAGAAGGATGTGAATTTTTGGAAGCACTCCTCTATAGAGGTGCAGCATTAGACATATGCCAGAGATATGCTCTTGAATAGGGAAAATGTTTAAAAATCACTTTTCAGCATGATCCCCCTATTGTTGGGTTTTGGGGTTTTTTTTTGTGAGCTTCAGATAAATCCTTAATGTTGTATTAACCCTCCCATTGCGGGAGAAGAGACAGGGGAAAGACTTGATTAAAAAACAGTTGTAAATATTGTTCACACTTTTTATTCCAAATTATGAAATTATGTTTTATCATGATTATAAATTTAATAGATTGCTGAAGAGAAGTGGTGGAATCACCATCTCTGGAAGTGTTCAAGAAACAGAGGTTGTGGTGCTTATAGACATAGTTTTGGTAATACTAGATTAATTGTTGGACTCGATGATCTTGGAGGTTTTTCCAACCTTAATAATTCCATATCAAGAATTATTTACGTATATAATTATATATATATAATTATATATATATATATATATATATATACACACACACATATATATGTATGTATGTATAAAATATATAACATATATAATTTTATACAATTATATATTATTATATCTATAATATATATCATTATATATATAATTATATCTAACATATCTAACATATATAAATTATATAATTTACATATCATTTATATATTATGCAATTTTTATATAATTTATATATTATATATAATTATTTATTATATATACAAAATAATTATATAAATTATATATAATTATATATAATATATAATTATATTTCTTATTAAAATATTTGTATTTGATTGCATAAAAAGTGGTAAAAGGAAGGTCACATAGCATACTGCCCTTTTTCATGCATTCAAAAGAAAACTTAGACAAGTTAAAGTAAAATTTTTTGGGAACAGAGGGGTGAACATTATTATGAGGAAAGAGACCATAACTGTCTGCTTGTAGATTAAATCAAAGAATAGGTTCATCATTTTTCCCTGTGGCAATTTAATTCACATTTTGCACTGTTCAGGTAGAAGCATATTAATGTCAAATTACAGCAAGCTAGTCATTGTAATGCAGTTAATAAGTAATTCCATTGTTAAAATGTATCAGTGGTTCTCAGCCAAGGATAAATGACGTTGCCTTTTCTATGCATAAGGAAAAATCCTCAGTGCAGTCAGGAGACTGATGAATGTTAAAGATACTCTGTCTTCTTAGAACTCAAATCCTCATCTGAATTGCTCATGCCCACCGCTCCTGCCAGCCAGGCCTGTTAAAAAGATAATTTCAAAAATTCACAAAGGAAAAGTTCAGTTTCTGCATGTCATGCTGGCTGTTTTGTTCATTTGTCAGGCCCCTGCATGTTGCTTTCACCAATCTCCTGTACATTCAGCAGAATGGTTCCACTCCTGGGTGACAGCCAGTTCCTGGGGGCTGCACAGACCCACGGAGTGAGGGGGAGGAGAGCGTTTAAAAGGACTAAGAGATGGGAAATACAAAATTTCATGGTCACTGGAAGCAAGGAAATGGCCTAAAATCAGTTGCTTGAATGCAGTTTCCTGCTCTTCTCCAGTACAGGGAATCAGTGCTCTGTGCTGGGTTGCAGTGAGGCTCACAAAGACAGCAACAACTGAAATCCTTCCTCTGCTTCCTCTGCAAGAAAATGGCATTTGACTCTGAAGGAGGAGAGGAGGACAGTGGCAAAAGGAAACAAAAAAATTGATTTTACCTTCTGCAGGTCATTCCAGTATTATTTAGCATTAAGCACAGCACAGCCCTTCAGAAGGCCAAAGCAGCTTTCCAAGATAGCTTTCCAAGAAGACATTAATTTTTAAAAATTAAACTCCATACATATTTTGCTCTTGCTCTCACACCTGCAATTATAAGGATCCATATGTAGGTATATTTTTAGTCCCTGTGAGCTAATGGGTGCTTTTACTTCTTGTTCTGAATCTCAATAGCCAGAAGGACTCGGCTTCTTCATTTCACTCTTGTCTTGAGAGCTCCCCAGAATTTCTGGCTGGACTAGACACTTAGAGGAACTGGAGAGGTGTTGAACAGGGTGCTTTGGCTGTACAGAAGAACTGCACATAAAATCTTCTGGGCTACCTTAAAACCATGGCATCTGGGCCAGCCCAATATCTGGAGATATGTTATTAACAGTGAAATGAAATCCAGAGCTAATGGCAAATTTTCTGTTATATATTTATTTTCCCTTTACTCCATTCTCTCACTCTCTGAAGATGTTTTGAAGGACATTTAGGCTTGGAAAATCTTCCCTATTGCCCAGTTGGCTTTTGCTCATACAAATGTAGGAGCAAAATAGCTTAGGAAAATTTCCTTTGCCATGGAAAATTCAAATAATGAACTTGTCAATTACTAAAAATGATTAAATATTTTTCCTTAACAATTAGGCTTTAAGAGAAAAGATGTTGAAGCATTATCATATCACTGCAAATGGAGACAAAGCCCTTCCTTAAACAGTACAGCTAGAGGTGATATTTCCATCTGTTCTGCTATGGGAAAGAAACCTGTTCAGGAGTGGAGGATTTGCTGCTTTTCAGGAAAAGATCAGGTAAAATCACAAAAATGTCTCAGAGGCTAATCTCATGGGTGGTTTATTTATTCCTCCCTAGCAGTGGTAGGTCAAATCTGCTTAGCTTAAAAGTCTGGAGTACAGGGTGAGGTTTCTGTCTTTGTTTTGATTTTACCTCCACAAATTAAGCTGGGGTTTGAAAATCACTTCATTTCCTTTCTCCATTGAAGATTCTTCCACAGGAGTCTGCCTGACTCTTTTGTTCTCCAGGCAGAAATACAAGTAAAATATAGCAGATGTAAGAGCTAACAGTAATTCCTTCTCTGGCTGAGGGGACTCCCAGGAGCCATCACTCTCACAGACTCCCTGATTTCTGTCAGACTCTCCAACAGCTAAAGCAGCTCTCATTGGTTTTGTCTTTATTCACTCAAACTGTAAAAACCTCACAAAACCAGCTTTTCTTACCCTGTTTGGAGCTGTATGTGATGTAGTTTTTAATCACCACTGTAAGAACTTCCTGAGGATGCCTTTATACATCTTGGGCACTGTACAGATATTTCCAGGTCTAATGCATTCTGCTTTAATATATGGTAGTCACAATTCTCTATTAAATTTCCTGTCACTTTTCCTGTCATATTATTCTGCAGAAATTCCCGTTTCAATTCAGCATGACTGTTCACAGAAAGTGGCACTGCTCAGCATAAGTGAAGACTTGCAAACTTTGACAATAGAAATTGGAGTAGTCCATTTACTGCTGCAATTCCAAGAAGCCTGTCTGCATTTCCTGGGCTGGGCTATTTCTGATCTCCTACATTCAGCAGGTTCCAGTAATTCCAAGATAGGTCCCAGTAATTCCAGGAAATTCTTCATTTCTCTGCTTAGAAATAAAAGCTGAGTTTCCTACCACAAGAAAATCAAGACTCCTTCTCATGGGAATAAAGATGTGGTATCCATCCATTGTGGATGGAAGAGGGACTGGAGTCTAAGTATGAAAGAGAAAGTAGATAACATTGTGAAAATTGTCTCCTTTCTATTTTATTTAACTTGAAATGCAACCCTGAAAGTCGAAAGAATTCAACAGACATGGCCAGAATATGGACATTCATATCCTTTTTCTTGTTCAGTTGGTGAAAACCTTTCTGTCAAAAGAATATTTCCATTTAAAAATTTATTGCTACCCAAAGAAAATTACTTTCTCATTTTTACTCTTTTTTTATTTAGTATTAGCTTTTTAGTCCCAGTCTCTAGATTGTAGTCTGCACTTTATTCACCATCCATCTCCAATGCCACATAGCAATGACTGACAACAGGAGTTGTAATAATAATCTGATATCATTTTGCTTTTATCCGATGGGATAAGTTTTTCCCACAGAAATTGTATTGTTCCATATCAAGTATTTCTATATTTTGGTTGCTAATGGAAGTACATTGGATAAATATGATGTTGGCAGTTTATGTTTCTACAAGTTCTGCTTAAATTGGTTTGTTAAAAGAACCAACATTATTTTACTGTATTTTACCTTCTGGTACAATCTCTCATGATATCCTGTTGAACATAACAGTCTTAACTATGCATCATTTAATGCAAATATTGCTACTTAGGCTGATGGGCACATTTTAAGAAAGATACATCAAAATGAAAGCTGCACTTTTAGGGCTATTACATTGCATTATCTCAAGAAATAGAACACAATGACATTGGGTTTTTTCCATGGATTTTAAATGTGTTTTTTTACAAGTGCTAACAACTCCACAGAAGTGGAGATTTTTTCTTTATTTTTATAAGAGAAGTCAGACTTTAAAAACCCATACACAGGTTCACACACAGTCAGAACCTTGCTCTGAACAGAAATACTTTGTCATACTCCTGTTGCACCCTGCAGAATTTCACTCCTGCACCCTCTGTCCCTGCTTGTCTGACTCAATGTGAATAGTGTCAATCCCTGCTCAGGGCTCTCTGATTCTTGGGCAAATCTTCAGGCTTTGACTCAACCTGCCCAACTTTCAGCAAATTCTCCCCTTGATGGAGACCCTAGAGAAGATTCCCCCAAAGTCTTTAGTTTCTTTTTATTTTTCTTCTGAATCGTTCTGTGCAGTCTGAGTCTCGACTTCCGTCTGAGTACTCGTCTCTTTGTTTCTTGGATCAATGTTCTCGTGTTCTCGCGTTCGGAATGGCTTCACGTGTCGCGCCGACACCCACTTCAGACCTCGATCTGTGGAGATACAAGCGAAACCCTTGCCCCAAGTGATTAGCTTGAAAGGACCTTCTATTTGTCCTGTCTCTGGGTTTCTGATCAAAACGAAAGGATTTTCCTTTAGCTTTGCCTGTGTGCTGTTTAAAAAATGTCTCACGATTGGTGGATTAGGTTCTGAGGATGAGCTATTTAGGAAATTCAACACATACAGTGCCTTATTTAATTTCATGTGAGGTGTTGCCTCTGGCTCACCCCTTCTCTGTCTGTCCAGAAGGGATTTCAGGGTGTGATGTGTTCTTTCAATGATTGCCTGACCTGTGGGTGAATGTGGAATACCAAACGTATGTCTGACACCCCACCTCTTCAGGAATCTGTCAAGCACCCTGCCTGTATACGTTGCCCCATTATCTGTTTTTATCTCCTGAGGCACACCTAACGCTGCAAATGCTTGCAGGAAATGTCGGCAAGCATGGTCTGCTGTTTTCCCTGCATGTGCTGAAGCAAAGACTGCCCCTGAGAATGTATCTACAGAAACATGAACATTTTTGAGCTTCTTAAAGGATGGAAGTAAGATGGAGGAATTGGGGCATGTCCTGTTCTTCTTCTTCTTCTTCTTGGCCTCCATCTTCTGTGGTGATGGTGGCACTTTGGGATTGGTTATTACTAGAAGTGCACCAGTTAATAAGGGTAGAAGGTATTGGGGAAAAATTATAAATATTGTACACGTAACTTCGGGTATAAAGATAGGTGACCGCCCCGGGGGCCTGCGGAGTGTGCCCATGGCTGACTTGCTGTGCAGACCTCTGTCGGGCTGAAAGAAAATCTTTTAGATAAACAATTAATAAACACTGAGACCGAGACAAGATCAGAAGTCTCTTCTCGTCCTTTGAAGCGCCGGGCTCTTCAAGGCCATCCCTGGGCCTTTCCAGGCCACCTAGACAGCACTGAAAACTTACAAGTGGCGTCCCTGAGCAATCTCAGGACATAAATCAGCAAAGAGAAACATGAAAATCGACAGTGTTGGGGAAAGAGAGGGGATAAAATGCAAAAGCTGCAATTGTGCTTTAAAAGGTGACTGTGCTGTGAAATAACAGGGCTGAAAACAGGTGTACAGTGGAAGTTTGATGTTTATATTTCTAAAGAAGCATATTCTTTAAAACTCTGGGCCAAGATTCCAGTAGATAACCAAACTTTTGAATCCCTGCACACAAATCAAACATTACATTCACTCCTCTAGAAAATAACCAACATTCACTCATCACCTTTAGCACTTGTCTTAGGGTCTGCAAACTGAAACACATTTATTTTACACCTGGAAGTTTGGTCAAACATGAAGCAAATCACTAAATCTACAAACACCAGTTCAGGAACATTCCCCAGCCTATTCTGGATTTAAAAAAAAATAATAAAATCAAATAAAATTTCTGGTGCAGGGAGTTCAGTTTACCATGAAATCAGAAGTTCAAAGTGCTGCTGTCCAGCAACCACTGACAGGTGGGAATCTCAGGGTGAGAACTTTGAAGAGGGACAGAAAGTTTAGAAGGTTGGCATTGCAAAGCAATTCAAACTGATAAATGGCTTGCCTGTCCTTCCTGTAACAGATAATGTCCAGTCTTATTCCCTAATTTCTCATTTTCAATTATGTTATTGACTTTCAGTGCAAAGATAACACCATTTGTAAAAGCAGAATTGCGATTGTAAAATTTAAATTTAGACTTAATAAAAATGGAGAACTGTTTCAACATTTGTCTCAGAATGTGCTTTGAAATGTCTTGGAAATTTTCACTTTTTATAAACAAAGTTACTAAAAGTTAAATAAAAGCCCTATAATGAAATTTGGCTGAACTGGGAAAGATTTATCTGTATTTTTTTATGAAGACTGCAGCAAAGCTCTATAGGAAAAAAAAAAGAAAGAATGAAAAAGGGCAAAAGAAGACCAACCCAAAAGCTTGTCCAATAAGCTGAAAATAACAGTTTTCCCACCAGGTTAGGCAAGTAAGAAGGTTAAATATCACAACAGGAAAAAGCTGTCTAAACTACCAGCCAATTTTAGCTGAGAGTCCTTAGGGAATATTTTTAAAGGGTATGTCAAGTAAAAATAACATCTTCCCAGTGGAGGAGTCAGTGCAGAGAAAACAATGGAGAAAAGGGAGAAGAGAAGAGAAGAGAAGAGAAGAGAAGAGAAGAGAAGAGAAGAGAAGAGAAGAGAAGAGAAGAGAAGAGAAGAGAAGAGAAGAGAAGAGAAGAGAAAAGGAAAAGAAAAGAAAAGAAAAGAAAAGAAAAGAAAAGAAAAGAAAAGAAAAGAAAAGAAAAGAAAAGAAAAGAAAAGAAAAGAAAAGAAAAGAAAAAAAAAAAGAAAAGAAAAGAAAAGAAAAGAAAAGAAAAGAAAAGAAAAGAAAAGAAAAGAAAAGAAAAGAAAAGAAAAGAAAAGAAAAGAAAAGAAAAGAAAAGAAAAGAAAAGAAAAGAAAAGAAAGAGAAAAGAAACCCGTATTAGCTCCCTCTAGGTGTTAGGGAGGAAGGAACAATTGCTTTGATTCATAATCAGGAAAATCAAATATGCTTTCTCTCCTCATTCCCGATCAATAAAATATCTTTATTTTATCATTTCTTTTTCAGACAAGATTCTCTAGCCTCATAACTACATAACAAGAAACATCATCCAAATGAAGAAGACATGGATTGGAAAAAATCCCTGGGTGACAGAAATAAATGATCCAGGGAGATGGGATAAGTATTAATTAATTGCATTTTTCAACTTCTGAACTCAACCAAAGTGATATTAATTCAAAAAAAGGAAATATAAAGGAAAAAAAGAGTAATATTAATACTTGGAAAGTAGCACTTTGGAAGAGATAGTTATGTTGGAAAACTGCTTACATATAATGGATTATACAGATAATAAAATTACCCATATTACAGCAAAAAGAGAGTTTTTATTTTAAATAGAGGTGGAGAACACATGTTCATCTTTCATTAGTGGGTTGTTGCCAGATAAAAACCAATGCCAGGGGATTTTTCAGAGGTCAAGTTTGTGATAGGGAATTTTTAAAAACAAAATCTTCTGTTTTGTTCTGAGTCTGAAGTATATTGCAAATATTACTCACAAGCCTGGAGAAGCCCCATGATTGTCAGAAATGCTGACATGAGTGATGTAGAGCCTTGGTGTCTAAATGCTGATGTATCACCATATTGAAGCTGACACATCAAAACAGAATCAATGATAAAATGCCAGAGAAAATGTTTCCAGTGAAGATACTCAAATATTTCAGTGTGGCTGCAGTGAAGTCAGTTGGCACAAACTCAGGAAATGCTTGTCTGAAATGACAGACTGACCAAAAGCACTTACAAGGTCCTTAATGCACATATTTCATGATAGAGAGCATTATGAAAATCTGGATAAATTATCATGGGTAATCTTTAAAAATATAATAAAAATAATAGCAAATCTTCCTTTCTCTTTATAGCCAACAAGAATGATGGTTCGTTCTATGTAATTTTTGAAATCCACTGACATCCTGCAGTGTTGGCAATTTATGGTAGTCAAGGCCAGGAAATTCAACATCTTTGGCTACTGACATAAGAACAATTCAACAACATGCAAGCAGCCTTGTTCAGATCAGTGAAGGGGAAGCTGCATGACAAGAAAATCATTGCAATCTCTTACAATCAGGCAGATGGATACAGCTTTGCTGGCATCTGGTGAAAGGCTATTCAGGAGCAGGCTGTACATCCCTTCTTCAGGGCATTTATTAAACAGTTTGTCAGATGAGATGGAGCTGAAGCAGAATCCCAGACTGGTCCATTTTGGATTTCCAACTGCAACTCCTGCAGTGCAGCAGCCAGAGGCCCTAATGAAGTGTGGCACATTAATTTCTGAGCTATGAAATTATATAATCCCAGTGGATTTACATTTCAAATTCAAGCCTCACAATGAGGATGAGACAGTCTCTTCTGTGAAAAGTCTGTTTACTTCACACATTGCTTGTGGCTGGGTTTTGCCTCACATAATCATCTCTGGGAGCAACCTCTTACCTGAAAAATGAACTAATGAATTGTTGCTCCTGAACTATTGCTTGCATTTGTCCAAAGATATACAAGAAATGTCAGCCTTGTTGCTTTATGAAACAGGCTAAAGAACTAGTATAGATAGACAGACAGATGGCTAAACAGACAGGCAGACAGACAGCAAGATATGCAGAGCCCAAATCTGATCTGAGTAAAAAGACCTAGAAGAAAATATCATGCCTTGCCTAGAAGTAATTCATGCCTTGTCTTCTTCTAAAACCCATCAGTGGGGGTGGGGAATAAATTTAATATCATTTTCTCAAGAATTAAATTCAGGTGCCTCTGATTAAAAACTCTCAGCAGTTTAGGCTGGGGGTGCCCACAGCCCTTTTGGGATGCTCTCCTCCAGCTGTCAGCTGCCTCACCTCACACCAGGGTTATTCCAATGCCTGATACACATTTATGAGAAAATAGATTAATTCCCATTTGAGATTGTAGGTACAGTGAACATGAATGATACCAACAGGAATCAGATCAATTTTCAGTGTCCCAAAGCCCCCAGCATCCTTGGAGCAATCAGATGGGTCAGGACTCAGTTTTCAGCACTAAAAGTGCACGCAGTTCTTTCATCTTCACAACATGAGCCACACAACTGTCCTGGACCTTCTTACATGCAGATAATCCAATTCCTCTGCCAGGTGGCCAAGCTCAGTGCCTTCCTGAAGCTCAGGGCCTTCCTGAAGCTCAGGGCTATTCTGAAGCTCAGGGCTTTCCTGAAGCTCAGGGCTTTCCTGAAGCTCATGGCTATTCTGAAGCTCAGTCCCTTTCTGAAGCTCAGTCCCTTTCTGAAGCTCAGTGCCTTCCTGAAGCTCAGGGCTTTCCTGAAGCTCAGGGCTTTCCTGAAGCTCAGGGCCTTCCTGAAGCTCAGGGCTTTCCTGAAGCTCAGGGCTTTCCTGAAGCTCAGGGCCTTCCTGAAGCTCAGGGCCTTCCTGAAGCTCAGGGCTTTCCTGAAGCTCAGGGCTTTCCTGAAGCTCAGTGCCTTTCTGAAGCTCAGTCCCTTTCTGAAGCTCAGTCCCTTTCTGAAGCTCAGGGCTTTCCTGAAGCTCAGTCCCTTTCTGAAGCTCAGTGCCTTTCTGAAGCTCAGGGCCTTCCTGAAGCTCAGGGCTTTCCTGAAGCTCGAAGAGTTCAAAAAAAGACTGGATGTGGCACTTGCTGCCATGATCTAGTTGAATAGTTAGAACATGGGTTGGACTTGATGATCTTATAGGTCTCTTCCAGCCTTGAATTTCTGTGATTCTGTGATTCTGTGACTTTCTGAAGCTCAGTGCCTTCCTGAAGTTCAGTGCCTTTCTGAAGCTCAGGGCTTTCCTGAAGCTCAGTCCATTTCTGAAGCTCAGGGCTTTCCAGAAGCTCAGGGACTTTCTGAAGCACAGCAACAGAATCCAATTCCTCTGGCCTGAGCTGGCTCTCACTGCACTGAGAGTGGCAGGTTTCCCTCAGGCACTGTAATTTCCATATTTACTTGTCTTTTGTTACTGGTTTGGGGTAGATTACTGTGACAGAAATATGAGCATTCCACAAAAGCAGCAGCTTCATGAAGGATGTGACAGTCAGGCAATGTTTCAGGCTGACAAAATGAATTACTCAGATTACATATTTACAATAGTTTTGACTTAGTGTTTTTCCCAATACCAACATGAGGCAGGATGTAAAATTGTGTGCAAGGATTTGGGCAGCTCTAAACAGCATTCAGATATGTCACTCACCAACACATTCTTTGCAGTCTGACTTCAATATTCTTGACTTCAAATTCTTCTGAAAGCTTCTCAAAAACAGGTGAGTTTTTCCTCTGGAAACATAACCTAGGCAGTAAAAGCTGTCTACAGTGCATGACAATGAAGCAGAATTATTTTGTTGAGATAATGAGGTTAATTTATCAGAAATTATAGCATAAGGAAAAGGGAAAACAGATTTGGGTATCCTTGGACAGTACTCTATGGAGAAATAAATACAGAATTCATTTCAAACTTCCAGAAAGGATGATTAATGTAGCAAATTAGATTCCTTAATATATAAGTTTTAAATTTGGCTGTTCAATTTTACTCTTACTTCTTTCCAGAAACAAGGTCTTTGATATTCAGTTATGACACTGGGAGAAGTCATTGAGTTTAGCAATAAATAATCACCCTTTGACCCCATTTTTTACCTCATTTCAAATTTCTAGTCAAGTTCCATTTTTTTCTTTTTATTTGTTTTGGGGTTTTTATTTTGTTTATTTGTTCTTTAATTAGAAAGAAAAGAAGATTTTTAAAAAACCCCTTAATAATGGCCTGCTTTACACAGATTAATGAGGAGTTGACATTCTTTCTATAATACCTCTCAGGTAGCATTGATATTTTTTCAATACAGAGGAAAGCTTAGGAAATGATAGCATATATCAAGCGATTCTCAGTCAAAAATGAAAATAAAAAGTAATAAATACTAAAAGACATACATTACAAATCTGGCATCTCTATACATTCCTTTTTTTGCCAAGCCTTGATTTAATGCAGGGCATGACATATGAAAAAGGCAAATATATATTTATATAGAGATCTAGAGCTGTCTCTTGATCTATTGATAGATATGACATATGAGATCAGAGGTTGTTTCTTGGCTGTTATCTATAAAAGCTCAGCTGAAGCTGGACCAAAAGTACATTAATCATTCATGTTCAGGTACAGACAGACATGCTGTGAAACATTTTTATCTTTTCCCTAAAAATAATGTTCAGATATCTCCCAGCCTGTGTGACATATGCAAAATGTCTTGGATACTAGCCAGTAATAGTCTTTGTCTATTTTTGATTTAATTTCATGTTGTACAATATTATAATATTACCCACTGTATGAAATATTTGCTTATTAATTCTGGATGGAAACATGAGACCCATGAAGTCACTGGTAAAATACCAAAACCCCAAGATAAAGTGCAGGAACAAGTGCTGATGCTTGGGATGGAGATTAGATCTTGATCCACATTTGTTACTCAGATAAGGAATTTGAAAATTGCAACATGGATAAAAGATATGGGCAAAAAAACCCCTTGAAATTATAAATTTAAAATTATCTTTTTTCTTTTACAGATAGAAACCTAGGGGGGAAAAAAGTAAAAAAAAAAAAAGTAAAAAAGTAAAGTAAAAAAAACAAGGAAAGATCCCCATGTTTAGTGTTCAGGGTCTACTGGTTCTATCAAAGCCACTTGGCACCAGAGCTATTAAAATCACATTCACAGTACTGCTCATTTCCAAATTATTTAGCAGAAACACACATTGTCTCTTAACATAAATAATGATTATTTTTTCTGTCATTTAGCAGATGGAAAAGTCAAAATAGAAAGAAATAGAATGAAAAGCAGAGATTAATCTTTTCAAGAGGAAAGGAAAGGAAAGGAAAGGAAAGGAAAGGAAAGGAAAGGAAAGGAAAGGAAAGGAAAGGAAAGGAAAGGAAAGGAAAGGAAAGGAAAGGAAAGGAAAGGAAAGGAAAGGAAAGGAAAGGAAAGGAAAGGAAAGGAAAGGAAAGGAAAGGAAAGGAAAGGAAAGGAAAGGAAAGGAAAGGAAAGGAAAGGAAAGGAAAGGAAAGGAAAGGAAAGGAAAAAGAAAAGAGACAAGAGAAAAGAGACAAGAAAAAGAAAAAAAGAAAGAAGAAAAATGTACAACCCAGTTATTCTCTCCTGTTAAAAAATGTAACTGCATGAAAATTTACAGCCTCCTGCACCGAGAGCATTGCTGCATCCCCTTGGAGCATCCATCCATGCCTTCAGCAGCACAGCTGCCCCAGCAGTTCTTTTTTTGCTGAGAATCCATTGGGCTGCTGTGGGGCAGAGCTGGCAGGCTGATTGATAACAGAGCATTTTTTAATGTTGTGGTGCCACTCTTGGCTCTGCTCTGAGCAGCTCCAAGCAGCCCAGGGACCCAGGGCATGCCTGAGCACTCCAAATGTTCAGCAATAAAAATACCAAGGATTATTTATAGGGAGACTCACCCAGCAAAAAAAATCAGTGTGCTGGAGTGGCCAGGTGGAAGGAAGGTAGGAAGACATGAGATTTGCAGCTCTCTGCACATCATTCCAAAATGTCTCACTTCAGTGGATTACCCTGTGTGATACACTGCCCATTAGAGAGGAATCTTACCCAGTATGAAAGGCTTTCATCACAATTTTAGGGTTGAAGTAGTAAAAAATATTTACATATTTTTTTAACCAAAAAATTTGTGCTGTAAATACTTAAAGATTGGCAAATCCTGATGACAACACCCCCTAAATTCTTCAGATTTTTACAGCTATGCATTTACAAATGACCTCTGTTGGTAACATGTATTGATTTCAAAGCTCCATTTAAAAGGAGATGAATCCAAAACTGTGCCAAAAAGCACCATATTTTCCAGAGATAATGGAGAATGTTCTTTGACTAAAATAAGTTTTTTGCTGCTCTGTCACTACTCTGTTATATATGTGCCTCAGGGCACCTATTGTCGAGCTAAAACACTCATTCAACATTTCACTGCTTAATATAATTTTTTTAATAAGATCATTTATTTTTATTACTGATCATTCAAGTAGAATTTATAAGTTGTATTCCCCTCACCATTCCCAAACACAGGTATCTCCCAAAGGTAAAAAATCTCAGAATGGGTATAAAAATTGAATTACACCAATATGTTTTTATTCTGCTCCAGCTCTTTCCCAACTGTTCTACAATTAAAATTCTATGTGGAATATAACATTGAAGAAATAAATCTTACAGTGTTTAATCAGAGAAGATTCAGGGAAATAAATCACTAAGGAAACAGTGAAACATCTTCTTGCCATGAATGCATAAAGGAAAAGGTAAATCCTCAGACAAATGGATAGTTCTGTGGAGATGTTTTTCTTATTTTAACAAGCAAAATTTAATTTTCATGTCGTAGACCTGACTCTCCCTGTTCATTTGTGAGTGCATGGGCTGGGGCTGCTTAAGGAAGCTGAGAAAAACTGCAGGAAAAAGAAATATCTGAGATCATGGGCTACTCAAGCATCAGCAAAACCTCAGTCTGACAGAGATGCTCTCTAAATATTTTGTGGTTGCTGTCTTACCAAGGGAATTGTGAAAGAAAGAGACTTAAAATATTTTTTTCCAGTAGAACAACTCATGTCATAAAGTTTGCTATTGCAAAATCTGTTGTCTATAATTTTGTGGGCTGAAATTTATTGTTCCAGCAAGAAACACTCCCAAACTGCAAGTTGTGCTATCACAAAGATCATTACTAACAATAATCAGAAAATAAGTAAGCAAATACCACACCATGAATAAAGGAAGAATTCACTCTCTGGAATGAATCTTACTGCAGAATAAGTAAGGACTTCCCTGGAACATTTCCTGGAGGATTTGTTGGTACATATATCTTTGGTTGGAGCAGCATCCCTGTCAACAGTGAATTACAGCAGACGTCTTGCCTTGGCAATTCCAAATCTTTAATACTTTACTGAGCTCAAATTTCTCTATTTTAACAGCTGACACTAATCTTGGATCAATAAAAGGGATGGTTTTCCCCAAGGATTTTCTGCTAATCATTGAGCTTTTGTTCATAAACACAGAACCTTTGCTGTTGCAGAAATCACAGGGTGGAATTTCTCAGTTTGCCATTAAGAACTGAGGCTATTTGATCCCTGAGTTAAGAAAACAATTAAGTATGTGCTTAAGCCTAATTGACTGAGTGAAAACAAAGTGACTGCTGCATTTCATTGAACAGTGAAGCTTAAACATGTCAATGATCTCTTGGGTTACACTTTGGTTACACTCTTGGGATATCACAGCATTGAGGGAAATAAAGTTCTCATGCACACATTTTTGCCATAAGTGATCAGGATTAAAAACACTGTGGGAAACTCACCAATCCTCACATAATAAATCCTCCTGTGTCTTAATTGTCACTAAAATTTGAATGAAATTGGAGTTTCCCTTAAATTTTTTTTCTCTGCAGAGTCTGCATCTGCCTTGAATTCAGGGATAGAAAGAGCTAACAGCAGAATTTCACAGTCTGGACTATGCAAAGAACAAGGTGATGGTGGAAAAAATTAGCTCTTTGTTTGGTAAATCATTATCACTAATGAATATGCAAGCATAGCTTTTCTGATTTTTGAAAAAGACCTTTAACATCACCTGAGACAAAAGGGTCAAATCTCACATTAGAGATCCCACTCCAATCTGGCTTCTAATAATGGAAAAAGCAACTGAATACCAGATTCAGCAAAACCATTAAAACAGTCAGTTAATGAGTAATTTCTTTTAATTGGGTGTTTGTACTAAATAGCTTGGAATTGTGATAATTTTAATTTGCACTTGTATTTTATTTATCATCTGAGGAGCTCAATGTCCTTTGCAAACATTACAGTAAATCTTTCCAAAGAGAAACTCAGCTTCCCCTTGAGTGGGGATTTCCAATGTCTTTTCTTTCCCAGCATGTATTTAGCTGGAGAAATAAAAATATGAAAAGCATGAGTAGAATTTGAACACACATTGATTTGGTGATATATGGGTTCCTAATTTCCTTTGAACCCTAGAATATTGAACCCTAGAACCTCAAAATCAAAATAATTCAGCAGACATCTGCTTCAGCAATGTCAGTCAGGACATTTCACTTTAAAAGAAAAAATTGATCAGCTGTAATTCCTATTTCCAAACCTTTCCCAGCTGGAATTTTGTGAAGATTGTAGATTAAAAAAACCAAAAAAAGTCTGTATTAAAGCATGTTAAATAGCATCTGACAAAAATAGAAACTTACTAATCAAATGTAACAGACTCATTAATGAAGGATCACTAATTGCTCTCATTTCACATTAATTACTGTAAGATATATAGTCTAATGGCCTTTGATTACTAAATCTTTGTGGAGAAAGCAGAAACCTTATTGACTTTCCTCCTCCCTCCCACACAAATTAAAAGAAATTAACATAGTTCTGAAGCCAACCAACTTTTACAATGGGTATTTTAGGAAAACACCTTCCTGTTTGTCGTCCTCAGCTAAGGATCCACATTCTTGAAGGACAAATATTCTCCTTTTTTATCCTCCCAAATGTTCCAAGAAAGGTAATTATTTTTCCCCTTCTATTTTCTGTCTGTCAGCAGAACTTATCCACAGATGATAATGAAAACATTTGTGAATGTTTCTTTTCATAACTAATTTTTTATACTATTTTTGTTGTAGTGTGCCTAATGATACTTTCAGTATCATTTTTTTTCTCCTGCAAATGCCTGCCTATACTCTTCCCTCATCAGTCAAAACTCCCTTGAATTTATACACCAAGGTCCTCTTCTAAATTTTACCTTGTCTCACATGCAGATCTTGTATTTGTTGCTGATTTTTCCATTGTTGGCAGCCAAAAAAAGGCTATAGATCAGTTTAGCTATTAATTCAGTAAAGATCTGAAAGTGAATCACTAAATATTGCATTTTTAATGGTATAAAGCCTGACATCTTCAGGCTGATTAATTCTTAAATCTTTTTGTTTCTTACTGCCTCATCCCTGCTGTATCTTGACCAGCTATTGAGATCAATCAGCTCCAAAATTATTTTCACCTTCCCTGCTTGGTCTGGCACACCTGCATAGCCCATGCAGCCCTCTGATATGTTTGGGCTGTTGCAAATAAATGATGGACTTATTCCCTCTTGCCTTCACACCAAACTCCAGTGATGAGCTGCAATTCCAACCTTGCTTCTCAAGGGAAGGGGTCTTAAAACACCACCTACAAACCCCATGGGAGCAGGATTCTATGGAGGACGTCTGAGCAGGCAGAGCCATTTGGTGGCACAATTTCCAAACCCCTGCAGGGATCTGCTCATCCTTGGTGGGATCTGCTCTTGGTGCAGGAGCAGGGAAAGCCTTTGGTGAGCAGCTGAGGGACAGCAGATGTCTGATGGCAGTGGTGTTTATGTCCTTCCTGTGCCATCTCCTACCTCAGCCTGCACTAAAACCCTCAGTCAGTACCTGTTTTATGGATGAATATAGTTTTACAACAATAACATAAAGCTGCAGTGCTGAAGAAATCAGAAATGTGACACCTAACACTGTAAAAACAGTCACTGGAAAAAAAAATCAATGCATTTATCCACATATGCAGAGTACTTCCATTTTTTTTAAGCAATTAAAAAAAAGCTTCTCTCAATTCCATCTGTGACCTTTCAGCATTTGTTTAGCATCCATTTTACTGGGGCAGTAAAGTGAAAGGTAACTCACTCTTTTGGCAGAAATTAAATTTAACAATTGCTTTATTACGGTTGCTTTAGGTAGGGAAGGTCTCTCTTGAAAGTTTTAAGACATTCTGCAAAGAGTCCCGGGAGGCAGCTCAGATAAACAAAGCCTGCTTGTTCCTGAAAGGAAAAGCAAATGCAAGGGCTGTTTCTGCAGCATCATCCCAACTGTGCTGCACAGGCTGCTGCACCCCAGGTCACAGCTGAGGATGCTACAGAGGCATCAGAGCGGGATTGTGCCTCCACTGTCAGCACACAGCATTTCCAGGCTCCATTAAATATAATTTCTACATTTTTTTCTTTTGTTCTCAGCAATTGCCAGGTGAGATGAACATCTCTTCTTTATGAGGGCTCTCTAGGAGTGCTGCCTTACAGGCTTGCCCAATGCTGTATAAATAACTGTGTAACACAAGGCATTCAAGCCAGAGCTGCAAGTCATGAGAGCTTTATAAATCCAGTTCATTCTGCATTTAAAAGGTTTGGTGAAAGAAATTAAGTTTCTAAAGAAGCACTCACTGGCCCAGCAGTTTGGCTGAGCAGGACAAACCACAGGAAGCCACATTTCAGCTGTCTAATTAGAGGCTCAGACCTGGAGGCTGGTAAGAAATATAATTCCTGTGAATCACCCAGCACTATTGGTGCTGTTACACCTCAGGAAGTGCAGTGGGTAAGTTTGAAACTCTACCAAAGCCAGGCCTCTGAAATTAAAGAATTTGGCTTCTAAAATCACCTTTTACGTGATGATGCCCCATCCCTGAAAGTTTCCGAGAGGCTGGGTGGGACTTAGAGCAACCTGGTCTAGTGGAAGGTGTCCCTGCCCACAGCAAATCAAAAAAGGAGATTATTCATAGATAACTCATTACAAAATGCAGTGCTGGGACTGATTGATATTTATTTCTGTTTTTCACTCTAGACTGAAGCAGCTTTCTCAGGTTTCTCCAGGTGCCCATAGAACCCCTCTGACATTGATTTAAATCTGTGAAAGTCCTGAGATGTCTTTGGGGTGGATTTCTGAAAGCAGCAAAAGGAATTCTTGATCTTATGCACAGGCACATCTCAAGTGTCCCTCAGGACAACTCTCTGAGGACAATCTGCATCTGCTTCAGCTCACCAGAAATGTGAACTAAACTCAGTTTAAGTGAGTTTGTTTGTTAGTGAAGATCAAAAAAGACATTTGCAGATACAGCCAGGCAATAACCCTGTCACAGCTGTTAATGCAGTTCCCATCCAGCACTCAGTCTTTCTGCAGCCCCGTTTGGCTCCAGGAATGAGAAGAATGGGACCATAAAAGGGAGAAAATCAGGTTAGAAAAGCTGGAAAGGAGAACAGTGAGAAAGTAAAGGGCTGCCAGGAAAAAGTCCCTCCAGAAAACCACATGCATGAGTGAAATATGATGCTTATACACTGTATAAACAGGACTTTTTGCTCTGAGCTCGACTGTCTCAACAATGAGCTCTGTTGAATTCCACAATGAGCTCAGCGAGCTCCTACACTTGGCCATGATGAAGCAGAAATTGAGTATTTCTCTAGAGCAACTGCACACAAATTTTAAGTCCTATAAATGCTGTGGAAGCTCCATCTCTATATCCCCACCAAATAAAATTTCCTCAGACAAAACCAGTTAGGACCTGTGAGAATTGAAGCAAAAAGTTTCTATTTTTATGTGATAGCAGAGAAATAGAAAATACAGCACCAAATATGCTCCAAAATGCAGTTAGGTGAGCCAGTGCTAGAGACAATTTTATATATATTCTGCAAAGATCAGAATGGCAATTCAGAGTCAGGGTAGGAAGATTTATTTAGCTATTTCCAAGCTGATTTTATAGACACTTGTCACTCATCTTCCTATTATTTTATACTCTAATTTTTTGAAAAAACAATGCTTTTTGTGATCTAAATTGACCTTGTGTTCTTTAGAATTATAGGGATTTGTTCTACTTTTAAAATTATTCTGCATAACTGCATTGGAGCAAGTAATTTATAATATTTTACAGAATGTATATAATGTATGTAATTTATATGATGTATTATATAATTTATATACATATAATGATATTTATATATAATGATATTGATATATAATTATATTTTATAGATATAAATTATATCTAATAATTATATATATATATTATAATATAATTTATATAATGTATTACAGCATTTATAATGCATTACACCCCCTTATAGATTCCTCAGATAATTCCAATATCCATATGTTGAATTAAAAGCAAATAATCCAGTCTAACAGTCCAAGAGAGAGAAGCCTGTGGATTCATTTCAGCCAGCCACTGTGAGTCCTAGATAGGAAGGACATTTTGTAGTTCCCTGCAAATATCAAAACTTAAAAAGCATTTCAATAAGGTAATAAGTGTATGACTTCTTTTTATTTCATTTATAAAGAAAATAAGCCAAAGAAAAATGGGTTTTATTATCTCACTTTGCTTTGGCAGTGACATTATGGGAGGAGAGCACAGCTGCCATTTATGAAAAACACAACCTACAATAACACATTTTATGGGTTTTGATTTTAGACTCTCATCCATGAGCATGCATAATGTTTTGAGGTATCATTTTTTTGCACCAATAAAAAACCTATGTAAGATTTTATGTATGGCTTTTTGTCACATGAATGGTGAAAATTTAAAATAAGATCAGCTGAAACATTTACCACATACTTCATTATCTCCTGTGAAATGAATATCTGGATAATTGGCAAAGCAAAAATCTCTGTTATAAGGATTTATGAATTGAATAAAATTACCTTCCTCGACAGGAATTTCTGTGAGACTGAGCTTTTCTGCTGGAAAAGATCAGGAGTTGTTAAGTGTATCTTTAGAATTTTCTTTCAAGAATAAACCTTTTTTCCTATTTTGTGTTTGACACAGAAACTCTCTTCCTCTCCTCTCTTGATTTCCATGTTATTAATATTTAATTTAAAATAGCCTTAAAATCTCAAATCCAGCTTCTGTGTCAGTTCTTAAATCAGCCTCCTTTACATACCACATAACTGGGACACCTGTTTGACAGAACTTTTAGCCTTTATTAGCAAGTGCAGAATATTCAAAGGGGACTGCACCTACTGAAGTCTGTCCCCATAATTCCAACATACATTTTTGTTCTGATTATCTCTTTCTGGTATCTGTCCTTTGATATGGAAGGAAAGGGTTTTACAGGGTAAAGAAAAGTATAAAAATTAGGCTTACTCCATGGAAAGATGGGGAAAGCTGGCATGGAAAATTCAGAGAAAACACACATGTCTAGCACAGACTTCCAATGGGACCTCAGAAAAGTCAATTCATCCCTCCTTTTTCAGCTTTAAAATAAAATAATGTTTTCTTTCTCTTTACTTTTATTGGGACGCTTAGAACTAGATGTGCTAATCCATGAATTATGAATCTTGAATACAGTTTTACACATAATCCAATCATCTGACATTTTCGGTCTGATCTTCAAATATTAAAATATTTTAGCTCTAAAATGACACAGCTTTCAATAACAGGAGAGCTAGGGGAGCTGGCTATTGTTTCAGGTGTGCAGCTGCCACTCTGCTGCTGCCTCTGCTCCTCCTGTGGTTTCCAGTCCATGATAAGGGACTGGACACTGATTTTATGGCCATGCTTATGCAGCTCATCCTTTCCTGAGCCCAGACAAACCCCCTGGCTGTGAGGGATAATGAACTCCTCATCCCAAGGACAAGGCAGCATCTTCACTTCCCAGGATTATGCCACATTTGCTCTACAGCTGGTCCTAATAGACATTTTTCTCCAAATGTCATCAGGGCAAATCATAGAGTTGCTTTTCCTCTCACTGCATTTACACAAATGTTACCCTTGTTTCACACTATAGCAGGAGCAAGAGTCCTTCAGCTTAGCATGAATTAAATTTGGGTACAGGACACAACGGTGGCACTGTAGAAATAATCATTGAGAGAAAGGGAAGGGCATTATTTACTCCTTGCAAGTTTTTCCTGAGATAATGCATCTCTGAAACCCAGAGGTCATTTATTGTGAGCGTTACAAATACATTTGTATCCACCAAGGGCAATAAATATTGCAAATTAAGCTGAATAATGACTGCACTGTCTATTTCATTTCTACATGAAAGGCACACATGGGAAAAAAAGCAAGTCAGTATTTATAAGGCAATATATGGCATAAGCCTCATTCAAAGGTAGAATTGCAGCAATGTCACAGGCACCCAAATTTAGTGTTACTGCCTGAAGAACAAGTGGAAAAACAAAATCATTGCAAACAACCAATGTGTACAGAATTTATAACGAATATCTTCGTCACAAACATACTTTTTTCAAATTATGTTTTTTTTCCGTGTGAGATCTTGTCATTGAAGAGGCTGAAGGGTAAAGGTGATACAGAACAGCAATTACTGGAGAAGTGCTACTTGCCATGTGCTTAAATGGATTGATTGTTTCAAATGTGCTCCAGCTTACACAAACCTTCCAAATATCTCCAGAAGTAACAACCAGGGAATCAAAAATAGAATCACAACTTTTGGTGAAGAATGGATAACAGGAGGGGAAAACAGGCACTCAATGCCATTCAAAAACATAAATAACTATAATTTCAAATGAGTTCTGGGCTGTTGGCATGTATACAACTGAGTTTCCAGGATTTTTGGTGATGCAAAAGGAGCACATAAAATTTATAGCCCTGCTGTTCTCACCAGCTTCTTATGTGAAGCAGAACTGTGACAAGAGTCTGACTCTGGATTCCTGTGGGATACAGAGGGAGATGAAGGAGAATGAACAAGCAAGCACTGTGGGTGGTGTAATAGCAAATTAAATTAACTGTGGAGATAAGAATCTGACAATGAAATATTAACAAAAAATAGAGGAAGTCAGATGTTTAAAAAATATTTAGTGATCTTATTTATCACATCAGACAAAGCTGGGAGTCACTACATGCCCTTCAGGGTGAATTTTTGTAGGCTACCAAGTCCACAAATATATACTGAAGTTTTTAGATTCTCAACAAATTATGCAAGGATACTGAACTGGGGCTGGAATTCCTTAATTGGGTAGGTTTTAGTTTAGAAATTTAAAAGCCTATTTTCTGCTCACCTGATTTCCACACCCAGAGCTTTAGCAGCTCTTTGAGGACACAGATGTCCAGCATAAGCTGTGATTATCTCCTGCTGGAGCCCAGCACTCTTCCAAAAGCAGGTCTGTGTTTGGATAGCAGCACTGAGGCAGCAGGAACCTGAAAATATCCTTTCATTTGTTTTTTCTTTGATAGTACTTACTCTTTATCAAATTTTTGTTCTGATAATGTCTTTCAAAAAACAAAGACATCTTCAGGTCCATGACAGCAGATTACTGACAGTGTTAGAAGCAGTTTTCAGTAACAATCCATATTGTGAAGTTGGCATCAGTGTTCTTCCTAAATCCCAAAGTTTTTTTATTCCTGCCCAAAGTATCCTGTTCTGGTTTTGTGAATCTTTTCCTACCTGTAAAAGCACACTTTTAAACTCAAGACTATTTTTAGCATGTTTTTAACACATCCTTGCCTCTGACTCTTTCTGTGCTCTAGAGCAGGGACACCAGAACATTTTTCTCCACAATGCAATGGGTGCTGTGGGTCCATTCCCCTGGCAAGTTATAGGAGGCTTCCCTTTCAGGGGGACTTTATTATGTTTGGATTAGATTGGATTGAATTTGAGTGGAATGGATGTTTTAAAAAAGTATATACACAGACCTGTGTTTATGTACTTACATGTGTGTATATATATATTTATATATATATATATATATATATATATATATATGCATTAGGTACATAAATATTTATATATATTTATATCTATTAGTATATATAAATATACATTATATATATATAAATCTAAAGTGTATATATATTTGTATATTTATATATATAAATATATATACATATATATTTATGTATATAATCTATCTGGACAGTGACAAATAGCTCTCCATATATGCCTATATGCAAATATTTATTTATTTTCTGTCTATGAATATTTATATCTCTGGATAATAGCCTTTCCTTGAAGAATTCTGGGTCGCACAGAAAAGTGAGAGAGCATTTATTAAAGACATTCTCTTGAGCAGCTCTGGTTATCGAGGCTTGTCAGAGTTTCAGTGCTTTCCCAGCCATACAGGCATGTACAGTCAATCTTCCTGGAACCCAAAGTGTGAGAGTTAATGAAATTTGACAACTGATTGATGTCAGATGCAGCATTGAATTTGGAAACCCAATTACCTCCTTCCCTTTCAAAGCAGAGGTCATTCCAGTCAACATGACTCTACTGACATGCTCTGCAATCCAATCTGAGGGGTTGCATGAGATTGTGCTCCACAGAAAATTCAAACATAAAAGGGAGCAAAATTTCCAGATGAAGCTGACACACATTGACTAATGGCTGGTCACACGAGCCAGGTGGAAAGAGGCACACAGATTATTTCTGAACACAGATTACTTCTGCACAAAACCAGATTATTTCTGCACACAGACAGATTATTTCTGCACAAAGACACATTATTTCTGTATAAAACCAGATTATTTCTGCACACAGACAGATTGTTTCTGCACACACAGATTATTTCTGTTTGTTACCTGGATATCTGTAGCTGAAGGTGCAAACACAATACTCAGTGCCTCAGTTAGATCAATGCCTTTTTTTCCAAGTGGAAAATCTTTTTTTTGTCCAAAATTTTAATGGTTCATACAGGTTTTTATACCACAGGTTCAGGGGAATCACAGCTCTGTAACTTCATTTAATGCTGAAGATGATACAACTTTGGTAGAGTTGAGACAAATTGCAGCAGAAGGAAAATCCAGCCAATCATTTATAAGCTATAACAACCAGATTTCCAATCTCACACTTGGTTCATTGGACTCTGCTGGTCTAAAATTGGGACTGCTGTGACTTGTGCAGATTTCTGCAGGCAGAAATCCCCATGTGGAAATCAAATGGGCAGAAATGAAGATAGTGATCTCTGTCCTTTCTCCATTCTTTAACGTAATAGCAAGGAACAAATGAATGTGGATCTTGGCATCTGTTCTGGATTTAGCTTTTAACAATTAGGTGCTGTTCAAAGACATTGTAATGTTAATATTTACTAAATAAATTTTTGGGGGAACTGCAGAATAGTTCCACAGTTCCCTGAAGGGAAATAAGAAGAAATAGGGGATGGACCAGGCTGGTGGCAGAGAAGGACCACAAGGATCACAGTGATCATCCCAGGTTTGTCCAGGATGCTTGAGGCAGTAAATCAGAGCCCTGGGGTTTCATTGTAAGCACTTTGAAGCACTGTCTGCATGAGAGAAATGAAAGCAATGCAGGTCAGCAATTCACTGTCAGGCCTGACTCTCCTTCTCACCCACCAGCATAAATCAGGACCACACTGGGGAAGGAGTTACTTAGTTTTATGTTTCTTATGTGTGGAAGACATGATTATGCAGTGCATACCCTCTTTTGAATTTATATTTCTATAATTACTAATTAAGTGAAACCAATAACCTGGGAAAAAGTGATACAGCCCTATTATCTCATCATTTGTTAATGGTGTTAAAATAATTGGCCAAAAGTATCTACCTGGTGTTTGATAAATATGCACTAAAGGTAATTAACTCAGGTAAAACAGAGAGAATCCCACAGACACCTGGCCTTCAACCTCACATGTCCAATGCAATAATCCTTTGGTTCATTTAAAAAGCCCTCTAAAAGATCCTAAGGTCCAGATCATCCCTCTGGATTCTGAAGATCCTCTCCAAATAAGTGCTGAAGTGGATCTACAATTTCAGGGGAATTAAATTTTAAACTACTCATGTTATTTAGAAAAATGTAATTTCTGCAATTTTCTCTAAGCTTTTACATCAGCGTTGAAGTTTAAGTTTAAGATTAGTAAAGTCTGTTCTCCAAAAAAAAAAAAAAAAAAAGGAACCATCAGTGATTTTCCTCTAGGCTTTCAGCAGTATCAACAACTATTGCAGGGCAAAACACAATTTTAAGAACTCAGAATCTTCTTTTTCCTGGGATTTTAAAATTTCATCCCATTCTAAAATGTCATATTTTTCATTTAAACCACTACCTTGAGGGCCTGCAAAACCTGCAGGCACGAATTTATCCCTTTTTAAGCAGAGTTTAGAATTTGAATGTACTGCTTCTCTTTAGAATATGTAAAGGCTTAACTAGATGGCATAATCTACCCTTCCCTTTTATGAAAAAAATAAAAATTTTAACAGAATTTCATTACTCCAAGCCTCCTTTGTGCTCTACACATATTACTGATATAATTTTCTGCCAGAGATATTAATCATTTTGAGAAATTTATCTCTTGGAAAGCTCCAGTTACAGCAGGCCAAATTGCATTTTCCAAGATTAAATGACGAACTAGCTTTTTCCCTGGTTAGGCTGCACAATTTGCATGTCAAGCAAGATTATCTTCATGATTTTACAGTTACTCAGCTCATCTCAACTTGCTGCAGGTGATGCCAAAGTTTTACTTTTTCACAGCATGCAGCATCTGAAGCAAGACAACAAACACTAAAAACCAACACTAAAAGCCCATCCAATTTAACTGTGAAAAACCTTTTTGTTGTATTGCTTAGTATTACAAAAGAGAAAACTTGCATGGGATTACTTTTCATAAAAAATGAAGGTCCCTAGAAATAATTTTCATTAATGCTGCAGAAGTTGTGTTAAACTGGAACCAAAGTGATTGGTTCATATTTTCCTCCTTTATTTACACAGCTAGGGATGCACTGCCCTTCAATGATACATGGCTGTTAAAATGCTCTCAGTGGGGTTTCCTTTGCCTTTGTTAGATTTTTCTCTGCCAGCAAAAAAATAAATAACAAAGATAACTTTGTCATTTTTTTTCTTTTTCCTCCCCCAGCCGGCTCAGACAAAGAGTGATCAGAGCTTGAAAACAAAATGTAAAGGACTGTGGTATCTACAGCTGGTGAAGATTTTACAGTGAAGCATTTTCTGAGCAGCAAATGTCAGCTCACAAACAGAAACACTCTGCAGCAGTTTGCCAGCTTTAGTGAGGTTTCATTTAGGGAATGAACAGCTCTTGGAAGGCTTCAGCAAGGAAGAACCCACAGACAGAGCTGTGCTGATGGGAGCTGAGCACGACAGGGAAGGAGAAGATGACAGAAAGGGGAAAAAGAGATAAACTTTCTTTAGGAAAGGGGCAAAGGTGGGAGCATTGTTAAAAGTGTGCAAGAAACTGCAAGGCAATGTCTGAGTGGGAAGTATAAATGCTGGGAGACCCTGGGATGGAGCTGTGCTCTTCTTCTGAGCCCCACTCATAGAACCTCAGAACCACAAAAGAGTTTGGGTTGGAAAGGAACTTCAAAAGTCATCCAGTTCCAAACCCCCTGCCCCAGGCAGGGACATTTACACTGCATCCCATTGCTCAAAGCCCCATCCAAGCTGACCTTGAACACAGCTCATCCACAGCATTTCTCTCACTCTGAGCTGAACACAAATATATTTTCTGCCAGCTGTGCTTGTACAAGCTTCAAAAAGATGCCTCAGCAGCAGCAGCAGCATCCATTTTTTTCCCCTTTATTTTCATTCATTTATTTTCACTTCCCAACATGACACAATCAAGAAACAAGGGCAGGGTTGATGTGAAAGCAGCAGGGTTTGGCAGGAGAGTGCCAGGATGCCACACTCTGCTCAAGGACTGCTCCCAGCAGCAAAGTGGCCCTGGCTGCTCCCTTTGCCTTTCTGAGTGGCTCCACTCTAAGTATGGAAAATCAAAAAGATGGTGCTATTTTCCTGGCTTCTCATGCTCCTGCTTGTGCACTCAGAAGTGGAAAAAACCTCCATAATAAAATGTATGGGCAGATTGGCCATGGGATCTGTTTCCCCTAATGCAATCTATATTACTTTGGAAAGTCTTCTTTCATATCACTCAGGCAACGTAATTACATCCATTTCCTTATGAACACAGATGTGTCTTAACAACATTATTTTGTTTTCCTTGCAGCTGAGGCTCTTTCTAGATGAAAAGGAATTTAAGTGGAATAAGGTCAAACAAGAACTGGAGCACTGAAACCCAGCAAAACCTCTCCAAAAAGCAAAGAAATACAGGGCAGAGGATGCAGTGGGACAGATCTCCACGTGCTGTTCTGCACTGAATCCAAAACTTGTGCAACAGAATGCTGCTTGATATCACTGAAAATCTGTGGCTCAGACCCTGTGTGGTCTCAAAGAGGAGATTTATTCAGCCTAACTTAAGTGGGATTTTTAAAGCATTTTATTTTTCCATCAGCTACACCAAGGAGAAAATTTGCTTCTCAGCCTTCCCTCACTCATAAAAATGAGAAGCTACTTGCAAATTTTGGAGAGTCCTACTCACACTAAAAACATATCTTATGGTAAATTTCAGCTAAAGGAAAAATACTCTTCTGTAGGGTTTGTTTGGGTTTTTTACCTTGAATTAAAATTATTATTATTTTAAAATATCCAGGTATGCTCTAATCATAATTACAAAAGCTCACAGTATTTCTTATTACCCCTGTAGTTTGCCAGCAATAGGAAAAACTGTCACAATCACCTTTTGAAAATTTCTGTGCACATAAAGCCATCTTGATTAACCTGGTACTCCAGAAGTCCTGGAAGATTCTACACTTAATCATTAATAGTTTATTTAGAGCTAAAGTATTTTGAGACCTGTTTTTATTAATTAATTTATTTATTTTAAAACAAAAAAGGTTTTTTGAAGTCTACTTTACTTCCTGCAATAGCTGCAGTATAATCCCATGCTTACAGGCTTCCAATAGACTGTGAGCTATTTCTGAAGTCATTTGGTGTTTTGAGTCCACTTCATAAAGGATTTGCATATCTTTTAAGTATCTGAGTTTCTTCTGGCCTAAACAAAAAAGTGTCTCCAGAGGCACAAATCTCAGAAAGACTGTAATGAATAAATGAAAAGTATTTGCATACTAATACAACTCGAGTCTTATTTTTTGTCTTATGAGAAGGCAGCTACTTATTGCAACCAGCTTTGGCACTTGTTGGTAAGGGCAGGAAATAGATGCACTGTCAGCACCACAGAAAGGAAAGCTTATCAAGTTCTGGTTTTATCTGAATTACTTACATCATGCCAAACCTGAAAATCTTTCAGAAAGATGCCAAAGGATCACAATTTGACGAAATGGAAATTTATGGAGAGGAGAGGAGAGGAGAGGAGAGGAGAGGAGAGGAGAGGAGAGGAGAGGAGAGGAGAGGAGAGGAGAGGAGAGGAGAGGAGAGGAGAGGAGAGGAGAGGAGAGGAGAGGAGAGGGCTGAATGTTGAGGATCTTTTGGGATCAGAAGGTAATGAAATACCTGCCTGCAGCTCCCTGCCCGGTTCAGGATGATTTCCCAGCCTCACTTGGCAGCTCCAGCCCACTCCTCCTTCTCAGGGGCTTGCTCAGCTTCTTGTTTTGTGTATGACCATAACAGCAAAATCTAACATACCCATAACATGATCTAACATGACCACAATCTAACATGAACATAACAATCACAGGTAATTTATTCTAAAATTTGTGCAGATAACTGCAATGACCACATGGACACTTACCCAGCTTGCTCAAAAATCAGGTATCTCTCTCTCCCCTGCCCCCAGTAGAATAGGTGTGAGAAAAAACAATCTTTTTTAACCTGTGTTAAATTTGTGAAAATTGTTCAATTCTGTTCATCAAAAGGTAGGAATTACTCCTTTCCTAGCCTGCCAGTGGCTGTGCAGAGCACTCGGCCTCTGCACAAGGGAGATCTCTGTGGCTGCTCAGGACTGCACTCTGCAATAGGATCAAACCTTGCCTTTTTTTCCTTCAGCCCCTCTGTTTCCCACAGATCCTTAGAGAAAAATGTAACATTTGGAGCTCCAGGGAGAGCAACTGTTTAAATCTGCTCTTAAAAGTGCTGCACATTCTCATATACAACCACTCTAAATCAGGTTGCAGAATCCAAACCATTGGAAGTACAATTTTGCTTTTTTGAAAAAGCCATTAACTTATTACTTCCCCATTAGTGCATTGGGAAAATGAATTACATTCAATTTTGCAATTACCTTAGATTTTTAAGTATGATGAAGCAAATTGCATGAGGACAAAGGGTGGCTTTTCCATCTGAACATCAAAAATGGAAAGGGACAATGGAGGCAAAACCTGCTCAAATTCCTCACTAGCTGGAAGCAAGTGGCACAGCTTTTTTTGGGTAGATAAAAGAGAAATATGTAATGAGAAATTGAAGAATCTGTGCTAGACTCCAGCAAAGAGCTCTGACTCCCACAGACTGACAATATACATTTTGTGTAGTTCTGCCAAAATCAAGGACACATCAAAGGGAAACTCTTGCTATTCTGCTGATAAGGGTCTGTAATTGGCCTTTAGCAGTGCTGTCCATTATTTATGCCTGCTTATCCATTTCCATTGTTATAACACATTAGGCAAATGCCCAGAGTGGATTTTTAGTATGAGATATCAGTCTGAAGACTTTTTTGTACGAATACAAATAGATATACATGCACATGCCTATAGTTGAATAAAGACTGTCTCACAGGAAGTTAATGACATTATTTTCCAAGCAGAGACTGGAAGAGAATATGAGGAGGATCCCAGAATATAAGAAATGTACCCCAAAAATTCAACTGCTTTAAACTTTATGTACTGCTGGAAACAAAAAGAAAAAAAAAAAAGTGGAGGAACAGTTTTCCTCAAAAGCCTTAACCTTTCTTTCCTTGATGCTCAAACACATTGGTTTCAGCAGTCCAGGATAATGAGCATTACAAAAATTCAAATCAACAGCACTAAGATGGGATAACTGCATTTGGGGACACAGTGAATTTCTGTACATTTCTAAACTGCAGAGCAAATGATTTCACAAGCACAATGCCTGCCTTCATCCTATGCCCTGAAGAACTGAATCTCACCATTGATTTGCTGCCCAGCCTGCATTTCCTCCTTGGCCTGTTGATCCATCCCCTAAGTGTATCATCATATTCTTCATGCAAAAAGTCAATATTTAGCTTAAGGCTTTGCAGAGACCAACTCAAACAGAGACAATAAAGGCTGACAGATTCTAATGTGTAAAGCACTTTCTATAGAAACAGCAAGTGACAGATTTGACATATATATAATATTTATTCTGCTTAGGGCTCGTGTAACATCTTTGATCCCACTTCCATTTGTGTTCTGCCCAATGCACAGGAGATAATCCCACATTACTGGAAGCCTGGAGGGTCTCCCAGCCCCAGGACACAACAGGAATATTTCTTCTGGCCTCCCTGCCACAGATCAGGCTCAGAGGTGCAGCTCAATGAAAGGGACTCTCTGGGTTTGCTTTGTGATTCAGGTTTGATGATACTGGGTTGGCTGGCCCCAGTTCTTCCATATTTAATGCTGCAATGAAGCAGAGGCAAAATTACTGATTGCTTCATGGTTGTGGTAAAAAGACAAAACCCTGAAGCTCTTGGAGAGCTGTGGAGGGTAAATATGGTTTATACGTCTGAAAATAAGGGGGAAATGAGGGAGAAATCTGGAAATCTCTGCATTCCCTTCCCGTTGTCTCCCTGCCCTTGGACCTGAGTGGAGCCTCATTGTAGCTGCAGAATTTGACTTGCTGGAGATATTTCTGCTGGCAGAGCAAGGCTGCATCCCTCATGGGCATTTGGAAGCAGTACCCCCTCTTCAATTTCAAGGTTTGTACTCAGATACTCCTGCACCTACTACTGATATTTAGTGATAACTCTTTAATACATGATGAGTTAATTTAATGCACAGCTCTGGACACAGCACTCTGAAAAGCCACTGCCTAGGAAGAAAATCAATGTTTTGAGCACCTATCCAGGGGAAGGGAGACCAAGTTTCACCATTCATAAGACACAGAAGGGCAGGAGAAGGGCAAGGACATTCGCTCACCTTCCATGGCTCATTGTGGCTCATTCCCTCTGCTGGCTCTGGGTCCCACAGCAGAGTTTAGTTCCTCCTGGGCACTATCCAGATTACTACCTAAAATTACTAACAGCCACTTAAAACTATTAACAGCTACTTAAAACTGGTTTCTGTGCTCAGCTCTGAGAGAAAAATAACCAAACAGCAGCCACACAGCAGCAGTCACTGCACAGTGAGTAAATCTGTGGGGGATGTAGAGCTAAATGGAATAACAGAGAGTAATCTGTCATTTAGCAAAAGCAGAAAACAAACTAAGTCCTGATATATATCAAATTTCTCTGCACATAAAAGCAGTGAGTAGGTATTGCTTGGCTTACCAAATGGCAAAAAAAAAGCATACCAGCTTCTAAAACTAAGAAAAGTGTGCCAGCACAAGAACAGGCTCTTTTCTAGATCATTTTTGAGACAAAACAAGGTTAGCACTGCTACAAACACAGTGTGTGAAGTGTTTGCTTTCATTCAAGGCACCAAAACTCATCTCTAAAGGCAGGGCTGGGTCCCTGCACACCACAAGGAGTGAATGACTCAACACTGCCACTGAAGAGTGACTCCAGAAGTGGCACAAGCTCTTTGTGGATGGCTTCTGCCCAGAATTCCTTCACTCATCCCTGCCTGCCCATGGCCAATGTCATGCACACACCTCATGCTGCCTTTAATCCAGATTTAACAACAGCCAGAAATCAGCTCAGCCCTTCTGCCTTTTGAAGAACTGTGCTGCCAATTCCCCCCTGATTTCTTCATCTGCCTGAACCTCAGTTTTAGTGTGTGAGAATTTCTTTCAGTACAGATTTAGATGCGCTGCATTTTAATGATAATCTCCTGGAATTTGAGGGCTAGAAGCAAGGGCCTTTCTTGACTATGATTGTACCTAAAGGGAATGAAGCACTGTCAGTTAAAAAGGAAAAAATATATGATTTCACTTTTAATACTAACTTTTTTATTGCTATTACTATTTTTTTATTGCTATATTGCTAAGTGGATGCATTCTGCTCTCAGGATAACTGAATTGATCTACAAAGAGATGCTCTGCTTTTTTCATGGTGGTGGTACTGGAAGAAGTTCATGAGCTGTGCAATGAGATATTTTAATTCTAGAAATACCACAAGGGAGCCACACGGTCTGGAGTTCTGGATTTAATGGCATTTTGTCCTCTGACACACAACTGACTTCTTTTCTGGTTTATATCCGATTCCATCTTTGCATGTCTGAACTGGTGAAAATATCTTCAGCCTCCTCTATCTTTGGTTGTTTCCAGAAAGAAGGAAGGTATAATCATATAAAACATACCCCAAGATACTAATCTAAGATAGGTGCAATGGTAAGAGACAAAACATGGTTATTTTCTCAAGAAATTACTTTTGTCCCCACAAAAGGAGAGACAGCCCTTGAAAACCTCTATTTTCTTGTGTCTTTCTGAAAAGCAGGCTACAGTATCCTGACTTTAGCTGTGCTTCAAGCCATTTATCCCTCAGTGATATCTGCTCAAATTTAGAATTAAGCACTGAGAAGAGCGTAAGTCTTCGTTTGCTCTCTTGACTGACATTTAAGAGGCTTTCTCCATAATAGCAGCCCAAGGAAATAAAACACCTCCAAAAACAATTTTGTGTTCCAGCTTTTGAGCACTTCTAAGCTGAATTCTGGGGGTCAGGCTGTAGCCGTGGCAGTATTTTAACTCCTGATGAATTGCACCTTGCCTGCAGTTCCCTGGGGACCAAGAAGCTGCTCCTGATCCTCAGGGGAAGCAAAAGTCACTCCACCTTCTCCATGCTGAGCAGTTCTGCCTCCTGCTGCCATTCACAAATCCATGATCACTTATTTGGGATTTGCAAAGCATTATGTAAGGTATTACTGGGGTTTTGTATGGACAAAATGCCTTTCCCTGTCTTAATTTGATGGTCCAAGCTATCAGGCAACTTAATGCATCCCTTGTCGCCCAGGGTGATTCCCAATGCTTATGCCAAAGCAACCAAGCTATAAATTTAGAAAAGTATATGAGACTTCATATGGATATTGAGTCCAGTTACTCTCCAAACTCACTTGGGGTCTGAGTAAGGAAATGACACAAATTAGAAAGATTCTAAATTGTTATCTCTCAGGCTTTGAAATAATTTTTAAAATCCATTTTGTTTGCCTTTTTTAAAGGAAATTTCTCTAACTGGCTGTAGAACAGAATTTCTATCTTGGAGGAGCCCAGTTCCTTGCCAAGACTTTTTCCTGTTAACATAGTAAAAATGAATAAGGAAAGAAAAAAAAGAAAACCAGAAGAGGGATTACACATAATATAGTTTTCTGAGCAGAGGCAAAAGCACCAAATGCCTGTAAGAAATGCAGGTAGATAAAAATAAATGGTGGTTTGGGACCTCTCCAAGTGGATGATTCATCATCAGGCTGCTTCTCTGAGATATGTTTGACGCTAACAATATTTATGCAATATACCCAGGCTTGGGCATGGCACCACCTGCCCAAAAAGAATAAGCACCCTCCTGCTCCACTTGAGAGCTCTAAAATGTGTTATTATCTGTTGTTACTACATTAAATTGGCAGAAAATGAGTCTTTTTCTATATGATCATACATCAGCCTCAATAACTTATTTTTGTTGATGTAAAATTCTGGCACTTCCTAATCTTTTAACTGCACCTGTCTTGGGATTTTTTTTATTATTCATTCAATGCCTCACATTTAAAAAAAAACAAAAAAGAGAAAAAAAAGAAAAAAATGACGCCTGGTCACTGGGGAAGGAACCATGAGAAAGAATGAGGACAGTATGAGGTGGTGGCTGTACAATCTGAACTAACATTTCCTCAGTTATGGCACTGATGAGTCAAGAGTAAACTGCAGGTAAAAAATATATAAATCTAAAAGGTGCACTGAGAGGTTTTGATCCAACATACTCCACCAGCTGCAAACACAGATTTTTATGCCTTTCTTGACTGACATCAAATTATGTGCAAGGAATGTTTAAGCGATTCATACCATCTTGATCAGATTCAATAGCTAAAATGAGATTTTCATGAATGCAAGTGAGGGCTGGGTATCTGCATCCTTTTCATCTTGCTGGTACATAAGAATTCTCCTGCTGGGCTAGAGCAGAAAGTTCAGTCTCCTGTTGCTGAGAAATGCCTTTTCACACATTCTCTGTTAGTGCAAACAAAAGAATTAGAGTTAAGTTTATTACCTACTTAAAGCTTCTGGAGATTCACTTTGTTGTTATGAAAGATGCCAAACGACAATTGATGTGTAAGGTTGCAATAGTGAGAAAATTGAGAGGCAGGAAAAGGTTTAAGCACTAAAAAACAATGTATTTCTGTGGTGGTGTTCAAAGGAGTCACAGGATGAGGAAAGAGAGGAGAATCTTGACTCCATGTTTCAGAAGGCTGATTTATTATTTTATTATATATATAATATTAAATTAAAATGATATAATAAGACTATACTCAAAGAAAAGAGAAAGGAGACATCAGAAGGCTAGCAAAGGGAAGGAATGGAATCGTAATAAAATCTTGTGAATGCTCACAGCCTTGATACAGGCGGCTGCCCTTGGTCATCAAGTGAAAACAATTTTCCATGCTGGGTAAACAACTCTCCAAATCACATTCCAAAGCAGCAAAACATGGAGAAAAGATCCTGAAAAAAGGATTTTTCATAAAATATGTCTGTGACATCTTTCAGTAGCCCGTGATGCCAGTGTGGGTCTGCAGAAGCAGAGGTGGTGCTGTATGGGGAAGGATGCACAGACTGGCAAGGACACAAATGCTGGGTTTGGTGAGTCTGAACCTGGCTCCTGGAGGAAGAAATGTTTCCTTGCCTGGGCTGCTGTGGGACCTTTGCTCAGCCCCCTCCTGCTCAGAGCAGGTCCTTCCCTCCACAGAACCTGGGATGTTCAACCTGGGCATCGCTTGGGATGCGCCCTCGTGGTTTCCCGCACCACAAAGAGCTCAGGGACTTGCCAAGGAAATCCCCTCTCTTCCACAGCAGAGATAAGCCAGAGCTACCACAGGAAAGAAGGAGAATATCCAGGTGATTGTGGCTTTGAGGCAAGAAGCAACAATCCCTTCAGGAGCAGAGCCCTGTTCCCTTTCATCCCAGCCTGGCGGCTCCCGCAGCATTCCCACCCCAGTGCAGAGCTCACTGAGCTTGGAGCAAAGATCACAGTTTCTGTACAGCCCCCACCCCAGGTTCTGCTGCTTCAAGGCGTGTTTTGTAGCTGCTCCCACACTTCATGCAACACAATTTTTCAGTGCTGCAAAGAATGCATTTTGCTGGCTTAGAGGTAGGACACTCGGCTCACAGCAAGTGTGGACGCTCAGCTTACAGCAACACCTACTGACTGATATTCACATTCCTCAAAATTTGCCCAAAAGGCATCATTTTAATTCCAATTATAGATAGAATATGAAATTTCGTTCCAAATTGTAGCGTTTCCTAAAATATTTTACTTTAAACAATTTGATAAAGCCCACAAGGTAGGACCTCAAGCACTCACTGGTCAAATATGATCATATATTTTGTTACTCTATTATCACTCTCACCAACTTTCTTCTATATATTCTATCTATATCTACATTCTTTTTTCTATAAATTCTATCTATAATTTTCACAGCAAAATGATTTTTTTTTTAAATTTAAACTCATTTGTTCCGAACAAATCATCTTTGGGGGCTTCTAAACAATTTTTCCTGTAACTGTGAAAAAAAAAAAAAATTGTGCCAGGTCTCCCAGTGTTTCTAAAGTGGCTTTTGGATCAATTTCCTGTCAGTTACCACCCCTTCATTTGGCTCTGGCTGGGTTCCCTGTTGAGGTCCTTAGTTCTAATGAGCATCCTTCCACCTCAATTTGCTGGGTGTCAGCACCTTCAAATCGAGCTCCTTTTGAACATCCTGGTGATAACTCCTGTCTGTTTCAGCTGCCTCTGAGCCACTCAAATGCACCAGTGGGTGTCCCTCTGCCATGTCCACCTCTTCCCAATCTGAAATGGAAGCATTTTGCTCAGTGGAGCTTGAAGAGTGGTGTTTCATGACAACAGACACATCTGTGTTTCCATATTGACAATTCAATATTCCCCAATAAGTCTCTAAGGACCTGAGCCCCCCAGCCTGGCTGTAAAATGCACCCTGCTGCCATCAGCCTCTGAATTCCACAAGTCTTGAGCTCCCAAGCCCTTCCATGTTTATCATTACAGCTCTATCAGTTTCTTATCCCAGAACAAGCAATTGGGGAAAGCAATCGTTTCTGATTTATCTTCTCTAACCTTGGGAATGAGAACAACATTTCTGCTTTTTCTTAAATCATTAATTTTTGTCTGCAAGATCATTACTGTACTCTCTGTGTAAAATCTATGACTCTTCCTAGGTATCCCTTAATGTTTCCTGAACCCAGCCTTGATGTGCATTGGACACTTGGGATTCATTACTGCTGTTAATCTGCAGCCATTAAAAATGCAAGGTCGTTTTGGAGACAGAAAAAAAAAAAAAAAAAAAAATTCAGGCAAGCATCTTTCAAACCTGCACTCAGCTGTCTTCACTCCTCATTAAATTTCAGTTGGTGAAGGCTACTGGTCCTCCTCAGCCTTTTGTCAGGGGGTGCAGCACACCCAGAGCATCTGGTGGTGGGCAGGGCTCGGGCACAGGGGGTTCCAGGGCTTCAGAGCAAAGTGGGCTCTCATCACTCAAATCACCCAGCAGCTGCCAGCTCTGCTTGGGAAAGCCAGGCTTGCCTTGCTGTGATCTCATTGCTCAGCCTGAGCCTCTCTAACAGGTTCTATGATAGCCCACATGCACTGGTTTTGTAGGGATTTTCCACAGGAATCTGTAAGCAGTGCCCTGTGAATGAACTTGGTTGTTCATGTGGTAAATTGTAATATCTTTTCCTCAGAGAGCTCTGCTTTTCATCATGAGAATTTGCTGCTTAATGCAGAATCTCTGGGGGGATAAAGCCTTTGGGGCTTCAGATTCACCCCAGCATCACAAAGCAAGCAGCTCAACCAGAGATGCTCAGTGAGAGTATCTTTAATGCTAACAAGGCAACATTTGAAAATATCATTCATCACATCTATCAACAAAAACACCAAAAAAATTCAGGAATACCTGATAATTAGCAAACTGATAATAATTACTAATTAATACACTGATTACATATGATTGATTAAATTAACAACCAAAAAAGTGTTAAATTTAATATCACTGTTTTAGCACACAGGGTGTGTATATCATACAGCACCATTTTAAGTGCTCTTCCATTCTCCATTTGCAAGGTATTATGTGAGCAACCCTTATTTTTGTCATTGTGTTTAATGGTTTGGAGAGATAAAAGCTTCACTTCTACTTTACTTACTGCCTCCTAAGGACATGCATCTTTATATGCAGTTTGTGAGGCAGAAAGACCTCTATACACAGAGATGGAGCTGTGTTGTCTTTAAACATATTTATAGCATCCTTTCTTCTTTTAAATTACACCTGTCAGTCAAACACAGCACTCACTGAAGAAGCCTCAATCCAAAACCTGTGCAATTTGAGCTATTTTCTGTATTTCTGCAAAAGAACACAGATTGCCTATTTTTCCTGCCGAGCAAATGATGACCTTGTATTGATCACGTACATTTGCTTTATTTGACTGTTTGTTTTTTTTGATTTTTTGTTTGTCTTCCAGACATCAGCATGCTTAACAGATGGACACAGGGTATTATCCATCCCATTTCACACTGGAAAATCTGACTTCCAGGGTCAGCAGTGAGCCAGGCCACCACCACAGAGCCATCTAGCAAGGCCATTGGCAGAGTGTCAGAAGCTGATTCATTTTGAACCATCAAAAATGAGGCAAAAAATAAAGATTTAAAAAAATAATAAAAAAAAATTCACCGAAGTTCAACTCCTGCCATGCCTTTAGATTTGAGAAGGGCTCCTAGCTAACCAAGCCAGGGTAGCGCTCCCAGGCACAGTGTGGTGCAGGCAGCAGCAAAGGAAAAGTCAGACTTTTAACTTACAAATATTTTCATCATTGCATAAATTATTTGCCTTTGGGGGGATGACAATAACCATGACTTTCTTGTTATATTTTTGAGAGTGAGAATTTGAGCACAGAAAGCACAGGTGGAATTGAGGGAAGAAAGGGGAAGAGCTGTCCAACAGCAAAGGCTGGATGACAGAAAGCTCACAGAGTCTTGTACATCTGTATGTAAAGGTTGAGATAAGTTGTGTTCACTTAGGAAGGCTGTGGAATAGAGATGACGTTGAGGGAGTGTCTCACTACTGACACTCTTGTGTCTCACTGTTCATCAAAACTGATAATGGAATATAGTATTTTAAAATGTCTCTCAGTTGCCCCATCTCTGTAAAAGCTGGAAAAACCAACAGGTCCACAAGGAGCTGGACAGAAACTCCCCAGTAAACCCCAATTCTGAGGGAATGAGGGAATCTGTGCCCCATAGCCCACTGTCACCCCCTGAGCCTCATGAGCCCTGCAGAGGCAGCCCAGTGCCCTGCATGACCAGTGGTGGCTGCATGAGCAAATTCCAGGTATTGCCATGAAGTTACAGTAATGGAAGTTACAACTAATGAAAAAATAATTCAAGAGTCAGTGGGAAAGAAATGTGAACAAGGAGCAAGAGTTTAGACATCTTGGTGAGCAGAGAATTTCACTCAGAAATACAGAAACCAGAGGTTTTGGTCCCTCATGCTGCACTCTTTAAATGGTTGATTGTTTTATATATTTAAGCTGGCAAATTGGAATTAAATTCTGTTGAAAAGGAAAAAATAATCCATGAGTATTCCAGTTAGGACTGGCACAAGTCTCCATGAGAACTGTCTTCTAGAAAGAGTTGTGAGAAATGTGATTTTTCTTCAATGCCTGTGCAAAACTCCTATGACAGCTGCAAAAGCACAGAAGGGTGAGACTGGAGATGGAAAGCTGCAAAAGCACAGAAGGGTGAGACTGGAGATGGAAAGCTGCAGGGGTCACCTTTTCCTCTCTGTGACCCAGCCCTGGCCCAGTCCCCCCTCCCAGCACAACACCTGCAGGCACATTTGTCACAATACAAACTTATTCTATTTATTATTACAGATTTATTAGCTCTGAGGAAAGTAAAGGACTAACATGATTCCTGAATAACTCAAATGGACAAAGGCAATTGCTGGATTGGTCACAGGCTTCTGAGACCCAAATCATCCATCAAACTCACAACTCCTCCTCCTGTTCTTGTTATCCATCAGCCTTTCCTTTAGGTAGGCTGTCAATAAATTTTGTGTCAGCAGGTCAGAGAGGATGATGCAGTTCTCAGCTTCAAAGGGCTTATAAAAAAGAAAACCAAGGAAAGGGCATCAGGAAAACTGCAAAACACTTCCTTTGCCACAGCAAGTGCAACTGCCCACATTTGGCACAGATAACAATGCTGACTAGATCAAATAAACAAGAGATAGATAGATAGACAGACAGACTATATAAATATGGGGGATATATACAGGTGAAGAGATAGAGATATATTGAAATAATAAACCAAAAGGATAATAACCCAGCTCGGTAAAGCTTAATTAAATAAGTAATTTGGTGGGGTTTTTTTTTTTCTTTCTACCTATGTTTTGCACATCACAGTTCTCAGAAAGCCTCTAAGCACTCAGTAGAAATATTGTCTATTTTTGTAATGACTGACTCAGTCAGACATAGGGGAAATGTGAAGTGTATTTCTGCAGGATCCTGGGTAGGAATATAGAAATCAGAGTCTAATCTGATAAAATAAAAGTAGAACAGCCAGTCAAGAAGAACCAGAGAGGGATCTGCAGTACTAAAATATGTAAGAATCATTCAGAGAGGGAAAGTATTCAGAGAATTGTATGAAATCAGCAAATAGATTCACTGCAGTCCTACTTTATGAATTACAGTAAAAATCCAGAGCAATTCCTCAGGCAGATGGATTCAAATGTACAATGCAAAGTGAAGCCAAATCAGAATCTGTCCCTGTCCCTTTCCCTGTGACAATACCATCTTCCCCTCAAACTAATGGTGTGCACAGCACAAGCCACCTTCTATAAATGAAAAAAGATACTGTGTGTGGTTTCCAAGATTGAACAAGACATTCTATCAACATGCAAAATGAACTAATTCAGCCATTGCAAATGAACAGATTCACAAAGCAAAAGATAAACTTTCCACATCTCATTTAATTTATGCTGTCTCACTGCACTGAGAAAACAGCTTTACCCATTCTCTAATGTATTGAAATGTTAGAAACTTTAATAATCAAAACAAAACCAAATAAACATAATGAACTGCTTGAGAGCATATTTTAAATGAGCAGGAGAATAAAGAAAATATTCATAATTCACAAGAGTTGGCAGTTTCTGCAGTAGAAACCTCCCTAAGGTTGTATGTGCAAGAAATGAGCATGAACTGGATGCAGCAGGGAACCTTTGCTGGGGACTGAACCTTGCTGGGTTTTCACAGACACCTTCATATTCCAAAAAGAGTCCTAAGGGTGTCTAAAACCTTTAAAACATTTTTTGGTTTTGTTATTTATGCTAGATGCAGGTTGAGACACATTTGTGAGAATGGCTCCTTACAGAAAATCAGGGGTGTGAACAATGTATTATATCCACTGGGCTTTTTGAGGTTCAATTCCCTCTCATGCTCCCACTTTCTAGTTGGGTTGGGCAATTTCAGATTTGCTCTTGCCTGCATCCCTGAGTTAATTTTACAAAAAGAAAGTTTAATTTAGCTGGGCATTTCTCAGTTGTGCACAGAGAGATCAGTCTCATCCAGCCCACCCAGCTGCCTTGTAGGGAGGGAAGGAATGTTTGAAGGCCAATTCATGACTGATTGCAGCCCTGCACTATAAGAATCATCCTAAAATTTTACAGAATCAAAGGATTCTATTCCATTCCTGGGAAAGAAAAAAAAAAAAAGATCGTTCAGTGATTGTATGACTCTTGAGCAGGGTTAGTGTCTTTAGAAAGCCAAATTTCAGCTTCATAACTGAACTTAGATAGGAAGCCAACAAGAAAATATGGTAATTTTCACTGCTTTTATAGCCAGGCCTTTCCCTGAGAAACTGAGAAGAGGAAAAAAGTCAAGAGTTTCTTTGAATTTTTGTAAGAAGCTGTAGAGTTTTCTCATGGCATAGACACAATGGTTATAATTCCTTTCTCCCATGGTCAAGAAATACATTATACTATTAATGATTTTTAAAAATAAATTAATCTACAGTGTTTTGGTTTTTTCTTCTCACTTTGGATCCAATGTCAAAAATCCTTGATTTGCTCTATGCATCCACTTGCAAGAACACAACCCAAATGCTTCTGTCTTACAATAAGGTACAAAACACCAGACTCCATTTTCCCCAGAGTACCTTTTGTGAAACACACTCTTGTCTTTCCTGACAAGTATAAACACACACATATATATAAAGTTAGCAGTTCCACAGCATCCTCTCCCTTCAGTGCAGACAGTTTAAGTCACCCACTCACCTGCAGGACCCTTGCTGCGCTCCACTGTGGGTTCCAGTCCTTGTCCTTGGGTACAAACCAGGAGAACACATATCCAAGATGCTTTTCCTCCCAGGTTTAACTTGTTTTTCTCTTTAATTAACCAATCATGGGAGAGCTCCCAGCAAAAGAGGGCAGGAAATAAAAGATATCTGGTTTTAAGAGCAAAACATTTCAACAGCTGGCTCTTTTTAGGCTTTTTCACATGTACACATAGAACTATTCAGTCTTCTTTTTGTCCTTCATCTTCAGCAGTTTTTCAATTTTCATTCTTAGGATTCATGTAAAAGGTAAACTGGGCACCTGCCCCTCATTTTCCCAGCAGTAAGAAATAAATTGTACAATAAAGTGATTTTTACCTCAAGTGTCTTAAAACTATGTACATTTTCAGCTGGACAGAAATGCTCAGCTGAAAACACAACTCTTCTTAACTGAGAAGCTGAATTCCCGCCCATGTTGCACTTCCAAGCCAAACCCACCTCACTATAACTCTTCAAGTCAGCCACCATTAAAACCAGACAAGCTCCTGCTCACTGGATAAGCAGCAATGAACAGGAATGATGGAAATGCCTGATTTGTCCAGAGAACATCAGGCCCTTTGTTACTGTGAGAGGCAAACGAGTTCTTTAATCCATTCGAGATACTCAGATCCTCAAGTGGGGAACAGAAACCCCCTTTGTGAGGAGCACTTGCTGAGCTGCTGAGGTTGGAAATGTGATCCCCAAGCTAATTATCTGTAATTATAGATACCACCTGGTCTGACAGCTCTCATTGGGGTTTTAGGCTCCCTGGCCTCCCCTGGGTGATCTTAAACAGCAATTCTTTAACTTCTGTGTCAGCAGGGCTTCAGTTCAAGAGCCCTGGCCAATCAATGGCACTTCACATTTCTAGGTGTATATATTTTGTCCAAATGTCACAGACCATGTCTATTTTCCTTTTTCTTGCTTTATTAACTGACCTTTTCCTGTTCATTTGAAAAGTCTTTGGTTCTATATCTTGTTTTCCTCAACTCATTCATTGCTCCATAATGGTAGGTGCTATTCAGTAAAGCACTTGAAAAATTACTTCTTTACTCTAATAATGTATTAACAGGATGATGAAAGAGGCAGTTTAGACCATGCTTTAGCATTTTCACTTCTATTTTTATGGAATGGAAAACGTTTAAAATTATTTAATGCTGTATTAACTTCTAATTTGCCTCATCTATGTGTAGTTTATCATATAATTCCATTCCAGGACTGAGGATTCCTTCTAATTCATGCCATGCAAATCAACAAAATGAATATTTAAAAAAATATACCCTGGTGTTAAACAGTGTTTTATAACCTAGCTTTTTATTGGCTTATATAAGCTTTAATTAAAGTTAAATTTAATTAATTTCAGTTGGCTTATCTGCTGCTGTATAGAGCAATGACTACTCTGCTGCTTTTTTACTCCTGTTTTATTTTGACATAAAAGTCATACTTCAGCCCAGCACAGTGTTGAAAGGTGTGGGAATTACACTGGGAACACCCTTGGATGTCAGGGAAGCAGTTTGACATTTACTGTGATGTTACACAAGGGATTAGAGCCCCTAACAGTGACGCTCCAGGGAGCAGCTTCACTTGGCATGTGCCTGACTTAGCAGAGCTGAAATACTCTGTTTGGGGAAAAAAAACAGCAAGGAAAGTGGTGCTAGACCATCAGGAGGTGATGGGGAAATGCCACAATTAGTAGGTAACAGCACCTGTCAAAGCTTTCATCTTTAACAAAGATTTCTGTGCCGTGCCAGCTGTGCCAGCTCCCCTCACTCACCGGCCATGCATCCCCTCACACAGCAGATCCTTCAGGCCTGTTTGCTGGAACATTTTGGTAAAAAATGCACTACCCAAAAAATGTGTTTTGGCTAAAATTGCATTATATCTCTCTGGAAAAAAATATTCAATGCTCTTAGACCAACTTTCTCTGAATTTTCACTTATTTTAATAAGAGTTATAACAACTGAATATTTTTTACTCATGGTGTAAGCCAATTCTGATGAATATGTTCTCTTGGAAACATTTCGAGCAAATCTTTAGTGATTCAGGCCTAAAGATTTAGATGTTGAGAAGAGAGAGATTTTCTGATTTTGTGCATCATATTTACAAAGTAAATAATAACAATTTCTGACTACCAGTGTTTCCAGTTCTATCTCACCTGTTTTGAGGGAGCATAGCAATGCACATGGTATCCAGGGTTTCTGGATGGCTTTCTAAAATATGATTTCTACAAGTGCATAATAATGTTTCCTCTTTTATTCTTTATGTGTCCTCTGTAATCCCTCATGTTTTACTTGGCCCTCTTGCTGATGAACTCCATGCAGTACCCAGGGATCAATCCAGAATGATTCCATGATCTCTTGCATTAGTAGCAATGCAATTAGAGCTTACCATGCACAAAAATAGAACAATTTCTGCCCTCTATGCATGAATTTGCATTATTGCTGCTGAATTTCATTGCAGTTGTATTTCCCAGCCATCCAGGATTTCAGGGCACTCCTGCACCCCTTGGAGTCAGCTCTGGGCTGGTCATAACAAAGCAACTTTGTATCATCAGCAGAGTTGTTTTCTTGTCTTAATTTTCTTGTCTTTTTCCTGTGTTTATGAACATCTCAAACACATTCCAACACTGTTTTTCCTGGAATTAAATTATTAATTAATTAACTAATAATTAACTAAATTATTAGTACCCACCTTTGCTTCCCATCTTTCACGTAGTTTTATTACTAACGCTTCTGGGACATGAAAGTTCAAGTCAATAAGAGAATTTGGTTAAGAACTTTTCTAGGAAATCCACAAGTGACAAGTGGTAGAACAGTCCCGTGCACTTGCCTTGGCTCTTGGGGCAGAGGGGGTTCCTGCAAAATTCCCATACCTCTTTCCCACAGTATCATCCCAAACCATGAGCCTTCCTGTTTCCATCTTGGGTGCAGAATTGAGGCTTCCACCTCCCTCCTCACAGGCTGTTGAAGACTGGCAATGTTTGCCTCTCTCCTGTCTGCTCCTGAGATGTATTTAAACACTCCACGCTGCCAGAAATTGTTCATCAGCTTCACACTTCAGATCCTCTGAGAGCTTTAGGGCACAGGCAACTGAGCCCAGCCATTTGTAACTGTAAATTTTATTGATTTGCTTTAAAAACATTTCTGCTGAGGTCTCAGCATGGTCCCATCTCTGCCTTGAACTCTTGTGCAGAGATTCATTGCACCTGCCCACGATGCTCCCTTACATCCCCTCCCTTCCTCCACTCCTACCCCAGCCCCTCGTGCATCCTGCAGCCTCTCTGCCTCTCCAGGATTTGGGAAGCTTTCCATCATCAGCTTTTAGGCCTTCAGGAAACAGTGTCTTGCACTTTCTTCCAATCCATCTGCTGTGCTTTACATTTCAGCTACCAGAATTGTTTTTTTCTCTCATTCTTACATATTATTCACATTTTAATGTACATTTGTACTACTCCTAACAGCATCTTTTAGAACGCTCTTTTACTTCAATGGCTGGGGTTTTTTTCCTTCTAAACAATTTTTTTTTCTTTTAAGAAGGAGTTTATTTCAGGCATCTATTAGAACATTTTATACAAACTTTATGGCCTATAATCTGCTCCTTGAACTGTTTTTCTCAATTTAATGCCATATTTTTTTTTATGTGTGTCTTCCATCTTGAGGATTTTGCATAGAAATGTTGTATGTTCACTGACACAGATGGGGTCTTCTACAGATAAATCACATGCCAAGGTCAACAAACTGCTCACAACTAAACCACCACCTGATTTTCCTCCTCCAGTTTCTGAGAAAGAATTATCAACATCTCTAAATACGCCACCTCTCCACCAAGTTCTCTATGGCATAGGAACAGAAAGTATCTCCTGCCCTCAGAAGTGTATTCTCTCGACATCTCTAGATTCTAATCTTTTAAATAACCCCAAGTTCTTTGAATTCAAGCCCACTTACTTGGTAAACAAGAGTAGGTTAACTAAGGGGCACAAAGAGAAGGACACAATAATGGTTGCTCCAACATTAAACCTTGACAACCCATAATATTGCTTCCTGAAGTGTCATTGCTCTCAAGGACTTACCCAGCAAAGCAAAACCTCAGGGATACCAAAAGCTGACAAAAAACCCATTCAAATGCAAGTGGGGGAACTTGCCCCAATTGTCTCTGTCATTTTTATTTTTAAAATGAATACTGAATTTTACTGCACATTACCAGTCTGTATTTACATTACCAGTCTGTATTTACACATCCCTGTTGTAAATAAGACCTCACTTACCTGTAAACACCTCTCAATACCAACCCAATTTGAAATTATAGGCTGATGTATGCAAACTGGGGTGTCTTCAAGGATGTCCTCTCAAACTCTCCTGTCACTGCCCTACCTCTACCACCTCTCTGAGGACACCTCCCCCAGGCAGCAGGACACAGAGCCCTCTGGAGATTCCCAGCATGACTGAAAATCTCTGTCACCCACTGATAATCTGGCCACTTTGCTTTCCTGACCTGGCCAGTATCATTAGAAGATCTTACCCTGAGTCCCCGTGGCTCTGGAGCTGAGCAGAATTTGGGACAAGGTGGCCATAATTCCCAGGGATCTTGGCTCATGGCATCAGTTCCTGGGAGGACTAGATATGAATAAAGCAGGAGGCTACACATTTTGTGTGCCCATCAAATTAGGGAGCATCAGTTTATCTCACTGGTTTTCATCACGACCAACAGCTCAAGATAATATACAAGTAAGCTTCCTGAAAGTAAAAATTTGGCAGAAAATGGAGCTGTCAACAGCAGGAGAAAAAATGTGTTCATCAAGAGATGCTTCCTAAAGTGAGAGCAGGGATGTCACTGAGAGAAGCTTAGGGATGGATGAGCCTTGAAAACCATTCTTCATTTTTTATACCACTGATTGCTGCTGTCAGAGACCTTCAATCTCCTGAAGAGGCAGCATTTCAATCTCATATACAGGCAGAAGTGTCTCTATAAACATCAAGAAAAAGGGGTTTGCTTGCATTTGGAGGTGAAATTAGTGGATTCTTTTACCCAATGAATGAAAGGTGTACCCAGAAAACCTTTTCTTACCATTCTGAAGAAACATCCTCAGACACGTATAGCCTGTAGAATGGGCTGATTTAAACAGCCCATGTGACTCAGCCCATTGCAGACACCAACTAGAGGTCATTTCTGTCCATGGGTAATGAGGGCAGGAGCAGGTTTACCCCAGAATACAGACAATTTCACCTGGTTATTATTGCTGGTAACCTCCCATTCATGGTAGCTGACAAACACAGCCTCTCAAAAATCCCCAAAGGTACTGGGGAGGATGGAGATGGAAAATCAAAGCAGTCACACAGAGGCTTTTCTGACTCCTCAATAGTAATCAGGAGAAGGGAAGTGTGGGCAACAGCAGGAGGGAGGGAAGTGACACAGTTCACTTTTGTTTTTCATTGAGTCAATTATAAAATTTCAAAACCGTTTTAAAACCAGGAGAAATGAGACTGGCAACAACCACAACAGACAAGGCAGCCACTGAAAGAAAAAGATGCAGTAAGGTCCAGTAAGTCTTTTTCTGGGCCACTTAATTACTGTGATTGTTGTTTATTCCTCCTTCTCTCCTGTTACACATTTACTGTTTCACACAGCACCCAGCCTTGTCCTTAGCAAGGATGAAATCATCCCTGGAGCAGGAGAAGCCCACATCAGTGTGTTCAGCTTCCCTCCCACACCCCAGGTTCACCAGGCACCCAGGAGATGCTCAGCTGGAAGGAGGAAAGTTTCTCCTGCTTTTCATTCCCACCTTCTGATAAAATAGAATGCAATCCTCAATGGTGGTATGCTACACTTCTGCTGAACACAAATGCTCTGAGAATCAATACAAATAATTATTTAAGCATATGTATAATGCAGTTTGTTTTGCTTACTCCCTTTGCCCTTACCCTCACAAGAACTCTGTTGGTGCAGCAGAAACAGGCAATATGCCAATACATTGAAGTGTTTAAGGCAAACACATCACTCCTCTGCTGTGCATTTCCACATCACTTTATGCCTGTTTCTCTGCTTCACACATGGGGAACCAGAAGCCCCAGTAGTTAGGCTGTGCTCTTTTTATGCCATAAAGTAAAATATGAAAAGTAAATGCGTGATACATTTTGAAATTTATGATGTAAACTTAGCTTGGGAGAACAATTACCTTTGCAATTTCACTGGGCACAGTGCTTGGGTTTTCAGGCTGGAAGGGCTGTGTTTCACCATGGTTAGAAATGGATCAGGGAGACTGTGCACAAGTCAGACTAAATTGGCTGAAACATGAGTAACCCTTATCACTCCTCCTTAGGGGCTGTTTGCAAATGGGTGAGCAGGACTTGGAGTCCCACATTGAATGCTTTCATTGTGACAGAAGGAGCATGCACACAGCCACAGATCTCCCTGTTACAGCAATGTATCCACAGTGGAGGACAATGCTGTGACCATCACTGCCCGAAAATCTCTGCCAGACTTTGCACTGGCTTCACTCGTGCACAGATCACAAACCCAGAAACCTCTGATCCCCTTGAGCACACTCAGATGAGAAAAGAATCTTAGCAAATGCAATAGGTAATTTTCTCATCTCAAATGAAATAGAAATATTTAGTAGCATTTTGTTTGGTTGAGCAGTGTTCTTCTGAAAAACTTCATGCAAATGCTTTCACTGAAGAAGATGGACAGTCCAGCTGCTGGGTCTGAAAAGGTGTACAATGCTTGCTAAGGAACAGCATGAATGTCAAATAACAGAATAATTAAAATACAGAAGGAAACAAAGGAGGTAGTGGGATAACCAGCTCCTAATCTTGTTCTAACATATAGTTCAAAATTACATCTAACATAACCTTCCTATCTCTACATAAACCCTTAGGCCTGGGTTCAGATTCTCCAGTAGTCTGAGTCTGCCACAGATTTTCCACAAAGCAGCAACTCTATAAAACCTCGTTTCCTTTTTTCCTCATCCATGTTGATCCATTCTGTATCTGTGGTCCCTGCCTCACCTGTAGATACATTTCTGCATCACCCAGTGGAGTTTGTAATTCTCTGCAGCTCTTAAAATGGTCAGACGTGCCAGTCCATACATTACATTACACAGCTGGGGACACTTACACGAGTCTGAAAATGTGAATAATCAGTTTACTTGGACAATCTGATATCCCCCCTCTGCAAGTTGGATGTGTTCTTTCACTTCCATGACATTACTGTAATTGCTTGAACCACTTTTGGTGGGGTATTTTTCCCAACCTTAATTACCTTGTCATTTATTATTAGGCATTTTAATATGGCCATTAAATGTCACACTTAGCTTTCAGTTTTTTCTCTCTGTCTGGTTCACAATTCTGCAATTTAGAAAGGTCCAGCCATATACATATTTTCACACTTTGACACATTTAAAACTTTGCTCAGTGCCAGGTTTATTACAGCATTAAACTGATGAACTTGCTCTAATAATCAATGTATAAATAATCAATTTAATGCTATAATAAAGGAAACAAAACAGCCTCAGCTCTGTTGCTTGTGCTGAGGTGCAGTGGCATTTGGTGGTCATGCATGGCAACATTTGTACAAGCTTCATTTAGAGAAGGTGGCAGGTTAATTGGGACAGAACGCAAATGCAGTGCAGCATCCATAATAAGCAGCCAGACATAAAAAACGGGAAAAGGAACTCGAAACCTGCTTCCACTCCTTCCAGATATACCTTCTCAAGGTAATGCTCAGAAGAATTAGCAACAGTATGTTTTCATACATTTATGGGAAAATACACAATGATCTCTGCAGGCAACAAGCTGGGTTTTTTATCTACCAAAAAAAAAAAAAAAAAAAAAAAAAAAAAAAAAAAAAAAAAAAGTTTGTAGCTCCAGAATCTCATTGCAGTTCCTGGATGAAGTGCAGACATGGCTTCCTTTTTTTCAATACTTGGTTCCAGAAAATAATGGAAGCCAGACCCAGTATTGGAGGGACAACACTAACAAGGTGTGTGTTACACAGTGTTCCTTGGTTTCCTGTTTACACATCCTCATGTATTTCCCCTCACCCCAAGCCTGTCACTGAGCAAAATCCAAACCAGGATTTGATGAAGAATTGAAGGCTCCTAAGGCAACAACATCAATATTTATCTGTAGAAATTAAATGCTTCAGCTAAGATGCTAGAAAAAAGCTCTTAAATCTTTCAGATTGATCAACAGCCATATTTTAAACTGCAATTTTTGTATCAGTATTTCTGAGTTGTGCTCTCTTCCCAGGGTGCCATGCTAACACAGAGCAACCAAGGCTGACAGACTAGGAAACAGTAATTGCCAAAGTTTGCTCTGCAGATGGATTAACTGTGAAAGAGACTGGCTTGAAAAAAAAAGTGGGTGCTTATCACTGAGTCAATTTTTAACATGCTCATGTGGACTGTATTATTTTTTTCATCAAAACCATAATCCTAAATTGAACTACCAGAAGAGGTTAGGTTTGCTTTTTATTTTCCCTTTCATGGACTGAAGGGGCAAGACATGGCAGACACCCTTCATCCATCACTTGCTATAATGAATGAATACTCATTAGCATACTAAAGAAATTGCACCTTCTCATCACATCATAGTAAGATAGAAAGAGTCTTATCCTGTTGCTGTTCATGAACCACATTTCAACTTCCTCACTTGCTATAAACAGCACCTTGCTCTATTTTCCCACTGTGATGAGACCTCTTCTTGAAGCACTGTGCTCCTCAAAATTAGCCTAACCCCTGTTCTTTCAATTTTTTATTGCTAAGCTCCTAGCTTACACTATGGGCTTTGATTTTTAAATATTTTCTTTTAATAAGAAAATGACCGATAGAGACTCAGGTCCCTGTTGGAAAAATCTGTCTACAACTTTGCATCCAGCCTTGCCTCAGAAAGTTCTTGAATGAACAAAATTTAGGGTAAAGGAAAGCTACAAAATTTTATATGCTTTCTCACAGTACTCCCTTTTTAGACTAAAATTTCTGCCTAAATCAGTTTTTCACACTGGATTTTCTTTTGTCTTGCTTAATTCCGATTATACTGACAAATTACTGTACCTGTTCCTTCCTGTTCCTCACTTTCCCAGTATGTATATAGATAAGATGTTCTATATTTTTCATATGCTGTTCTACAAGCCCTCCTTCAAATATTTCACTGGTATTCAGATTCACTGCATTTCCATAGGCAATTCCTACAAAAAAGATAAGCTCCCCTGTCCAAGCTCAGAGCAATTTCCACTGCAATTAAAAAACCTGTGAGACCAATAAATTTAGTATCTACTACAACCCAAAAGGAAGATCAGTTAACCTGGCAATGTAAATACCTTTAAATGTAACAATTTTCACTCTCTAAAAATGAAATATTTTACTGTAACTGCTTCTTTCAAATGTGGAATAGTATCCAACATGACTCGTATTTTTTAATTACTATCTGAAATGTAGTGTATAAATGAAACAAAGGACTGAAAATCCATAAGAAACTACATAATTTATCATTCTTTTGTGGAAATAACAGAATGATCTGCCTTTCCTGCCTTAGTTGAAAGTTTATTGAATCAAGCACTGGCTACACTTGTCTCTAAGGTTACCTGTGCACCACTTTATTTTGGAGTGACAGCTCTGTAGAGAGCAACATATTCCAATAAAGTGTCTCCGTGCTTGTCTTCCCAGAACACTTTTCTTCCTTAACCCTCTCCTAATGGTGCTGAGACCCTTAAGCCTGGACTCAACACACTCTTTTATTTGCCAAATGCATGTGCCAGGAAGGGGCTGAGGGGTGGAACAAACCAGAGCACTTTTTCAGCCACGTGCTGCTCTCCATTAGGATTTTGGACGCATCATTTCATTAAAAGAGCTCCTCTGCAGCATTGTCAGGCACAAGATATTCTGTCCATGCACTATATGCCCTTCCCTTTTTTCCCCACAGGGAAGCTGGAGCATTCACAGACCCTGCTGGAGCTGTAATTGCTGCCAGCTGCTCTGCCAGCTGGGGGTGTGGAGCTGGGCACCAGGTGCCCTGGCCAAGGTCCCACCCTCAGCCCAGACAAACTGGAGACCGGCAAGATGCCCACATTGCTCTGTCATTTTAACAATATTCTTCTTCTTATTCCCAAGGCAACAATTTCACACCTTTTCCTATCAGTTGTGTTCTTTGATGGACTTGGATCCATCTTGGATCATGACCCTCCTCCACAAAGAGAACTGTGAAAGTTCTGCACTGCCTGGGGGATGGGAACACGTGCCTGAAATGGTGCCTGCTCCCCACACCAGCCTTGGGACACCAACATCCAAATTCCCACAGAAGCACCTCAGGGAGCTGCACTCTCAGCTCATTCAGCACACAAAATATGTTACAGCAGAAAACATCAATTTCCTCACAGAAATATTTCCTGTGTATCTCCCTACCAACCCTCTGATGGTTTCATCAATCAGAAGCTTTTTTTTTTCCCCCTTTGGTCATGAAATCTAAAAAAAAGCTACTGCCACTTTATAAGATAATTAAAATAATTGTGTATATATATATAAAATTTGTGTCCTCATGGAGTATAGGCATTATTAAATCAATTTTGTCGTTAAGTTCCAATTAGGTAAAATAGGATATTGGATTTCAAAACTAATTATACAGGAAAGAGGTCTAGTCCCAAGATAAATGGAAACTTTGGATTGCATACACTCGGGTGGTTTAATTTCCTTAATTCTATCCAAATATCCAGTCCAACAACACTGTAATCTGCAGACATTGGAAAACAAATATTTTATTCACCACTGCACATTTAGGAGCTGCATTTGTAAGATGCCTGTAGTTTTACCGCCCCAATGAAAGAATCACTAACATTGTAATGCACCTACCTCCTTGAAGTCAGGCTCCTTCTCCACTTTCATGTCTGAAATTCAACAGACAGAAGTTTAACTAAATTCTTTATTTCCTTTTCAAAGCTCCAGTTGCCTGGGAAGTTGTGACTCTCCTTAGCCACAACCCAGGAGCTCCCCATTCTCTGTAGCACTCTTGAAATCATCCAGAGGATAAGGAGAAGGAATCCTAATGCCACTGAAGAGGTGCAGAAGATGCATCAGTAATCGATACCAGTGAGGTTCTTCCTTCCCTGGAGGCACCTGACTTGCCAGGATGAGTTACTTGCAGTAAATATAAAACACCAGGACCACTGCACCTTGCCTGGGTACTTTTAAACTGTGCAGAAGAAAGTGGTATTCAGGATCTCTGCGTCCTCTTCCTCTCTTGTTTCTTCTCTGAAGTCCAATAAACCTGTGTGGAGGGATACGAGGTCACACCTTGTATCCTCTGCATTTTATTAGAGGAGTCAACACCCAATATTCCAAGTTTCCAAGGAGAATCTTTGGCTTCAGATCAAATAAAAGCTCTTCTGCCTTAAAAGGTGCAATATTTCAATTAAATTAACCTGACTCCATACTCAAAGTGCCAGAGCTGAGAGAACAGAGATAATCATCTTCACTTTCAGCCACAAAGAAAAATCTACATATGCCAAAAACTGAGCAACAAGGAGCAGTTGGTTATAGCAAATCACAGCAGACATTGAAAGAACCAGGTCATAAATAATTCCATCCTTGCTGCCAAAAGATTAAATAAATTAGTTTTAAAAAATAATCAGCCTTTCTTTGTACTCAACAATCTGGGGAAAGTATTCCAATTGACATGCAGTTATGGCTGGTTTTGTAATATAATTGAAATTTCAATATGACCTACAGGTTTCATAGATTTTGCAAGTTGTAGTAGCAGAAAAAGGAGCAAGGAAATCAAGAAGGTAAAGATAAGCTTTAGCAAGCAGTAAATGGATATGCTGATTCCCTAGCTTTCCATAAATAGGTCTATTCTAGTAAGTGTCATATTTTAAGGACAGCTGAATCAAACAGCAATTTTTCAGACCTAAAATATCATCATGGTGTTTAACAGCAGATAAGCTACAAGAAGTCTAAACTTGTGCTTTTTCAGTGCAATGTGTACTAACACTTGCTCTACTGTAGATCGCCTGGAGTAATAAATGATTGCCATAAGTTATAATGTAGAATCTGATGGGTAACACTGTTCAGTGGTGCTGTTAAGTGGAAGGATTATTTCAACAGATCAGCAAAAGTAAAGGTAAATTCTTCAGTCTAACTAGCAGAGCCTGCATCTGGCAAACACTTTTGCAATATCTGAGTTCAACTCATGCATAAAAATATCAGTAAAAGCAATTAATTTGTGTCTGATTCTCACCCTTGTGTACATAATTACATAAAAAATATCTGTATCTGTAGGACAGTGTGAGAAACCACGAGAACATTAAAAGCATACCACATGTCCACCCAGATTTCAGATAACACATTTTTTAAATGTACCAGTCTTGCCAAAGGCATTCCCACAGAAGGCCATGTCCCATGAGACGTTCAAAGCTGGAAAAGCTGGAGGTGTGATGTTGGGATAGAATGAATTGGGAATGGGGACCTGAAACAGAGCTAGAGGGAAAGGAGGAAACAGTGCAGGATCCAAAGATCTGAGATAACATTGCCTGAGCACTGCTGAGACACAAGCGTTCCTTTTGCAGGCAGCTAACACAAGCAAGTGTGACACATGGCAAACATAAGCACGGAGTGGCTGCTTTGCAGAGGAACACCAACCAGCACATCTGGGGGGAATTGGCCTTTTCCCAAATCCTCCACACGCTGAGCCGAGGCTCAGCACACACCCACAGCCTGTGTTTCCTTCATGTGCATTTGGCTCATATTGGGAAAAACCACCTCAGTGAACTGAGCTGGATGAGTTAGGAGCACGTCTGGTTAGGAGAAGCATCAGTGTTGTCAGGTGAGCGTTTATTAAGTGACGGGTGTCATTTATAAAATCACAAAGCAGCAGTCCCAGCCAACAGAAGACTTGAAAACGACGCTCCTCCATAGAAAACAGGATTTGAAAAACCTTGTTTGAATTCTGCTCTTATTTTTCTGTTGTTGTTTTGTGTGATCTTACTGTAGTGCACGTTGCAGCCCCCATAAATTATACCCTACCTACACTATACATATGTACTCCATATGTCCTATAAATACCACAAAGCAAAGTCATACTTTGTGGTGACACTGGGACCCAAACAAGGTATCATTGCACATTAAAATTGTATTAAACTAATTGAAAAATAGTTGAACATTGCTAACAAAACGAGAGAATTACTAAACATTAAAAGACAAGAGACTTTTCAGTGTTCCATAAAACCACGCCTTTCAGACAAATTAATTATTTGCATCATAAAAAAAAATCCTAACAGTGAAAGAAAATATTCCAGAAGGAAGTGATGAGTAAAAAAGCTTCAGGTGATTTTTCATTACATTAAAAACAATTCTCATTCTCATAAAATATGCAGAACTTTACATCTTAAATAGCATATTTACCTTGAAAAATTACTTTCATTTTAGTCTTGCAAGAAATTAAACCTTAATTATATAGGAAAGTATTTGGAATATATCCAGAAATAAGAAAACTACAGCTATTCCCCTATAAGTGGCACAGCATCTGTCAGGAGTTTTCACATACCTTCAGGAAGATATCTCAAATGAAACCAACACTGTACTTGCTTTCCATGATCAGAGTTAATATTCTGCAGACCCAACCTGGCTGCCTTGTTTATTTCATAGTTTCAATTTCTATTGCTGTACTTCACCCTGGCAAATAAATGGATGCACGAGGGGCTCGCCCTCTGAATAAATAATAAAATCTAATCTGTCAGATCTTCCTTTGCCTTGAATGAAAAACATTTCATTCCTCTGTGATGCTGTGGAAGCTAAATCTTGTTGCAAGAGACTGAATGAGCAGCCTTGGAATAAGAACTAAAGGAGTGTTGGAGCTACGTCACCACCGTGATGAACATCAGAATTACATCTGAGAGCAGACGGGAGGAAAGGAAGATGCACTATACAAAATATGTCCTCATTTGAGGAGTAAAGTATTACTCAATGGCATTATACATTGTTAATAAACTTTCTTTATCTGAAACTATAATTTAATATTTATGTATCTAATTTACATGTGACAAAGTAGCATATTCTAAAATTAGAGTGTAACCAGCAAACTATTAACTACTATAAACAATACCAAAACACAACTCAAACATATTTTAAGGAAACAATAGATACATTTTGGACGGGGGAATGATTTCAATTGCAGATATTGTTTTAAATACAGCTGTCAATTACATCTTGAAAAAGTTTCTTCAAGCTCAGAAAGAATTTCTGCTTAGGGATTCCTGGGTATATACATAAAGACCAAGAGCACACCACCAAAAAGACCCCTATTGGTTACTAATAGGTACAATAATAATTGTAAATGCTTAAATTGTGTGGGGGAAATAATTTTCAATAACCATGTTATATGATGCACTAGACAATATCCCCTTTGAGCAGAAACTAGAGAAAATACCGTGCCCTTTATTATCTCTGTGGTTTCTTATGTGTAATAGACAGCAGAAGAATTGCACTTATTGTAACATTACAGTGTTAGATTCCAGTTCACCTTTTAGAATATTAGTGGCCATAATACTTGTGATAGGTTGTGCCTTATGCAAAGATGAATAAAGATGTGCATTTAAATTAAAAAAAATAAACAAAAACAAAAAACAAGCAACCACTTACAGAACCAACAGTGAGGCTTAACATAACAAACATGCACTAACCCTACACTTATGCAAAACTAAGTTCTTCCGGGAAACTGTAACCAACAGTTGACCTTCCACAAAGGTAAAGGTTTTGTCCCTTGGTAATATGTTTGGACTTTGTAGTTGAATTCCAGTTTATTAGCTCATTGTCTGTAAATGTGCTGTTCCACTGTGGTATCCTTTAGCTGCCCTTGAGCTTCTGCAGAATCTGCAATCTTACAGTCACTTTTATTTAATGTTTTATTGAGCTGCAGAGTAAGTCCCCTTCAGTACTATACAAATAGGCTTCCTTATTCATCCTCTTCAGGTTCCTGTGGTAAAATTGGTGTCTCCTCCTTTAAACAAGCACTAAAAAACCCAAGGATTGTGCTGTAAAGGTGATATTTGCTTTTCTCAGAAGCAATGTTATGACCTTCATCCGGATAGATCTGGCAGAGGAGAAAGGAAAAAAAGTAAATAGTTTTTAAAGGCTTTTCAAATATTTAGGGCTCTAATTTTCTTTCTCTGATCTTCAACATGTTTTAGATGACAACAGGATGATAGCATTAGTTTTATGGCATCGAGGAAAGCTAAAAAAACCCAAAGTAAGGCTCATTCTCTTGGAATTTGAACTTACAACCACTGCAGTGGGATCTGCAGAAGTGAAAAAATTTATATTCTCAGCTATTGTGCTTACAACAGTTTACTTTAGCTAGCATTTTCAATAGTGCCTAGGCATCCAAATCCCATTAACATCCATGAGGGTTAATTGCCTCATGCTTTTAAGGACTTCTCAGTATTTCAACTTCTAAGTGTTTGGCAAAAACCCTTTTTATTCATATCTTAACTATCTTCCTATCTGGTCCAAAGCCCGTCTCTTCTCTCTCCTTGGGTAGATGTGGGCATTTTAATCTCTTAAAACAAATACCACTGGGAATTTCTCCCAAGTAAGCCTAAGCAAAGATTTGCAGGCTGGATGAAGAAATCCAGCCCACAAGATAAGAGACCTGAGGAGGCCTGAGGCAAAAAGCTTCAGCTGCCTCCTCCAACCCAGGTTATCACAAGGTTGCATGAGAACAGCTCAACAGGGCTCTTCTGTGAGAGCTCTGTCATCCCTGCTTCTTCCTCTCTCCTTCACAGGCCTTCACATCACCTCAGCTGAAACCACATGGGTAGCAGGAACAGTTCTACATTTAAAGTCCTTTTTTCTTCCCCAAGTGGCACCAAGCCCCTTCCTGCCACCTCCTCCCTGACAGGAGCTCACACTCCAGTGCAAACTACAGGATCACCCGAAGGCCAGCAGGGTCAAGGTTTGCAATGGCCAACAAGCATCAGGAGTATTTAGAGACTGATTCAATCAAAACCCTCTGGCAGCAGCATCCATGTGCTCCAGGTGTGTCCCATGCAAGCCCATGCCTTGACAGAGGCTCTATTGTGCTCTTCCAAGAAATGTAAATGTTGAAAATAAGGGGAAATTACTCTCATGTGACCCAATACCATTTTTAGGTAAAAAGGAACCCCTCCATGTTACAGAGTACCCATGGATTCCAGAGCACTTTGTATAATTCTACGATAAACAGGTGGAAAAGAGAAAGATGAGAGAGAGGAGAAAGAGTCCAGGAGAACAAGATGATGATACAGCTCCTGATATCCACACAAACAGTGAGAAAAATGGGATTAAACAGAGTTCTAACTGCAAATTAAGGAAATACCACTGTGTTGTGGTAGAGAGGGTCCTTTGCAGTGAAGAAATAGCAACAGGAGGTTAAATGTTCAACTATGTTTATAGGAAAAGTCACAGGTGCACGTACCTGCATAGTGTAATTAGCCCCAGCTTTTATTAGACGCTTAATTAGTTCTGCTGAATGCTGGAAGTGAACTTTAGCTGCAAGAAAACATTTGATATTATTAGAAACAGCTACAGTAATGTGAAATACTTATCTGTTACACAGCTTTGGCTGAAAACATTTCCAGGCTCTGTAATTACTGGATCTGAAGCTGACTATTTCCAAGGCCAGCCCCACCAGCAACAGGGTGTTACAGCAGGAAGGAGCTGGAAGCCCCAGGGGAAGCCACACTTTTCATTTAGTGAGGACTCCTCTGTTTACCTTTGATTTACACATACTGTGATAGCTTAGAGATGTGTAAAACCATTCTGTTTGAACATCACGGCATCTTCTAATTGCCTTGAAAGAAAGCACACTGCATTTTCTATTGCTTGCACGGGGTCATTTACACCCCACTCTTTAGGTAATGGATTTTCTGGAACTCATCAGTAACCTGATCTTTGTGTGGCAAGGCCATGATTACCATGTCTAACCCTGCAGAGTTTAGGCTGCAAGTGTTCTGGGCAGTGTCACTGGATGTGATATTGAGCAGGGGCAGCAGACACCCACACTGCCAGGCAAGAGCACCATGCACTGCTCAGACTTCATCAAAGCCCCAGTTCCCTCCAGCTTGGTTCAGAGGGGCAGAAATTGCTGCTGCCTGTTGCAACCAGTAAAGCCTGAGCCCCCCATGCTTGCTCAGTCACCCAGTTTATTTTCAACCCTCCCTGCTGTGCTCTGGGGAGAAGCACTGGACAGGGTTTGCACCCCCCTGGTTGCACTTTGGATCAATAAAATGGGTTTGGCAAGTCAGGGATGATGGGCTGGCACTGTGCCAGCTGTGCATGGGCACTGTCACCTCAGCCCTCACCACTGAGAGGCACTTATCCCTCCAGACTGAGTAAGAAACCTTGTATTATCCCACATCCACCAGAAAATACTGGGGAAGAAGTAGGCATGTCAGTCTGTACAGAGCAGCTGTTTGCACCACTGTAATTTGTGCCTGCATCAAAGCTCATTCTTCACACATCAGTTAAGAAAGTTCAGAAGAATACACTGCAGTGAAATCTGCAATTACAAATTATCTCAATTCATACATCTTATGATTCCATCTAAAGTGCTAGAACTTACCCTGTTTTAATCTACTGCTAAAAGTATTGGTGCTACTGAAAGGTTCTGTGTAGCTTCAGAAGGTTTGCAAGTACCTTTTAATTACTTAGATGAAAAGATTAACTTCCCATTTGGTGATGTTTTTCACCAGCTGTACTGATAGTTCTGCAGAATTTGTATGAATTTAAGACAACATTAAAAATGTATGTTGTTCTATTAATAATTCATGTAATAACTTTCACTAGCATCACAGTCGTCCACAAGATTTAAACAAATTAGAACATACAGCACCTAAAAGGTGCAAATCCTCAGCAAAAAAAAAGCTTCATCAGTTCAGAGTTGGAAGTGACAGTTGAAACAAAAGAAAAAAATCCTATCAGAGGGAAAAAGAAACTGCAAATGTGCTTGCTAGGTGTGTGCCTCATCAGCCCTTCAACACCTGCCTATTAGAAGCTCTGACTCCAAATTAGCTGCATTTGTAAATACTTACCATCAGCTGTCCCATGAACTATCAGCAAATCCACTTCTTTTAAACCATGAAGATTGTGTAATACACTGGATGCCTAGTGAACAAACACACACAAAGCTGTATTTGGATTGCATTTTAAGAGTAAAATGGTAATTTTAAGTTACTTGTTTATGCTAACTCACCTGATAGGTAATTTCCTCTTTTGATGGAATCCCAAGGTATCTTTCTGAAAAAGCTGATGCTGTAAAAATAAAAACAAAACAAAACAACAAATCTTGTTGAATTTCAAGTCATTTCTTTTTTAAAAATCATCATTTCAGAAGCTTTTTAAGCCATGAAGTCAAGATCTTCATTTAGAGACACAGAATGTACCATTTTGATGCACCATTTAAACTCACTTTTAAATAGTTAAAAAGAGAAAAAAAACAACCAAAATTTAAAAAAACACAAAAACCCAACCCCAAAAGAAAACACAAGCTAAACCCCAAAGAAAACCTAACAAACCATTAAAGTAATCTGGTCTGGTTTTCTGTGTATCACAGTGCCCAAAACTTTACATACAGAACCAAATAACCTGTGATTGAATGACAACATGGCTGATATTGTAGGGAATTCACAGCTAACTTTAAAGGATTCATTCCTAATAAAAGATCTGATTCTTGCTGATATACATAAAGGATTCTTAAGAAATGAGGTAACTGCAAAATCAGTGCTGTCAATAATCCCAAGTGTGTTGTGGGTTTTGGTGAACTATCCCACTGTCAGCTTTACTTTCATTTAAAGAAGAGACCAAGACGGTGAGGTAAAATCTCACTAACGTTGTTATGTTATCTGCCCTTATTTAAAATAGAGCAGCTCCATGAATGAAAGCTATTTTGAATAAAGTATCACCCAGGTTTAGGGCAGGGATTACTCACCATATAACTTCATATCTGTGATTGGTGCCACCACAGCTCCACACTTGAAGAGCCGCTCGCTGGATTTCAGGATCATTGATGTAATGTAGCCACCATACCCCTAACAATGGGATGGAAATTTTGCTTTATTTATTTCATTCTAGCAAAAATAAAGCTAAAGGCCATTGTGCTAATCCAGTGGTATATTTTTTATAGTTTAAGGGTATATAAAGATCTCATTGACCTGGTCATGACTTTTAATCTATGCAGTTAATGAGTATTGAACATTTCTTCACCATCTCTGAAGTCTAACACATATCCCCTGGAATAGCTGATACCAGAAAGTCACGAAACCTTTTTGAAACCTTTAACTTGAAACCACAGATTTCCTTGAAATGACACCGGCAATCCACTTACAGAAGTAATCATTCTAGACTCACAGAAAATGGAATTCTGAATGTGGCACCTGGAATCAATGATTTACTTGTATATTACAGGCTCCTCAAATTTCTCTGCTTGCCATCTGTTTTCCCTTCCTTGGTACTGAAAAATTGGTATTTCTTCAAGTATTTTGTTGTTTTTGTTGTTTTGTGTTTGGCACAACACATTTCAGGAAGACAAAATTATCCCATGACAGGGAAAATATAATGCAAAACACAAGCTGATCCAAAAAAAGATTATGCATCAAGTGCTTACAGTTTTCTCAGAGACTTTTACAAATGCTGCCTGCTCCTGTTCTTCATGTCTAATTATTTATTGAACAGATTATTTTTGTGGAAGAATGGCAATATTTGAAAACCCTTTAACCTTATTTAAGAAATATAAGTAAAGAGGTTTCTTGTACTCTGCAATCAGTCCATATTAAGAGATGGACATACTGAAGAAAATAATACCAAATAGGAGATGGATTTTCAAAGGAAATGTGTGGGGAACTGAGTTATTCCTTTCCCATACAAATTTCAGCCCAGAAGGCCAAGAGCCATCCAGATCTGTTCATGAGCAGGAGCAGATTTCACCTAAGACAGAATTTCTGAGTGGGCACCTCTAATTTGTATAATTCAAAGAGCTTAAAAGAATAGCAACTTTCCTCTGCCTCTGGGTTTTCTCTGCTTTTACTTTTGTTTAATATTCTGTTAGTGTCTTGCCCACTAGCTCCACAGCACAATTTTAATCCAAGGACAGGTATTGCCAGGTTATTTATTATTTATTCCATGTTTTCATTAAGACCTTGTTTAATTCTCCTGAGAGTTTCTTCCCTTTGTGCCTGTGTCCTTCCTTCCAGCCAGGCCTTCCAGGACTAAAAACATTACAGAGTGAGGTATTTATAAATTCTTAGAAGCATTTCACAGTGACATTGCTATTCCATATGCCCTGATGCAAGAACATGTGCTGCCTCACTCACCTGCTGGGTTTCTGGGGTTGCAGCCTAATTGCCACATTTTCAAGAAAGACATCGGCTGTAGAATTGCAACTTATTTTTAAACTCTCTTTCCACTTCCATGAATAAAACCACAAACTCCATGGAACCACACTTGGATGATTAACAGCTCAGGCCCTTGGATCAGGCATCTCTTAAGCTGGCACCCCCCATAGAGATAAGCAAGGGGGCATTGGCAGATTGCCTGGAAATTTTACCCACTGTGACCTTCTGGACAGTCTTGTTACTCTTGTGCCTCATTGACATAACCAATTGTGACAGGAATTTTACTTCTGTATAGCTCTGAAACTTCTTAGAGAGCTTCCTGAAAGTGTACATGTCCAGTTTTATGAGATCAGCACTAAGCCATTCCAAACTCAACTTATCTTCAAGCAAAGTGCATATTCTGCTTCCATAAGTACAGCAAATTTAATGGAAAAAAAATTTTTCCCTATCACGTTCTTATATGTGATATAAAAGAAATGAGTTTTAAAAAAGATTTTTAATTGACTCTAAAACAAGCAGAGTGGAGGAAAAATACAATCAACCCTAAGAAATTGTTAAATATATTTTATTGTAATTATAAAACTGACTTTTAAATTTTATGGGTTTTTTTTCTTTTGACAGTAAAAAAAACAACTCTGAAAGGTTAACTTGGAAAGGGGAAATTTCCCTGAATTCGAAGCAGTGTTGAAAGCTTATTGAATTTCCCACTCTTCATTCCTCAACACGGCTTTCAGAAAATAAATGCAGGAACATGGCAATCAATAACATTTTGTGAAAGAAAAGAGAATTTGGGGTAGGTCTTGGCAGATATGTAAAGCCATGGTTACAGGCATGCTCTTCAGTAACTGTCTCGTCACATCACTCTTAGGAAAAAAGATACTGACGAATCTCTGGCAGAAAACAAGTGGGAATTTTCAAGTAGCAATGAAAAGAATTTCTGCAGGCAAAACCAAGCAATTCTGGCTGCTCAGGGATTTCATTCCAAAACCAGTATTTTCAATCAAAGGATTGAAAGAGGAAGAGGATATGGAGAAACGTTGATGCTTCTGTGCCTCTGTACTTTCATACACATTGGTAACAGGCATTAAAACCTGAATAGAAGTGTGTGCCACAATCACCTGGTGCATGAAATTGGCCCTGCTTGTACATCCTCAGCTGGAAAATCTCTGGCTGCTCCCTTACACCCCAAATACTGGTTTTGACCCATTCTTGCAGTGAGTTTCTTTCTTAGCTCAAGGAGTGCAGCAGGAGCTCAGATCTTTGAGGAAGGTCATGTTCATGTGAAATGTTAATAACAGTCACAAACATCAGCCAGTCCTCAAAATGCTACCACGCAGGAGGTAAATGTCAATCTCCTCATCCTGCATCCAAGACAGGCTGAGACATGCAGGTTAAATGACTTGCCTGAGGCTGTGCAGCAGCTCAGCAGCAGAGTGAGAACTAAGGCACTTCATGGAGAAACACATGCTGCTCTTAAAAGTGATGACTGGGGTGTACTTGACAGGGTTTGCTACTGCTTTGAGCTCAAAGGCAGAAAACAGCTTCATTTTTAATGAAAAAACCAATTTAACAAATTTAAAAGGTTGCACATGCCGGTTCATGGATGAAGCAGCAGTTGTGGGGTGTTTCTAATTGCTGCTTTTTAATAGATATCAGTAAAATGCTGTTTAATTTGCTACTAAAAGTCGAGCCTTTGCCTCGTTGTATCTCGTGCTAGGGGCAATGACACAAAGCTGATAAAACAGCAAAGGCAAGATTTCTCACTGGTGCAACAAGGAGCTTGCTGACAGTACCACAGGGTAGGTGCTCAGCTGAGCTCAAGGGTCAGTAAAACATTCAGATATAAAACCTGTATTTTATAGGACAACATTGTCAATTTAACTGCAACCCAAACATAAAACTGTAACAAACAAGCTTTCACAAAACCCAAGTCCCTATTAAAAATTTCTAAAGAAAGCAGAAAGCAGAAAGCAGAATTTTTAACAAATACTTTCCCTTTCAGATTCTGAAATGCAAATAGTGTTATTTGCATTTCAATAAAGCTGATTTTATTGACTTAAATACCTGTTCTGAGAAAAAAATTCTGTACAGAACAGACAGTAAATTATGGATGGCTTTTTTCTCCTGTTTTAATAACTAAAATTTTCTTTGGAAAATATATTAATATATTTGTTTATGAACTGACAGCAGTTTATGAACTTTCTTAAATAATCATGGTGATATAGCCTGCTATTTTTGCACATTACCTTTCCAAATATACCCAGTCTCTTAGGATCAATGAAGGGCTGTTTCAGAAGTGATCTGAAAGGAAAAAAAGTTTCTTTTTACTTTTGTCAAAGTAAAATGGTGGGTTTTACTTTCTAAATTTATGATGTAAATAACATTATTTGTGCATTAAGGAATTGCTACACATGAAGATCATATCAAAGAAGAAATTACATCCATACAAGTAGTACTGCACTGGGAAATGTGATTTGCTTCCTAATTCCTTTTTCATAAGGCAAACAGTTGGTGTTTGGCCAATCTCACCTAATTTAGATCTCTGATTTTAAGCATCTTGTCTAAATTATCCATTTACATCTGCTTTTCAGTTAATGGAGAGAAGAGAGATACCCTTTAGCATTCCTACACATGTTGGAAACTTCTCTCATTCTGGGGAGGGTCATCCTTCAGAAATGCCAGGAATTTCCACTGACTAGAGCTTAAATGACTGGCTTTGACCAGGTGCCTAGCACCAGCTAAAGGAAAGTAAAATGAATGGAACTTCTTGAATCTAGATAATTATGCAAATAATTAATTCTCTCATTAAAGCTATTAATCATCTGTGGTGAATTTCATAAAGAAAAGACAGAATAACCTGAGGGGAAATATCAGACACAGCTGCTTATTCATGGAATGGGTGAAGCACTGACCCCTTTCAAAAGAAGAAAAAATATCTGGCTTAAAATCTGTCTTTCCCTGGGAAAACCCAGGAAAAATCCATCCAGACCTTGGTATGAGCCATTTTGACACATGCACCCTGAGTAAGGAGTGTTGTCCAAGCTATGCATGACTACTCCACAGACAGAAATTACTCTTTTCTGCAGCTGGTAGAATCATATCAGTCTAAGAATGATAATGCAAATGAGAAATAACAGGCATTTGCCAAAATGCTCTCATTTCTACCACAGAGTTCTGGAGTAATTGCACAAAGCAAATGGAGTTCTAGTGGTCTAAATTAGAGCAATATTTTCTGGTATAGGCCTAAAATATTGTAACACAAATGTATTTACATGTTAATGTGGACAGCAAGAAATTTACCTACGGAATATGGACAAATATGAATTAGCTCAGGTGGCATACTTGGATTGCACAGAGCAGTACAGCTCTATCAAAGAAAGCACCAACTCAAAGAAAACCCAAAATCACCTCTTTAATCCTTCCATTATAAAGAGCAAGTAAAAATCAAAGTTTCAAAATCTGCAACAGCATTAAAAAACAAACATGAACAATGCAGATAAAACATTCTGGGCAGTTTTAGTCCAAGAGCTCATTCATCCAGGTGGAGGCAGGGTGAAAGACAAGAAGAGTTTGCACATACGTACTCTACAGCTGCTATTTGGTCCTTCACTTCCACTGATCCTAAGCACCGATGGACCTCCTGTAGGATCTTGAGGCCTTGAAATCCACTCCCTCTGCCATCAAATCGAGCTACGATGACATTATCAGAGTTGACAAGCACTGAGTCCCAGTCAATGTGAAACTTATCTGTAACCAACTGGCTGCCTGGAGCTTCATCACTGCAAATACCAACACACCAGACACAAACGAAGACTATTGACAATGTGATGCACTGTGCCGAGCTCTGATATTTTATTTAGCCTGCGTGGCAGAGTTCAGTTGGTTATGCAACCCTGCTGAGCTACTGTCACTTCCATCAATACCATCCCATTAGGGCTGCAAGCCCTGCAGCAACAGAATTTCTTTAACTTTATAACCATTGTGCTGCGGTGCTGCCAGTACCTGAATGCACTTTGCTGAAGGACACAGAAAATTCAAGCAGGTAGTGTTGCTTATAATAAAGTTAAAGAAAAATCCCCAAACAATATCACTAATGGCTAGCTCAGTTCTGGGAAGGCTCATGCAGAATTTGTAAAGTCTCACTGAACACACAATGAGGTAAATTCATTCAGGACCCTGATTACCATTCTGTAGGATATACAATACTATTAAGAAGGATGTCACCTGAGAAAACAAAAATAATTGCATTATTGTATTCTTGAATAGTTTTTTTGAAATACAGTACAAAGAAGACTAAAGCATACACTGGAGAAAATTCTATTTTCTCCATCAAAATTCATATGAAGAAATGGATGCAGGCAGGAGTGATAAGTCCATTTTATGACAAAAAAAAAGGTGGTTTACAGCACAAAAGGTGAAATAGAATGGGAGAATGCAGTTTCTAGAAGAACAATATGATTTTCCATTGAAGCCAAATACACTATTTTCCTTACAAAGAAAGTAAAATGTCAGTTTTAAAAGGGAAGTTTGTCATTATTTTCCCCCAAGATAAACACAGAATAAAAGAACAGGCTACCATGAAGTTGTACAAAATGCAAAATAGTTCTATGCAGGCTGCATCTGCCAGTGGAATGTAAATTAAAATGTAAAAGTGTCTGTGCTGACTGTATGGAAATTAAATTGGATGGTCTGTGGGAATATCCTGTCTAAGGTGAAAGAAAGATGAAGACAGAAATTATTATTTTGCCAAATAGACTTATGTAAACCCTGGGGAGGAAAGAGAGAGAAAATATCCTCCAATAAGTCCTGTCTTAGAAATACAATAATGTGCTGATTCAGTATCTGGCTTGGGCTGTGGATAACACAGACCACCTTCAAGGTAATCACTCAGTTAATTAACAAGCATATGATGAGTGTGTGTGTTCTCAAGTTCAGTCAGACCTATTTATGGAGTTGCTATCTTATGTACTGAAATCAGGATTACTTGGTAGCAGACTCAGCCACAATATGTTATACTTGATTTACCATTATCTTGCACATCAGGTTTATACTTGGCTTTATAAAAAGAAAAGGGTATTTTTTTTTGTGTTCTTAACCAATTCAATTATGATTATACTAATTACTAACATTGTGAAGCAATGAGTCTGGAAATACTGTCAAGTGAGCTCTGCAGAAAAGTATATACTCAGGAAGTACATAATCATTATTATTTGCAATAAGGAGCAGAACAATACTCCCATATCTGCTCAGAGTAAGATTTTCAGAAGCCCTACACATTGGCACAGATGTTTTCACAATTTATCATTACTTCCAATGTAAGTATTTATCATTATTTCCAATGAGCCTCAGACCAGTTACAATCATTTGTAAGTTATTCCAGCTTTCCACAATAATACATAGAAATATCCATGTTTGACTAGGTAACTTTCCAACAGATTAACACATTCCACTCAACTCAATGAAAACATTGTGAGTCAACCTGCTTTCCTCCCTTTAAATATGAGAACAAAACTAACACAGTGATCACATTTGATTCATACATGTTCTGTATCTCGGTTATATATACATCTGATGGATCTAGATATCTATGTTATATTTCTAGACACTTAGGAATAGGGGAAGCACCATTACACTTATAAGCCCTTCTCTAAGCCAGAAACTGCTTAAAACCAAAAAAGTATTTTAAATCAAAGTGAATTCCTCCAATAAAAAAGGAACAACAAACAGAACCTCAGCAAGTCTCTCAGTGGGTGAGAACTGACAGTGTTGGTTTCTTAAGCTCCTTTTGGAGGTCATAGCTGGGCTACTTTTGGGCTCAGAGTTTAAACACTATACATTGTCCAGCCCTGCATGATGGATTGTTTGATGTATTGCTTCAGGAAGCAATTTTCCAGTGCCTAGTTTATTTTTTAGAATGTCCATATTAATAGTCTGTGATAAGCATTTAAAGTTATTTCCATTGAGGTACATATCAGAACACCTATTAGCAACAAAAGGTCTCTTTACTCTTCAGCTGTCACTGCAAAATGATACTGAGCATCTGAAGTGTTTGTCCTCCACAGAGAGACAGCAGGCATATATTTCCCAGTATTTGCATTATGCCTGTCTATATTTCTTATAGTCTTTTAATGGCTTGTTTTCAAAGCTGCACAAAAGATTCACTTTCCAACCCTAATGCCTCATCTTGCTATCCTGAGAGTGCATTCACTGGGGGCATAAACATGTTTGACTCTTTGTGCAAGGCCCAAACTTTCACCAGTTCAAATCCAGGTAAACCAACCCCTGCTTATGACCAAAATATAAAAAAATAAGTAAACAAATAAACCCCCCCCCAAATACCAGGACAATATTTTCATTGATTCAGTTTTACAATATCAATTTACATATTGGGCAACTTTAAATGGTATTAAATAATAGATAGTGATATTTAAGATACATTATCTACACATTTGAAGGAATGAGGTTAAATATGATCAAGGCAAAATAAAGAATGATTATCAGCTCTGATTTTATTACCCAGATTAAATGCCAGAGTCTTTACTTAATCATTTCCTGTGTGTTACCAAGAAGTTTATCTTCCAACTTTTTTAATGAGTAAGGTGAACCATAATGAGGAAATCAAGGATTTGAAATTTAAACTTTGATCTTAATTATATAGAAAAGAGATGGTAATCACTTTTTCAGGCAATTACCATGCAGCTCTCTAATATATAGTTACACTGTGTGTATTACATCAGAAGGAAACTGAGTGTGAAACATTATCAGTGGTTTAAGAGAACAAATGGAAGAAAGTGTTTTAATCTATTTAAAATTTTATGGGCTACTCATCACAGTTCTAGAAAGAAAAAGAGTGCCAGACAACATAACTGGTTTCTACATGAGATCTGTTAGACAGCCCAGCTATCCAGATGGACATAAATTTTACCACAGCAATACAATAACCTACTATTTGAATACTGCAGCTTGCTTTGCAGCTGCTAATGGATGAATGTTCATGCAATCTTTATGCTGATGGTTACAGCAAAATCAGGTCCTGGTCCTTAAGCTGAGTTTAAGGATGTCTACATGGAACTGTACTCAGTTCACACCCAGGTTTCACACCAGGAGCAGATTCCTTTGGTACAAGCTTCCTTCTAGGATTCAGCCTTAACACTCAGGCATCTGGGGACCATGTGCTGGAAGTTCAAACATACCTGCAGACATCCCTGCATGAACACTTAAACCTTTTCATAGTCATGCACCTTTGAAATAGCTACTAGCTTTCAGTGATTTGAAAAAAAAAAAAAAAACCCCGAGTAACAGATCACATCAAACATCCTCCCCATAATAAAATCACTCATCATCTTCCTCCCTCTTTTCTCTTTTTCCTCTTAAAAGTGCAGTGTTACTGAGATGGGAAAGCAAACACCTCTTCTCTGCTAATACTCCACTTTTCTGCTCTTATACCTTCTGGATTTCTATTTCTAAGTGCATGTTCCCTGGATCAAGATGTTTCACATAATCTCCTTTCCAAAAAATGGACATACAATTAAACCAACATTCTTACCAAGGACATTGATAAACACTCATTTTCAAAGGTTTTTCTCTCAATAGCTGGAATATAATGATAATGATACCATGGCTGAGAATGGAAGAAGGAAAGCAGGGGCAGCTGAACAGTGCAAAAGACAGCACTTGTTATCAGCCCCCAGCTCTCATCTAACACTGGTGGCAGTAGGAACAGGGTGTTTCTCCATCAGCCCCAACAGTACCACTCTGGGACTCAGGAAAGTCAAATATCTGGGAAATTATATCATCTACACAACTAATCAATGTTCCCTATAAAAGCTACATGCTCTCTTTGGACCTAAATACTTTTCTCTTTTTTTCTGAAAGTAGTACTTCTGATCATGAAATAAACTTTAGGATGTCAATTTGGAGCTGTGTAGGTCAAGAAATTACCCCCTACACACCACAGATATCCAACAGTTCTTTCTCAGGAGCTAGACAGAATTTATTAGGCTCAAATAATCATCCCACAAGGGAACCTCCCATAACTTCAGTGACAGTTTGCAGTTTTATATTTCATTTGGGGACCTCTTTAATAGAAAAAGGGATTGCTGGCAACCTTAGCTTTAAGTCTGTAAAAAGCTGCTGAAGAAATACAGCTTAATGTAACTTCTTTTTCTTCTAGGGAAAAGGAGGACACAAAACATGCTACAGTGCATGAGCCAGGACAGATTTAAAATTTTCAGTTTCATGCTTTCACTAGTGTACAGGGTTTTCTAAAAATAACCCCTGCTAAAGGTAACCTTGAGAATTCAATATTGCAAAGAATCAGACCGAAAAGACACAAAGTCTCTGTACAATAAATGTAGATAGAACAATTTGTATTCATAAATTGACGACTTTCTTTTTTACCTCACATGCCTATCATAAAAAACCCCAAAACAATTATAAAATATAACCATACATCATGACTTGGCCACAGTATTTGCTCACTGGGTACCAACAACTTTGTTAAGTTTAAATTCAGAGCCTGACTCAATACTCACTTCTTTCAACTCTTGATATCGAAAAACAATTCAAAATAATATTTTCTTTAGCTTGTGATTTCCTGGCCTTGGACTTGTCAGGTTTCTGATCCTTCCCTTCTGTCTTCTCCAGGTTCTACATGAGTTTATAACCCCATATTTTCCCACAGCTGTATATGGCAGATTATGCATTTTTCTGGGATACTTGAAAAGGGAAGCGTCGCACTGCTTACACCTTCGTCTTTCCCTGCTCTCAGAAACAGGAACAAGCACAAGTCCCTGCAGTGCTGCTGGGGTCAACTCACAGAGTCAGTTTGCCTTTGGCACTCGTATAAGAGCTGCTTAAAATATAATCATGCCTCCAAGATCATGCTGCAAAGATGAAATAAAATTCATGTGTCCTGTTTCTCCACAAGGGAAGAAAAATCTGTTCATGAGCCAATTAAAGGAGAGAGCTTCCACAACTGCAGATAATTACAACTGAAAATTCTGAGTTCTAAAACACAAACTGGGCTTAGAAATAAGCAGGTTTGTGCCTTTCTGTCCTGTTATCTGATCTGAGCAGGGGAATTTGGGATCATTCAGCAGCTCAGGTCTGTAAACACCTCACATCCAACAATGAGGATTTGTGCTGTCGCTGAGGGGAGATCTGCTCCAGGTGACACAGCTCAGTAACGTGGCATTTTCATCAACTTAGCAGCACACATCTACATTTTACTGAAATTCACATCAATTTTTTCCAGCTGGGACTGGAAGGAGCTCTGTAGGTCCAGGAAAGCTCTCTCCACCCATGCTGAGTTTAGGTGGAGACAGGAGTGACGCCCTGAGCTGGCCACACTTTCCCAGGTAGGCTCCAGGCACTCTCATGACTGTTCTTTTCCTCTGCTACACATGTACACACACATAACTTAAAGGCTGACTCTCCCTGCAAGAACACACACTCCATCTCCTTTTAAAGGAACAGCATGGGTTTCCAGGGAATACCATTCTCTTCCCATACAGCTTTTCTACAAAAATTCACAGACTTTGGATCATGCCTATCATGCCTTCAACCACTGAAGATCAAAACTAACTTTTATTTCATTCTGGAGTTCCTAAAAGCAGTTTTGCTTTATGCATCTCAACTGAGCCCCTTCTGGAAGGTCTACTCATTTCTCTCAGGGATAAAATAGAGCACATGCTCTGAGGGAGATGCTCTGTGGGCAGGATCAGTAAGAGTCCAGGAATCACTGCAGGACTTCCCAAAGCTGCACCATCAGAAACACCAGTGCCTCCCAAACATGAAAGCACAGCAAAGCACAGTCAGGTTTGACTAGCACAAAAAACCCCAGGCATCTCTACCAGACAGCACCTGTCACAAAATCTTCCCAAGAACAAGCTTTTTGATTTCTCAACTCAAATTCATGAGATAATTTTTCCTACAAAAGGTAAAAACCAAAGAAACAAAAAAAAAAAAAAAAACACCACAAAAAAAACCCAACAAACCCCTAATTTCAGATCTAAATATTTTCTACAAAACACTTTTTTATTATTTTGAGTGATTCCAAGCAGATACTTACATTATTAATAGAAGGGCATACTGGTTTCGATCCGTGAAATCTTTTGGCAGTGACAACTGTAAAGGGAATTCTTTTAAGAAAAGAGCAAAACATTAAAGGCTGGTAGTTACACAGATGAAAAACAGTAACATTTAAACAAAACTTTTGGCTTGCTAAAATAACATTTTGCCAGATTTACCGTAATCCTCAATGTGAAGCATTTTGATTTCAGTCTTGTAATTCTTTTTCTTAAGAGCAACTTCTTTCAACACAGGGTTATTTTCCAAAATATAAAACTCTAGAAAACAGAAAGAAAAACCATGTTGAAAGGCATGGAGAATCATCACACCAGAGATACACCAAGATTCAAAATAATTTTACAAAAAGGAAAAATGTGCAATGATCTTGCAAATTAATCTTGCAATTATTCTTGTAAATTAATTCCTTCTGTAAATACTTTTTTTATAATGCAGCTACTTTTCAATTCAAAAAGATGCACATCCAGTTCATTTTTTCTGGCTTTGGAGGGCTTTGTTTTCATTATGCAGAACCAAGGAAATTCCTGATGACCAACATGAACATCAGCATCTTTGACAAATCCTAAGAGCAGCTGCAACAGCACAAGGCTGCTCTGCTGGGCAACATCCAAAGCCTCATGCAGGCATCTTCTTCCTCAATATTACCTATTCCAATGCAATATTTAGCCAGCACAGCTAAATGTGGTCACTGTATGCCCTTATTTGTCTTCTGCACTCCAGCCAAGAGCAAGATCATCAGCTTGGTTTAAAGCTGCAGACTAATTTGTTGCAACCCTTTTACACATGAAAGAATGGCTAATTTGTTGTGGTTTTTGTTGGCTTTTTTTTTTTTTAATTCAAATTACCGATCTTGCTTCCAAAATTTAGATTTTTTAAATTAAATAATAAACTCTTCACTTAGGGCCAAAACAGATAATCTGAGGAGAATGCTTGTTCTGGGCAGTCAACCAAAATGGTATAATTATAGTCTGAGGATAGAATAATTGAAATAATCCTTAATCATTCCTTTATGAATTGAAGAGGATAATCTCATCTTGCACTGAAACACTAATGGTAAATTATCTCTCTTATTATTTGGCTTTTTGTTGTTACAACAAACAATGTCCCTCTATCCTGACTTGCTTTATTTTACTCTAAGGTGCTGCACATAAATCTCAATTTCAGTAATTCACACTCCATAGTACTTTAGATGCAGGTAATAAAGAGCAAAAGCCTGCCTACACAGAAATGAGGAGCTCCACAGAAGTCTAAAACACATTTATTTGAGCAATAGCTCCCCTTTACTGAGCTGGATAAAACTCCCTGCCGTGGGTGAGCTGTGGAACTGGGCTTTGCAAACAAAAACAATGGCATTACAAAAAAAAGGGAAAAAAGAAAAAAAAACCCCAAAACTAAAGTGCAGATATTAATTAACACTTCATAGCATGGCACTGTTAATTAGGATGGTACTTCAACATGCAAGATTAGCTCCACTGAACAGTGACTGGCCCAGAACAAAGGGGATGCACACAGGTTCAGTTCAGGATTCCTGGATTCTGGGAAAAATCCTGAGGATAATCCAGTTATTGAAATGAGGATTTGTAAGAGTTGGTTTAGTGCTTTTGAGTGAAAATTTTTCCCTCATTCCTGGAATCCACACTTCCATGCTAGTGGAGTCACAGTGGAGCTGCAGGTGGCAGAGTTGTTACCTCTGCTTCACCACCAGGAAAATTCAACTGCGAAGGACAGTCTTCCACTAAAAAGCACCTCAGCAGCCAAGAAACAGTAAATATTGGCATCAATATGCAAGAAAATAATGAGTAAACCTTGACAAATAGAGGTATAGAGTACCCTCCTAAAAAGCCTTTATTATTGGATTTGTCTTCATTGAAAATGTCAGTGGAGTTGTTCTGGTTTGAGAAATAGAAGAGAAGGACTAAACACCAAATGGAGGTCAGCTCTTATGATCAATCATCCTAGGATTGCACCTGACGTCAACATAATTGGATTGCAACTTTAAAAACACCTCTAAAAACACAGAAGGTGTGCTGCAATGGCAGCCTGATCTACATAGGAAGTGACAGGGATGAAGACCAACCTGCCATCTAATTTACTCAAGTGTAAACAGAAGATGAGTCACATGCATTTAAACCAAAAGATATCTAAAAATCTGAAAAAGTTTTAGAATTCACTGCTTTCCTTACCATTTGCTGATGTGGATGTTGCTTAAAAGGTAATTAGTAGCACTTTATATGAATTAGTTTTCATGTACTTGCATGACATTTTCATTTGCTTTGTCTCCCTTCTCCCACACTCCCCAATGAAATTAGTGATGATAAGAAAACTTATTTCATAAGGTATACTCACTTTCAGTATTACTTGTCCTGTGCACACTTACAACTGGAACACCTGGTCCTGTTTTGAGGAGAGAAGAAAAACAGAGGAAGGGTGAGGTAGTTCAGTGACAAAGAATGGGAGCACTAGTTACCACACAAGACAGGATCCTGGAAGCTCCAGACACACAATTCCCTTCAAGCACAGCAGAAACTCCACTGGTACCTCTTGCAAATGACACAGGCTGGGCTACAGCTCCATCAAAGTGTGAAACAGACACTGCCTTCTGCCTGCTCAGCAGCCCAGACCCTGCACCCAGAAAGAGCATTCCTTTTTTTTCTTTAATAATCTCGTTTTGGTTTTAAGTCATGACTAAAAAAAAATATGGATGCACTTAATGGCACTGTTTAAAATATAGCAGCTTGACAGGTTGACTGGGAAATTAATTAATGATAATATCCACTTATTTAATCTATGGAAAAACTATAGATGTGTTGAAAAATATATTCATATTATTATCTTTTTAAGAAGCTCCCTTGCTATGCCAACTCTACAAAACCAACAGCATCACAGTTAAATCAAGGTGTGATGTAGTCTAATCCTATTTCACGTTCTTTATTTTCACTGCACCACTAAGAAACTAAAAACAAGGAATAATTCTTCATGCCAACAGCTACAAGGTGGCATGTGAAACTGGCATGACCAAGCATTCAGCATACTCAGAAGTGGGTCAGTCTGCTGTCCCTGCTCTGAAGATCCCCACCAGTGCAAACCTGCAAAGAAAATCTTTTGTTCTCATCCCCAACATGGAATTTACACATCAGAAGCTCTGTGTTACTTCAGTGCTTAAATTACCAGCATTCAGTCACTATTGGGTGATGAAGAACAATACAGAAAAGCTGAAGTCCCTGAGGACCCCATGGCAGATGAAGGCATGGACCCTTTGAAATGAGGAGTTACAACTCTCTTTTTGAGAAAAAAACCAAAAAAAACAAAAAACAATTCCCTTTGAGAGTGAAGAGACAGAGCTTAATTTATGTGTTTTGAGAGGTTGTCTCTCTCAATTAATTATGGCATGAGCCTAGGGAAATGTAAATACCTGAAATAAATAGCATGATGACATTCACAGCCTTCACTGAAGATTTTTATCAGTTTCATTCTCTCCCTCAAGGGGGACGATTGACAAAAATCTTACAGGTAGATGGTTGACAAATCACAGCTTTCTGCCATACCTCTCTAAGAAAATAATTTCATAAGATGTCTCTTTTGCTTTGGTTTGTTTTTATTTCCAGCTCTTTTTACTTCTGAATTTGTCATTTTGCTTTCAATTCTTATTTGAGAAAGAACATTTCTGAGCAGGGAAGCACCAGCATTTTCCAACCTATCTCTATTTGTCATACTAAAAGATGGAAGGATGATGACATTTTGAAAAAAGGGAGATTGCAGTAGATTAAAATGCTGATCAGAGGAAAAAAAGAGACAAATTTGTGTCAGAGGCATTGTGTTACAGTGCATCAGAACAAAGCACAACACTTGGATTTCCCATTGACCTCCTATCAGAACCTCAAACCCACAGCTTATTTCCAGCTGTATAAAAGGGGAGAAACAACCACTCCCTTTCTAAACTATCTTATTTGAGTGGAGAGAAAAATATCTTGCTAGTGTTTGTGAAGTGCCAAAGGAAAAACCCCCAAGCAGTGTGGAAAGTAAGTGCAAAGGATGTGCTTGCCAAAACTGAGAGGCTCAGGATTCAGTCCTCCACCTACCAGGCAAGAAATAACTCCTCACTCAGGAGAGTCTCTGGAGATGGATACAGCAGGTAAAATGAGAGATCTCCTGGCTGAGGGAAACTAAGAAGGAAAAACAATCCTAATAAAGGTGCTTGTGGGTGAACAGGAGGTTGAAGAATTGCAACTTATAAAGACAGAACCAGTCCAGAGTCCCCCAAGGGTTTTTCTGGGCAAATTGCTTTTGTCACAATTGGGTGAAGGCTTTTTGCTGTGGGAAAATGAGTGTGAATGCACACAGCAGACGTGCCATTTGTCTCCTCAAAGCAGTTTGCTCAAACTCCCACAAGCAGAAGAGTTTTGATGCCACTTCTATGGTGACCTTGCCACCAGTGTTGACATTGCCAAATGTCCAACCCAGGGCCCTGGCACTCCACAGGGGCCACATTCTGCTGTACCTGCCAAGCTCTGAGGAAACACAGCAGAAGACCCTGAAAAACTCCCAGCCAGCATTAACTCTACATTAATATTAGAGGCAGAATAAATTAATGACTGTGATTTAGCATCCCTGCCCAACATCTACTGCAACTCAGTGGAGTGTAGGTTTAATCCTGGGAGGATGATCTACAGCCTTCCCAGCTCAACCAGAGAACTGCCAAAGTCACTGAAAGTCGAGCTTGTGAGTAATCACATGCACAACCTCCTACTGGCATCCACATTTTTATACCAAAGAAGCACATTAAAAATTACAGGCTGAATATATTTTGCTAAAATAGTAACAAGATGCTTTTGGACCCCGGCACATTGCTGATTCAGAGCAAAAAACTCTTCCCAATTTACCAACCCTCTCTCCTGCAAGAATCTGAGATCTACCCCAAAGGGATTATGTCAAGCACAAGGGAAAACTCTGCTTAAAGCATGAGGAGCTCATTACTCAGAGAAGGACCTCAAGATTAGCTCCATCATTTCTGCTGCAGATTTAACCACTTATAAATCACACAGTTTGTTCATTCTTCTTCTAATCAGCTGTACTATAGGTGCATTTCCACAAAAAAAACCAACCCAAAACAACAAAACTGAAAACAAACCCCTTATTTTAGCCAATATATATTCATAGTTTCCTTATTTGGATACATTCAACGCTCAAGTCAGCAGGTATTTTATTTTTGTGTGGGGAAAAAATAGTAAAGTTGTAAAAGAAATAGAGAAAAAGCATGAATGTAAAATGAGCTATTTATATGTATTTCAGATGAACTGTCATCTGCTCTTTGCACTTTGATTCTAGCTATTAAAAAATGCTGGGGGATAGTGTCTGTAAAATTTTTCAAGTTTCAAGGACAACAGGTCTAACTATGTACTTTATTATGCATTGGCTCATGCTTTTCTGAACCTTTTTTATCATTTATATATCAGTGCTAATTTCCTATGTGTAGGTTATAACTTTCTCTGTGTGGAATGGTTTTCATTTTTTTTGTTTATACAGAAATTCTGAAGCCAGCTGGTGCCATGTAGTGCTACTGGAATGCAGACAACAGTAAAACACTGTGAGTTATTTATTACAATTGCACTGATAAAGAGGATCTGTCCCTGGTGATTAAACCACAGCTGTTTTTTGGTAGATACACCCATACACATAATTATGATGGTGTACAGATGCACTGCACATACATGTGTACAAACACTGCTAGAGAACACAGGCTCCCATTTTTTAACTAGATATAGTCCCACTAGACCAATCCCAATATATAAAATAATAAACTGTTACAAGCCACAGTACCATCACCAAAATCCTGAATTTTTTGGTGAAGGATTTCTATTTAGGGTCAATGTAAGCTGATGTCCTTTATTTGGACAGCGGGGTCAGGATTGGAGCAGCTTTCTGACATCACTCATAATTTAGCAGAACATCTTTAATTTAATCATTTCACAGAACATCTTTACTTGCAGTCTTAGAATGAGCTCTGTACAGAACTTTGAGTAATCCACTGCTGACCTCAATGTTAGAGTCCAGCCTAATGCCCTTCCCAAGGAATACATTAATTCAGAAGCCAGCAGCATTGCACCCTGTGCATTTGCTCACCTTTACAGTGCAGGAGAAAATGCCTGTTCATGGGGCTGAACTTGGCACTGAAGTAGGTGCACTGCTCCTTCTGGAAGTCACACGAGAGACACTGACGGTTCAGTGACCCCACTGTTGATACACTGGGGGAAGAAAATGATCAGAAGCATTTTACATTGGAATAAAATACAACAAAATAACCTTGGCTATGTAGACAGGATACAAAAGCTGCCCAAGGCACCACTGGCACTGCAATAACTCACAGCATTTGTAGGAAATCATAAAAACCTCTAGCCTCAGGTTTAAGCACTGAAAATAAGGTGATTTTCCCCCTTTAAATAACATGATTAAAACCTATAAATATTTTTATTTAGTAAAACACAGTCATATTAAATGCTTGTATTTAGGTTTAAATTTTAGATGATTATAAAGGAAGATAGTGAAGATCTATGGTAAGAACATTTTTTGTTAGAAACTTTTCTATTTTTTAGAAAATGGGAATTTTAATTTTGAAAATCTGTGGCAGTTTCTTTGTTACAGCTCAAGCATACTAATTTTTACACAATGTAAATGATTACCCAAGCACATAGCACTTATGGCTTGGGATGAAGAAGCTGATAACATAGCCCCATGTAGCTCTTACCTGTGCAGCTGTCTTCCTCTTGGGGACTCTTCAGTGCTTAAGAAATAACTGTGTCCAAAAGAGAAAAAAGTTAAAATTCAGTTAGGTTAACTGTTTGATTTGGGCAGTGTTTAGAGAAGTGAGAAACACCATAAGTAATATTTTTAAAAATTAAAATTTCACAAATCTCCATGAAGATAAAACACTTATATACAAACCCAGGTTCCAAGATTAAATTTAAATCCAATACACAGATTAGTTATTTCAGAAGCTATACAATTTCCTGTTAAAACCGTGATGAAAACAGGATTTCATGATTTTAATTCCTGTGATGCCCAGGAGCTCCAGTAGCAACCAGGACACCTCTCTGCATACTAAAAACACAGAAGAGAAAGTTTCTGCTTCACTCCAAGAGTTTGCAATATAAACCCAAATAGCAGATAAAGGTCACAATGAAATTATGTCATATATTACAATAAGTCTTATGAGACCTGAGAGCCCTTTTGAGTTGTAAACCAACTTTTTCTTCTATCTGCTTTGCATAGGTGGAAAGAGACTTTGTAAGAACCCCAAGACAAGCCCTTGGTGTTTCCCTGATGAGATCCCCACAAAGGTTCTGCTTGACAGGCAGAAGGAGGCCAAGGCAGTCCCTCAAGTGGCTGAGACAGCCCGTGTGACAACTTTCACCTCTCTGCAGCCTGACTGCATCCAGACCTCATTTCTACCCCTGGGCCTTGCAGAAGCACCAGGAAATTCTCTACGGATATATTTTCAAAACCCATAGAAAGACTTGCAAAAAAAAGGTTTTCTCCAGTACCAGAGGAAAAGATGAGACTTCTTGCAGCCTCAAAAAAGTTCTTGTTGAAATATCATTTATTTTAAAGCAAATGAGAAGTAAATATGCTTGTGCATTTTTTGCCATGGACAGATAGAAGTGAAAATTAAACGAGATCCACTGAAGTCAGGTGAAGCCTTCAGACATTTTGTGTTAGTTCTAAACTCCTCCCCAAAAGCATCAAATATGCATTTTATCCACTCTCTCACTAAGATGAGCTGTGGAAAGAGTTCTCTGTGGGTGAGAATCAGAAGCTCTGATAATCTCTACAAATAATTTGAATTTATGAAGTTGGATCAGATCCCCAAAACTCATGCAGTAAAGGTGTGATGTTTTATCAAGTACTAAAAATTTATTATGACTTCTTATCTGGATTCCAGGAAAGAAATTACCAAAATGCTATTACTGCTGCACTGTGTGTTGATTCCTTCTATTCTGAAAAATATGGAGTCAAGTGATATTACACTGTGATTCTCTCCCTCTGCATAAAAAAGCATTTAGGAAAAGAATGGCAGATCAATTGTCTTAAAACTGCACCTTATGTACTCAGGTGTGTCAAAGTTATGGTAATGTTCTGAAATTAAAGAAATATTGCTGTTTAATTTTGAGTTTAATGGATTCAACTTTAATACTTGAATATTTTTATTAAAAAAGGGAACAGTACTTACATCTTTTGAGTATTTTCATCATATGCCAGGATTTTGATAACTTCCCAGTTTCCCGATGTCAGGTGCCTCACACTGATTTGTTCACTTTTAGTCTGTTGAGAGATGGGAAAACATTAACTTTCACCTTGCTACATTCTTCTTTGCCTGGCAGGATTGCCTGCACATATTACTGATTACAGCTTTTTAAACTTTAATATGCAACATAACATCTTTAAACCACAAACCTAATAAACTTTTTGACAGACCTGAACTTCACTTATCCTTTCCCTCCTGTCTCTAAGCCTTTTAAAGTCATTAAAATAATCTTGGTTTTCAGCACAATTTTTCTTTCAGCTGCTCCCATGTCAATAAGTAATAGAAGCCAGGAAGCAATGCAAGTAAAAACAACCCTTTTGCTGGAAGTTGCAGCAAACTCTTCATCAGACACAAGTTAAAAAAAAAAAAACCTAAGTGAGAAGCTTATCTGAGTGCAAAAGGTAAAATCATGGCTCAGGCTATTGAAGATTAAAACTTAAACTTTCACAGTTTGGACATACTTTTTGGGGATCTTTCTACATTAGGGTTATTATGCTTGGCATGGATATACATATTCTTAGTTTTCAAATTAAAGACAAAATTTATAAAGAAAAGAGATATCTCAGAGGTGATACTCAGAGGTTACAAGGCCTACAAAAAGTCATAAAAGCAAAAAGGTTGGCCTTTTTTTTAATCCATGTACTTCTGACCCGTGCCCTGAGCAGGCATCAACAGCAGCAATAACTAAAAAGAAGCAAATGCACAAAGATAGCCTATGGGACACGTTGGGAGCTGGCAAGGCAGAACCAAGCCCCTTGGAACTGATTTGTTTCCTAACAGATTCACGAGGAAAGAATGATAGAAACTCTATGACAAGCCTTGCAAGTACCAAATGAAATCAGGAGATTGTGCTAGGTGCTGTACATCTGTTTATGATGAGGGCTCCCTGTTCAGGAAGATTCTGATATTCAGTGTTGCCTCCAGGAATTATTAAAATACATATTAGTGATTTATTGTAAGTGACTATTTCTTCTTTAGAGAGAGAGAAGCTGCAACTACTGAAATAGATATTTAAATATTAAGATCGCAGAATCTAACAAGAAAGAGCAATAAAAAGCGTAGCCAAGCGTTAATAAACATGGCTATTTTTCAAGGTTACAGCCATAATACATAATTTATGAAGCTTGAAGAAAGTTATCCCCTTGATCCATTAAAGTTACTTTATAATTCTTATTTTGTGGTTGAAAAAAAAGAGATTTTCTAGAGTTGCAAAGCTCCATGAAAGAAATGTCTAGATACATAAGACATGATTCAATCCCATTTTGAGATTAGTTTCTTTTCAATATTTCATAAGTTACTAAAAGCATTTGAAAACAATAAACCACATATCCAGCCCTCTCCATTCATACAGTAAATAATCTATGACAAGACAGTAACCTTTCAGACAGTAACTCCTCCCTGAATAAAGATTTAATTAGATGTCTCTGCTAACGTGCTTTGTGTCATTGACACATGCTTTTCTGAAGTGCAGTCAAAGACATGCAGCCTGAAAAACATCACAATTTGTTGTAAGATTGAGAAATCAGCCTCGGTGATTAAATCAAAGCAAGCCATTAAAATTTCCTTCTTTATCCCTGCAAGTCCACATTGGCTCTGTTTTAACTTTCCTGCACATGAAAGCTGATTTCTGTCACTGGGCTGATATCCCCACTGAGGGGCACCAGAGCAGGAATGAGAATCCCAGTGCCAGATTCCAGAGTTACCCTTTTGCACCCCAGAAATGCTGTGAACATCTGGGCACTGGTGATCTGCTGACTGCTTTAAATTCTGCAGGGCACCTGCTGTGCTGCTGTGGCTCTCACAAGGTGTGACAAACATCTAATGTGACAAAGGGCTTTATGTGCAACGCTTAATATACTTTTTATGCCTCTATGTTTGCTTTAGAAATAATGGGCAATCAGATTAATGCAGTGTGTAAAACACATCATATAAACATGTTTCCTGCCCTTTACTGCTCTGTATCGGCCCCATTACCACGCAGAATGTTGCTTACTGATGAATAATGGCTGATATCACGTGGGATATCACATTTCCTTTTTCTCAGGAGCAGCTACATGCTTAAAGCCAAATTTGTCATTGGTGATGCCATTTAGATTTGTTTATTCATGTTGATGGCAGGCAAAATAGAAGTATTTTCTAGTTTTGGAGCTGTGCAGTACTCAGGGCTTTAATTCTGCCTAAAAGGAACAGAATACTAAATTCTGAAACATAAGCTTGACTTTAAACATTATTCTGCTGGAATTAAAGGTGTTTAAAAGTAGGCATGTATTATCTTACTGAATAGGAGTGGGCTTGATCTTTGCTTAAACATTTTCCTGAATTAGAATCAAGTTTCCTGGACTTTTCAGTAGCAAGAAATGTCAGAGCCTACAAGGTTAAGGCAAACTTGATCGTATCTGCAACATCCTTGGGAATGTTGCAAGTGAACTTTCAGATCCAGATCACTATTATTTCATGTATTTTAAAGCTACTTATTCAAACTGTGAAAGATACCAAAATAAGGCTTGACTGATGTGCTGGTTTTGCATTGGAGCCACCCACAGAAATGATTTTTTCTGTGAGGAGCTGCTGAGAGCTTCCTCTGTGCCTAGCAAAACTAGTTGTTTGCTAGCTTTGAGAATAAGCATGCTAACAAGACAATTAAAAACCAGATTCACCTCTGTGAGATTCACAATTTAAAACAAACAAACGCTGGGAATTCTCTCATTTCCTTCCAGCCTGGAAACAGGTAACAAGGCCAGCCCTGCTTTCTTTCAGTTACTGTTAATAATGTTTTGAGCTTGATTTGCCTTCCTCCTAATCCTATCTCACAGCAGGAAATGAGGAAGTATATTCTAGTGGGTGCACTGGCATTTGGCCAGTGCTAAACCCACCACAACTGACTAAATGGTTTTGCTCAGGTGTGAATTTTTACGTGATTATTATATTAATAATATACACCTTTACCAGTCTGTCATCTGAGTTACTGTTTCCTTTAGGAAATAGAATTTGACATGGCTGTGATCCCTTTTATCTTCACTGACTCTTTCTTGATATATTTACTCTGGTGAATGAGTACCTTTGTTCTTGTTTCTTCAGGTTAAACTGTCATTAGAGTTCTTTTGTTCTTGTTCTGTCTGCAGTGCACTGTGAAAATATTTCAGACTTAATAATGTTCATACCAGAACACTGTCATGAAGGCAGATAACAAGAGCTGCCTGGCACAAATCTGCTATTTTGATGTTTGGGTACCTTGGTAATCCCTTCTATGTCATATGGCTCTGCTAAAGCACCTGGATTAATGCTCTGATGATTTAAATAGATGCCTTGGAGTGTTCCGTTCCAGGGCATAATTTCCTTTATTAGTTCATCACAACTTCATACTGGTGACCTTCAAAGTCACACTGCAAATTTATCTTCTTTCAGATTCTTCTTTGGAAAAAGTAATGACCCTGGGAAATGGAAGCCACTGAAAAATGTTGCAAAGGGTAATAAAAGAGCTCTAACTTTCACAAAAGTTTTAAGTTTGGGTATTGCCTCCCTTTACTGTTCTGTAAGAGCAGATTCTAAATAGGCGTTTAAAATTATTTGTTATTTAAAAGAATGCATGTATAGTGTATTTAGAGAAGGTAAAATTAGTTTTTATTCTGGAAGAAGTTATAAATACATTCCACTGTGCTGACAGGCAAGCTGGACAGGACAAATGACCATGACACAAGTGTTCTGATTAAACTGAATTTCAGTTAAAAGTCCTAGACAAGCAGTAGGATATCATAAACAGCCTGACCAGAGCCTTACCTGCACAATGAACATGGCTATGTGGTGGAACTCACCACGGCCACCCTGCTTCACTGGCACTGTCATGAAGAATTTACTGCCATCCTTGGAGAAAACAGGTTCCTCGTTCTGTAAGTGTAACATTGTGTTAGTCTGGCACACCTCTCGTTACATTTCTTAACAAAAGATCAGCCTCAATTTTTTTGTCTACTTGGTTTTGCTGTGCTCAGAAGTCAGTTGGAGAAGACATTCTTAGGTTTTAAGTATATTCTGTTAAGTTTAACAAAAACGTGGTGGCTAAAGCTGAATATGGTTCAGGCAATGTGCAATTCTGTCCTAAAGGGTGTTTAGAATATTACAGCCCTTGCAGAACTCTCCCTCACAATAACCTCTGGTAGTTACCTCCGGTAATCTCATTCCTAATACAGGGAGACTTTCCAGGACAGTGTCCCTTACAGACATACAAATAAAGACAGAGATAACTCCTACTGCTGAGGAGGAGAAGAAAAGTTTCAATGGTTTGGACTCACTGAGTACATGTTTAACACCCACTGATTTTGATAAAGTTGTGTGGAAAAAATAAGCACATTGAATTGATATTCTGAATCAGGGTTTTACCACAAACTGTAGCCTGATGTGATACCATCTCTCCCTGTCTAGCTTTGCCCAGAAGTATGAAAGGAAATGGCTTGCTATAAAAGCATTGGGGTTTTTTTGTTAAAATGATTTCTCATTTGCACATTGCAAAATGAAGCCTGAAATGTAGTTTAAATGGAATGTGTTTCATCCAGTTATTGGACAGTTCTTCTGAAGCTATGAAAGTGGAATAATTGGCTGACATATTAGTTAAACATATTGTTCTGGGTATGAATTTAGAAATACTTTACTTTCTCATTCCAGTTATAGCCCATATGACCTCTAATCTTTGAACTCCTGCTTTAATTTGGTGAGATCATTTTTAAATCAGAAACAAATCACAGTAAGTAGGACATGCCTGGAATGAGATTCATCTGGTCTGTCTTCCACCACCCCAGACTTGGGTAGTTAATCAGCTGTTCATCTAAATGCTTACTGAACTGAATCCAGACAGGCCAGAAACTGAAGGGAATATTGCCTCCAAAACCCTCAGAGGTGTCTCAGGATTTTATTAGCTTATAAAATAACACACAGTGAAATAAAAATGACAATGAAGCAATTATGCATTATACACCCAGAAACAGCATTTCTACTGTACCTGTTTAGGGAGCCACAGGTCTGACTGCATTTCATATTTCTAAAAGAAAAAAAAAAAGAAAAAATTGGTTTTATGGAATAGCTAGAGATAAAAAATATTTCCCATATTCAGCAAAAGGTCTCTAGGTATTTAATGGGGTTTTTTTCTACTGTGTTACAATCTTCTCATCTCTTTGCTGGCACTTGCATTGAAACAAATGATAATTTAATTACAAAGTCAGCTGCTTTATTCAGATTTTTGGTAGAACATCACAGGGGAAACTAAGAATCCCATTTCAGTCCTTTCTGATTAGCTATCAAGAAGCTTTTCATAGGCAGTTCTATTTGTTTTTTACCTCTAGGCATCATCAGACAACTGGATATTTTAGGTCCTTCATCAACACTGGGCAAACAGCCAGAATCAAATTCAAATTGTGAGACCTTTTCAAATCACAATCCTGTGCCTTAATGGCTTGTAGTGTGGCATTAGTGATGAGAAAAAAAATAAAAAACAAATTATTTTTTTTATTGTTCATATTCATGTTTCACATGATGTCATTTGAAAAAAAAAAGCCCAAACCAACAAAACAACCAAATATCATACACACATTATTAAAAAAAAATATAATACACATTAACTGTTGCAAATTGTGATAGTCACAGGGAAGTAATGAAAATTTAGTAGCTATAGAAGAATCTGTACATATATGGCCTGAAAAATGAAAATCTGTAGCTATTGCAGCAGTTGGTTTTATACATTTCTTTTTGAAACTGAGGACATGTGCAACATCCTAGAGAGAAAATAGGTTTACAGCTGAAATCAAATGGTGTGATACAATGTTAAATTCTCACAATATTTAGCCTTTCCTCATCCATTGATGATTTCAAGAGCATCACCTTATCCCAGAGGGTGCAATATAGGAACCCTGCAGGAGGAGCCAGGCCTGGGCTGTGCTCACAACAGTGAGAGTGCATCACTATCCTTCCTCAGCCCCCTAAAAATGTCCTTTGCTGCACTGTGAGCATTCTGGAGTGGGACTTCTCAGTCTGTGTCTCTTACATTATGTCCTGGATTACAGCTCCCTGGGTACCCACTTCCCACAAATCCAATTGACCTTGGAGCACATAAATGTTTCCCTCTCAGAAGCAGCTGCAGTGGTTCAGGACCAACTTTCTTAATAAAAAGACAGAAGGCTCACAGGAACCAAATCTCAATGGTCACAATCTTAATCCATACTTTGGGGATTCATTCACAGTTTCTGAGTGAGGAAAAACACCCCGTAGTAGTCAGCAGAAGAAGAAGATGAGCTTGGAAATAATCTCTGACACTTCAATATGACTGACTTCAGCAGCAGACACTGATGGGAGCCTTTTGACTCAGAGGCCAACATTAATCACTCATAACCATTTGAACTGCCAAATCATACCCTCTGCTTTGGAGCATCTGTTGGTACAGATAGCAGCATGTACAGAAAATATTTATACTTTTAGCTGGTTCTGGGAAGAGATTGTGACTCAGAATGGGAAAGCAGCCAAATGCATTCAAGATGCAAGATTGACTGAGAAAATGGGGAGATGTAATGCAGGAGTGTCAGAAGTCAAAGTCTGGGTCCAGGGATGGAATGTGCCTGGATTCAAAGAGAAAAATGTATTTCAGTTTGGCTTACATTCAAAAATGAAATATCCTTGTTGCCTTTCAAATTTTTTTTTCTAAAGTTATTTAATTCTGTGATCAAATTTGAAGGAGTTATAAGAATTTTACACTTTTTCCTTAAGTGTATGGAAGCTGTGAGAGATAGATCTAAAACTCTGCAGGGGGAGAGAGGAGAAAGCAGTCAGCTGAAAATATCTGTCAGAGGACAAGCTTGTCACTGCTCTAGCTATATCCCAAGTACACGATGTTCAGCAACTGCAGCTTCCAATGAAGCTAATGAATGAACAAAGCTTAGTAATTCTGAAAATGTCACTCAAAGTTGCTAACTGCATGAACTCATTTCACCACATTTGGAATTTTCTCACATCCATTTCCTCCCTGTTGACTAATTATATTCAGCTTGCAACTACTGCATCTGCAAACTGATTTCCAAATATCTTTTTCTGAATATGAAAACAAAATACAGAAGAAACCTTGAAAAGAGACCTTGGGGGAAAAAAAACAAAACAAAACAAAACACAAAAACTAAACAACTTACCCTGGTACAAGCTCCAGTTGTGGTTTCACAAACTGTAAGGATGGAGATATTCTGAGCTCTGTTTAACCATCTCACCACAGCCTTGGTGTTGCTTATCCATTTCACCATGGTGATATAATATTCCCTAAGCAAAACATTTGAGAACACAATGTTCAGATCATTGGTATTTCAGATTAGACTTCAGGAAAAAAACCCCCATATATACAGTTCATTTTAATGCTGAATTTGTACTGCCTGACTAAAGGATGGAGAAAATAACCCCAAATGTCCAGCATCTGTGTTCCTACAAGTGGGATGGCTCAGTCCTTCAATGTGATGTTCCCCTGGGAAATTTTTGCATATACACACAAACTTTACCAACTGTGAGACATATGCTTGCAAATACACATGAACTGTGTACTTTCTAGGCAGCTCAGAAACAAGCACTGAATTCCAACAGAAGCCACTATTTTCCTACAACAAATAACTTCAGATGACCCACATTTTTGCAAAATAATCCAATCTTACTGCCAGAGAAAAAAAGAAATTCTATAATATTAGAGTTCAGCTAGAGCCCACTTTATAAAATTATAAAGTAATAAGTATTTTATAACAGGACTTCTGGATAAAAGGGAGGTCCCTCTCACTGACAATGTGTTTCTGTTTTAACAAACAACTCATAATATCAGCCAAATTGTCTGTCCCTCAACACCCCTGGGTGAGCACATGGTCTTCCCTTGGGCTGGTGCTATGGAGGATTTGCCTTCTTCCTCCCAAGATCCTGCTGGGCTGTCTGGCTGGGGATGTTAAGAGAAGACCTGCTGCACTCTGTCATCCCTGCCCAGCTATTTCCTTCCCTTCTCCCCTGCTGGCAGCTCTCACAGTCCAGCTGAGTTATGTGCTGGAGTGGAGTCAGCTTGTCTGCAAAAAACTCAGACCCCCTTTCAAACAAGGGGCTTAGCTTGAATATAATTAGGCTTTTAATCTATTACTGATAGGGGTCTCATTACTCTTTGACAACAGGCTTTTAATTATACATCCAAAAGGCTCCTTGCTAGCTCAGAGCACCAAAGCTGCACTCAGGAGAGGCAGGAGACAGGAGAGCAGTGCAGCTTCACTCACACTGGTGCTGTGTTTGCAGAACACACCTGAGCCAGCCAGCATGCAGATTCCTTAGGCTTTCACATCTGACTTCTAGTAAAACAGGTATCTCCACATCTGGATACCAGAAGGATAAATAGAAATGGGGACTTCAAGTGTATTCTGAGTCTAATATTTAATTTTTTTTTTTTTTTTTTTTATTTTTTTTTTTTTTTTTGCTTTAACAGATGTTTAGTCTTACTGAGAGGCAAAAATGTATGCAGAGGTTAAACAAGATCTACCATGACACCAGGTGACACAAGCAAGACAGCAATCAGTTTGTGTCCCCAAGCTTCTCAGGCTTTATTGTACACACCTCCAGCTTCCTCACAACCCCACTTGCAAGAGGAAAAACTAATTGCATTCTGGGCAAAGGACTGAAGCAAAATATTAAAGATGTTTTTCACTGAAGAAAACATAACTGTACACATGAAATGGAAGCACCAAGGGGGAAACAGTAATTGCTTGAAATACAACCATGTGTCTGAAGGAAGACTGTCAGTCTTTGTGACATTAACAGTGCAGAGCAGGTGGTAAATTTTTCTACAGAATGAAACTTTAAGGAGTAACATTTACAAGTGTTATCCTATCTTTATATCAGAATAGCCTGAACAGGACTTTGGAAATATTACCAAGCACCTTTATAGGATCTCTAAAAGAAGAAAATTAATTTTTCATCGAATTTATTCATTGAATTTTTCATTGCATTTATTCAATCTTACATCATGTTCCCAGATGCCCTAAAAATCAGGGAAACAGTTTTATGTCTTCAAAGGTCCTACACCAGACACAATTTGGGAAAAGTTGAGAATCTGAATGTTACTTTTTTTGGTTAACTAACAGAACCTCTTTCCCCTTCTCTTTACCCCTCTCTTCCCATTTCTGTGGTTTCTCTGTGCAGCAGTGAATCTCTCCATAACAGCAGATGGGTATGACCTGTATAAATACTTCTAAAAATAGTTTAATAAATAACCCATAAATATTTCTAAAAAGGTTTCTGTCCTTAAAACTATATGTGATGAACCATTTGATTTAATTCTGAAATACTCCCATGACCTATTTACTGATAACTCCATAATGAAAGGGTTAGAAACACACTGCATAAAATGACTTCTAAAGGTAGCTGCTATGTTTACTAAAAAAAGCTAATACTTTGGAAAAAAAAAATCCCAAAACTCCCAGTCATTGAAAACTTCAAAGATTTTCACTCTAGAAAAGCCTGTTAAAAGCACATTGTTCATATCTCTATATATATTGATGTATGGACATATATGGATTGATGACCAGTGTGAAGACTGTTACTGAAATCCTGAGTCAAATTCACAATATATAGTAAAAATACAAACAAATATACAATTTTTCTAAGTTTTACTGCATGAAAATTGTACCTTAATAGTTAAAATGAAGAAGAAACTAACTTTTTTTTTCCCCAGATTTAAATAGATTTGCTCATTCTCATGCACTAGCAAGCCAGAATTTTCATCAAATCAACAACAACAATATCTTTATCAAGAACTGGCAAAGATGCTCCAGAGATTTGGCTTCAGCTTCAAGAAGACAAAGAAAGTTTTAAGATACTAACATTAATATTTGAGTCTACTATTACTTTCCATCTGCTGAGGATGCAGAATGAATCTGAAAATCCTGAAGTGAAACCATAACATCTGAACAACATTTTCAAGATTATCTTTATCTTGGGGATCTTTTCTTACACATTGCTTTTTTGGTTTACTTCTTTGCTCCTTCTGACACTTAAAGTTCAACTTTAATGTCATCAAGGTGAGTGAAGATGCTGATCTTGATGGCAAGAAATCTCTTTCAGATTTACAGCACTGTTTAAATGAATGAAGGGTTAGCAAGCAGCAGCAGATTTTATTATGTTTTTCAGTAGTGGCCCATCAATAGACAGAAAATAATTCAAAATGTTCAACTCATTCAATATAATTTCTCTTACTAACACAATCAGTAAGCATTTCAGTTGACACTAATAACTGCAAGGCATAATTCACTATTAAATTATTCCTGCAATAAATTAGAGTACTTCAATTTATGTAGAAGAGAGCTACACCAGCCTAAGATTGTTTGTATCAGTTGTGAATAAGTGGCCACTGTTAACATCCTGATTGTTTTGTGAACAATTACCATAAAATATTTCACCAAGAAATTATATACCTTGACTTGAAGCTGTCAGGTGGCATCAGTTCCAGGGTATGTGCTGGTCCATACAGATTAACTACAAACAGCTTTACTGTGGGGTTTGTTTGACCTGCCTTTGGAAAAGAAAAAAAAAAATAGAAGTTTTAGAGGCACTGAATCAGTGACAGCTAAGCAGACTCAGTTGTTAAAATAATTCAGTATCTTTAAATAATGAAAAGTTATTAAAGCTCAAGTATCTTAAATCTGAAAAATTAATTTCATAGCCATATGAATCACACAGATATGAAGTATTGAGTGATTCTTCCACCACCCTTTACTGATGGAACACCTTCCTGTGCAGAGCAAGTGACCAGCACTAGAATTGGCTTTGCCCACTTCAGGGCAGTCAGCTACCAAAACACAGCCAGTTCCTAAATCTGCAGGTAAATGCAGCCTCCAGCTAAGCCCTTTTCAGATGCTGTTGTTCCTTCTGAAAAGCTGCACTACCTCAGTCTTGGATAGCATTCCTCTTCTCTCACCTCTCTTTTTCTTTACCATTTTCCCTCAGTCTTCCTTCCCTTGGTTGCTGAGCTGAAAAATCTCAATTTCTGGTCTGTACCAGGAGCCAGCTGCTTTGGCAAGCCAGCTCCCAGGGAAACAAAATTATTCTTGTGGCTAAAGCGGAATAACATGGCAGATAGATACCCACTGGGAAGAGTCTGATAAATCCTGAGGGTCTACAGGGAGGTGGGAATCATCCTTCACCTGTAACATGGCTTGTTGATAAGGGATGCTCCTGAGATGAAGGGAAAGCAATGGAAATAGGACGAGAGGCTCTGGAGGCCTGCAAGGATGTGCTACTGCTCCCACATCCCCAAGTTTCAGTTTCATGTCACAGGAATTACACTATATAACACCCTCAGGACACAAAACATGAAGTGTGTTCCTCAGTGGGGCTGAGCCCTGTTTAATACTGGAAGGAAAAGGTAAAAACCACTGATTCAACAGATTTACTATTGTATATGACAAAGTTGTATACTTGGCTCTTCACAGGCTGAAATACACCCCCAAATTCCTGTTAGAAATTCCTGTTTGGGCTTATCTCAAAATAAAGTCCAAATGCTGTATCCACTCATTTCTGAGTGGTATAGAGGACAAGAAAGTGGCATTTGTGTGTTTATAACACTGCCACAAAAAAAAACCAACTTCTTTTTAAAATAATACAGTCTATGTGTATGACATGTACACAGACACAGATAAGCATGTTCCAGTGCTCACAAAAAACATGTGTGTTTCATTTTATTTTTTAATCCTACCTATAATTTTCTCTGATGGTTGCACTCTATAATAAAGGCCAAATCTTTTTTGTAATCTCTGTTCCTACACCACCAGCTTCATTACCAATTAATGATGTTTAACGAGGAACTAAATTTGTATTAAATGGAGACATTAAATAAAGATAATGTTTCTTCATTAACGAGATTACTGAATTAGTATTGTGTATCACTTTTATGCTGAATTGCTAATGAAATAATATTACTCCTTGCTCATTTCCAAAGCTGACTAAAAAAATACTCTATTTTATTCTTTGCTCTGTCACTCAAGGCATTTTGCCAATGCAACTAATATAAACTATCCCTAAAATTACTATTGTTTATTGTTTCAGAGTATTATTTCATACCACAAATATATTCTATTTATATAATGTATGTTATTGCTTCATAGCACTGGTACAGCCTAACTGTTCAGCCATCAAGAATAAAGTTTCCTCACCCAAAGGCAGTAGCAGGAATAGCAAGGTAACAGAATATTTTGTAAAGCTCTCAATAAATTTGCCATGAAATGCCAGAGGAGAACCATATAGGTGGACCTGTCAGAAAGGAACCCAGACACTTTTAAACTGTGCAAGGGCTGGATAAACTGATCAGCTGTATGATCAAAACAGCAGATCTGGAGGCACCTCACCAGAAAATCCCCAGAAAATGAGAAGTGATTTCAGTCATTACTCCTATTGGGCTATTCTTTCACTTTCCAAAACAAACCTAAAAAACCTTCTCTAAATCTTCTAAAACACTGACAGTTCTAATTTTTTTCCCCTTTTTGATGGCCATGAAAATATGTTACTGTGGCTTCTCTTATTCAATGCCAGTCTGTCACATTTATTAACAACAGCACAATCTACTGAGATCTCTGTATCTGTGAAGGAACTTGCCCTGAGCTCTGCACACAATGTCTGACTCCAGAGCAGCTGGGGCTGGATCTTTTTCCTATACAGTCCTTCAAATGCTTTACTCTTCTCTCTGAGGTGCTGGATTGATTTTACCAAGCCAAGTATCAGTGATGAAATTACTTAAATTAATTTCTCTGCTGTCCCCTCACGCAATAGTTTATTTTCAGGTAATCTACTGAAAAAAAATAGTATTTCCTCAAAATCATCATGAACAAAACCAGCCTCTGTTACTGTCTGGAAACGCTCTTTCCACATGGCTGAATATTATCAGTGACCTCAGAAAAGGAGGTGGGGGGTGCATTCCCACTTATCTTACCTTAGGGTATGGATACTGCTTTCCCTTTGGATACAGACCTCCTGTGAACCTGGGAATGACCACGTTGGGCACCAGAGAGTCATTGATGGTCAGGAAGGCCAGTCTTTCCCCATCTGGAGACCACCAGTGGGCAATGTGGGAGTGGAGAAGTTCCTCTGCAAAACCAGATTTGCTTAGAGTCCTTAAAAAAATTCACACACAGTGTCCAGCTTGTTCAGCTGGCACCAAGCTGTTCTCCCTGTGCCAACTTGAAATGTGTCTGTTGCAATTTCAGTAATTTCACATCATCCTGCCTTGAATGGTTGGATAACAAGGAACATTGAAGGAGCATTTTCCTCAAATGCATACTCCCACTAACATCAATAAATCATCTTAATGTGAAAGATTATTGTTACTGACATATGCTTAGCTCTATTGCATTCCAGTACGTGTGTTTACTTAAAATTTTAAATAATTTAAAATAATTTGGGGGTTTGGGGTATTTTTTGTGATTGCCAATTTTTTTTCTTCTCCTCTTAATACAGAATTTCAGAATATCTGATTTCTCTGAGTTGTGGCACCTGATAACATACAGATATTCACACAGTCATATTTATGTAATCATTTTTGGAGAGCAATATTATGATTTTCTTGTCTCAGTGTAGTGGACAGCTTTAATTCTTAGGAAGTTCTGTTCTTCTGGAGCAAAACTTTCTGAAAATCTGAACCAAAAATTTTTCTTAATCCAAATTTTATTTGCTTTCCAAATGAATCCAATTCTCCAAGAATGTCACTCAATGTTTTCTTACATTTATTGTCAGTGTATACCACAGTCAAAAGGAACAAATCAGAAGCAACCACAGGCACAGAACCCAAACTCCTGGAATCCCAGCAGCTCCTGAGCAATTTTGAATTCTCCCTGTACAAGTCTTCTGCTTCCACTTATAAAAACACTCTGAATTTTCATTATGTATTTGATATGTTAGCCTGCTTAGTAAGGATTTTTTATTTAAATCTGAAGAATTTGGCTGGAAAACGAATTGAGAATAGTGTACCAGGGGAAAAGGCCCAACTGCATACCTAATTGGAGAGCCTACCTTACAAAACTACTTAAACTGTCAATAGAGACTCTCCAAGTTGCTAATTGGATTCTGAGGGTTCTGAAGCAGCTTAATGGGTTGAATTATCTAAGTTTAGGTGAAATGAAGCTGGGATCTATATTTAAAGTCATATATTCTGGGTCATGCTTCTCTCCCTGGCTGGATAACTAAAACCTTTTACACAGGAGAAGAGCAGAGAACGAATGGTGAATATCAGATAGCAGAAAACCACAATTATGTTTGCTTTAAAATGTTACTGTTTGCATTTACACAAGGTTATTCACACAAAGAAAAGCTATTCCCAAATGCTTTGTAAGGTAAAATGCTAGTAACAATCTCATGAAAAGACAAAAGAAAACAAATGAGGTCAAAGGAGGAAGAGTGCTCAATTCAACTGAAAATCTCTCAACTGCACCTGGAAAATATTCAGCCTGCTCAGCTTGTGATGCTGTTAAAATCTGCTGAAAGTGGAGCAGTGCTCCAGGTTAATGGGAAAGGAGCAGTGTGCTCCTGTGCCAGCACTCACTGGGCTTCTCCAGCATGGGCAGTCTCACCCTGACTTCCATGGTGTTCAGAGCTGAGAAGGGCTCACTGCCTGCCTGCAGATTAAACGACTTGGAAAATAACGAGCAAAGAAGGATTCTTCACTAAAAGAAGGCTTTAGGACATGATTCAAGAGGAAGGCTTTGGGATCATCTCCCACAGCACCTCAGAAACTTTCTAGTCCCAAATGAGAGAACTTTTGCCTCTCCTGGTTGTCACTCTTATTAATTTCTTATTAACTTATTATTAACTCTTATTAACTTCACTTTGTTTTAGCAAAACTTGATATGTTACATCAACTTTGATGAGTTATATTTGTTTAAATTCTTCAACCTGCATGCTGTCATGTAAGATTTTAAGATTCTTAAGTACATATAAAATTATATTCCATTTAAAAAATGTTCTTTTTTTTTTTTAATGCTGCCACATTAAAAGATTTCAAAACACTAATGGAAACCTTGGAAGTGATTAATTATCTGATCACTTTACAGACTGAGGGATGCAGATTACCATTTTAACTTCAGAGTTCACTTGGGCAGAGATTTGAAAAAAAAACCCATGGTGAGCTGTTCGCCCACAACTACTGAAATGCCAGGAGGTGTGGATGGACCATTTTTTAAGGTGAAGTTCCATGCTGCATGGCATTAACACCATTCCTAAAAAAACCTCTTCACACAAGAAATTTCATACCTCAGGTAAATTAACACCAAGCTATTTATCTATAGAATACATGATTGCATAGAAAGTATAGATGAAATGTGTAATAATTTTAAGCTGTTATACCAAGCTAGATAATTTGCTCCCTTTTTTTGTTGTTTTTTTTCCTCTTAAATTTATCATTATGTTAAAAGCATTTTGGGTGCAGAGAGAAACATTCTGTGGTACTGGCTGCAGAAGACAGACTGAGCTATCCCCCCACTAAAACCTGGGTGCCCTTTTCTGTGGGGATGTTTTAACTGTAAATGGATCATCACTGCTGTCCCTAAAAGCAGCCAGCTGAGTCCTTTCCCTGCTCACTTTTACATGCTACCAAGAGTGCATTTGCTACATTCTAGTTTGAAATGAATTCTTCTTTCTCAGAAAACACTGCTCTATGCAACCAGCAGCCAATACAAAGAATGAGCAGATACAAAGGCAATCTTGCAGGAAAATGAGAAGGGACAGGAACAAACCCACCCTCAGCATTTTCTGCAATGAACAGACTTGTGCTGTTGGGTCTGTGCAAGGACCTTGCATCTGTTTTTATAAACAGATATATTTGTCCAGCTTACCTTCATATAGCCAGTCTGTAATTCCATTAAAAATAATTCCTTCTTTTCCTGAGGATGTCAGGCGCAATGAGCTGCTCTTTACATCAGGCTGATAGTAGATGTTATTTTCAAATATATAAATCTGGATGAGGTAAGAGAGATGGAGAGAAAACCAATATTTTGGTAGATATAAATGAATCTTCAGCAATGAATACATAATTTCCTCAGGCTCAGAACAGTCTACAGAATAATTCAGCATGAGTTTGCACCAACATTGTCTTCATATTTCTTTTTATTATAAGATTGGGAAAACTAAACAAACTTCTAATACTTAAGGCAAGCAAATCCTTCTTTTGAAATTGTCCTTCCAGTTGAAATATTCCTATTCATGTTAAAAAAAATATTATTGCATTCTTAAAAATCATACAGGAGACAAGTTTTATAACAGCTGAATGAATAAATAAAGAAATATTCATCTGGTTTTTTAACTGTGAAATGAAACACACTTCTGGAAGGACATACAGCACAGTACATACACCATAAATATAAGTTACAGCTTTATATCAGGGTGTGAGAACACATTAGAAAAGCAAAATCAAATAGCAGCCAGCTTTTCTCAGCTTGCTGATGACTTCTGACTGACACACCAATGTTTTACTTCAAGTGTACTATATAAATGCTCTTTATTTTTCAAGTCTGGGCTCCTCATCCTCCTTTCTCCTTCTTCACTGCCCCTCATTGGCCTTGTCTGCTCTTTCCCTGCTCACTTTGTTGCAAAGGGTGTCAAGTTCACTCATTTTGTGAGGCTGAGCTCCAGGTTCCATGACAAAGTGCAATAAATCACAATGGGCACGTGTGCACTTGCACAGCTTAACACCAAAACCAAAGCAACAGCACGATTATGCACCACCTCAATTCACACTGAGAAAAGGCATCTGTGACAGAACTAAAGAAGCCAAACAGAAGTTTTTGATACACCATTTCAGCACTGTACACTGATGATATACAGTGTCTCAGGGAGTGGAACAGGAACTAAATATATTTCCACCAAAGACTATTTAAAAAGCCTGATCATTTATCATTCTCTCATACTTCCAGAATACACATCTTATGGGAAAATACTAACCAAAGAGCAAAGTTTTATTATCACTGTTACTGCTGTTCCCTTTGCTTCTAAATTACCATCTGAAATAGGCTTCCCTATGAGTCCCCAAACTAATGATTTTTAGCAGTAGCCATTTCATGATTTCTGCTGCAGAAAGCTGTAAAGCTGAGGTTTTTTTACTTTCAATGAGCAATGCAATGATTACTGGGAACAGAGAGTGACTTCGAAGTAAGTCCTTTGTGGCCGGATATCAAAGCTTAGAAGTGAGCTCAAATCTGAAGCAACAATAGATGAACCAGTTTGAATAATCCAAAATATACTGAGCTTTATATTAGTACAAAGAATTTCATTTCTGGGAAGCTGATGTATCATTCAACATCAACAGCAAAAGAAAACAACCATGAGAGAACGCTGGATGTATCAAATGCTGGATGATTTTTAAAATAACATCAACAAGAACTTCCTGTAATGTGTATTTCCACACTAAAAATGCACTTTTATTTCTAACATCAAAGAAATTAATATAAGCAAAACCAAGACATGGTTAACTGCTTATAAAATAATTTAGCCAAGTATTTGTTATTTATGTCAACTAAAACTATTGCTATCATACTCCATTACAGGTAGACTAAGTAGTGAACCACTCTAATAACTATTGCTTCCTACAAAGCAACTTCTTACTGAGGGCTGACAATCCCCTCTTATTTAAACAGCAGCTTTCAAGAGGTTACCAAAAAAGCTTACTTGGTCAAATGATTCTATTTTATTTAAACTTCTTTAATTAAAAAAAAACAACTTTAATTGATTTTTGAAGATCAGGAGTTTGATTTTTGCTCCTCTCCCCCCTTTTCAGGCTGTTACTGTTCTAAATAGTGAAGATACCCACACTGCCTTGTCTCTGCAGTGAAAAGTTTCATTTCAAATGATCAGTGACAAAGTACAGGATTAAGAATTCCTTGTTTTATGACTGAACCCTGAGAAGGTTTTTAACCCTGAGAAGGCTTTTAATCCTGTTATTACTACTTATCAGGCATTGCTAATTCCATTTGACAGATCCCAGTTAAGTAAATATCTCTGAAGGATACTCACAGTTGTGCGTGCCACTGATTGTGGCTGTATCATCTTTATTCCTCACTCATTTCATAAAACAGCTTTGTCTCCATCCTAAACCAGTTCTCAGTCACCCTCTGAACATTCTCAATCTTAGTCTACTCTATAATGCAAAGTTTCCTCTCTTTCCTCGTCACTTCTGAAACAACTTCGAAACTGCTTCAACTTTGAAAGCTGCTCCAAATCCCCATTTTTTTCTTGAATGTACCTACTGGAACATTTTAAATTTCTTGGAAAGCTTCAAAGTCCCACAGCAGCTCTGTTCCTAGCAAGCCTTGAACTCACTGATTATTGAATTTAACATTAAGAAGGAAGAATTGATGTTCCTTTGCAGACCATTTGTGAAACACAACCATTCATGTTCCTCAACACAACTAAACTGCACAGAAGTGCACATGGATGAGTGGTTGGAGCTCAGGCAAGTATGGCTCTGCACTCACTACCTGCAGCATTCCCAAAGATCTATTTCCCCTGCCTATAAACCATCATAGGAAGATTCGCCATTATGGTTAGGCATTTAATCTCATCTGGAATTTTGAATATTTGTGGTATTTCAGGATGTGCCATTTTCCAGAGGAAGCCCCTGGACTTCTGTTTGCACTGACAGAAATGCACCCTTCCTACAGTGACAGAGCCTGACCTGCGCAGAAAGGGCTGCAGTGCATTCCCCTCCACCCCTGACCTCACCAAAGGGCTCATCTGTGACTATTTAACCCATTCACCACTTGGAAATAACGACTTGGGAGTTCAAATGTTGATTTCTGCAGCAAAACAGGCAGCAGAGGTGCAACAGAAATGGTAACATTACTATGAAGGCTACTAAGTCCTGGGCTGAGAGGCTCTCCCTTCTCTCAGTGAATGCAGGCAGTGGATTCAATTAAGCACAATGACTTTGTGCACTCACAGAGCCCAATCTCCCATCAGTCTGCAGCCAAGAAAGGCATTTCCAAAAGGCAGACTCACTGTGAATTCTTCTTCCCAGTATAATACTTATGTGATAAGTATTATCATATATATATACTTACACATAGCTCTAAAATACTGAAATTTTTATAGGTCACCCCTTAAAATTAATTCTGTTGTCAAGATTGTGAGTAGATCCTGTTGCTTTTGCCTTGTACTTGCAGATAGAACAACAGCCAGTAGCTAAAGGTGGTGTCAAATGTGAAGTGGCTTAAGGAGAAAAACACTGACTTTAATTTATGAGAATTATCAAGAGCAGACAAACTAAGAGTAGAAATGGAGCTATGCCTCAGCTGAAACATGCAAAAAAAAAATCCAGCCCCAGAGGAAGGGAAGCCCTTAAATGCCAAGCCCTCCCCTTTCTGAACAAAACTTAAGATCTTTTCTTTGCTTCATGTATTTTTCTCTTTCTTGCTCAATTTAAAAATCACCAATGTTTTCTGATAAAACCTCCTTACAATTCTGCTTTATGCTAAAATTTACTCCTAATCTATTTTTTCAAAACCACAGAGACTAGATGAAATTTTTATTTTTTAAAAGGGAGCTACTCCTGCTGATTACTTACAGTACAAGAATACCTGGAAGTTGAACTTATGAGCCACAATTTGGTTTTCAAAATTGAGTGAAAGAGAAAGAAAGTGGCTGAGAGAGAAGTCAGACAGAAACTTTTCTTATAAGAGAGACTGAAATTCTCCAACACTGCAAGGTAGATAACAAATAATGACCCTGGAATAAAAATAATTGATTAGAACAAACAAAACCAAACAAATCCTTGGAGCACAGTCTTGCAAACACATGTCCCTTACCTGACTTCAGAAAGTAGAACTGGAGATGTGCCCAAAAGTTTCCAGGAAGGGGACACGATTCATCACCTTGTATAGTGTTGTTTTGAGCAACATCACATAAACCAAGATTTCCCTTGCTCATCTCTCTCCACTCAGGTATATGGGAGCAAGTAATAGTAAAAGGCTTTTCTTAGTATACACTTGGGTCTATTTACTACATCACAAGTACTAAAATGTTGACTGCAACTACTGAATCTTCCCAAACTGCTAAAAAAGGAGTTGCTAACTGTGTATCAGACAGGTATTCTCAAGAATACATCAGTAGCTTTGTGCCCAAAAAGCTTTCAGTGCTTTCAGGTATAATGATAAGAAAGTAAATTGAAAAAGGCACAAAGTGGAACCAGGATATGCTGCTGTATGTGGAAATTATTATTACATGTTTTTTAACTTCTTCTATCCATCTTTCATGAGTATTCTTAAAACATGTAAAGCAATTTTTAGCTGAAACCCTCAGCTAATACTGCTGTAAATGGGGATAAATGTCAAAATCGACTACCTTCAAAGTTATGTGACTTTGTGGTTTCTTAGAGATTTTGCACATCAAGGCTTAAACCAAAAGAGAAAAACCCCACAGAAATTCATTAATTATTTTATTAAGTATTTTCCAATTAATGAAAAACATCTGCAAGAATGTTTTGGCTTAGTGAGATATTAATTCTTGGTATATGATCACATTTATTTCCACTGACTGTGAAGAATTTGAGGCCCTACTTGCTCTAATATCCTACCTCAGCACTAATCCTCAGCACAAACCACATTCTTCCACATCTGGCATCCTCTAAACCATTTTTTCATAAACCTTCTTCTAAATGAATTCTTTCCAAAACACTTATTTACTGTTTGCAGCATGTTTCACAATTACAGGATTTGCTTTCAGGCTGAGGTCTGGAGCAGAGCACCCAGTCCAAGTTAGCTGCAGATGGCAGACAGCTGTGAAAACAGAGACATCCACTCCCCAGCTGAACAGCAAACCTAGTGCTAGTAGCTGGAGAGGCCCCCCGTGTGTCTTTAATCATTTGAAACACTACAGGCAGAGAAAAGCTGATAAATTACAGAAAAAATACTCCACTTTTTCCCTTTTGGTGCTCCACTGAAGCCTCCAGCATGGCCATCCACACTGAATCCCTCCTGGGATTGCAGGGCAGCATTTCAGTGACAGCACGAGCCTGCTCTGCTCCAGCTGGGTAGCAGCAGCAGCTTGCCCAGAGCAGGTCACTCTAAAGACCACGTTTTTTAGGTGGAGGAAAAGCAAAGCTGCTCTGTTCAGTCTGGAGAAGAGGACACTGAGAGAAGACCTCACTGCAGCTATAGCTTCCTTGTGAGGGAAGAGAAGGGGCAGACATTGAACTGCTCTGCGCAGTGACAGGACCCAAGGAACAGCCTGAAGTTGTGCCAGGGGAGGTTTAGGTTGGGTATTAGAAGAAGGTTCTTCCCCCAGGGGCTGGTTGAGGACCAGAACAGGCTGGAAGGAAAGAATTTGTGGAGTGTGGCTACAGGTATTGTTTGCCATTACATGGATTCATCAGGATGAACGCCTTGTTCAAGGAAAGTGCCAACCAGACTCTAAAGCTATAGAGCAGATGCAGCTGGAAAGGAAACAAAGAAGTCATCTGTATCTATAAATTTTCGGTTAGAAAAAAAATCTGTGCAACAAGTACTTTCTGTACAGGTGAGAGTCCTACCTGTGGTACGAGAAAATAATCAGATTCTTCCACAGAATCTCAGACCAATAATAGATAAATAAATACTCCAACCTGGAACAACTTCAGCACACTCAATTCCCCAGAGAACGCAACAGTCTTCCTTACCTTTCACACTAAAAATATGAGCTATGACAGGACTAAGAAATTTCTGATTATGCCCAGAGGGAGACCTCCAGGCATTCAGGACATGCTTCAGCCGCAGAACTCCTGCTAATGACAGTGCTGAAGACATCGCCCCACGGCCTCTGAGGAGGCAGCCAGACATCACCCCATGGCCTCCTCAGGCAGCCAGACATCACCCCATGGCCTCAGAGGAGGCAGCCAGACATCGCCCCATGGCCTCCTCAGGCAGCCAGACATCGCCCGACACAGCTCTGAGGAGGCAGCCAGACATCGCCGCATGGCCTCTGAGGAGGCAGCCCAGCTCTGGCTGCATTCCTGTGTAACCTCAGTAGGGACACACATCTCTGTGGGCAGCACACATCTCAGAGCCCAGCACTCCATGGAACAGACAGCTGAGCTCCACTGGTGGCTCTCTGCAGAGGGCTGAAGACATTTCTGCTGCAGAAACCAGCAGCAGCCATCTCGTGTCCCACATGGCACACCCGGCACAGTGCATACACAATGATGGCTCCACCTCAGCATAGGCCCTGCCAAACCTGCTGATTCCTCAGAATTCTGCACAATCCCACCCCTTCTTGTGACACTACCAGCCAATTAGCTGCATAATTAATTCTTCAAAAGCTCCAAGATGCTTTTCCATCTGGGCTTGCCTCTGACCATTTGTTCTGCCTCCCGTCTTACAGTACATTAGCCAGGGCCAAGTCCAGCTGCCCCCCAGAGTCAGATCATGTTGTAATAAGTTAGTTAAACTATATTTTCTTCATGTAGGAAAAGCTCAATCTTCATTGTATATATTTTATAGCATTATTGTAAGTTAGATTAGCATTATTATCAATATTACTAGATCTTACTGGTTTACAATACATTTACACTTAGTTCATTGGTCCATACATGGTATTTTGTAAATTTTTCAAACTTTTCTATTTTTAGTTAGTTTACATCCTTTTTCTACTGATTCTCATGGGACAGATCATATTGTTTATACAGGTGTACTTCTTCTTCACCCTAGGAATATATTGTTGTGTTAATGAATTCTCATTTTCAAGGTGTTTTCGTATGGGAATTTGTAAGCTATTGTTAGCTTAGCTGAAGTAGCAGGGCCTAATCTATATTTTATAAGACTTTTCTAACATTTTGACCTGTCTGCAACAAGATCATTCACTAAGATTTCAACATGAACTGTGTTTTTTTCACTAACCATTAATAAAAACAATATCAGCTATTCAGGAGCAGAACAAAGTCAAATAAAGAATATTTTCTTAGTTGCCCTGCAAATATTGTACTTTTCTCTTCAGAGATTAAACCACGACTTCTCCAGTTTCAGGGGCAGTGCTAAGTTTATACTGCATGATAACATGTATGCACACATATATATTGTATATACCCAAAGAGTAGATGCCTTTTTGTTCTAAAACATATGGAAAGTCCAGCACAAAAATGGTCTTGCATAGAAGAAATAAATAAGTGGCATATTAAATGAAATAATTAATTTTAGAATTCTTTAAAACCCATTTTTATTTTAAAAATTTGGTTTCAATTCCTACTGTTGCTTTCACCATAATTATGGAAAAATGCAGATATCCATTGACTTGAAAGTTCCTTTGACTTGTAAGTAATATTAGAACTAACTTTGGATTACAGGAAGAAATTAAAATCGAAGCCCTGCATCCACATTGAGACAATTTGGTTGCCAGTTTTCAACAGCTGTTGCTAAGGTAGCAAGTTTGGTTTTCATTCAAGGATTTAAAGTAATTGTTTCTACCTTCTGGTTCACAGATCTGAAAAATTATAGAAATAGCTCCACTTCAGAAATTTACAATTAGTTTTCACCAATTTAAAAACTACTGCAAATCACCCATAAGATCTGTCAATGCAATAGCTTTCAAATGAATACCTGCCTTGGCATTTTCTCTACCACCATTCAGCATCCTCTAAAGTTCTGACAGACAATTTTTTTTCTGAGAGCCACTGATTACGTTATTTTTAGTCACAATGTAAAATCTGCTCTCTCCAGTCCAAACTGAGCAAACATTTTCTTGTCACCTGTGATTTCACTTACAATACTCCTGGGACTCACAGACTTAAACAGATTGTCAGACCATTATTATACCCACTGTTACAGAAGCTGAGCACACCTTCCTGCCCTTTTTCCTTGCCAAAATCTTATTTACTTGAAGCAGATTCCTGCTGAAAATCAAGGTGTAGTTAAGATTATGTGTTTTGTGTGCCAACGCAACAACAGTGCCATCGCTATTTTTCTTTTTTTTTTTTTTGTTTTGCCTTTCACAGAAAAGATAAATTCTCATTTGGGGAAGAAAATATCATCCAGAAGGACTGGGCACACAGTGTTAGACAGGAACAGTTGTTTGCTATACTAAGCTAGAAGTTCTACGATGGCAATCCAAACCTCCTGGCCTCCTCTGTGGCCCAAGAGTCACAGGGCACATGGTGGAGAAAGCCACAGAAATCCTTCAGAGCTCTGTTTGGGAGCAGGAAGGAGGTGGCTTTTCCTGTGCTCTCTACTGACCTGGGGGTGTGATGTCATTTGGCCCATTTTTATCTACAGCTGGAGACTCCTAACTCTTCTGGCACTCAAAGTGCCCAGGGTCAGGACAACAGCGATACTCCCAGCCTTCCTGTGATAAGGCTCTGGAGTATTTCCAAATCAGGAGCTGATTTACTGCTCCACACAGGTGAACTGAACACACAATGTGTACAAAATCACATGGACAAACCACATTTCTAGGAGGCACTTTGTTGGAAAAGGAGCAAAATCAAGGGCTGGTGTCTGCCATTCTTGCCCACAGGAATCAGCTGTGGAAGAAACTGTGATAATGAATAGAACACTCACTCATTGAGAGGCAAGTGAAATGCAGGGTGGCAAACACCCCAAACACTCATCGTGCATTTCACTGCTGGGACTCATTATCCTGCTAATGTCTTCCTTACAGCAGCCATCTCTAAAACCAAAGAGAATTATTATATTTCAGATAATATAAACCACAGGAAACTGGCCTATAAGGCTTTCATAGGTGTGAATTTTAGAAGGTTAGCATATTCTTTAGTGACTTAGTGAGTTACAATTACACAGACCTCTTCCAAAAGCCTTTTTTTTCTCACATCTTACAAATTTTCTATACAGATCACACATGTTATGGGATGACAATTTCAAGGGAAGTTTTATGGGATTGTATTGCAAAGCAGTTTTGTTTCCTATTCCTTTCACCTACAATATATCTGTGGTCTATTTAGATTGTGAGTTCTCACAGACAGGATTGCAGGCTACAAGTGTCTGATCTAGTTTGCAATACAGCTGCTTTGCAAGCCTCCAGGAGTGCATAAGGGCTCTGATCTCTTCTCTGCAGATATTTTTTTTCTTTTGCAGGTCAATCTGTACTGGTACAGAATTTTCAGAGCCATTCAGCTCTGACTTGCTCCAGCTCTTGCCCCACAGAGCACTAAATTATGCAGGTACTGGGCACCATGAGCTACCTGAGCAATGCCTGACAGTAGACAAAAATCTGCCATGTTCCAAAAAACATCACCATTGTAAATGAGGTAGAAATGAAATAATAGATAATAACAAAATTATTATTATAATTGTAAGCAATAAGAACTATATTCACTCTTAAAGGTACCAATTTTCTAAAGGTTGTGATTGACCTGATCAACAATTCTATCAGAGGAAGCTTTCAAACCTTTAGATTATGTTGTAATTAAGGGAGAGGGAAAGTAGCTGTTGATCAGTAGGAGACATGGAGACCTCAAAGCACAGACACCCCAATGTCATACACTACATTTTTTGGTGTCAGTTACAATATGTTAATTTTATTTTTGCAGTAATCAAGCTGCCAGATACAGCAGAAAGAACAGAACACTGAAGCACCACTTTTCTTCTGTCTAGATTAATGCCACTGCATCACAGTAATGTGTTAGCACAATGGGTTCTGAACAACAACAAACAATCTACAAGTCTATTATATTTAATTGCTATTTAGATAGTTTATAAATCTACTGTAAACAATAGCAAGGATGCACTCATAATGCAGCTGTAAGATTATTTACTAATGTCATGACATAAACCAGGCCATGAACTCAGACTATCAGCAACTCCATGGTAACTCTGATGTTTATGTCCTTGATTTCCAATAAATGCAGGGAAGCGTTGCCCTCTTTTGTTTCACCACACATTAATTATGTTGCCTTTCCAATGATATTGGATCATGATGCTCACTAAATTCACACCCTGCCTCATCCAATGACAGCTTACCCAGGAGAGCAAACATAGTGTAATGTGCTATATAAATAAAATCATATATAATATCTGAACTACGACCTACACAGAAAGCTGCTTCATAAATCTGCTGCACAGATCACAGCAAGACTGCCTTGCCCCCAAGCTGATGGTCTGGATCTGCTGCTTCCTGCCGTGGAGCTGCCTGAAGAGCTCTGCTGGCTGCAGCACTGCGCAGAATGTCACTGAGGATTGGGCTGCTCAGCCCTTTGATCTTTGTCTAAGTGATGTGAAGAACAGACTTTTCCAAAACCAGTGCATGCTCAGGAATTCACACTCCTCCTTCCTCACACTTACTGATTGCTTCTGACTAATGAGCCAGCATGGAGCTTATAACGAAATCATAATCTGTCCTTACCATAAAATCTTTTAAAATGATCTCTGGTTATTTCAGGCTCATCTTACACTGATATCAAGCATTCAATTATGCCCAGACTGATCAATCCATAACAAGCTAAACTGAAAAATTTTCAACCTCGTTACTCCAGAAAGAAAAAAGCAATGTTGGGAGACAGAAAAATATCTAATGAAATTGTAAGGGCTTGGTATCAGAGGAGGAATCTTCTGTTTTCTTTGACAAAATGTAAGAAAGTAGCATTACAACTGCAAGAACAAAAGTAAAAAGATACAGAATTGAAAATCCTGAGCTGTAAAGTCATACTTACATTTTCTGCTATTTTTAGGGTGGTGGGCAACACTTGAGAACTTTGTATGAGATACAATAGACCAGGCTGCCTCTGAGCATTTTCTACATGAGAAACCCAAGCAGAGTTGAACACAAAGGTTTGTGCTTTCAGCTGCTATTTCTGTATGGGACATGTGCCTTCATCTCCCCACTGCACACAGGGTGCAAGTTATCTGTTGTCTTTATGATGGGCCAAAACTTTACTGGATGGCATCCACCTGTACAGACCCCACACAGCACATCCAATGCAAGAAACAGTTTGTCTGAAAATATCTCATTAGGAATGAGACAAGGAGGAATGAGGAAATATTGACTAGTTCTTAGAACAGCACATTTGCTTGGGACAGTTTAGCATCTAGAAAACAACACTTGAACTATTTGCTTTCCCTCCACACAAAACTTTTCCCTTCTATTTCTATAAATGTGCTGTCACCTACCATAAACAGTGAAGACATTCAATGCATTGTTTTCTCTTAGATATCAACAGTACACCTAACTTTTTCATCTTCATTCTCCAGGCCTTGGAGCTGCCAGTGGAGATACATTCCCCACAACTACACATCCACAATCAGTTCTTTGCATTTCACTGTCTGGTCCAGGCTGAGTCAGCATGAAAGCCGAAGTCACTTTAACACAGTGCAGCCAAAGTTTAATCAGCTCTGATCTTTCAGCACAAAGACAGTGGAGAAGTCATAGCCCCACTGTAGGAAAAAATAAACATGCAAGGACATTTATGGGCTGGTGATGAAGGAATTTTATGCCTATTTTTTCAAAAGGGACTTGGCTAAAATAGAGAGAAACATCCAGAAGAACTGAACATACCCAAAGTTGTTCAACCTTGCAGAGGAGGACAGTCACTATCACTTCCACTGACAGAAACATGTTTATATTTCTGATGGATGTTATGTGCTGATTGAGAAAATAGATTGTAACATACAGCAAACAGAACCTATAAATGGAAGAGGTGAATGAAGCCTGCCACAGAGCAAGAGTTTGGTGGAGTTTGTGTCAAGTTGGTTTTGCCACTTCAACCTGTTCCTAGCAGAACTCTGTAGCCACGGGTACCATCACAGAAACTCCAAAGTCTTTCACATGTCTTCTGCAAACACTTTACAAAAGGCAAGTAAAAGTCCTTTTTCAAATTGATTAGAACCTCTGCCATATAACCTGAACCAAAAAGGCATTAGAAACCTTCAAAGTCTTCTGTTTTGACATTTGGATGCCTTCCTCTTTGGAATCTTCCTTTTCCAAAGTGTTAAGGAACATAGAATATAGCTGCTTTCTTAGGGGTTTTTTTTTACTTTTTTTTTCTACTTGCCAGATAAAACTGCTGTTTACATTACATTACCAAAAGATGGATATGACAAATTATCCATCCCATTCTGGGGTGCACCTTTTTTTTTTAATCACTAAATATGAAGTGACTACATGATTATATAGTCCAGGGACACAGGTAAGCATACAGTGGTTTTGGGCAGGATTTTGGAGTTATACAGAAATGCAGTCCATAATAAAACCCAATCTTTTCCAACTCCAGTTTAGCTAAGGATTCCATCAAATTTCAACCTCTGCTTCACAGTTTTTATGGGTGTCTATTTCCAAAGAATTTTAGACTTCTGAAATACAATTTTCATGTTTCTGCATTACAGAAAGCACGCATTTTTCACACAAGAAGCACAGCAGCCCTATTTTATGAGCCATTGGACTTGCAGTTAATATTAGCTAACAGATGGAAGTGTGAATATTCAGATATGCTTTGTTACACACAGACATGTTGAACAATATGATGAGAGGTGCATATTGCTGTTTTCATTGCTCCCCGCAGGCTGCTGCATAGAAAAGTCCTTAGGACTGCTCCTATCAAACATGTGTGTCTATACTTGTTTCTGTGTCTTTGTGGGACTGTATGTAAAGAAATACACATAAATACATACAGATATATAGTTATATATATATATATATATATATATATATATATATATATATATACACACACACCCACACAAGTAACCACGTGAAAAAAATAATTTGAGTTTTAGCACAGTGATATATCAAATTTCCAATATATTTGCTTCTGGATTAAAAAAAATCGCATTACTTGTGTACAGGGCTTCCATACTGACTCAAATATTAGCTGCATGCTAGATCAGTGATAACAGAATAAGAACCAGCAAAAGGAAACATCTTTTATCTCCTCTCTTGATTTATTCACTATAAAGCTGCTGGGCCTTTTACTGTTTCACATGAAAAACAGTGGTAGAGGAATAATGCCCCTATAAAACATACGATTTTCTCATTATTTCTTCACCTCTTTCAGATACAGCCAAGTGGCTATTTCCACAAAGGGCCAGCAATTTCTAACCCTTAATACTCATAATTTTAAACTGCCTTTGATACTAGAACACATTCATTGTATTTCACCAAGCAAATTGATGAAGAAACTTCTTTGCTCAACTTAGCCTTCCCCCATTTATAATGTTCCATTTATAATGTTGTAGTGGTCCCTGGAGCTCACAAAAATTTTATTGAATATATCCAGCCTTCATAAGTAAAACTGTATTTATTCCTCTTTTGCCAAACTGCCTGTGTTTTCTGGCTGCATTCTCCATTCCCCTTTTGTGAGATGGGAAGCTTTCAGACTGAGTATCACTTTTGGAACTAGAGACCATGCATTAAATGCTCCTCCAATCCATACTTAAGTGGAGTAAGCACCCAGAAATTCATAATGGAAATTCACAGTTCAGTAGAATACCTTCAGAGCAACTCATGCTATTTTTTTTCTTTGAAGAATAGTTTGAATCAAATAATTTAAATTAAAAGGCAAAAAATGATATAGATTTTACAATGGTAGTTTGACAAATCCAAGAGGAAAATCCAATGTGTAGCAGCAGCTTAGTAGGAAGAAAGTTTAACTAAGTCTCTTTGGTAACTCCAGTTCTTCTGAGGACTCAGCTGGGTGGGCAATGCTCAACCACAGTTCCCTTCCTTCAGAGAAACATCCTCAGCAGGACAAAGGACCTCCAAACGTGCTTTGAACTACAAAGTTTGGTAACTGAACCCCTCACGCATTTTAAATGAGGTATCATACCTGAGGTTAATGTCACATTGAAGTGTTCTTGTTTATTTCTAGTTTTCAGAATAAATTCCAGCAGACGTTTTGCTCTCAGTTGCACTGCCATTTGCCTCATTAGCATAGTCATTAGAAGGAAAGATGAAATAAAGCCTTGACATTTCCATATGTAATTTTAAGTTACTCATCTAAAATACAGTAAGTCAAAAGAGCAGAAGACTATGCAGATAAAAAAAAAAGCAGAAGAAATATATTTATTTAGGACTTACTTCATTAGCATTAATTAAGCTCTTACTTCATTTGCATATGCAAGTGTTCTTGCCAGGAGGGGGTGCCAAGAACCCACAGCACTAATTATGCAAAAAGAAAACACATGGCAAATATTTTACAGAAAGATAAATTACCATGTTTTATAGCAGTTGAACATTACCTTGATAGACCAAACAGTAAATGGAGCTTTCAGCAAGCAATGGCTGTTAAAGCATGTGTTGAGCAAGGTAACTGCCCAAGTACAATCCTGCTAATTCCTCATTTGCTAAAATTAGTCCAGTACTTATCTGAGTACACAGAAAATAACACAACAACAAAGAACTTTACTGCTGCACTATTTGTCTTATCTAAAACAATCTTTGAAAGCCATTGGAAAAAAAGGCTAAACTTTTGACAAAAGGCATCTGTGAGGCAATGTCATGTTAATGCAGTCTGAGAGGTATTTGCATTTTTGTGGGGCAGTAGGTATTGGTGGGGGGTGAAAGGAAATTGAAGCCCTCAATATGACAAAAGGATAAAGAAATGATGATTGATCACAGAGCAAAAGGGCAGAGAGTTCTTGAAATGGCATACTGATTAACAGCAATTAAAGCAGATTTTGCTAGGATGTATTTCTGGTTTTTAGGTAGTTTCAATACAAGGTGAGGTCCGTTTCACTGGATCTTTTTCATTCTTTATGTAAAAGCTTCAGCTTCTAAATCTATTATTTGTGAGTAACATTTTTGTTGTTGTTTTTTTTTTGGAAGATGAGGGCAACTTATAGATTTCTAATATTTAAATTACTTTCTAAAAATTGATGAGAACATCCTGAATCCACAATCCAGCTACAGTCACCAAATTGTTCTTAGTGTATACAGCCTAATGGGTAATTCAACTCAATGAAGACCTAAACTAAAACAAAGCATTGTAAAAGCTCATCTTCAGTCTTACCATTTGATAGTGTTATATTTTGTTGGTAGCATCAATATTTATCAAAGCTTCTAAAAATATTTTTCTTTAGTATTCTGGATAGTTTTACTATTTTCTTGATTTTTGTTTGGTTAAAAAATGTATTAATTTATGCATAGACATTCATCTGTATGTCAATAGATCATTATTTATACTGATCCATCCAAACATGTAACTCAAACTCCCCTCAGAATCACGTAATATATCAAAAGAAAAACAAGCTTACTGCAATAAATAACACAAAACATCTATTATAAATACAAAGGCAAGTGATTTGCATGGATGTTCATAGAATAAAGTGAAATAAGGTATTTTATACAACATAAACAACACATACCACCACCAAGGCAGGAAAAAAAACATGTACAACTTTTGAGAAAAAGCTATTTCAAACTGAAGCTTCCAACCATGCTTCACTGGGAGCTAGTTGATGTAGCCCACTCACTAATTGGTCAGAACTATTTGTATAACATGGAGCACTGCAGAAGAACACCAGAGTGTTAATAAACACAAATACAATGCTGCAAACACTGGAGACATCTCCAGCCTGAACTGTGATATCCAGGCTCCTACTGCAGTACATCCCCACAGACAGATCCAGAGCTGTCTCCTCTGTGTCAGATACAAGCCAGGTCCGGCACAAACACATGACAACCTTTGCTACAAACTGCTGGAGAAGATAAGGCTCAAGAAGGGAAACCTCTGGATAAAAACCTGGGTATTTCAACAACAGAGACCCCTTAAAAACCTCAAAGCATTCTTCTTCTCAGTAAAGCCTTCCCACCTGGTATGGGATAGCTCTTTCTCAGACAAAAGCAGTGAGGTCTAATCAATAAACTGCAGGCAGAAAAATGCTGATGAAACAAATTAGATCTCTAGTTTGGTTTGTCTTTCCTGGAATTACTTTGATGCTGCAGTGATGGATTCTATGAAGGTGAGATAAAGAGATAATCAACTAATGACTTGCACAACTTCAATCAAACATGAGTAATGTTTGGCAAACAGATGAACAGCTCCCCAACATACTATGACACAGAAATGGTATTTTAGATCTGGCACAGTTCTAGCACAGTTAAAAGGCAGCATTTTAAAAGAGTGTGACCTTGAAAAAAGTTCTGATTTAAAGATCTATGTGACCTTAAGATACATTAATTCATTAGATAAAAGTTTCTTCTCCCCAGTGGCAAACATTTTCAATTTCACCACCAAAATGTCATGAGTCAAGCAGCAGATGTTTCTCTGAGCTTTCCTCTTAATCACTACAAAACCTTCTACTCTAGGTAAATAGCAAGGAACTGAAATAACTTGCAACCACTGTTTTAGCTGGCAAACAATGGTACTGTGGCACAGTCACCTGGCATCTGACAGAAAACTTGCTCTGTTCTTCATAGCCACATGGGGCATGCTCTGGGGCCCATCAGACAGCCCCTGAAATTATCCCTAACAGTAAACTTAAACTGATGCATGCTTTCCACAAGGATGTAAAATACTGCAGATACTTGATTTCTCCTGAGCCATATTCCATCTGTGCAATAAGCAGTTTGTGGCTTCAAACATATTTTCCTTCCTGTTTTTTTTCCCTTCAAATCCTTACATTATCTGTTTGAACATCTTGCCAATTCCTCCTCATTGGACTACTTTAAGATAACCATGTTACTTAGATCTGTAGAACTGGGGACTGGAAACATCTTATTTTACACCATAGCCTATCGAAAATAGTTGATCCAAGTCAATGTGTTATCTCACTACAATTCTGGATTTAATCCAGGATTTTCCAAATAGTTATAGTATAAAGTTGGGAATCTCTGGCTCAGTCAGACATACCTGCACCTCATGTTTCGCATTTTGTGCTACTTTTGCTTACCAGTCCTGGCTATAGTTTTGCTATTCATTCCTGCACCACAGATGAAGGGGGACACTCCTCCTCACTTCAGAGAACTACATACACTCTATCTCTGTGGTGGCACACAGCATATGTCATGGGTACTTCTACATCAAATTTTTGTATATAAAATTAATCTCTTCTCCCACTGTTCTCTGCTTGTTCTTCAGTTGCAAAGAATGGCTCTTGGAGATTATTACCCAGGTTAATACACTATGATTATTTAGAGTAAGTATTTCATTGCTTGTTTTACTCATGAATTATCACTATTTCCACAGAAAAGAGATGTCAGATTTGTTCAGGAAGGTAAATCACTCATAGTGTGTTTGGCAGCACGGGTCTATGAGACTGCAGCTTTGTTGTACCCAGGTACATTCCATTGATAGCTACTGATGGATTTCATCATTGCATCTCTCCCTTTATGCCTTCCTCTGTGTCCTGTTTCACTGCTGTTTGCCTCCTGTAGTATTTTACTAAAACCCACTAATCCAGTGTTCATTCCAATGATGAATTTTATAACAGAACCATTGTGGCAATGGGTTCTCAGCCACACATCTTTCTTTCCTCTGCCTAACCTGCTCTGTTGGACTGAACTCTCTGTCCTGCTTCTGCTCAGGGCAGATGTTCCTTTGGACAGCAGCAACAACCATTACTCACAACACTCTTTATTCATTCATTCTCCTTCTACAGTTTTGGCTTGCTGCTGAAGTGGGAGGGCAATGCAGCAAGGCACTTCTGTCACTTTGGAAACCTCCTTCTGCCACATGAAGAGCTTCAAGAGGACACCCTTCTAATTGGCATTCCTAAAGTCACCTTCAGTGGACTGCTCCTGCAGGTGTACATCTCTATGGCAACACTCAGAGTGCCATGCAGAGTGCACAGAAGATTTTGTGTTCAAAGTTATTATTTCCTAATTCTGCAGTCCATATGGCACCATAAAACCCACAGTAGAGCAGATATTTTTAAAGCATGACATTAACTTTACTAGGGACATTAACAAAGATGAGTAATGTTATCCTCGCTCAAGTATGAATTATGCCAATGTTTTCAAATTTGGATGATTAAGGTTGTACCTAAAATGACCACCTATTTTTTTGCAGTTCTGAGATGTAATAGGAGTCCACCTGTGCCTGTATCTGAAAGGATCCATACATATTTTCAGAATAACATTTTAAGCAAAACCACATAAAGACAGCATTATTCTGATTTATTTTTCTGAGGTTTATGATTGGTAAATCTGACCCTGTTCCTATGAGACATCTCACAAAAAGAAAAAAATATTTTCTCAGTAATCACTGCATTTCATTTTAGTTCTACTTCAGATAACTGATTCTCTGATCAGTACAGACAAATGTGCAGATCCTCTGTCCAGTACAGAGGAATATTACAAACTGAAATTTAATTAAAGTATTTCTTAAATCTGTTCAATTTTGCAAATGCTTCTCCTTTCTACTACAACCTACATAGTTTGCCACATTCCATAATGCTGCCTGGTAAATAACCTATGTATTTATTTCCACTAATCCCGTTGCCAAGGTCTCATTATTAATAAATTAATGTGGTTAATTATTAAAACATACCAAGCATGTTCCAGTTACTTTTTCTCACCTGCCTCCACTTCCTTAATGCAAAACATTCTAACCAGAAACATTTTTTACTTTCCAATCATCTTGATGAATGATATAAAGCAACAGGGTACATTCTCTAGACATTCAGCTTACAGCCTCTCTGCATGAGCAAGCTGGTTGTGCAAGGAGGCCCTGGGATCATGCCTGGGGGCATTAATGAGCTTATTAGAACACTGTAACAAGGATTATCTGAATTTCTTATGCAGAACTGAAGATTTAATCAGTCTCTTGCCTTCAACAACCAACACAGGTCAGCTTAAAATCATTGCTGTTCTAAATCCCCAATTTTTTTCTTCTTATATTGACTTTGGTTATGATGACTATGGATGATTAATGTTCATTAAAAATGGTAAAACTTCTGGAAAAATATTATGCATGAAACATGGCATCTTGTTTAATTATTATGAATTCAATGCAGCACAGCTGACCTTGGCAGTAATTTTCATACTGAAATGAAAACATCACTTTTCATGAGTCCATCACATCACATTTGGATGCTAAGCTTTTGCTTTTGCCCACAGTTTTCATTGATATTGCACTTAAAAGAAAACTGCCTTTCACCTTTAACGTTCCTTCCCACACAGCAGTAGCCATAAAGATGGTTATCCTAAAAATCACCTGAGTGCATATTTAGATGAAGGTGTGATTCTTTCAACAACTGTACCATTTGCTTATTGGGGTCAGCCTGAAAAAACATATTTTTAATAAAAATAAACAAACAAATAGAGCTCTCCTAAAAGCTGTAACAGGAACACACTAGTATGGTGCAGAAATACATGACAACTTATTTTAAAGCTTTCAGTTTTGTTTTTACCTCAGTCTGTCTGAAGTCCATACATTTTTAATGACTGTGCTTACCAGTTGCTGTCCATGAACACCCCAGGCTGCATACTGTAATACTGAATCCTCTACTTCTGGAGGGTTTAACTCCCAAACTTCCCTTGAAAAAATGGAAACATTTTTACTTGAACACACTGGCATCACCTCATCCATAGAGCCACTGACAGTGACACGGTATGGAAAAAACAATGTGACCTACCTTGTGTGGATGTTATAAATCACATATGAAGCTGTGTAAGAATAATGAAAAACCTGTTAAAAAAAAAAAAAAGAAGAAGTAAGAATTACAACACAAAATACAGGATTAAATACAGACTACTATGAAGGCAGTCATACTCTTCAACCCCTGTAAACACTGACACTTTTATTACTGAAAGAAGGTTCTACTGAATTAATTATAACAAATAGACCTGAATCAGGTTTTGAAAGCTGTAGGAAGGACACACATACTCACCTGTTAATTTAACCAGCCTCTGTAACAGAACAACTGCACAGAAAATGTCCCAATTAGAAAAATCTGCATTCCCATTAAAAAAAAAAAAGCCAACAATAAAAACAACCCCCGCCGTTCTCCAAAAAAAAAAAAAACCCAAACAAAAAACCCCACTGAGAATATACATTAGGGGGAAAAAAACAATTTTTTTTTCTTCATCAAGCTGTGTCAAAATGATTGCACAGGCATCACAGTTATTGTACTTGAAATGCAGACCAACAGGCTCATGGGGTATTTTTCTGACCACCTGCTATGAACAGCCTGAAGGACTCCCAGGTATGGCTCACAGAACAGAAAACCCCTGTACTTAGAGGGACTCTGTTTGCTGTGGCTTTCATTAAATAAGTTTTGGTCTGATTTTGGCTGACTTTCTTTGCTTTTCAGGAAAAGTTTGTTGAGGGTTTTTTGTCATTTTGGATAAAAGAAAGAACTATTTTTCAGTAAACCTTTCTCATACAACAGCAAGTTACCAGAGACTTCTGAACTCAAAACCTGTAGGATTCTCTGAACAGAACAGAAGAGCACTTACAGTGTGTAATGTGATGGACCACCACACCAAAGGGCTCAAATCAAAGCAAACAATTACACATTCTCTCCAGTCAAACATTAGTCTATACACCCATAGTGAATAAAAGACATTTTGCTCTCTTCCAGGATTGAGTGATTGGTTTTCACCTAGCTCATTTTCTGCCTCTATGTCTCGTATCATGAAAGTATTATAATTCCATAGTATTAGTTTTAATATGATTTGAAATTGCTTCATGGTCTTGGAATATGAAATATATTTGCCACTAATTATTACTGAACTAAGCAAAAATCTTTTTAATGCAAATTTCTGTCAGAAAAAAAATGTTAGATAACATCCTCTAGACCTACTGCAGCTTCATGTCTACAGTTACAGCATCTCTGCTTGGCATGTGGAGGATTTCTTTCTGGACAGGCTAATCCCATTTAGATGGGGAGAGCTACAGCTAAAGCCAAAATCGTGACATGGCTATGGAGCTCTTCAGGGAAAATTTTCTGCTCTGGGAACCGTTCAGTGTCTCCTTCAAAGGGAACAGGCAAAGGGGGATCCTACATGGACAGAGCCACTGGAATTTGTCACTATGGCACACAAGAGGGTTTCAGAGGTTGTTATTTTCCCTGGAGGCCATTCAATAACAGAGCCATGTGAAACATCCTTCCACTGACCCCCTTCTCATTATTAGCTCCCTGCCAACACAGTCTAAGAATTTAGCATGCCCCACATCTTTGCTGGCTGATACAGCAAGAATCCCACAAAGGTTTCTAAGATTAGTAACCCTACTTTGTGCAACAGCTGACTATCCCTTCTATAAAATTTCCCTTTGGGACAAAAATAATTTCCATTTTCCAAGTCTATTGTGTTTAACGTCAGAACTGTTGCTTCAGTAAGAATCATACATATATTAATAAGTATGCCCCAAACATTGTTATATTTTATATTACAGCTTAAGAGAAACTGTTTTGTCATGTAAGGTACCAGCCTCTTCTGTGAAGTAGAGACAAATGGTTAAATTATGGTGGTTTCTGCACAGGGTGTGCACTGCCAGAGATTACCCAGAGGGGCACCTGCCAGCAGCCAGTTACAAAGAAGAGAAATGGGTTTCTTGCCCTTGTGGGAAAAGGGAAAAATGTATCAAAGATAATGTGTGGAGGCTTGATAAATATTTTGAATAGGAATATTTTAAAAGTAAATTATCAGACAGAATATATTTCAACAAGAAATGCTAAACTAATAAGTCATTCTGGCAGCTTAAACAGAAAATATACTGTAACAAGAACAACACTTCATATATCATGTGGAAACTCTGCTCCTGCCTTGTGTAACATTTCTGTCTAAACATTTATGCAGAAACATTAATATCTGTTGAAAAAAAGTGGAAAGAGCTCCACTTCTAGTGGAGACCAACACTACAGTGAGGTCACTTTCAGACAGGATGCTGACACTTTTTCTAGATTTACTCATATTAGTGTTAGTTCTTAACAGGAACACCATGCATAAATTACAAGTACCAAGCTTCCTAATTCATCCTGCTTGCAAGAGCCACACACTGAAACACAATCACTGTCAACATGAAATCAACAAAAATGGATGTAGAAAATATTTCTTTTTCTAGTCTGGCTCTGATAGAAAGTGCTTAGGAAGCTCTTGTAGTTTGTACAAAGGCTCAACCTGCTTGGTTTCTTCTTGCACAAAGCTGGGACACAGCCCTTCCCCAACACCATCACACGTCTGGCACCCCAGGGAGGAGTGGCAGCAACCCTGTCAATACCAGGATCAAACCTCCCACACAGCCACCAGCTGTGTCCTCTGTGGAAGAGGCTTGGGGAATTTGGGGAATTATGCCCTGCAACTTCTGAACTGTAGGATGTGCACTAAGCAGAAAAAACCACCAACCTGGTAATTTATTCCAATAACCAGACAAAAGCTCAGGCAGCACTGACCCCTCTCCCAGTGAATTTACAGCTAAGGCTGCCTACTGTGTGCAAGTCAAACCCAAAGTGCAACCATTCATATTCCAAAATGTTTTCAGACATTCCTTGTACTCCACACCTTCTAACTGAGGTCCTATCAAAAGACTGAATGAAGGCTGATATTTAAACATGGACATTGAATTGCTCCAACTGACCAAAATAAGAGATGTGAAACTGAGGAAAAGGGTTTGGTTGTAGTGAAAGTTACTCATCCTCTATAGACAGAGTGAATCAGTTAATGACTATGGACACACAAAACATCTGTAAGAAAAAAAGCAATGTAGGAGAGAAAAGCCTTTTAAAATATTAAATTAATTACAGCAATTCCTCAGCAATTTCTATCATATCAGCTGAGGAAAACAAAAAAGAGGAAAATAAATTAATAATTTATTAAAATAATCATAGATGTTAAGGTTGGGTACTGTAAGGAGCCTTAACTTCAGATGTGGCATGTATGCTTGCTAGGGTTCAGGCCTTTCTGGCAAGTAAATAACTTGCCTGCTTCTATTATGATAAGCTGGAAAATATTCCCTGCAATGTTAAGAAATGTGAAAATGGCTTTTTAGATCAGACAGACAGTATACCTCCCCCTTAGTACAATTTATTTAATTTTTCTTTTGCCACAGAATGCAGTCAGTAACAACCATTGCATATTAAATATTTCTTCTGAATTCATTCTTTTTAAGTGATGACAAGCTTTCGTCTGGTGCTGCTCAACACTGAAAAAGTCAGATGCATTTGTATATGAAAAAAATGAAATTACAGAACTCCATCACAAAGGACCTAAAAGAAAAAGGTGCCAAAAGTGTTTCAAGACAAATTGCTCTAGTCAAAATGTATTGAAATAACAATCTATTACTCAGCTAACAGCCAACAATAAAAAACACACTTATCAATCATGATCTGAACTTTTAGATAACACATTTAGATGAAGGTGTGATTCTTTCAACAGTTTAGTTCTGGAGTTTCACGTGTCCTTTATTCTCTACCTTTCAAGGAATTATTTTTTATTTCTGTGGTTCTAAAAGTGAAATAATTCCACGGAACTCAGTGCATAGCCCAACAAGATGCAAGAAAACTGCCTTACACACTCTGCCAAACACACTCTACTAATTCTGCAAAACGTCCAGAAAAGATCCAGTTCACTGTCCCTGGGTAATCTGGAAAACATTTCTCAGCAGAATAGTGTTTTTGCTAAAAAGCTGCCAAGAAAAGCTCAGTGGCAGTATTTTCATGGTGTGATGAGAGCTCTCAGCTCCAGGGAAATGGAAGAGAGCTGATGACATTAGAACCTCGCAGTGCTATAATCCCAAAATGCCTGGGCATGCCAAACACCTTGATGCATCCTTTATCCATTTCCTGTATTATAAACCAATTACATTCTTTCATGTGTTATTTATTTAAGCAGTAATGATGCCTTCTTGCTGGCACAGCTTTTTGCAAGGTAGTGGAGTGTCTGTCCTATATTTTTGTTTTCACCCAAACAGACACCTGCAATCTGAACTCCTCACTGCAGCTCTCAGTGCTGCTACACTCTGTAAATTCCCCTTTCAGGTTCCAATAAGGCATCTCACAGGGCATTAAAGCACTCAGTCTGTGCAAGAACTATAAAAGCTGAGAGGATATGAAATACATTGAAAATTTCAGCACCTGCAGTAATACTTTCAGTTATTCCAAAGCTTAACAGCCAAATGGTGTCCATGTCTTGCACACAGCATGGATATCCATCTATTTGTATTGAACACACTATTTAAAAGCCATAGCCTTCCCATTAGTGAAAAAAAAAAAAAAAAGCAGCAGAGACTCATTAAATAACTGAAATGGCAGTGTTTGCCATCATTCCCATCCCAGTTATCTCCAAACACATACCCTGATTTGAAAAGAAAGGCAGCTTCTCAGATAAGGTTCAAAACCATGCAAGTCTTTCTGATTCAAGAGTGAGATATCAGATCTTTTGTGGGTTAATTTACACTTCTGATCCCATAAAAAATAAAATCTAGTATTTTATGAGACTACTAATGTGAATGAAAAATGACTATATTCTTGTTCTATGAATTAAAGAATTTAATCAGTTTTGGACACAATCAACCTTAGCTGGGTAAACTCTAAACTCCTGCAATATATGGATGCCTCTCAAACAGTATTACTGATTAAAAAAAAAGATAAAAAACTGCTTTTATTGCTTCACAGGTAAAAGTTAATTATTAGGAAGTTCAAAGCTATGAGAGAACCTGACCTGGAAAAGGTTTTCTTTGCCTGAAACCTTTTCTATTTTTTCCAGCTATATCAGTTGGCCTAATAAAAGATATTACCTCTTCCCACAAATCTTGTCTCATTTATCCCTTCAGGCCACCACATCTGTAACAACAATGTTAGGGAGAAACAAATATTCCTAAGGTGAAAAAAAAGGACTATCTCAAACTAAAAGTGATCCTTCAAAATGAACAACCTGCATTACAGTGCATGTCACAAAATGCATGTGAACCCAGAAATCGGGGGACAGCACACAGTGAAGCAGGGAGGTAAACAGGAATACAGCTTGCCAAGGACTCTCACTTCTCCATTCACCCGTGGCCCTTCTCACTTTTGAAGATCTTTCACAATCCATCAGTAAAATGGGCTGGCACATCTCCAAACTGCCCCAGTGGGTGCCAGCCACAGGAGCTGCTGGCTGTCGTGCACAGTGTAAAAAACAGCACCACGACTGGGATTCTGCCTTTATCCTCTTTTCCACAGTTGAATTAAGCATTTGAAGAATTACTGAAAAATCTACTTATGCGGAAAAGTGAAGCAAAAAGCCTTTGCTGTGGTAAAGTGATTAGAAGGCCAAGCAAAAAGTAACTCATCATTCATCTGCCATTCATGCAATGAAGTACTCACACACAATAACAAACAGAATCTCATTCCAAACCCAAATCTCTAACAAACCTCCACTAAAGGCTCAGAACTGCAATTTAGAAGAAGAAATGTAAACATATATTGCTGCCTATTTTGCCTTTAGGTTACAAATATCTTGAAAGAAAAATGGAATATCCAGAACATGCCACGAGTACAAATATTGAGAAAGGACCAGATGCAGAGTGGAGAGAATATGAGGGGACACAATAAGCCACAGGATGGTTATGGAGAACTTTTGAAGGGATTACTGATATAAATACAGTGTGCTTGTGGCCAGAAAAAATAACTGTGTTATATATTTTCAGTAAGTTAATATATATTCAACTTCATCCACCATACAAAAACACAGCCTATATAAATTATACTAAATTATACAAATTCTATGTCTATTATTTATATAAATTATACAAAGTATTTATTTATTTTCAATAATTATTGAAATTATTTTTCCTGTAGTTAGTGATATTTTACTATCAGTTTTGCTCAGTGAACACTGGTGTAACTCAGATTTCCAGCAATGAAAATGAGAAAAGATTTTCAGCAGGTCTTTAATGTCATGTACAAGCTCCTTATTCTGGTACACATCTGGAGAACACAAGATTATTTGTGGCCAGACTTCCTCCATTGTGGAAAGAGTGGTGAAAGCAAATGAGTTACAGTGGAAAGGGGCACTCTCTGCTTGATGCCATCAGGATTCTAAGCAGCAACTTCTTGCTCTCCAAAAAACCAGATTAACATTCACACAACCAGCTCCTGTTCCTCATCTCCTTTTTATGAGCTTTTAGACACGTGACTTGCTGGGACTGCAGTGCAAAGAGAATGGAATCAGTATCTAATGTGCTGATCACAAAACAATAAAGATATATTCCTTTCTTATCTTTGTATTGCAAGATGTTCAGCACCCCGTTAGTAAAACCTGTGAGGGAGTTAATAAGATTAAATCAGGAGCAGCATGACTACTGCCAAAGGCAAAGCACAGCTGCTGGATGAAACTCCCATCCATTTTGCAATTTATGTGCTAAATAAATTAATAATGTTAATGGTATCAACAACATGATGATGAAATCCAAATTTCTCTAAAATTCTGTAATCATTCACTTCAAATGTTCCCCCTTTGCCTTTCCACTGTGACTCCATGAGTTCTCCAGCATAGGAACTGCTGCTAAATGGGATTGATCATGGCACAGCTATGGTTGGGTTTCATGTGATTGGTTCCTTGGGTGTGTAAGAGGTGAGGAGAGAGCTCTGCAGCACTGAAGTCTGAGCCACAGAGGGACATGAAACCACTGGATAACACCTGTGCTATTAGTGAAGAGTTTGAAAAACCACACTCCATACCAACCAGTGATGGCCCCTGCATATTCATGAAAATATTGATTAAAGACTGGAATTCTGCTGATTTCATGCCATGGAACAAACACAGTGAGAGCTCAGACTGTGCATTGACACCAAAGCTCAGCTCACTTTGGGACACACACCAGAAATACTTCACACCATGCACCAGTGAAGTGGCACCTTTTGCTCTTGGAGCTGTAACTGATATTTTCCTGGCATTAGGTTCAGTAAATTAAGCCACATGAGTTAATGACTGATTTCATATTGATTATATCTGGGATAGAGAGAGCAATGGGGACTTCTCATTTTAAATAATCTGACACAACTTGTTCTTCAACTGGTTTCAGAGTAAAGTCTTAGCACGATCAACTGAGGAGTCTGCAACACTGAGATGATGAACTGCTATCCATCTGCAAATCCCATTATTTCCACCCAATTCTGGAAGTAAAAATAAAATAGAGTAAATTTTGCCACTACTGATGTCCAAATCTTTATATAGTCTTGCACAATTTTGGCTCTTTTTGTGAAATATCTGGTTTCTGAAAACTCTGTATATAATTGCAGAGTTAATTTAAGATAGCACTTGATGCATTTGAGCACTGAAGTTATATGACAAGGTTATAACTTTGAAAAGCATCATATTTATTTGCTTCAATCAGCATTGATTATTTCTGATGATTGATAAGAACCACTGCATATCATTGGTAGTAATTTATGGTTAACATTAATACTTTGGGGTATGAAATATTGCCAGCCATAACAACTATATGCTGCCAAACCAAAATAAATATAAAGGCAAGACATTTTGAGACACACAATTTATCTGTAAGAAAAAAGGCTGTCAAGGAAGCCTAAACAAAAATGCACCTCTAGAAAATCTGTTAGAGCCTCAACTGTTCACATAGAATTTTTCAGCAAGATTAATTATCTCAAGAAAAAGACATCCACTGCAGAATGTAAATTAAATCAGAATCAATTAAACTCAGTTCATATAACCAAGAGTAATGTGATACAAACCACAGTTCAGAATACATGCAGAAACTTCTTTTTCTTCTCCTATATTAACAGCTGATAGACCATCATTTGGATATGCAACTCAATCAGTTTTGAATATATAATAACTTCAGACGAGTGAATTATTCAAGAAAGAATGCTCTGCATTGCCACTTCTCAAAGCCTCACATATCACTGTCATCTGAAATTCTATTAGTTACACTACCATGTAAAATATGTTTCTTGAGTCTTGTATGAGATGACTTATGACAAAAATTTATATGGGTTTTTTTCTGGCTTATTCACCTGCAGCATTAAAAACCAGGAATGACTGCACTGAAATCATTGTTACATGACAGTGAAACTGGTAAATCTCAAGCCTCAAGCATAATATGTGCTTTTTTTTTTTTATTGATACACAGGTACGTGCACATCCTTTTCAAACTTATGCTCATACTCAGTGTGATCAAAATTTGGACTTTATAAGTATTTGGGGATTTATAGAATCTTCCCTTTTCCTGAACTGATTTGCTGCAGCTTTAGAGTGTGCATGTGTATTTTGATCTGGACAAGTGTAAAGGGAAACAAAAGATATAAATTCTGACAGCACAACCAGACCTTAATCTCCATGGAAATATGAGACTGGTGAGGGTGCTTGCCTCTGGTCAATGCAGCTGAGAATCCAAACCTGTCTTAGAAAAATATTCATTTAAGGGCTTTAATATGCCTGACACTTTAGACAGTCTGATCTCTTTACAAGGTCCTATGGATTACTTATATCTCACACAAAAGGCAACAGGGAATTTGGATTGAGTGTCTCCACACATATTGAAAATTGTTAACTGGAAAAAAAAATGTTTTAAAACACTGATTCTTAAAGGCAAAGCTTCATCAAGTGTTATCAGAGTGTTCTGAGATGGCTTAATTGCTCTTTGAGCTACTGTGAAGAAAGAAATAAGTCAAGGCCTGCTTTTATTTTTAGTTTTTCCATGGTGAGTCAAAAATTGTATTTATTCAAACAGATTGCTAAAGAGAAAATTTCCAAATGCAGAAAAAAACACCACCTTGTTTTGAAGAGACACACTTCTACATGTTGTGATATTTACAAAAATATGCGTAAACTGATTCATGTGAAATATGACGCAAAAACCAAAAAAGTTTAAAAAAATTGAGAAAATATTTTCTAAATTAACATTCCATATAAATGAAATGTCCAGGTTCTGAGCACACAGCTAAACAGAACTGAAATGATAAGGATACAAAAGGAAATCAAAGCATGTGATGAGTCAATTTTCAGTAAAGACTATAGTCTCAATATCTCTTTTTCTTCCCCAGACAATCTGAGTCACTCGGGCAGCACTTAGCAAGCAGATACCGGATGCTCATCTGCTGTTTGCTTACAAATTGCATGAGGAGATGAAAAGACCCTGTGGAGCTGGAGAAAGGAGAAGCAATGAGATAAATGGCCTGTGGGTCTGAAGAAATGGAAAGGGAAATGGAAAAAAAAACTGGGCTGAGGGAAGCAGATGGCTAAACCAGCAAGCATGCGAGATGAACGAAGGAAGACAAAAAGGGCTAAAAATATCAGGATGGGAAAAAAGAGACATAATAAAAAGAAAGAACAAATCCAGAACAAAACAGAGCTGAGACCCTTAAAGGGCTGGAAATGAAGAGGCTCAGATGAAAGGAGAACAGGCAGCAGGGAGGGGAGGCAGCAAGCAGACCGGCAGTGTGTGGGCATGGTGGCTGCAACACAGGCTCAGGGAACTGAGGAATGCATCCAGGCAGAACACACTGGCACCTAGAGCCTTTCTCTTCTGGAGGATTAGACATGAATGAAAAGCTGTTTTCTAAGCAATCTGACAGTTCAGTAATTGTACATGAACTATCTGCCTTTCACTGCCTTGATTACTATCAACAATAATTGCTTATGTGGATATGACACATGGAACAGCAGGAAGGCACTGGCTGTTTCTTGGTTGAAGTGATCCTCTCTCCTAATCTCCCACTGTGACATCAAGACGCCTTTAATGGTAGCTCTGGGTGTTGGAGAGTCCAGGGAATCTTTGTATACTACTAGAAATAAGTATCTTATCTAGCCTTTTATAGAGTTTCCATGATAAAATGACTGTTTGTTTCTCTTTGAGTATTTATCTGCCGGTTGGTTGAGCTATGAACAGCTTTCACAACTACTTTTGAAATCCATGTGTTTAAAGTGCTCTTGAACTGCAATCAAATTTTATGATTCCAGGCAATCATCATGGCCAGGTCTCCATACCTCCAAGACATTCTCTAGAAATCCTGCTTAAACTCTCCAAATAATCTGAACACTGCCACTTAGACTTCTCCCCTTCTTACATCAGTTCTGCACCGCAGTGCGAACTCCAGTATCTTCATGTTTTAAATAGAGCATGAAAAGAAAATCTTTTCCATAGGAGTAAGTTCACCAAGTATCACTACAGCTAAATTTGGTCTTTAAACTTCCTTTTCGGTCATGCCCTATTCATCTCCCACATCTCCATGATTTCTTTGGCGCTGCTGGCCCTGCTAGCAAGCTTGCACTGTTCCTCTTCTGCTCCACTACCCTGTTACAAAACCGAGCAAAATATCACCTCCAGGTGCAGTTCCCAACAATGGAGCTCACAGCCAGTTATCCTCTCCAGTACTTCCCATTAGCAAGCCATGATGCTGCTTGCAGCCAACTAGGTTTGTCTTCACTAATTTTCTCTTATTGTGCCACATTTCTGTACTGGTCTCTGTTGTGGCCATTTTATGATATTACAGTCCCTTTGATGGTGGTATCATGAAGTAGACTCCTGTAGCAAGTAAAAGACCTCTTCATGATGAAGTGATTAAAAGGTCATGATAAGAGAGCTATTCATTTAGTACAAGGGAGTACTTCGTGGTGATCTCAAAGAAGCTGTAACAAAGTGATGAATACCTCACACCAAACTCATCTCTCCAGGACACATCTAATCTGGTGCTATATTTGCAGATAATAAATAGAATTATAAAGACTAAATTTGTGCAGGTGGTTGACTGCCTTCACTGGAACATTAATTTATTGCCTAAGACCCCACGTTAAATCTTTCATGCTCAAATACCCAAAAAGACTTGTCCTTACTTAAAAAGAGCACAAAAATTGGATAATAACGGGGCATATCTTAATATTTCTCTAAAAATTGGACTCAACCATTTGATCTGTTAGGTCTGTCACACTATCTGTGCTCCTCATAGCCTGAGATGGAAGCTTGGTTTAAAGAGTGATGTGCAACAAAGACAGCTTAAAACATTTCTCTGGGACAGTTACATAAAGGTCTAGTCTTTTCCACCTACTTCAAGGTATTTCAACTCTATGTCTGTATTTTAAAAGACCTTTCTTTCATTCTATCTGTACCAAAGTAACTGCTAACTCTCATTTACAGAAACCCACTTATCCAACACTCCTTTCAGCACTGTTGAGAAATGCCAACACCAGCAGATTTGTCTGATTTCCCAACTGTCCTGTTGGCCTAGTCAGAGGAAGTCACACAACTTTTTTTTGTGATCAAGGAGCCAGGAATGGGGCCAAAGTGAGAAAGATGGGATGGTTTCCTCGTGCATAATGCAGGTGGGAGAGACCCCTGTCATGCAGTGCATGAGAAAAGCACTGTGAGACAGGATGATTAAAATATTTGAAAAACACACAGCCTGTTTTTATCTTTGGACATTTGCCCTGGAATAAAGTTTTCCACCACAGGACTAACGAATTATTTCTTAAGAGTCAAACAGAGCCAACCATCCCCATTGATATCCACTGGCATGGTGGATTCAATTATGCTGTACAGAGGTGTTTCAAGAGAATGAAAACTCTGCCTTAGCATTTTTGAAGCAATGACCTGGGTCAGGCTGACCATTCCCCTTCAGGCTAAGTAATTTTATGTTAATAGAAAGGCACAGGGGCAGCCTGTGCAGGTACTTGTTTAATGAGAAGCAGCAATTCCAGATTCCAGTGATAAAGGAGCTAGCTTGATACTTTGCTGCCTTATTTCTGTTTTGTAGGGGGAAGTGACTCAAAGTGGAGGTGGCTGGGGGGGTTCTTTCCATTTAATTTTTTTTAGAATCTGTGTTCATCCTTCTAATTTGTAGAATGCTCTTACAAAACATTTGTTCTATTTTAAAAATAATTAACTACTACTTTTGTTCTTGATGTTGAATATTTCCCAGAGAACTATTTTGTGCTCTGATTGTACATAATAGCTTGTCATAGAACATATCAACCACTTGTTGAATTGCATCAGATAATATTTCTTATTTAAGAATGGCAAACCCATTCCAGCTTCACTCTATCAAGTTAAGGACTCGGCTGGATTTGCTCTTTTTACACCACTGTGTGGGCTACAAGCCAAAATTTTCAAAACTTCCTGACAGAGCACTTGCACATTTTCTCAGCTTCTATAGTGATCAAAAAAAAAAAAAAAAAAATCTGTGTGAAAGCTAGTGATTTTACAGAAATAAAAAAAAAAAATTGTTAGATAAACAAACCAGATCTTTCTATGATTTATTACACAGATAATTCACTTTGCAATGTTTTTTTCTGGTCAGCAGGTTTAATTTCCAATAGATTTATAATTGTACCTACTAAGCTGAACATGATAGTGATGGGATCTTCAGAGGGATGGTTTTATTTTGATAAAGTTTGCTCCAGTGAACAAAACTAATTTTTTTTTTTTTTAAAAAGCTCTGCCTATGAATTTTGTGCAAGGAAAATACTCTTGACAGAAGGAATCATCTATTAGGAAAATCTAGGTATTGATAAAAACAGATTACTGCCTAATCATATTGACCACTCCTACCTTTGATATGGATGTATCTAAAAAGAGGTTGCTAGAAAAATACATCTATGATGAAAATCTTTTTATTGATCGCTGTAAAGTTTGTTTAGTTCATTAATGAGTGATTTGTATCCAGGAACAACTAAGTAGTCACATTAAATATGCACTGCTATTAATTTGACATATATGCTCACAATGTGCCATATATACATATATACACACACACATATACATATAAATAAGCAAAAATCAAACTGCAGACTTTGAGTTCTTTGCACTATGAAACCCTACAGAGTTCTTGGTTCATGGAGATGAGTCAAGCAGTGACCAGCCCATGAGTGTAGGCTATAAACTCAGCAGATTATTCTAGGCTGTAGCTTTCTTGCAGGAACAACAATAACACCAAGGTTGTCTTGTGGTCATACTTGACATAATTTTAGTGCTTTCTCTACAAAAAAATATGTGGGGAATAGAATCCTAAGCTTTCTAAGGATGGATGCATTTAGATGTCAAATGAAGTCAATGAGATACTGATAAGTCAATGAGATGCACACCTCCAGCATGATTCTAAAAAAACATCTCTGGTGCTGCATCTTTAGGCACTCAAATACCTCCATAAATGTGACACATAAAACCACAGAAATTGTTACCACTCCCCTTTCCATGTGCTCTAAAGCCATTCTAATCAAAACAATGCAATTCAAGAGATTTTATATGAAATACCTGATATAAAGTGCTTATATTCTTCTCACATACTCAAGTGGAGCAAATTCCATAATATAACACTTATTTGATATTTAATTCATCCTCTTTGTAATTCAGTGTGCAGAATAAAATGATTAAACCTAAAATGATTATGTACATAATGAGTAAAAACAGAACAATTATTTTTTAATTTAAGCAAGTGGGAGTTATAAAATTGTTTAAGCTCCTTTAATATGAGGAACTACCTAGTCAAATTCACATTTGTGTTCTTTTAAAAATAATATTGACTTGAATCAAATTGAGTTGCGTAGATTTTTAACTAAGCAGTGTCTATTTGATTATAATCCACTGGCCAGATTCTCAGTTGCTGTAATGATTTCTTATCTCTGTTCACTACTGCACTATGTCCATTTTGAACATCTAAATCCCCTTTTAAAATATTTTTGTCTTTTGGTTTTTTGGTTTTTGTTTTTTTTTTTTTAATATGGTTTATTTGTCATAAGAGGTGCACGATAGGCCACATTTTCAAGAGGGAGAACAGCCCTTTGATCTTTATACTGACATCAAGTTCCCTGAAAGCTCCTCTTCCCTCACAGAAAATTATCACCAATTTAGCAGATTCATTACAGGATTTCCTTTACCAATAATGGTGCTGTAGTTTGAATGACTCCTACTCAACACCCTTTAATTAAATTGTACTTGTAAGAACTATAAATTCAATAAGGAAGCTGAGATTTAAAAAAAATACAGAATCTTGTATTGATCCAGGATTCTTTCAAGGATACGAACCTTGTCTTAGATTATGGCAGCAGCAAAGCTTTGTAGATGTGGAGGAGGGACAGGATTCACAGCACATCCACCCTCTTAGAGGGTGCAAGTGCTGTCCACACTGGGTTACGTGCCCAAGACTGAGTGGTGTAACTGGTTCAACACTTCCTCAAGATCTGGATCTTCCCTGATTCAATTCAGAAACAAAAAATTTCATGGTGCTCAGTGGTACAGAGCACAGATATCCTCACAAAGAGCCATTTCAGGCATCTATTTCACACATATAGACTGCAGGTTTCCATTAAACAAATAAATGTTTGATAAGGGTTTGTGGAGTGACCTTAACTATGCACCACTCCCATTCCAGCTAATATTAAATGAACACAGACATGTATGGATTACTGGCAAATGCTTTGGGAATGACACTAAATGTGACCCTACAGTCAGTACTTGTTAAAAAGCTGATCATTCTTTTCTCTTTTTCAGTATTAAGAATGATCATCAGTAAGAGCAAGGCACCCCACAAGCACAGCACTGCCAAGGTAATACAGGACATATCCAGACCTCTGTAGCCAGCAACTGGTTTATAGGTGGGTGCAAGTTTTATGATTAATTGCATATTCATTTAGTGGGCTAGGAATTTATAAGGGTCTATTAAGAACTTATTAGATATCACTTCTTTTTTCTCATACCTTTTTTCGTCCCAATTATTAGATATCACTTCTTTTTTCTCATACCTTTTTTCTTCCTTTTTTTGTCCCAATTAAGTCAGTGGTACCTGACATCTAAGGCACATGTAACTAACTGCACCTGAGCTCTTTCTCTTAGCAGACACTTCTCTATCAGTACTTCAGAAGCAAAATTAATCAGGCAGCTAATGATCTGCCTCACTCAAAGAAATTTTAACTTCCTCATCATCCATTCCCATTATTAACTGATGGAGCTTCCCACACAAGACTGCTCCCTATACATCAGCTCTGGTGGAGCTGATCCAACTGGACTCAAACCTGGGATCTTACCACTACTTCTATCCAAGAGAACTTGCATTTTCCATTATTCCCAAGCAAGCCCTTTTAATGGTCCACTTGCATTTCTGGCACAGCTCCTGACTGAATGAATCTCCACTAGTCCATCATGTAACACTGACATTCCCTGGCCTTCCTCTGCAGCTGATCTTGATGCTTCAGGCTTTAGCTTTTTATTTTCTTCAGATTCTGTGCTGCTTTGGTGCGTGGGTCTGGGTTTCATATAAGAGGATAGTGAGCTCTCTTCACAGAGTAGGTAGACACAACAATTCCTTCTCTAGCCAGGGACCCAAGGACAAATGATCTGCATCTCAGGCCCAAGAACATAAACAACATGGACTGAAGAGAGAAAAACAAGAAGGATGGGACTTCATGGGCTGGAGCTGTGGTTGGACAATTAGCTCTAATCTGCTAATGGACTAGAACTTATAAAAATGTCAGATCTTGTGACCAAGCCCTCTTTTGCTCCCATCTTGGAGCCATCCAGCAGAGCCACAACTGAGGCTCCAGTACTGCCAGGGTGCAGCCTTGGAAGGCCCTTCAATAAATATCCTCTTTATTCCCCTTAAATCCATCTAGCCCCTGTTCCAGCTGCTTAAGGCTCCTGGCTGAATGGATCTCCCCTATCCCATCATTAGCTGCAGCATGAAACACTGAAATTCCCTGGCCTTCCCTGCAGCTGATGTGAGCACAGAACTCCTGAAACAATCCTGGGCTGGTGCCTGCAGCTCTGCAGCACAGAGATGAGATAAAGACACTGCAATGCTTTGTACAGCAAGGTTATCTGCTCTGTTCCAGGCTGATAATAGCACATTTAATTCTCTAACAACCTTCTCCAGGGTATTTATCACACAGCAAAGAGGTGCATTATATTCCATTAACACACTGTAGGAAATGAAGTGGTTTGGGAGTAGACTGCTCTGTGCACAATGTCTTAGCAGCAAGTTACAAGTTAACTTGAACTTTCTAACACTGATAAATTATTCTGTTCCTAATTAAATGAGCATGCAATTAATTCTGAGTATTAAACTGCTGTATGCAAGCTGTAAAAACACCCTTTTTTGAAAAAAAAGTCCCAAAATCTGAAACTTTACATTCTTGAGTGGACTTCTCATGTGCAACTTTATTTTAAAAATTTTCACATTCTAAAAAATTAGAGCCAGCTAGAATCAAGTTATAACACTATATTATATCATTATAACTCTATATTATATCAATATAGAAAATTATGTATGTTATTTTTCATTAGGAAGAACACCAAAAATTAATAACTTCCATTACAGAATATTAGCTTTAAATTAAGTTTTCTACTTAGGTCTGAAGGCAAACAGTGCCTACTTCATGATCTTCTAAATTACTTTGGGCAATATTTTTACTCCTCTACTCACCTGATTTTACCAATCACGTGGTTTTCCTCCACAGTATCAGATTTGGCTTAATTTGTAAGTCTTTAACATGCTAATGCAAAAGAGCTCAGGGTAATATAGAAAGAAGAATTTTTCCACCTTGCCTGATAATGCAGAAGAGCTTATCAACATTCTGGTCATACTTAATGCAACCTAAACAGGTTTTGCAATCAATAGGAAAAGGGAATTTGTTAAGCCTCAAAGATGTGCATAAATAGACTTTCTCTGTTATTGGATTATCCCCTGCACTGAAACAGACTGAGCAAGGGACTGCAATACTAAGCAGTGTGGGATTTAGTACCCAAAATATCAATGCCTGATGGAAAAATGGGAGAAAAATCTGACTGAGAACCAGCCTGACCTCAGGACAGAATGAGCTGCCACTAAAGCACAGAGAAGAAATGGGTTTAATCAGGTTACAAAAACATCCAAATATGGAAATTCTACAACTTTCTAAAAAAATTATTTTGGCTTTCTATTCTAAACTATTTTATGGTTTGCAAATGTTTGTCTTCATTCCAACCAAAATCTCTCTGGCTAAAAATTAATCCAACTAATCCTAATGTCCTATCATAAAATCATATTAAAAAATCATCTCACTTTACACAGGAATCTGCTACATATTTGAAGACTTGTATCCCCAGCCTCCCCATGCTGATGCTAAGGAAACAGGAAACTCAGTTCTTTCTTGACCTAAATATTCTTTTTAAGGCTTCACTATGTCCTACAAAAACCAAATGATTAAACACTGAAGTATGAAACTTTTTTTTTTTTTCACAGCATATGACTTTACTTTTGTGTTTAGTTTGTTCCCTGACCCATATCCCCATATATTTTTATACAATACTACTGACTAAAATACACTGCCTCTTACATATCTGTTTACTAGATTTATTCCCTAGGAAGTGTAAGATCTTGCAGTTGTAACCATTGAATTCAAACCTCCATATACAAATCACTTCACCCAATTTTTTTTCATATATCTTTCAATTCTAATTTTGTTCCTGAGGCTGCTGGTAACCCACTTTGATACCATCTGGTAATTTAAATAGATGTATTCCCTTTTCTGTTATCTGAACTATCAAAATGCTGAATATTACTGGTCTCTGGCCAGAGCCCTATGAGATATAAATCCATCTTTTTTTGACAGTGAACCATTTATTTGCCGGCATTCACTCCAAGCATAGAACTGCAATCTGCTTTAATTATGATAGCCCCATTCAGACCACATTTCCTCATCTCCCCCTGGTGACACCACCATGGCCACTTACTCCTTATCTACTCACCAGGTTTTCTGTACAATTGCAGAGAAATTAAACTGATTTGTTATGATTTGAACTTTACAGATGGATCTTGGCAGTTACCTACTCTTTGTTAAATTCTAGGTATTTTCAAGCAGTTTAACTCCTCTCAAAAAAAAAAATCAATCTTACTCCATTTCTCCACCAAAATTCCCAATAAAAATAGGAAATCCTATTTTCATTCTTTTGGGGGAAAACCATTTTGTCCTTTCCAGTTTTATGGATCATGTCAATCTTCCCTATGTCTTCAGAGATTAAAAATCGTGACAATTACTTTACCTCAGCCACTTCCCTGCAGCAATTTTTATCAGGGCCAGGAGGGCAATTCTAATATTTTCTTTAACTCTCATAAACTGAGCATTTGTCAGGTCAACCAGGTCACAGCTAACCTTGCTTTTGAATGCTGGGCCAGAAGAGACAACATTTTAACCTTCACTGTTCTAAGTGATTCCTGCTCTCACCCACAGACAGATTGATTTTTCCCTTGTTTTTCCTTTCCTTTTTGTTGAAGCACTTTCTAAGGACTCTTCACCTTCACTCAGTCACCCCAGGGGGACATCCCAAGTGCCTGGTCCTGCATCCCATATGGCCATGCCCTAACTACTGACAGAAAACACAAATCAACAGCACCTCCCTTGTTGTTTTTCTTTTCTCATGCTTTCAGTGAGTGCTGTGGGAGGGATGGCCACAGTGCCAGCAGGGGAAGGGAGGTGCTCTCCTGATCCCCCAGCCCATCTGCAGTGCAATTCCTCCTCACACCTCTGCCTATGGTGTTTGATTTTCTCTACTTGCTCTCATTATTCTCTTCCTGTACAAACTTCAGCATAAGGCATCTGTTTCTGGGTTGTTTTTTTTTTTTTTTTTGATTCATACATTTTCTCCAGACTTTCAGGCAGGCCCAGGCAAGAACAAACAAAGGAGATGATGAATGAAAACAGGCAGAATTCTGATTTCTAGCTACTGCTTAGGAAAAAAAATATTTAAAAATATTTATACTGAAAAAAATAACAAGGAGGAATAAGAATCGGCTATTGCTCTGCAGCTACAAATGCCTTATGCAGCTTAAAGCAACTGTGCTCCCTGTCCTGTGGCTCAGCTAAGCACCTGTGCATCAAGATTCACATGGACATTACTGAAGTTAACTGCACCATGAGATAATTTTTTATTAATTTAAACTGAAATCCTGTGTGAAAGCAGCATGCCTTTCTCAGACTAATTTTAAGAGCCAGATGTAAACAGGACCTGGGTTTGTGAAGTGGATCATAGGCAGTGTAACCCAATACTGCAGCCCTAAAGGAAAAACAATCACTGGTAGCAACTCAATTATTGACTCCTAGCGGTGTCCTTTTAGCATTAAAATTCCTCTCACACCAAAAAGAAAAAAAATTAGTTTTGAAACAGGTGTTAAATTGCTCTGCTATCACACATAAAATATATCTGATTTCCCCAGGAGCTGAACCCTTGGCTCTGCTGGGCATCCTCAGACCACCCCTCACTGCCCCTGCCCCTGCCATGCCCCAGCAGCCATGGCTGCTCCAGGGCTAAAGGGGGCTCTCTCCCCAACCCTGTGGCTAAAGGGGGCTCTCTCCTCAACCCTGTGGCTAAAGGGGGCTCTCTCCCCAACCCTGTGGCTAAAGGGGGCTCTCTCCTCAACCCTGTGGCTAAAGGAGGGTCTCTCCCCAACCTTGAGGCCAAGGGGGCTTCTCTCCCCATCCCTGGGGCCAAGGGAGGTTTTTCCCCAACACCGGGACCAAGGGGGCTTCTCTCCCCAACCCTGTGGCTAAAGGAGGTTCTCTCCCCCACCCTGGGGTCAAGAGAGGTTCTCTCCCCAACCCTGGGCCAAGGGAGGTTTTTTCCCCAACACTGCTGCCAAGGGAGGTTCTCTCCCCAACCCTGTGGCTAAAGGAGGGTCTCTCCCCCACCCTGGGGCCAAGGGAGGTTCTCTCCTCCCCTCCTCCAGCAAACACTCTCTCCCAGCCTACTGAGATTTACCAAATCCTTTGCCAGCCCTCAGCAGAGAAGAAATCAAGTTTGTTCTTGAAGAGGTGTTTTTTGGCACGGTGAATAACACAGTGTTGTATCTCACTGTTAATCAAACATGCAGCATTAATATGTCAGTGCTTTGTGCAGCTCTGACCCTCACAGCTCTGCTTTTGAAGGTTTTTTCCAAGTGTGGCAAGTAAAGGGAGGGAAAAAATCTCACAGACCTTTTTGGACAGAGATGTTCTGTCTTGTATAAAATGTAATGAAGTCAAATTTAAATACATCTAACCTTGGGGTTATACAGTCTGAGTTCTTCTAAATGTGCTGTGCTCTGATAATACCTGACATTTAGAGAAGCATATCCCACAGTTATGCAATAAAGTTGATAACTTTCCAGAATTAAATCCACTCCTAGTGTGAATTCTGTAGAAAGAGCTGAAAAAAAAGTCTAAAAGATAATCTAATAGCAGAATAAAGTGTATGAATTTGTCCATATTTATTTTTTTAATTTACACTGAGACAAGAAAAAATCTACATCTGATTTGAAATTTAAAAAGCCTTCAAACTTCAAATGCAAAGTAGAGCCAAGCAAGTACATTGGCTACTTATTCTTCATTATGAGGGACGACCTCATTTCAAACACATGTAAATATTTTACAGAGGTGTAGAAGTCGCTTTATAGAATATTTGCCTGCAGCTACAGTTTGCTGTAACTTTTGAAACACTGCTTTACATGCTTAGGAGTGGCAGCCCTTGAACCACTGGTATTTTCATCGACCTTTTTTTCTGTACAGGGGCCTTCCAGCAAAAGGCACGGAATTTGCTTTCCCTGATTATTGAGGAAACGCAGTTCAGCCAATTCTGAGAACAAACCTGGGAAACTTTGCAGCAGCAGAGGAGGAGAACAGCAGCAAGAGACTCCTCAAAGCACCAGCAGCAGCTCTGGCTCCTTGGGTTACCTCAATCCCTGCTAAAAGTCTGTCAGCCCATGGCTCTGAGCCTCACAAAATGAGATTCCAAATTTGCCTGGCTGGAGTGAGAAATTCATCCATTCTTTTTCCACAGAGGAGAAAAGGAGCTGTGTTTATCGACCTCTTCTCAAGGAAAGGACAATGTGGAGAGAGGAGAGCTCCCTACAAACGTGTGTGCATTGACTCATCACACGTCCTGCAGTCCCTCACTGGCTGCAATCTGCTACAGTCTGGGGAGACTGATTTTACTGCAGTGATTTGATTTCTTTTTATAAACTTCCATTGTATTTTGGGAACAAAATTATCCAGCAATAATGATATAAAAAAGTTATAAAAGAGAAAAAAAAGTAGGAAAACTGATTGTGTCTATTTAGTGTTCCATCTTCTAAAAGTGATTAGCAAATACAGAGAAATTGGAATTGAAGCTTTATCTCTGATGACACCACACTCACTAAACCAGCCATTGTATCAGTCTCTGCAAATTCCTACTAGGAATTTTCTATTCCTACTGCCCTAGGAAATCAAAGAGGAAGATGTGGAATTGCCATAGGTACTCACTGTCACACAGGATGTACCCCATTCTGCAGAAGATAAAAGGAACTTGCAAAAAACACAAATGTAATTCTATGTTTTAAAGCATTACCATGATAAAAGTGTCTAAGATGATTCTTTGCCTTTGTTATGAAATGAAATATCTCTAATGTAATAATGCCTGTAAGAAGGGAATTACACACTTTTACTACAAATCTATTGTCAGGCATGGCCTGACTCTTCCCTGAAGGAATGGGGAAAAGCAGCAGCACATGTTAAATTAAAATATTTTATTTTTTTTCTCTTTTTACTATTACTACAAAATTAATGTGCTTTCATACATTCACTTTTACTCTTAAAATTTCCCAGAATGTATAAAGAAAACAAAAATTTTAAACTCACTCATTTTGTATTTAAAAATCATTTGCCTATATGGAGAAGGTTTTTAAAAAGCATTGCTATGCTTTTGTAATTTTGTCTTTCCTTTTCAAATGCTTATTTGATATACCTCTTGCACTGGTTTGTGGTTACTATGACACACAGTGTGGGATTGTGGCACTGCTTCATTATGTTAAATAAATCTGAAGATGACTGAAGCACGTAGAAATTAAGCTATATTCATAATATATTCTCATCCTATTGTAAATAAGGGCTGAGTTACTAAAACCACTCCCTCCTAAAAAATGAGTATAAAATGCCACTATTCATATGTGCTACCAGTCTTTATTTACTCAATGACAAAAGACAATGCAAACTATTAAACTCTGAAGGATTAGCACTAGAAATTTTCATGTTACATTTTCAACCAACATTTTCTGTATTCCATTTACCCTGTTACAAGTGCAGGTTGTGGCAGCCTTGTTCATATTTAAGAGTCTCTTAATTATCCACTAATGCTGCTTATTTAGCTGGCATTACCACAGAACAAACACACTCCTCAGCATATACAGAATGGGGAAGAAGCCCTGGCCATTTCCAGGACATATTTTCCCTCCCAAGTGCTTCCTTCTTGAGTTGCAATGTTGTTTTTTTTTTTCACAAAGCTTTGCCTTACTGAATTCATGAAAGCCACTTGCAATGATTTTAGTTAGAGTGTGAGTGCAATCTAAGGATTAGAGGCAATGATAAGCTGTACAAACTGATTATTTGTGATCTCAAGACATACTACTACAGGGATAGAAAACACAGTTCTTCACAGGCAATGAATAGAACTTGTCCAATGAATTGTCAAATGAATAGAACTTGGCAATGGAAGAAATTGTTCACTTTCTGGTATTTTTGAAGATTAAGTAGAGCTTGTAAATCAGACTTTCTGTACCAGTTGTGAATACAGAGAACAGTATCACATCTTTCTATTTTGAAGGCCAAAAGTGACCAATTTTAATCTCTATTCTGAGCTTTTGCCAACCTCATGGTAATAACAGATATTATTCCATGACTGACACATCATGCCCATAATTTCTGTATGATTTTGAACAACCCTTTAAGAAAACCATCAAGTCCCAGTCTGAATCTAGAACCTGCCCAGCTTCATTCCATAGTCAGAGTTAGAGCATCAGTGAATCCTGTCCTGTGTAGTAATCCTTAAATGGGAATATATGTTCATATCTGTTTTGAAAAATCAGCCCTGGGACTTCCTTTCCTCTGACCTAAAACCCTTTCCTCATGATCTGATTAAGCTCTACTAATATATAAACACACTGTGCTAATTGTGAGAGACTGAGCAGGACTTAAAAAAACTGAACTATGCCCATTTTTAATCACTCATTAACACCCTTTTTGGCAACAATATGATGGTAATATCAAATGATATTACCAGCTGAGGAGAAAAATTGTACTTGTGAATGTCTTCATGATTTTACATTTCTGGAATGAAAGAATTTCTTCATTGGGTTATCTGACACATAATGATCTCTGTTGGAGGGGTGCAAGAATTTTAATTCTTCTTTCTTTGCCCCTTGAAACAAACCCAAAAAAGTGGGATAAGAGGCACTTGCTCCCTGCCCAAAACCCCTAACCCCAGCATTTGTACCTATATTATTCTGGAAAACACTCTTGGCTCTCTAAAATTTGCTTGTTGGATTTCAGATTAAACAACTGAGGATCACTGTTTTTTCTTACATTTCTAATTATTCTTATCCCTGTTTCTAATTTAATTCACATTACAAGAATGTTGTGAGACACCTCACTAACTATCGGTTGGTTAACATTTCCAATATTTTTGAGTAGGTCCGGCTTTCCATCTCATTTACTTAATCTCATTTTTACTCTGATTCTCATTCTATTATTTTCAGAAGAACTTCTTCAGAACCACAAGGCTGTTTCAGAAAACAGAGTCAAGATTGCCAGCTAAGGAAGAGATAAAAATTAAAGTCACCATTTTGAAGCAGAAAGTCAGTGTGGTAAAATAGCATCCTCCTAATATATTAAAATATCCTGTCAAACTTATATAGGTCTCTCTTGGGCTAATAACTAACTTTGAAATATGAATTAAATTTATTTTTGTAATTTAGAGCATCAAGTACTACCCTTTTAATCTATATGCACCAGTGTTGAGGAAAATACTGAAACTGAATTACAAACCTTTGCTGCACCAGGGGATACAGCAACAGTTTGCTAATTGCAAATTTGCCATCTTTTATTGTAAGGAAAGCAAAGAAATTACATCAAATCACCAAATTACTGAGGCTGAAAAAGACCTGCAGGGTTACCAAGTCCAAGAATTGACCCAGGAGTGCCATGCCCATGAGGAGAGGCCAATTCCCCCCTGCCCTGGCACTGCCAGCCCTGCAGGAAGGGCCATGACCCACCTGCCACGGACTGATGCTGTCAGCAAGAACAGACCTCTGCCACAGGCATCCCAAGCAGGATGATTCCCTGCTTAAGATATTAAAAAGGCTATTTAAAGAGAAAAGTCAGCTTCTCTGGGAGTCTCCCAACAACTTGTGTGTGACCTTTTGCAGGAGAAAAGTCAAATTTTCCTGTTCAGAGCACCAAGTGCAGGACATGGCTCAGGCACTGCCTGCAGAGCTGCACACTTCATTACAGCTCATTCTGAAAGAGTTTTTTTCCAAAACTCCTAATAAATAGTTTTCACAGGAATACTGACAAAGCCATAATTATAGTGGCAATTGCAGGTGACTCTATAATAAACCATATTTCTTCCTCGTGAAGATATTCATTTACATTTTTGAAATGTTCATTGCTAAGCCCAAGACTGGGTTTCTGAATTCTGTTCAGAGGCAATTTATACAGGAGAAAAAATACACTCCATCCTAAATGTACTGAACACTAATTTAAAATGATCTATTTGCCATAATATACATTCAACCCCCTACTGAAAAGTTCAGAAGCTTCTCCTCCTTCACATACAGCTCCATCAGGCTATTCTGATGCACTGGGAGCCCTGGCACACATTTCAGATGAATTGTGAAATTCAATTTTCCAGCAAAAAGCTATGGGTTAGACACACAGGTTATAGTGCAGATATGCCAGTGAGCCCAAATCCCCCAAGGTGTGGATTCAAAAGCATCATCATGAGGGTAGTTTAATTTATCAGAATATCAAACAGTGCTAATGCTCAGCTACATATGATTATTTCCAGAAATTCTTAACTTTGTAGGAAAACTGGTATCCATTTACAAGCACCTGCCCATGAAGCTCAATAGTAACATGAAAATCAAAACCATTTTCTTCTGCCCCTCTTATACCTTTTAGTGTTAGAAATTCAACCCCACTCTCTTTTTTTTGGTGCATCAAAGTATTTTTTTGAGGAATAAAAAAGAAAAAGAAAAATCATACAGGACTGCGCTGGGTATAAGATACAATCCCATCTCACCACATGTGCAGCTGTAATATATGTGGGGCTCTACCCTTAGTTTGATAACTTTATTGACAAAAAATTCTATGGAAAACTGAAGCACTTAAAATGGGTTAGTTTACTCAGGAGTGTTTCTTAATTATTAGGATATCTTAGTTATTGAAACAGCTTCCCATCACAACGTTGTAAACCACAGCACTTTTTGGAGATGCACATCTTATACAACATGTAACACTTGTCATGGATAACTTCCAGTTACAGCTGTTTTGTTAGGAGTTTTCTTTTAAACTTCTTGCTCAGAAAAGCATAATTTTACAGACAACACTCATTTGAATTCCCAGCAGTGTTTTCTATTTTAGTTCCTGTGCATCCAACTATTGTGTAAAGTAACTTTGCCAGTAAAAAAAAAAAAAAAAAATCCTGTACATTCACTAAATGGGTGTGTTCTGAAACAACTGTGTGCTGAATGATATGATAATCATCTGGGAGCTACATGCCATAAACAGCCTGCCCAGAAAAAGGACATGTCTGTGGCAGCAGATCAAGCTTTCTCTGAAGTTAATGATTTAGTGGTTAGAAAGCCCAGCAAGGAGAGGTCACGGTGGCACAAAGGACATGTGCAGGTTTCAGTAATCCATAATCACAACAGGGAAAAAAAATTACATGCTCTAAGTGTCTTTAAATTTAAATAAATTTTAAAAGCTGGAATTCTGATGTACCAAAAAAAAAAAAAAAATCCCAATTTTATTCATCAGCTTGTTTCTTGTTGCTGCTTCCTCGTGGGCTGATTTTACTGAGCTCTCTCTCTGTGGCCTTTTTGCAATCAAATAATTTTACATAAGATGCGAACGGGGCCCGCTGACTTTGAAGCTGCTGGGCCATTTATTCTGCAGGCACTCTGAGGAAAGCACAATACCCATCCTTTCCAGCACTTCAGTCTGTTCTCACACAAAGCTGGTGCATTGCTCTTTCAGGCAGCGCTGCTGCATTCACTAAACTGAAGATCACCTATTGACAGCAGCTGGGAGAGTTTGTGCAAAGCCTTTGACCTGGCTCTGGTGTGCCTTGGACTGCTCTGGATTGCACAGAGCAGAAACCAAAGCAGAGAGGCCACAGCCCCTGCTCAGCCTGGAAACCCAGTGAAGGAAGGCACACCTCAGCACTGCACATTTAACTCGCTCAAAGCAGCACTTCAACAACCTTTATCTGGCCTGTCTAAAATCAAACGTGATGCTCCTGCTTCTTTATTATTAATCAAACAGAAATATTCAATTAAGTTTCCCCTTATAATTAAACTTTCATTTCATGTAATATGCCATTTGTGCAGAATCTGCAGTTGCAATCATTACTGGAGAAAAGAAATGTCAACTTCAAAGTTACAAACTCCTACAAGTTGGAAATTCTGTCTTAGTAGATGATGGTTATAAGTTGTAGACTCTTAAAATAATTTAAATTCAATTAAGCACACATTCTTTTTCCCTAACAGGTGATGATGAAACAGATTATTTGAAGCAGTTAAACCAAAAGACATTAAATATACATAAACATATAGAAAGATTGAAAAGAGACAGGTAGAAATGCCTAACTGCATAAAGCTCATAAAGAATAACGAGTACAGAACTTGTACAAAATTCCGATTAAAATTCACAGAGTTGTATCTTTAATTCACTTTGACTGTCTGTAGAAGTGAATTCATCCAGGTACATTCCAATCTGCATTTAAGAATAACAAGGTACATGGTTTTATTACAGAAAATTGTACTTATAGACAAGGTATAATTAGTAATGTGGCAGAACATAATTTGTTTTGTGATATGTATTCAATGCCTCTAAAACTTTTACCCAAAGGTTCTTGCTCTTGGGACTTCGCAATGCCCTTTTGTAAAGTATTGCACATCTTAATAGAAATTTAGAAATAAATGCAACTTTGTTATTAATGTGTAATTGCATTTATTGTTAGTAACCTGAAACATTCACATTAATCACAGAGATCACAGTCTTACTACAGGACATAACTTGTAATTCACATCTCTGCCAACTCTGGCTGCTTAATGCACAGCAAGAACAGGCAGAGAATGCTGTAGCAGCACCAAGGATGATAAACTTGTAGGGCTAATTTAAGGAACTATAAAAAGCATGCATAAAACCCCACAGATGTTTAAGAAACTGTAAACAGACAGTTGCAACCTCCTGTATCATAAAAAAACAAACAAAAAAATCAGTTTCCTGGCTTAACAGGATACAGTCAAGGGTTTTATGTCAAATATGCAACTTTTCTGAGCAGTGACTCAGTGAGGGAGACCTGGTCTTTTTTTCACCCTGCAAAGGCAAGGCAGGCATAACCCAGGTTAAATTTCAGGTAAAATTGAGCCCTTCTGCCCACTGCAGGATAACATGATGGTCTGCAGCTTGCCAATGCTGCAATTTATATCAGAGATAAAATATTAAATAAATCCCACTTCCTTGACTTAAGTTAAATCAATTCCACCTGACTAAGCAGCATCTGCCCTCGGCACAGCTCCTAAGAAATACATGAGCACAATTCAAATAGGTTGGTCAGGAACAAAATACAGGTAAGATGCTCAAGTGAAAGAAAGAAACAGGGAGATTGATTCAGCAGCAGAAGGTGAGAAAGCTGGGATCAATCAATACAAAACAGCTCTTGAGAGGAGACCCTGTGTGAAAGGGGCAGGAACACAAAGGGCTGAATTGCCAAGTGCAGCGAATGTAAAATCTGTAAGCACCTAACGGCCTCTCATCCCTGCTGATGGCAGAATCCATGGAGCCACCACCCTCAGCAGGGCTGGCTTGGGAATCCACACCAAGTGAGCTGCATCCTGAAAACAGCTGCGAGGCTGAGGGCTTGGAGAGGATGACCAAACACAGACAAGGGGAATGCAAAACCCACAAACTCTTGTGGATTAGGAATGCCAAGTCAGGCAAGTACAGAAAAGGGGTTGGTTTGGGACTCCCCAGGATTGTTCATCATACATTAATTTGGATGCCTTGGTAAAAAATGCAAAATAGCAGAGGAAAACTTGAGGAACGTTTGTAACCTTGACACCTCTCCTACTCCAAATTCTGTTTCATAGAAGCTGAATAAGAAATATTAACCAGAGGAGGAATAACTGATGGTCATGCCTCAGAAACTTCATTATTTTAAGAAACCAGTCTAAAAAAGTGAAACACTGACCACTTTGACAAGATTTTTTATCTCATCAGAAAAAATAAAACAGGTGGAATCACTCTAAAACATTTAATGAAAATTGTCTTTGTTTGTAGTCCACTACATGATGAAAAAAAGAAGAAAGGAAGGAAACAAAATACCCCAGTACTATAGAAATATGCAAATAAAGAATATCATATAAATGCGTGTATAAAAAGTATCATAGAAATATGCAAATGAAGAGTATCATGGATATATGTAAATAAAAAGCACCATAGAAATATAGAAATAAAAAGCTGGTAGAAAAAAAAAAAAAAAGACTGACACATGATGAAAAGCCATTACCAAAATAATGAGACCTATAATTATTTCTCAGGTGCACTGTTTTGGATTTAGATTGAATTGCACAGAATTACTAAGTTATTTCATGAAAAAGATAACCAAATTTCCCTTGGGAATTTATAAAATAGTCCAGGGTGCCAAATTCATTTTCATCTTTAATTACTGCAAAAATGCATTTGCCGCTAGAATGTTCCAAACTATCTTATGCAGAACATGATATGCATCCCGGTAAAATCCTTAAAAGGTAACCTACAAAACAGTCATGAAAACCCTAAAATCCTGTGGAACTGAGAGCCTGGAGGAATTCACTAAAGGAAGGGAAGATTGAGCTTTCAGCCTTCTCAGAGGGGAGAAATATGCAAGATTTAGGGCAGATGGATCTGCACCTTTTTCTTCAGAGCAGCCCTGCAGCAAGGCCCTCACCGGCCCAGGCTATAAAGCAGGATTCAGTATACTTAAAAGGAATAAACCTTCACCAAGGCAGACTTATTTGGACTGCTTTTATATATTCAACAAATACACATCATGTTCAGTCTGGTAAGATTGATAATTATTTACACATTATCAACTTTGATATTTTTATTTTGTTCAGTTACAAATAATCTGATTTTGAAGTAAATAATCAAAATTTACTTATTCCAAAGACCACTGCTAATTAAAATGAAGAGTAGCACCCAGACATCTTGATTAATTGTATGCATTTATTCCACTTTGTCAACACCTGCTTTTGGCAGCCAGAACAGATCCCTCATGGAACCTGATGTTTCACACCAATGCAAGCTTTTCATTATAAAACCTTATTGTGGTTTAAAGTTTGTGCACATTGAGCATTAAATGCTGTTTCTGTTGCACAGCTGACTTTAAAAATTGCACGGAGCACCATTTTTTCATTTCCAGTTCTGGCAAAATACGTCTAGAATTTTAACTCTGACGACCTGAACTTACTGCTGGTTGATAAGCTGAGGATTTTCAAATTAAGATTTCATTTAAGATTCTTTGTTCTGTAATAAGATTCCAGTAGCCTGGAAATGAAAGCAACAACTGGCTTGTGAACAAACTTCTGATGAAAAACATTTAATAGGATTTTTCTGCTACAACTACCCATGTTCTTCTAGTACACAAGCTCTTCAACAACTCATTGTTATGTGAGACAAGTCTCCAATGCATGGGAAATGTGGACTCCCAAATTTTCTACATGGCAACACTTACAGCATCTGCCCTCTCCAGAGCTCCCAGACAGCAGACAATGGATGGTGTGGGTTGGCTGGAATTTCGGAATCCAACAGCCCTCCAAGAATTGCTATCACAGGGAGAAAGCTTATAAACAGTGCCATTTAAAATTAATTACCTGCATCTTGTACAGTAATTTATAACCTGCAAGCTGTCTCTAAATGTTTTTATAGCAGACTGGGTATTGCAAACAAACCCAAACTGATATGGTAGCAGTCAGCATTTTGGGAGTTAGTCCTCTCTGACTTCCTTCAAATTTCCTCTATGACTTCCCTCAAATTCTCCCTGGTCTATCAAGCTTCCCCTCAAGAACACTTAGTCTCAGAATTATTCCCATCAGCCAAGTATAAATAATGGTTTTGAAGTCTTTATATCACTCTTGTATGTTGCATGTGAAAAGCTTGATCCATTGCCACTGAATCCAGCCAATTAAGACAATGGAATCAGGAACCAGCTCTCAATTACATTATATTTTGAATGCTTAGAACCTGAGTGTCAAGCACTGCAATAATCCCAGATGTCAGACATATCACAGCATGGAACTAGATAAGGTACTGAATATAATGGTATCTGCTCAAGTCAAGGGTATTTGTACCATATTCTAGCCTGAAAGCCAGAGTCCACTATCTACAGTAGATTATGCATGCATTATTTAAAAAAAAAAAAAAAAACAGTCATTAGTAATTTTTGATGAAAAAAAAAAAATACCCAAACTTGCCTAGATGAACATTAAAGAAATACAGACAACTGACCCGTGAAATGCAGAATGGATTCTCTGTGTCATTTTCATTTCCCAATACACATTGGTTTCCTCCAGTAAAAAGCTTTGAAACAAGATACAAATCTAAAGACTGGTACAGTAATTACATGGTAAAATATATAACATTTTGCTCATGAATTTTTCCCAGTCATGTACATTCTGTCTACCCTGTTCAGAGGTGCTCTGCACACAACATGAGCAATGTGGAATGTGTTCCATTCTCTAAGGCACCCACCCCGCCTGCAGATATTGCATATAACAGTGGACACTAAATATAAACAGGCTCTAAGGGTCCATGAGTTAGTTCAGAAGATGAAGGTAAAAAATCTTTCCTGCATTTGCTATATTGTGAGGCTGATGATCACAAAAGGGAATAGTGATGATTGGAATAAGGGCTTTGCCAACTTGAAATCTTCACCAAATGCAAGTTGCCTTCACACATAAATAGTTAAAACCCACTGCAGCCATCCCTCTCCTTCCATCTTTCTTCTTCCAGCCTCTGTTTATTTATGTATGTATGTGCATTCAAATCTGCAACTTCCCAGCTAATGGCTTGTATGCTAACACCTCCTGTATGACATTTGAAATTCTGCCAGTTTTGTTAAGTACCAAACAAAGCCACAATGAAGCGGTGGATCAAAAACAAAACAAGATGATCTGAGAATACAACAGAGAAAAATGCTATCATTAGCATTTAAACCTAAAAATTCCACTTGGGTAAAAACACAGAGGTCTCTTCAATGCCCTGCCTCTTTGTCTTGCAATACTGACATTAGTGGAGAATGTAAGTGGCCATTATAAGTAGACATACTGACATTAATGGCTATTATAAGGCTGAGAGGATATAAAATGTACGAAGTTTCCTTTGCCAATCAAAATATCTCTATTTTTTTTCAGAGCCCAACATAAAATATGCTTCTTCAAATTCAGCTTCCAGAACTGAGCTCAATTAAGCAAGGATGCAGGAAAACAGAGATAATTTATTTTTGGTCAATACAATTTTGTTTGTTTCTCATACATATTGTATAAATCTATTTAATTTTTCTTTTTTCCAACTTACACATCAATTGTGTCTTCTTCAGAGCAACCTTTCTTATACCAAAGTATCCTCCTCTAAAAATTACAGCTTAAAGCTATCTTTACAAGATGCCTAAAAAGATCAAGAGATCTGAACATGAATTCTTGCCCATACAACCCCATAAACCCCACGCAAAAGACAGAGCATTTCTGTCAAAGCTGGCTATTAAGACATTATGAACTCCATCACTCAATGCACTTCTGAGCAGGATCTTTCCTCTGTGCAAGACAAAACTTTCACCTCCCAAAGATTTCAGAATCAAATGGTGAAATTATGGTGATAGCCATGGACATGGAATTGTCAAAAATGTTGCTGCATGGCTGCTATTATTTAAAGGGAGCACTCAAGTGTTTTCTGGGTAGTCACCAAATTAAGGAAGATTCTCTATGTGATGCCTTAAGGGCAAAATCTATATAATGGATTTATGCTGCAGCTTCCTACTTCTTCCTTCTTAAAATACCATCACACTCACACATCTCAAAATGGCTGTGGTGCAGGAGAGCCAAAGAATTGCACTCAAATGCATGAACTTGCAAAAGGCAAATAGTTACCTGTGCTGTCACTGTTAGATGCCCACCAGAAGTTCTTATGAGCAGTCAAAATGTTTTATTCTCCATGCGTTGTGACAAGTTATAAAAACCTGTTGTTCACAGATGGAAATTTAAGAGAGTCGTCATAAAAATAGAGTTGTAAAATTGTATTTAAAAATGGAGGTCCTTTCTATGGATAGCATTTTTCAGGTATGTCCCTGCAAACTCTTTGCTGGAGAGGAGGAGAAAAGAATCCCTGCCAGTGGTATTCAGAGTTTCTGAGGAAATTTCAGGCAAAGCACCAGTTTTCATCCTTTCCCACTGTGGTCACTCTCCCAGGAGCGATGATGTCAGTAAGAGCACACATCTGATCAGGGTTTCTCCCCCTCTGCAATGGACTGGAAGGAAAGCATCAACCTGAGCACCCACCCCAACCTGCAAACAGCAGAGCCAGGCAGTCAGAGCTCTCCAAAGAAACCACATTTCTGTCCCTGACCCATAAATTCACAAAGCTGCGCTTCTTTTGTAGTCTGTAAACAGAGACAGCTTAGAACCCCCTTTTCACTGGGGCCATAAGAAAAGTGAATTATCCCACATGGCTTGAAGGGATCTCAGGCACGGGGGAAGTTGGGCTGTGCCCTTGGAACCAGGCAGGGAAGGGCCAGCAGGAGCGCCCAGCAGTGAGTGGGGACACTCGTGGGAGAGGGGGCTCCGTGCTCACAGACAGGGACAGACCCTGTGACAGCACCAGGCTCCTGCCAGACTGGAAACCCTCCCTGCCAGAAGGCTCTGAGCTATTTCAGAGCAGCTGTGTGTGGGCTGCAGATACTAGGCACAACAGAAAGAAAAAAAAAAAAAAAAAAAGGAAAAGGCTTTTTTTTTTCTTTAGAGTTTACTTAGCATTTGACAAACAAAATGATTGCCATAGCAACATGTGCATGCTGTTGGACAAATATCTGTGTAAGTGCCACAGACTTAAAGGTTTAATTAGTCTATACTGGTTTAAAAACAAACCAGTACATTTGATTGTGTATTCTGCTTTCTTCTAGTTTATCAAACACCTTTAAGGACTACTTCTGTATTATTCTCTGCAGTACACATTTCCTGGGATCAGGGGGAAAGAAGCAGAGGGCTCAGAGCAGGATTTGCTGTGGAAATATTCCAATCATGTGGAATTCCCAGATGATGGAGTGGGGCCCTCCCTCACCAACTAGTTTTGGTTTAGTTGTCAAAGAAAACACAAAAGTTACCAAATGCCCATTTTGAACATTCCTTCAACACATCATTTTCAGTACAACACAAGGCTGAAGGTACTTCTCAAAGTATCTTTTGTTTGTTTTGTTATTAAAAAGTAAGATATTAAGAACCCAAGAAATATTCTAGTTAAGTAAAAGGAGACAACTGTAACAGGACACAAAGGTAACATCATATGTGGGAGGATCTGCAAAAAACGAGAAATATCATGCAGAAATGGGTTTACTACAAATGCTTCCCTATTTTCCCATTCAGGAATAATTAGGATATCCAAGTTTCACATACATTTAGGAATTCTATGCATCCTTTCACAACCATAATCTTCAACCAACACTAAGTTTAGTGATAGGATGTTAGAATTTCCAAATGATGACATTTTCAAATCCATACACTCAGCTTGGCTACTTCAATCTGCAGAGCACAAATAAAATTTCAAGACATCATCACAATGGACATTCCAGACATGACTTAAGATTTAAGGTTCTTTAATTTAGGAAAAAAGAAAAATAAAAGAAATTATACTAAATCCAACTTACATTTTGTTTATGGGTTCCTTTTAAAATTGCTCTTATTTTCAATAAATGTGTACATTTAAATTGTTAGGATGATATTTTAAGTGGAAGACTGCAACTTCAGAGAATTCCATGTTCTTTTGTCTTGGTTTTTTAATTTATGACTCTTGGATGTTCTCTTTACATTTTCCATTATTTTGTGGCTGAATAAGCATTAGCAATGTGCTCCTGAATGACTGAGATCTCTGACAGCTTTACATATTCTGCACAGTCAGGGTTAAGATCCCTGTGGATCTAATTATTGTGTTTGATTTGTAGGGTGGGCAATACAGTGCCTGATATTGCAAAAAAGTAAAATGCTGAATCACTGAAATATTCTTAATATTTTCACCTCCTATTTGCCTTTTTCACCACCTTGACCCTGCTCTTTGCAGACAATAAAACACTGTGAAACTGGACAGCAGGGATGGAAGCTGCGATATTTTCACTTTTTCTCCCTTCCTGTCAATATGGCTGGATACCCAAAGGGGAGATTACGATGTGCAGGGACATGAAAAATCATTCCTCAATCAGTAATAAAGTGAGAGCCTCTTTTAAGGATGAATCAGTCTAATAACTAACATAAGGAAGGGAAGGCACAAAAAATGAATTCCTGCTGTAAATGACAAGCACATTTCAAATACCAGGGTCCCTGCATGTTTGTTAGAGTTTAAAGAAAGATAAACCAAGTTTGCAGCTACAGAAGATTTGGTGTGACTCTGCTTTATTTCCATTGTAGCAATACAATGGAAATAATCCCAAAAATAAAGAGAAAACCTTACAGGTTTACCTTGTATTGATTGCATGATTCACTCAGAAGTCACTCCTGGGGGTAGAGGGAGACACACCAAACACAGGTAAAGTCTTCCCCCCTTACCCAAAACCCAGTTCTGAGTTTGAAAAGAGTTTTATTTCAGCTCTGTGCACCAAGACTGATTTGAACTTCAGGAAAACGTGAAATAAATCTGATAAAGAATAAACTGGTGCTACCTACATGAACTTCTGCAGTTGTAAGTACATAGTATTTCTCTCTTGGTATAAAGGAGTTCTCAGGAAGCCTGACTGCAAAATCATCAAGATCTTAGGCTGCACACTTCAGGATATCATATAATCTTCAATCAAATGCAAATTCCTGATTTATAGACTGTATCAACTTATTTAATTTAAATAATTCTAAACAAGAGATGTGCAATTTTATTGGTATAGAATAGTTCTTCAAGCATGCTCCACAGATACACAAAGATCCTAATCTTTTATTCTGTACTCCTTAAATTCTTCCAGCCTTGCATATGATTATTGATCCTCCACACCTTCAGAGACAGGAGAATATTCAAAAGTAACCAGATTATTTTGCTTCCTCTGTTATATGAAACTGAGAAATGTGTCTTCCTCTGTGTAAGCAGCTATTATAAACATGTAATGAGTAATATTTGAGGGTTGCAGGAGAAAAAGAAAATGTATAAATTCACAAAAATTCTGCAGGTGATTTTGCAGTGTAGTTAACTTTCCAAAGTTGCTACATTGGCCAAAAGAGACCCAAAATTACTTTGGAGTGAGTCAGCTGTTCCAGCTATACTCATTTTTACTGCCTGTATGTTACATCTTACTTTTCCTGATTGAACTTCTGCTGGTCTAAATCTTTAGATCCTAATTTTTGCCAGAGTACTATGCATAGTAGATTTTTGAGCCTATTTAATACTGGCTTTTCTTGAACCAAATGCCACAGAGCAGCTCTAGAAAAACCCACTGGCAATTAGCTCAGAATAACAGTTTTTACTGCATCCACTGAATCAGTAAAAGCTAGGGAATATAACGAGAAGAAGACAAAGCTGCAGACACACAAAAGAGAAATGAAGAGCATATTTTAGGGCTTCTCTGAAAGATTGTGCCTTGTTGACACTTCTCCAAACAATATACATCATTTTTATGGGCTATGCCCATGAGAAGTGGGAAAGAGTCACAAATAAAAATAGACCTTCAGGACTAAGAGAGTACTTTATACCATAAGCTTGTCATTCATGAAGATGTAGTCAACACTGCTTGATTACTTATACACATTACTTCATTTTAAGGTTTTATTATGTCTTCCAACAATTTTCATGAAGCTTGTAATTGAATTCCCTCTTGTGCCAAGCTATTTTTATTTATTGATTTTATAAGTAAAATCAATAGAAAATATTGTCCTCTAGAATCTTACATTTGCTATTCCAAGGCAAGTGAACAAAAGGAAAAACAGATACTGTGCATCAGTGCACTGAGATCATCTTTTACTGTTAAAATTACTGTGCCTCTCCAGGTTTTATTTGCCATATGTGGAACCAGAGATACCATGTTTAAGCAACGACCAGAAAATGGAAATAGGGGAAAAAACCCACCGTGATCAATCTTACAGCACTTTGCAATAACACTTCTGGAAGCTGCAGTAATACCTGATACCCCAGGAGAGAGCAGCAGGGAATTAGGCAGCAGCACAGGGCAGGGCAGCCCTTGGTGGTGACATCCACCATGGATGGGCCAGTCCCTGCCTGTCCACAGCAGGGGACAGTGTGGCTGTGACACTGAACATCCCAGTGCTCCCAGTGCCTGGCCACAAGGCTCTGCCCAGCACAGCCCCAGCCCTGCTGCCAAGGGCAGCCACCCACAGCCTCAGAGAGCAGCAGAGTGGCATAAATGGGACAGGTCACCCTTGACCTGAGAGCAAAGATCTTGTCATGATCCCCTCACATTCCTGCCTCACCCACTGCCTGTCAAGCACACTCACAGGTCACATTCACACCAAGAGTCAGGACTCACAACTGTGCTTTCCCAGCACCTAATTCTTCCCTTTATTCCAAAGCAGAGATTGGATACAAACTCATATTGATGCCTCAGGTTTTAGCTTTTATATTTTTCAGATTCTGCACTGCTCTAGTGTGTAGCTCTGAGCTTCATATTAGGGGATAGCAAGCTCTCTTCACAGAGTAGGGAGACAAAACAATTCCTGCTCTGGCTGGGGACCAAGGACAAATGATTCAAATCTCAGCCCCAAGAGCATAAATAACAGTGGACTGAAGACAGAAAACCAAGAAGGATGGGACTTCATAATCTAAAGCTGTAATTGGACAATTAACCCCAACATGCAAATGGACCAGCACTTATAAAAATTTGAGACCCCAAGACCAGTTGTGCATTTTGTAGCCCTGGGGTGTAGCCCTGGCTGGGCTCTTGTGCTGCCTATGGTGTATCCACTGAGGCCTTTCAATAAATGCCTACTTTATTCTTTACCTCCATCTAGTCTCTGTTCTAGGTCAGCCTTTACAAGGCATCATTATAGGAAACAAACCACAATATCAGAGAAACAGGACAGCTCTCAGAACACAAACAGTACACCAAAACCATGACATAAATATATTCTTAAACCACTTTGGAATTCATTATTGGAGAACACTGTGGTACATAGCATCTTTGCAAGTGATGAAGTATTTAGAATGAGAAGAGACTCCTCTTAATTCTCCTCTTATCTTTAGATGAAATTCTGCTTATCGAAGGTAAGATCTAGATGACAGTTTTCTGTGTCTCCTTATGAATACACCCTTCACTGTCTACAATAAAGTGTGTTGCTGAGTAAGCTTTGATTTCAAACTTATTTCGTCTGCTTAGGTATCTTTGTACATTCTGAGTCTATTGACTGGATTCAACTCACCCTAATACAATCACTTTTATCCACTGCCAAAACCTGAGATAGAGGGAAAAAACACCTAAGTACAGACTTCACACTATTATTTGTTATTTTTGTTTCATTTAGGCTACTGAAACCTTTCCCTTGACTAACATAATCAAGTTGAAAAGATGGAGAAATTTTTTTGTCTGAAATTCCCAGGAAGTTAGAGATCCTCTTCTTTGTCAGTGATAACAGTGGGACAGAGCAGGAATTCACTGAACCAGAGCTCCTGAAAATTCATTCCAGTATCAGAAAAGTTTGTTTACAAACACTTCTTTGTTAACTCACTTTGATGCTGAATGGGTCTAGGTGATAAAAATTTTACAGTGTATGTTTTAAAGAAAAAAACAGAAAAAAGGAAAGGTAATAGATTACAGATGAATGGCACACAGATGAGCAGGAGTATTTTGTGTAGGACTGGAAATAAATGAATTCAAGTAATTTGAGAGTAGGAAGTCATCAGGGAGAAATATATCAGAGCTGAAACATCAAAGGGATCAAATGTAATCAGACATGGAAGTCTTTTCATATGTCACAGGTTCCACCTACATCAAAATATAAAACTGGTCCTCTTCCATTACTATTTTTCTCCTTTGCACTATGTTCACTTTGGTTCTGAAAGTATTCAGGAATCAGTTTATACTTTAAAAAACTTATCAAAGTCTTTTAATGTTTTTTTTTTAATCATTGGAACAGCTACCATAAATACTGAGTAATGAGGAGACCAAATGCATCCCACTTCTCTCAAACCCCAGACTTTCCCAGAATTTCATCCACAGATTGTTTAAGATTCCCCCCCAACTGCACAGTTGCTGCCTCTGCTCTGCCACTGGAAGAATGACCCTGAGCTGCCCTGCTCTGAAGCTTATCACTTTTGACTTATTCTTCTACCTTATAGCATATTTCATTTCTTTGTTCTGATGTCAACGCTGTCCTTTAGCATACAAAGCCCTGCCTCGCCTCATCCTTTTAGAAAACAAACCAAGCATTTTTAGCTCTTCTTATGAGACAGCACATCAATCTCCCCAGATCTTTTCAAGGTCTTCTTCCTCACTTCTTGAGCAAAGGCGAGAAAAATTGCTCAGAGAATGTAAGAAAAAGTCATGGAAAGTCTGAGATATCCAATGGAGATTAACTGTCAGAAGAAAGACACATTAACACAGATATCCTGACTGCTGCTTCTGCACCTTCCTGTGCAAGGCCATGGCAGCTCCCTTTCCAATCTCCATGGCAAATTGATTTACTGCAGATGTGTGCAAAGGCCTTAAGGTAATCTGTCTTTCCCACCCTAAGGTACTTTCATACAACTTTTTAAGAATTATGGAAAAAGAATGATTTCTTGTTTTGCCCATTATTGTTATTAGAGCAAAGCCACATAGTGTTGCCATTTAATATGCAGCTCAAAGAAAAAAATGCAAGGCCAAGGTTATTCAAGATAAGTGTTTTGTTCTTATGAATGCAAAAAGTGAGTTGGTAAAGAATTTTATCCCCAAAAAATAAAAGATTCAGTTAAGGATGCATTTTTTTACCTAAGATGACACTTTCAAAATAAAAGCTTCTTGTTGAACTGTGGTTTTCCTTTGGCATATTAGAATTTATGCCTTGTAAGGATAAAATAAAAAAAATTATGTAAATAAATGAAATATGTCAGGAACACAAATCTCTAAGAATCTATTAATTTACAGTGCATTCTATAAATCGTCCTGAGCTAACAATAACAAAAATCATTATTTCCAAACTATTTCATGTGAAGATTAGTGTGTCACTTCCACGAGATTTCACAGAATAACAGAACAGTTCAGGCTGCAGTAAGATCACTGAGCCCAACCATTAACCCAGCACTGCCACTAAACCATGTCCCAAACAAAGTGACACATCTACACAACCTTTAAATACCTCCAGGGATGGTGACTCAGCCTGTTCACACCACACTGAAGAGAATTCACTGAACTTGCCTGTCTGGTGTGAGACATTACCACCAAAATGAGGCTAAAATAAAGGTTTTCTGTGACCACCCTTGATCCCCCACAATCAAAGACACAACACCTAAAGATCTACTTCCAGTAAAATCCTCCACAGAAAATTCTTTTGGAGATGCCAAGAGTGTAGCCCTCTGAACATGATTTTTTCCCACAGTTGGACCAAATAACTATCAAAAGTTTTTTATAAATATATATATAAATAAATATATATATATATATGTCTAGGCATACTTTCATGAAATATTTTCAGGTTAGAGTAATAAAGTGGAAAGCACAACAGAGATGAAATTTGATAGGCCATTTGTGTATTAAACTACATCTCCACAGCTCTTTAATCAATGTCCTGAACCAATTACTACTCATTATTTTTTATGCATTGTAAGAGAACACATGACCATATATCACTCTCAATGATCATAATGTTTTATGCTAATTTAATATGCTACAGTACATAACACCTCAAGGTTAAGAAGAAAAAGTCTCAAACATCTCTGAGAGACATATAGCTCAGGAACTGACTTTCATTTCCATTATTTAAGTAAATGTATAAATTGACAGATATGCTATCCACTGCCCATTTGGAGTACTTTATCAGACATAAAAGAGTGGAAGTGAAGACCAAGTTTAGCTGCCAGAATTTTTCATCCACTGCATTCATTTTTTACTCTGAATATTATTTCAGCTCATTTCTATACATGGGAATGTTTTTTAGCCTCAGACTTTTTGGACAGCCCATCCCAGTGGCAAGAACTTTATAGGAACTGGGATGAACTGGGCCACCCTTCCAGCCCATGGCACACAGCAGCACTTGCAGGAATGAGACCATCTGCCCTGTTCAGGGAACTGCTCTCCATCAATAGATCCAGTTTGGGTCATTGAACACCCCTGAGCTTTAGGTACAAGCAGCAAAATCAGCACAGGAGCTCTGCAATCAGCCATCTCCTCACATTTAATGCTGCCAAAGCACCAGACTCACTCTGTAGCCAAATCACAAGGAGCTGCAGAGAGACTGTGTGTTCTGAATTCCCATTTTTCCTTGGCTGGAACACACAAAAGATGGTTACAACTGATTTATCTATAAAACTATCAAATATAAGACAAGCAATAATGAAAGCAGATATTTACTAACTGTGGCAAGAAGCAAAATAATAAAGGAGGCAGATTATGGATTAAGTGAGGATTTTTTGAGATCAAGAAACATATTTGAAAAGGGAACTTTCTCTCTTAGGGATGGAGGAGAAACAAGAAGGAAAATTAAATGAGTAAGAGAGTACATAATATTATCTGGGAGGGCACAGGATTAGTTAAAGTCTCATAAACACTAAATGAAGTAGAGAAAACTGAGGCAAGAGAAAAGCTAGAGAAGTGGAAAAGGAAAAAAAGAGAAGCAGCGATGAGATTTCTCAGTCAACTTGGTATTTTTAATGTGCACATGTAAGTATGCACAGAAAACACCGCAAGAGTTTGGGAATGCTTCTTGACAGAACATAACACAAAACCACCAGGATTAATGTAAAAAGCTGCAAGCTTCAGACTATTAAGAGATAGAGTAAAAGGAGGAGTTAAGAATGACATATCACTGGATATCAGTAATAGGAAAGAGAGTGGGAGAGAAGAACAATCTGTTCCTCACTGTGACCTCTGCTGATTCTGTGGTTTTCCCATTCATTTGCTTGTCACATTTTCAAGTTCTAAAATCCCATTTCACTGTAAGGTTGCAAGAATTACTGGAACACTAACACAAGCAAAACCACCCAAATAGACAGCCTTTCTCTGAATATTCAAAACAGTTAATGATGTTCTTCTATTTTTGGCACACTATACAAATAGGGCATAAATTGCAATGAGCTACCATAACTTTAATACCAAGCTCATATTTAGATTTTTACTTTCCTAGCAGTGTTCACTGTATGATGCATTTAATTTGATCTGAGATACTGAAAAAAGAAATTACAGCACTGCCAAAGCAGATGGCTGCTCTAATGAATACCACAGCTGAGAGCCACAGTGAAATTCCACTCACTAGAAATACTATCAATATACAAATTTCCTTTCTCAACTTTTTATCTGCTTTTTTGGGGAGGACTGATTTTTACATGCCTCAAGGTGTTGGAAACCAAACTTCAAATTTAATTGCTGCATTTTTATTTTATGCGTATACATATTAGCTGAATGGTTTTTAAGTTTCCTATGTGGAAGTCTTATCAACCACCCACTCCAAATGCTCCGAATCTTTCAGCAAAATGAAGAATTAAGCCTAATAATAGACTGCAAAATAGCCCAGTGCTTTTTGACTCCTTCAACTGAGCCTTTAATAGTAAAAAATACTTTCATAAAACCTTTATATGTATATATTATGTATTTATAGTACTACACAAACTGGTGACAGAGAAAAACCTGAGGCACATGATAAAAAGAACGATTACCTCAAAAATAAGACAGATCTAAGGTGTGTAACATTTATACAAAAGCCTTGCTTAATTTCAAGGTACAACATTTGATTACAGAAAAATTAACTGGGAAATAGCCATATACTCCCCATTAAAACAAGTCCCACTTCCTAATTTATCCTTAACTACTGTTTATTTGTATTTTTTCAGGTAAGTTCTTCAACCTGAGCCTCTGTGGTAGAATTCCAGATTAAGAAAACACAACATTTTCAAAAAAAAGCCTCTTCACCTTTGACCAACATCCACAGAAATGACAAATATAAACCTCACAGCAAAGGGTTGAGACCTGTACAGTAAATTAAACTATTTATGCAGTCCACTCTCTGAAAGAAGCCTCCAAAGAAAGGTTACATTAATACCAATGATCTGCCCTGAACCTGAAGGACACTTTGATGAGCTAAAAGCACATTTAACACCATGCCCTTTAAGATCTACATTATGCTGCTGTACTAAAACTTCCACTGCTGTCAGTGTTGCTGACTCAAGAAGACATGGGAGACTAAAATAAAATAGCACTGGCATCATTTGCTAGGGAGACACAAAGTTACTTCTGCCAGCTTCATTTTCTGTATATTCCTAAGGACTGAAATTCAAAGGGTTAAGGGAAACTAGAATTGGACTCTGTTATTCTCAGGTGTCCCTTGTAACTCAGGATATTCCGTTGAATAGTTTGATGCACCTTTACAACACAAGGTCTACAAGATACCAGTAAGGATTAAAGACAGAAGTCCATTGCAGCTGCAAATTATCTAAATGTAGATATATAATAGATTTATATCTATAAACAAGTATGAAATATATCTATATATTCTATATAGAATATATCTATAAACAAATAAACCATCAATGGATACAACAGTTTGTGCTACTAATTGACAGGGCATCAAACCAAGAACAGCTTTTCCACAGGCAAACCCCTCCCAGGCTAATCTAGTCATAGGTATAGACTCTTCCTCCTACCTTTCCTCCAAGATAAGTTTAGAAAAAGGTGATTTTTTTCAGGAATACACTATACAAATGCATAAACCCTCCATCAGAGCATAAATGTGAGTTGAAGCTGTTGAGCGGACTTTGTTAGCTCTCAGTTTCAGACCCAAGGGACAGCAGAGAGACAAGGGATTACCAGAGGACAGGCTGAGGTTCAGATGTGCTTTGCCCTGAGCAGGAGTTGCTGATCTCCTCTGCTCTGAGAGCCCGGCCAGCACTGCTGGTGGAGATCACAGGAGGAACCAAAGGCCAGGTTCATCTTCTGCTCCCGGAACATAAATCCCACGGAGAGAAGAGCTGATGCATTTAGGAGTGGCACCACTCCAAGCATGGCTCCCCAAGAGGGAGGAGAAGCAGAGGAACAACTGTGACCATGATCACAGGGGTTTTCAGGTGAGGGAAGAGATGAGAATGTTGATTCCATGTTCAGAAGGCTTGATTTATTATTTTATGATATACATATATATATTACATTATAGCAATACTAAAAAGAATAGGAGGAAAAGTTTCATCTCAGAAGGTTAGCTAAGCTAAGAATAGAAAGGAAAGAATAAAAACAAAAGTCTGTGGCTTGGACAGAGAGACAGAGCCAGCTCTGCTGTGACTGGTCACTAAATCAAAACATCTACATGAGACCAATCACGGATCTACCTGTTGCACTCCACAGCAGCAGATAACCATTGTTTGCATTTTGCTTCTGAGGCCTCTCAGCTTCTCAGAAGGAAAAATCCTAAAGAAAGATTTTTTATAAAAATATGTCTGTGACAAACAACCTGGCTCACACTCCCCTCTGCAGCCTCCTAAACACGTTAAACACAGCACAGTCACATGTGTCAGAACAAACAGCAGAGGAAGGGCCAGAAGAGAAACCACGGGCACACCAAGCTGACAGGGACAAGAACTTGAATCAGCTCTTGTCTCAGCAACCACAAAAAGCAGATGAAGGTCACATACAGGAAGTTTTCCACTGGAGGAAAACAGTTTTAAAAATATCTTTAAGATAATGACAGTGAGGATGGCAATTAGAACCACTGTGAGCTGACAGTGCATCAGGGCCAAGTGAATTGCACTCCAAATGCTACGGAAAATAACAGTGACACTAGCAAGCTGTCAGAAGTCTCTGTCACATCTGTCCCTAAAGAGAGGGAACACCACAAGAAACAAGTTGACTCGATCTTCACAAAGTTATAAACAAACTACAGACCTAAAGGCCAACCCACAGCACAGATGAGCTGCTGCGAACATTGATAAATCCTCTACAAGATCCTGCTGAAAATCCTGTGCCTCATTCATTGTCCACACGGCTGCTGCTGTCACACTATGGGGACGACTTTATTACATTTGTGTGATTGGTGGACAAGGGCTAATCCAAAAGTCCATTTTAAAGACAACAGAAAAAGTTCCATGGACTTTAGTTGCATTTTCATCAAGTTCAGAGGTGATAAACACTTGAGGAGCCTGCTAGATAATGCTGGCTACTTGAAAATAAAGTTAATGATATTTCCTGTGCAGTGAAAGCGTAAGACTGTGGAAGAAAATTAAATTCTGATGTGCTTGCACTGGTTCTCTGAAGTGTGACAAGCAGCTCTGGAGCACCCATGGCACTCTCTAGGTTTTTGATCCTTCTTGGAAGGATCTTGACATTTGGGAAGAGCAGACATTCTCCATGGGGCAGTTTTTAAACAAGTTTCCTCATATTTTGGACCATTTACCATTGTTACAGGTACTGATACTTGAACTTGTCTTTGAAGTGACTGATTTTTTCCAGAACAGTGCCAGGATTTTAAGATGTCAACACACTTGGGTGTTTTCTGCTTATGAAAAACATGCAAACAAAAAAGGCTGACCCTTCACCCCTGCTGAAAAAGTTTGAGTTAATACACAATACAAAATTTCTCTTGTTCAAGAGTAAAAACATTTGCTAAGTATGTCATCGTTACACCTTCAGTTTGTGTATTTTATTATTCTGACCAGGAATCTGATGTTCAGAATTAAAAATAAGCTGCAATCATGAGATCACGCTATCATTTTTTTCAAGCTACCTTTTTTTTCCCAACCTGTCTATTTTAAGCAAAATTTAATTATTATTCAATGTGCACTGCTGATAGAGACAGAATTACGCAGAATAATTGAAAAGCATATTTAGTTTTTTCCCCTCTCACATTTTAGAATAATTGGTTTCCAGATTTGGCCAGCTGGTTTGATATTTAATCATAGCAAAAAGTGATTGTGAACCTTCAGTAAAAGCTTAGGTTTTCCCTTTTTCTGATTTTCCTAATTTTTGCAGCAGAGAAATATTTCAGGATTTCTTCCCATCAAACATGATTTATACAGAAAGAATGTAGAGAGAATGTTCACGTGTCTGGAACAGCTAAGAATGAGATTTGTAATAGTCACAAAGATATGGAAAAGCCTGTAGATTACAAACCGAATCTTAATAAAAGAAATGTATAGATAAAATTCTTGAAAATAGTTTAAGGACTATTTACATATTATTTGAATCTTTATGAAACTGAACATTTGGGTACATATTTGACATTTGCTTTCCTTCTTGGAAGCTGTTCTAAAATATAATGTTTGTTTGGGTTTTTTTTTAAAAACTTGGCAATCTTTATCTCAAGGGGGAACGATCCTGGTGTGATGGTGCTGACTCAGACTCAGCCACAGTGAAAGATCTTGAACTTCAGCAAAGCAGGATCAGCACTGAATCCAGACCCAAACAGGCCCTGAAAATGCACAGTCTAATTGGGCTTGATTGTATTTACCACCTGAAATAAGATCTGCAGATTACATTTGGGAGTTTTGTTTAAGAGAGCATCACTGACAGAGTTCAGTCAAAAGACGCATGAGAGCATAGACCAGACTGGAGAGGTATTAATTACCCTTTTTGCTTTCTGTATGCTTCTACTTTGCATTGTTATTTAAATTCTAGGGTATTTTAAACAAATATTCAGTCAATATTTACTTGAACTTAAGCACGTACATGTATATTTAAATACATTGTCATGGATCATCCCTGCCCCATGCCTGGAAGCAGTGGTTAGAGTGAGATCATCTTCAGGGTCCCCTTTCTACCCAAACCATTCTATGATTCTATTGGCACATTTACCATGTGAAAACCACCATGGCTCCTTTACAGAGATATTTGGTTCTGTTTTTCTGAAGATATCAGTAAAAACTAACTCCAGTGTTAGAGTGACTTTAACCACGTGCCAGCTCATCATATTGAATATTGTGAATGAATATTGTGGAATGACTCTGCCTCTTAATTTCCATGAAAAGTCAAAACCAAAATATTTTGAAATATGACAACTTTAGGTTTCTAGACTGTGCTTAAGCATTCTATTTTGTATATCAATGCATCTGAAAAGATGCTTTAGCAAATGTTGTTAAGGAAAAAACCCAACAACCAGAAAATCACTAAGTCATCCCTAGTTTGTAAATCTAATTCATAACACTGCAGCCAAAGAAAGATGTTAATTGCTATTGGTAGAAAATTCATGACCACTGACAATAGGTACTATTTTGGCTGCAAGACTAAAATTCTAAATGTGTGATCAATGACAATTTTAAGATTAAGTGACCATTTGGGATTACATACATCAATACTAATGGTATCTTATTTAAAAGCTTAATGAGAAAGCTATAATGCATATCACATTTCTCAGTAAGAAACATTATTATTGAATTTCAGAGAGACACCATTATGAAAGATGAAATAAAAGCAAAAAAACCCCATTGTTTAAAATGGATTTTTAAGTGTATTGAACCCATGAACTGGACTGCAGGCATTTGCTTAGAGGACTATTTTTAAGGTAATTCCACTGTGTCTATTTGCAGTCCATATGAAAAGAGTGTGTCTAAGTCAGATCTGGAATTAGTCACTATAGGCCATGAGGATATCTACATCAGATAAAACATACATGGCATTTTCAGTAAAATGTTTTAACATAAGGGGACAGTGAGACCCATGAAGTGATTTTGCTCCTCAGAGGTCATTTATTCACAGTATTTGATGTGAGCCAGCTCTTGTATTTGAGAAATCAATAGGAGTAGTGGGTGAAATAGCAATGATTCATGCTCAGGGTAAAACCTGTCAAAACTGAAAGATGTAGAAAATATTCTTTTAGTCCTTATTGTTTTGGTAGAGAGGAAGGGAATTTTATTTTTTAGGAGCACAAAATAGAGAATTGTTAAAAACAGGTGGGTGCACCAGTTGAGTCTTGTTTGTGGTGAACTCTGGCAGATCTCAATCCAAATTAAAGCTCTGTTCAGCTTTTGCAGCCTTTAACAGCTACTAACACAGTCCCCAATTAGGGATCGCAACAGTTCTTGCACTGTTATTTATTCAGGCTGTCCTTGCTTGTCTTTCTTTTACTAAAACAGCCTCTTGGTTGGTTGTTTTTGCGTTTTTTTTATCCATTCAGCATTGTTGAGGAAGACTTGTTATCACATATTTTGATAAGAAAAATAATTTCTATCCCATCTGCTAAAAACCCCCAAACACACATTACCAGTGTATAACGGCCTTTCAGTTGTACGTGATTCCAGCACATAGAAGAGATATGTGGAATTAAAAACATCACAAAACAACAGAGAAAACCCCAACACCTTTCAGACACTGGGTTTTTCTGTCAGTGGGCTGTGACAGACAAACTCTTTACCTGCAATGGACATTTCTGGGTCATTTCTGCACATTCTGCATGCACAAGAGAGGAGCAGGGAAGATGTGGCAGTTGCCAGTTTCACAGCAGAAGGCACAACTTCTGCATTACACAATAAATTGTTCATAGATTAGGGGAAATGATGAATTAAATAGTGCAATATTGCCTGTTTATATAGCATTAGCACAGTGGGATTCCAGTCCCCATGGATTATTATGGGATGTAGGAGTACAACCACTCTGAAAAATCAGATTTCTGTTAAGACTGAGTTTCTAAGCTGCTGGATCTCAGAAACTCAGCTGGACACCACCTAGGTCCTCCTGAAATAGCAGTATTCATACTTGATAGGAATGACAATACTATTGAAAAGAAATACTTTTTCTGTCAATAAACATTTTCTTTGAAAAGCTAAATGCCTTCATTCTTTCTGAACAACAGCAAAGTACAATCTTCTTTTTCAATACTGGCTTTGAACAAGAACCTGAAATATGAATTCAGATTTTTCAGCTCTGGCAACTCTGAACAAGGCAAAAAGCCATCTTTTACCTCATTTAGAATTATTTATTTTCCTTACTTCTAAAACTTGAGGTTGAGCAGCAATCCTGTAAGTATAAATGGAACAGACAAACTTAGTAAACTACTTGAAAAGCAGCAATACCCTGCCTGATGTGGTTTATTAGGAAAAGTGATCTATTTTTTTAACTGTTACACTGCATATATGAACCAACACATGCCTTATGAAAAAACACGAAGGGGATGCATAAGGACGGGCATGTGACAAGTGATATTCCCTTATCAGATGTAAAGAAACAGTGGAACATCCAAATACTACTCCAGTTTCCCATCTTTTCAGTTCATTTTTTTATTTTTAGAGGAAAAAAATGTGACAGTTCTAGCCCTGTCCTGTAGAACACCACAGTAACACCCTGGCAGGGAGCATCCCCAACATCCCATCACAAACACAACAATAATTTTTACACACAACTGCAGATAGATGCAGATCCTCCACTTACAAGTCTGCTGCTTCTAGTATGTGGAGAGGCATTAACCTGTCTGATGGACTGAAGGCAGCACTTAAAGGACTACAACTCAACAGGAACAAAAGGTGAAGTCTGTTTTTCAGACAAATACAAAACAAACATCAGTGTCCATGATTCTCACCATAAAACAGACTCTGTTTTTCCCTTCATCCATTTATGGGTGCTGGTTGCTATTGCATTTTGCCACATAATTTAGATAAAATCCTGGATAGAAGTGGGACACACTGTATTCACATGAATATTATCCTGAGGGATAATTCATGATAGTAGGTGCTGTCATAAAATTCATTTGGCCAGATTTTACTACAAAACACATCATCTCTTCAGGCAAAGACCTTGGCTTTTTATATCTTTAAAATGCCTTGCTTAGCTGTGGAGCTCTATAAAGTCAAATATATGAAAAAGAAGTGCACTGTGTCAAGAAAACCTACAGCCCTAGCTGTTATATTACCAGACTCTGTCCATCTAAAACTCCAACTGCAAGTAAAATAACAGCCTTGAAAAGGCAAAAATTTGAGCAGCCTAATTCCACAAATTGCTCAATATCTGACCTTTTAAGCACCCAGTCTTGTCATATCTAAGAGAGGAACAAAATATATCACAAAAATTATTTGTAATAAATAAGCTCAGATTTTGGGGTGGATCTTTCTTAAAAATCTCTTCCTATTTTTTTTCTTGCTGCCCTAAAGCTGATAAAAATTGGTCTTTCTTGTTCTTGACAGGAGATAAAGATGAATGGGAAAGTCATGTCAGGATCAGAGTTTTATTTACGATCTTGTAAGTTCAGGACTGTGCACATGCATGATTTGCTCCTGGACTCATCTCAAAATGAACAAATGAGAGATGAAAGATTACCCTGAGGACCTGCAGAAATACACATGAACAACAGGTTTATCTAAAGAAACAGGCATTTTTTGAGGGAAAAGGTGATAGCATGAATTTTATATCAGATCTTTACTTCATGGAGAGCGCTACATAAAATATTGTTGGCCAGATCGCTGCTGGTTTAAAAAGTCTTTTGTTATTCCTTTGTATGAAATAATCTTGTTGAGAAAATGCTGTTTCCATGTGCTGGGTGACAGATTTCATTTCATCTTTGTTATGTGTGTTTCCAAGCCTTGGCTGATACACAGATAACGCTCCTCACAATCAGACTTCCAAAAGCACTGGATAAAATATCTTGAAAACACGTGCACATGTTAAAACCAGTGTTGTGATTAAAAATAAGACACAGTGCAAGGTAGTTTCTTTAGCTTTTAACTTTTTCAGAAGAAAAATCCACAAATAAATTTCACTGATCCAGAGGTTTACTAGCAACTGAGCATTTAGTTTCCACCTGCTTGGAAGAAAGATAATCTTCTAATGCAGAACACATACTCATAATTTAAGACTTCAGTGAGTTCTTCCCCTCATGGATTCTCCTAATTTGCAGACAAAATCCTGAAGATCCTTTCAGTGCACTTGAGTAAGTCAGTACCAGAGGCAATCTAAAAGCTTGATGAGAATGTCACTTGTTTGTCCTTCATTTGCTGTAGACCGTGGTCAGTACTCCCTGTCATTATCCTCTGAAAAAGAGATATTACTGCAGCAAATTGATGACAGGAATCAGCACAAAGCAGAAAGTAACTTGGGGGTTCTTTGCTTCAAACGCTGTGTTGGAATCTCATCTTTTATACATAAAACTGAAAATATTCAGATACACTTTTGAACTATTTCTACCAGATGAATGACATTTAGATCTAAAATTATTTTTCTCCTTCCTTTCTGAAGAGTATTGGGTTATTCTTCATCCTGATCTTACCATGAGAAGTGTTAAAATCTATTTCTCTTAAGCTAAACATACTGTTTTTTAAAAATTCTCTAGCAAAAAAAGATTACAATTTGAAGTCCTAATTCAGGAAAAGAATTCCTTTTTTAGACAGTATTTAAATGCTCGTGCTTCTAAACTAGAGCTGAACTTTAATCTGTTTTAAGCACATTTCTGAACCAAGAGCTAAAAAATTCACACATAATTATCATGTACTGAAAACAGAAGATTATGCCCTATTAATAGAAAAGAAAATGAAGTAAGAAAAAATTCCTGAAGCTTGGCATTCAAAAGGGCTTTGAAAGCAGGGAAAAGGAAAGAACAGTTTGTTTGCAGGGAGAGGAAAAAAAATCACAAGGGTTTAATCACGTGAAGGATGAGAGGAAATGATCTCATCTACTTCTTCATTTGCTTTTCTGCGGCAAATTATGCTTTAGCAAGAGCACTGGGAGAACATGCCCATGATGTCTGAGCAAAAACTCACTAATATCTGGAATAAAGCTGGTTTTTTCATTTCATGTGGAGTCCAGGGACAAGCAGGGACAGTCTGCTGAGGGATGTGATACCAAGTTAACACCAAAGTTTCTTAAAGGTGAAAGAATTTCTTAGGACCTTAATTCTCACTCTTCTGCAAATTCACTGCCCCATTCTTTACCATTAATACAAGAACAGAATGTCTGATTTCCATTTCCCTATCAAAACTATAAATCAGATTTTGGTAGTTGTGAATTATACCACCAGAAGAGTGAGAAAAGTTTAAAATACCATTTTAACACAGTCCTTATTGAAAGCAACAGTGAAATAATCTTTCCTCTTGAAATCTCAACTGGCTTAGATACGCTGTCACCCAGAGTGTCACATTCTTTGCTCACACCTTGGCAATTTCAAAGGAAAATCAAAAAGATACAGCCCTGCAAAACTGTCCCCTCCCTGCATACAATGGGTACAATAGTTTCCCTGGTGCTGTCTTCCCACTGCCCCAGAAGAATGAGGATGGCCTGACATCCAGCAAGGATGTCTGAGCTCATTTCCCAAATTAGCTCCTATTCCTGAACTGCTGCCTTGCACGATGAGACTTTTTCAGCGACACCGACCAAATTGTGGTGAGCTACAGCCAGAAAGCCCACGTGCACTGCAGCTGAGCCATGGGAGCTTGGCAAAGTCAGAAACCATGGAGAACTGGTGAAAAGCAATCGAGGAGTGTGGAGAATGATGGAGTACTGCAGCAAAGATCACACAGAAAGGACATCTACAATCACCACTCCATTGTGCTCCAACAGGAACCACCAGCCAGCCCCAGGGCTTGTGCTCTGTGACTGCTGGGAAGGAGATGGAGGGAGCCTGACATCCAGAAATCAATGTACAACACCTCCAACTCCTCAGCAAAAGAGCTTTCTTCCATAATATTTTCACAGAGTTCCACCAAACCAGCTGCTATGCCACATGAAATGGTTTTCATCTGTGTATAAAGCATAATTTAAATGATCCAATTATTACTTTTGTATTTAAACATGGCTTATTTTCATGCAGATTTATGTTTCGTTATGCATAGAAGATATTCTTAATTGTGCTGAAACAACTGCAAATTTAATTAAAGTTTGCCAGTCCAAGCATAAAATGGATTAAAGAAAATGCTGACAACAGCAAAATAAATATTAGACTATTTAATTTAACATTTATTTTAAATCCAAACATCAAAATAACTGTGTTCCTAATTAAAATTTCATCACAAAATCTCTTGAAGAAGTATTTGTCTCTATTTCCCTCCAATCTGCTCAGCTGAAACACACTAGCTTATTTATAAAACTGTTGATTAATAAATCTGTTCCAGCTGTATTACTGTATGTTGCAAAGAGCACAGATTGATGTATGTAAACAACCATTATAATTTTAAAGACCCAAATTCTTCACAGTCCTCAAAAGCAGAAATCCCATCAAATACATTGCAGGACAATTATACACCTAAATCTTAACAAAGAAGGAAAAATAAGGGGCAAACATAAGGTCCAGAGACCTGTGGCAATTTATAGCAGATGGAGAGATCAACTAAATACTTATAATAAGTTACTTGTGGTTGCTTGAACTGGGTATTATTAGACTCAACCATGTGCTGTAACTTTGACAATAAGGAAATCCTCAGCTTCATAAAAAGTTACATTCAAAAGAGGCATGAAGAAAGAATCTGGCCTGGTTTTACTGAAACTAATTGGAAACTCTCCAATTAAATTATGCTGCTTAGTATTGATTTTAATTTTATAGTCAATAAATTTAATCATTTATACTTAGCAGCTGGGGGGAAAAGAAAGGTAGACAGGCAGATTTCCTCTCATCTAGATGCAGTAAGTCTGGCTCTGACTGAGGAAAAAAAAGATTCCTAAACTACAAGAATTATGAACACTAACTTAACCCTTGATGTCATTCAGAAGCATTAGTTAAAAAGAAATATACAGGCATTGCATGCCTTTTCTCCAACAGATTTGGAGGAAACAGAAGTGCCTTACCAGTCTAACAAATATCCCAAAAGTCAGAAAAGTTGGAGGAAAAATAAAAGACTTTCAGACAGTTATTCACAACAACATTTTTTGCAACATCTGAATAAATTGTCTTACATGACTTTTGGTGCTTCTTCCTTCAACCTTAAGCAACACATTCAGGAGCAAAGGTATTATCTACATCTGACTGACAACATCCAGCTATTTTAGAGTTTTAGGATCAACACTTGTAGAAGACACAACAATCATGGCACATTCCTGGTTTGAAAGCCACGAGCTCAGCTGGACCAGTCCAAGTGACAGAAGCCTCATCCAAAGGCACCCAGGACTGCCACCACAAACTGCTGCCCTACCCCTGTTCATTTCGCTTTTTAATTTCTTTTTGTCAACACAGTTGAGCAAAGAAAACCTCTAGATGGAAAAGGTAAGTGCTGCAAACTCTTTCCTCTACGTAACTTCACTGTGAAAGGACAGAAAAGTTTCTTTTTGCAATGAAATCAAGACTGAAATACAGAAAGAATTGCAAACTGACAGAATCAGCACACAGTGAGAGCTCTCTGCATGTCAGTGGACCATCTTTATCATGGTGTTAACACATTTAGATGTAATAAAGTGTGACAGACACTTTCACGTTTTCGTTATTTACCTTTATCAGCTATATATGTTAGTACCAAGAAAATCTCAAAGGAAAAAAAAAACAAAAAACAAACATTCAAAATCAAAAATTCCATAGAACAAATGAGGAATTTAAGTCAGTATGAGGGATTATTAAATCTTCCACAAAATAAAAAGCAATCAAGAAGGGAAGTAGCAAGGAGCATAGGAATAAACTGGAACCATTCATCAAAAAAACAGTGAACTGAACAAGAGCACCTACAGATATATGCACATTGTAAGGAAAGCTTGATCTGGAATCCAGCACAACTGGTAGAGGAAAACCCTATTTGGATGCAATACCAAGTTAGCCAATCACTTTATATCAACACTGTTAGAACAAACAAAACAACCCAAACTTATTCAAGTAACCACTGAGTTCATCAACCCAGAACTATTCTTTCATGAAAAGCAGTTCACATTTTAGTAGCACTTTTTATACAAGCACCAATATACACAGAAGAAATTAATAAAATTCCTAGAGCTTTTTTTTAATTTCCTTTTTGTGTTACAAGATTTATCTTAGAAAACTCTATATATTATTATTGATCAAAACTCATTTTGACAATCTAATAGCCTCCAATACTTCTAAATACTGTAAGAAACAAAGAATACACTGCATTTACAGGCTTCCAGACTATCACATTTCAGATTCTTGAAGACATGAATAAAAATTCCCTTATGTGAATCAGCCTAGACCTTTTGTTTTGTATAGTCCATAAATTACCAGTGCAGCTGTTTAAAACAGAAGGAATATCAAAAGATACGATTGCACTTTAGCAGGCAGTAACAGAACAGTTTAAGGGTTAGAAAACCTTTACTGCCAAAACCAGCATGGCAATTTATCTTCCTGAGAACCAGGCAATACCTTGACAAACATCTCAATACAAACTTCCCCATCATTGAACCAGAAGGTTTTGGGAAGAGAAATCAAGTACACAAGTCATAACGTGTGGAATTACAAATGAAACATACAAAACAACAAAGTTCTTGGAGTTTTGATTTAGAGGCTCTTTGATTAGGAAGGCTTGGCTTACCTGTTTAACATCATATGCAAGAAGAACAAATCTTAGGTCTGGTGAAACAGAGTACCTTGATGCTTTGAAGGTTACCTGCAATGAAGTAACAAACAGTAAAAGTGAATAGAAAAGCATGAGATCCCATTTTCCAAATTTTCCTGCGCCTCATTTAAGAACTTCCCATTCACAAGACAGAATTGGTTTAAAAAACCAATGTAATTTTCACAAAATAAGGACTCATTAAATAATTCTTAGTCTAATTAGCTGGTATTAGCACAATGGCAACAGAAGAATTTGGCTTCAAAATTAAATACCAATAAGAGGCCAATGAGTTTTTTTCTATAATCATTACAAGCACTAAGTTCAAGGATAATAACTATAACCAAGTCATTCCCAAAGAATGAAGAAAGACACTTGGGCTGGAATGACTAAAAGGGAGATTCATCACTAGGCTGGCCTTAAAGATAATATGCAATAAAAAGAATAGGTGTGCACTACATCTCTACTGCTTTTCTTTTAACACCACATACACAAACATTTTGCAAAACAACTTGAACCAAAGCAAAAGTCTTTCTTAAAGAAAATTCTTAACAGAGAGAAAAGTGAAACATAAAGTAACATTATAAAACTAATAATGGTTTACATCCGCTCAAGACCGCATGACACCCAATTGAATTCAAGATTGCAATTTCATCAAGGGGTAGTGTTGATGTCAGAAATAATTTAATGAATCTACTGCATGAGAAAGATAAGAATGTGTTTTAAAGGGCGCTGAAGGAAGTAATTTCAAATTAATCTCAAGACATCTATTTGCAGAATGAAAGGAAAAAGAAAAAATGATAAATGCAGATAAGAATAGAAAAAAAATAGGACAGCAAAAAAATAAACAAAGAACAACAAAGCCATAAAATGAAAAATAAAAAACAGCTATGTAGGACAAGATCTATCCACTATTTGATTTCTTAAGGATCTTGCTCTGTTTAGCTTAATCCCACCACTAAACTAATGAATTCAACAGGGGTTTAAAGGTACACAAGTAGGAAGTCACAAACTATTACATTCAGAGTAGCTAAGGAGCTATACCTGGGAAAAAAGAGCTTCCAATAAACTGAAAAGATGCTATACATTAGTATACACATTAAATCCAGGTTCCTAAGGTTCTAATATAGTTAGAATCGAGTTATCCAAAAGAATTAAAGGGGAAAATATTTTTGAAGATGAACTCTTTGATTCAGCAGCATAACAGAATCAAAAGTCAGAAGACAAATCTGCAGTCTTGAGAAAGAAGAAAGAAAAAAAGACAACAAACCTTAAACCAACTTTCTGTATCTGCAAAGCATCCAGAACAGATTTCTACTGTGCCCAAATTTGATTTTAGCAGTTAATCATCCTAAAGCATGTTAATCTATGAGTTACATGTTAATCTATGAGTAACATTCCCTTCTCCTGGCACTTCACTGAAAATATTTTCAGATGTGAAATTTATCTTCTTTCTAGCAGTTTATTAATTATTGCCCCACTACCTCCGCACTACACAAGCCAGGCAACTTTCCAAATTCACTCCCAGGCAGTGCAGCTCCTACCAGCTCCCACATTGAGCAAGAGCCTGCAGTCCCTGATGGAGCCACCACAAAGGCAATGAGGCTCTTCCTCAAACACCTGAGCAGCTCAGCTGCAAGCCATTGGCAGTGCCAGGCAATACCAGCAAGAACAACTTGCATATTCAAGTACAGTGTGTTGTGGATTTGAGATTTAAAATCTTTTGAATCCCACTAACCTTATTTATTCAGCTTGCACTCACCTGCATACTTCTATTTGCCCCCAGACACAAGGTGAATATTCAATGCAAAAAAAAATATGGTAATGGGTGTTGGCAAAATAGTTTTATTTTTGTTAGCATAATGGCATAATTCTTGGTAAAAGGAGTATAAAGCTGTGTTATACCAGCAGAAATCTTGTGCTCATGGCCAAAGCTGATATCAACACTGATTTCTGTAAATTATCATAAAAACAGTATTAGCCCTTTTATTTAAGCCTGATTTACAATCAAGCTTTTAATAAAATAGATATTTAATTCTAATAGAATTGCAGAGAGATTTAAGTGACTTGAAGCGATAACAATTTCCTTAAAATTCTGGTTTTGAAGGGTTTTTTTTTGGGTAAAGACAAGCATAATTTTGGCAATTAATTCAGAACACCTACAGAAGAAACCCTTAAAAACGGAAAATTAAATCACCTGAGTCATTCCTCCTGCAAGTAAACTCAAGATCTGTCAGTCACTTAAACAAAAGACAGATTTGTTTTTTTCCCCTTTTTCAAACATGTCTAAGGGATTTCATCAACCAACAGCTGCCTGACCCCATGGCTGAGGAGATTGGACCAGCTGGTGAAGGGCTTAAAATAAAGTTTCAGTTCTTGCTGCAGGAGATGAGATGTATGCCACACAAACCTTTGGGAGAGCATCTATTGGGCCAGTCTCTACAGGGGTTAGACATATTTATTAATGAAAAAGAAGCTTGAGAGGACTCTGACCTCAAGGGTTTATTCTCTTCTTAAACACATTTCTGAGTTTAAAAGGAAGTGTTGGGGAAATACCACATTGGAAATACACTAGGAATTAAAAACCCTCAGGTGTCTTGTTATCTGGAGGATGGCTGTTCCACAGGTCTGCATATCCCCAATTTCTCAAGCTTCTTGCTTTGTCAGGAGTAATTTAGCCTTCATTAAGGAAGACAGACCTGAATGCTGCCCCATGTGACTATAACCCTATGGGTTTGCTGTGCTTGATCTCCAAGAAATGGAATTTGGACAAATAAGCTCTGAAACTGGGAGAAACACAGCTGCCTAATTAGGCAGAGTCCAGGGATGCAGAAGCAGGGCTGGTTTCCCTCTGCATCCCTGCTCAATACCAGCCCTTGGGGACTGGGGCAGTCCAACCCTGTGCACTCCATGCACACCCTCATCCCTTTCCAAAGGCAGAATAAAGTTAAAAGGGAAGGGAGTTTCCTTGTTTCCCTTTATCCAGCCCCATCAAGAGTTGAAATCCCTATGAAAAACATCAGCTCCATGCAATCAGAAAACACTTGGACGGGAGAAATTGCTGTAATCCTTGAATTGGTTACAGTCCACACTACTGCATAATTCTGAGACAAAATAAATGTAGGGTTTTTTAACACTTGTGCACTGTCTTCCCTGCTAAATTCACACACCTGTCAGCCACTTTTCCTATATTGCTATATTTGACATAATTTCACTTTTTCAGACATAAATGATCCTTATTCTTGATCTTTCATTCTTCACTCGACCAAATCTCCCACTGACTGTAAAATCAGGTCTAGCCATATGAAACACTGTATTTCTAGGTTTCTTTGAAATACTTTCTGTGCTAAGAGTTTTAATTCTTCTCCTGACAGTGATGCATGTTGTGATGACCTCAGTGGTCTCACTGCCGCCATTGCAGTAAAAGCAAAATCCAGGCAAAAAGACAGAATTTGAACAGGCTTTTGTCCTTCAGCTTTCCAGTTTCATGCTCTCATCCACCTTTCAGGAATTGCTAAAATATAGTTTTGCATGGAAAAGAAGAAGTGGCTGTTTCCATCTTTACATATGGGTGATTAAAATGGAACATAGAATTCCAGTGGACAATATATTCCCAAGTTTGATTTCCAATGTCAATATTTCTTTCTTTTTCTAACTTTGTACGTATGTGTGTTTTCCTGTTAAAAATAACTGTTATGGTGGTGTTTAAGAGAAATTTTAGTCTTGGTTCAGGCTCTGCATCCTCAGCAAGGGCCTCTAATAGCAGTTCTTTTTATTTCTCCTGTTTTCTTAAACCCTAGTTCTGAGCTCCTGATGTACTGGTGACTCTCTTCATCTTTCACATACTATAAAATTTTGAGGCTACTAGTTTTGTGGATTTTAACTACTATGACATTTAAATCAGTGCCTTATTCCTAATCTTTCAAAAACATGGTAAAGAGCAAACAGATGAAGTTATCTGTAATACAGTCTAGCCCTGAGTTGTAAAAATATTTTTATAACATGTATACTTTACAGTCTTCTTTTTCCATAGTTTCAGTTGCATGGTTTTAATTGAGATAATATATCATAGTTAAAACAGATTTAAAGAAATGTTCACTGTGGTGAAATCTGCTTAATTGTCTGGTTTGGGTTTTTTTTCCTTTGGGTTTACCCCTCCTGCTGTTTCAGTTTCTTGTGCTTCTATTTTTCCCCAGAAACTTTCATCTTCCACACTCCTGTTATTCTCCTTCTCCAGCATTTTAGTGCTCCCTTAACACATATTTAGGCTTTATATTTTTTATTATTATTATTATTCATCCAGAATGAAATATTTTAGGATCTTCAAGACTGTTGTTTTAGATCTTGGTGGCAACCAGGACATTATACATCCCTTTATTGCACATCTACATCTGTATCAGAAATTTAACTTGATGGTGTAGTGGAATCTCATGGGATGGGGGTTCATCAGCATTCACAGGTATCCAGCTCCACTTATCAGACAGGCATTGGCCAAATGGCATAAAAGGAGTCAGGCAGGATGGAATTACAGGAGCTGCAGGAGGAGAAGGCATTTGGCAGGTCACAGTTCCCTTGGGAGGCGCTGGCAGTCCAGGAACAATGGGATTCTCCCTCACTGCCACTGCTGTGACCGAAAGGAGAACATGGACCATGAGAAAGCAGCAGAGAGTGGAGCAAGGCTGGAAACGGGGAACCTCTGAGAAAGACAGGTTGTAATTAGAAAAACATGCTATAATTGGAATGATGAAAAATTTGGGTTTCCAAGGTTACGTTTCTTAATGCGGTGCTTCTTGTGTCACCTGAGCAGTTAATGTAGACCCAAAAATCCTGCAATGCCAGGTGCTGGAACTGTTAACCCTCAGGTTTCCTATCCAGTTTAAAAGACAAATGTGCCTCAAACCATGACCTCAGCTGACTTCAATGCTCTCAAAAACAGGAACCAAATTCCCCAAACCCACCTGGAACTGTGGGATATAAAAACAGACATGAGGTTTGCACCACCACCTCACTGATAGACAATAACCTCTAACCTGTCAATCACAGAAGCTTTTCCCCCTCCATTTGCCAGGACAATTGACATATTTAACCCTTAACTATATCAAGGAACAATCTTACCAGGAATAGCATTTAGAGAAATCCCACAGAGTTGCCATAACCTGATATTTTCACTTTTTTTATAGTGAAACCTCCTTCTTGGACAAAACTTGGACAAAAACCAATTGTCACCACCTAACCAAATCACAGTGACTGCAAACCCTTCCATCTGTCAGGCTTTCCTACCTTGATGCACAGTGGTGCACTGCAACAATAAACCCCTCCTCATAAAAATCCCTCTGCTGAAAAGGCTGTGCTGAGAGGGTTATTGGACCAGAGGAGCATGGGAGAGTAGAGAGAATGTTACAATATTCATAATCACCTATTTACAACATGTGTGGGTCATTAAAATGTCCAGTGTTGCAAAAACTATCAATATTTATGTGGTTATATAATGTTATTTAAGGTATTTACTATTATTCACCCTTTCATTAATCTCTTATGCAAGGTTCTTAAAATACAAGCATGTAACCTACTCTTGCAATTAAATCTACATTAATCAACAAAAGAACTGTAATTGCATTATGATGCTGCACTGAGTTTCATATCAAAAGAGGAAGGTGGTGTGGTGGGGAGCACAAAACAAAACAAAAAAAGTATCCAAAGGAAGAGAACAACAAGGGCTGTTTATGAACAATGCTCTGTAAAACACCACAAAATAGTCCCTGCCAAAAGCTCTGCTCAGACTGAAGCTCTCATTCTCTGCTTTTGGCTGCAAGGCCTCCACAGGGCTGTCACAGCTGGGCTGCCACAGCCTGACCCTGGTCCCTGAGCCAGGACTGCTCCTGCTCTGTCACCTTCTGACACCAATAGCAGGCAGCAAGGCCCTTCCCTGTCCTCAGTAACACAGCAACACAACAGGCTGCAGGGTGAGCTCCTGAAAAGCCTCTGGAAACAGGTTTGAAACTCAGCAGTAATTGTTTGCTGTGCACCATGAATGCAGTCGCCCTTTGAGCTTGAAAAGAGTTGTGGAAAGGCACAGAAATCAAGGGGCACAGCAAATCAGGAATTACTGGGGGTTAGAAGAGTACAGCTGGACAGTTTTCACAAACTGAGAACAATTCCACTTGTATTGCCTGGTATTGAAAACAAATCAACAGATTCAAAATTTATCCCATCATGCACACTCCAAAGCCTGGAGGAGTCCCAGTGGACTCACTTGTGACAGAGGACCCTGAGTGTTTGTCAGGGTGTGTGCATGGAATCTGAATACAAATACCACAAGGGAATCTGAATACATGCACCACAAGAGCAGTGAAACTGAGGACTAACAAAAGTCTTAACACTTTCAAAATTATTGCAGCTTTTTAAAGAGGGAGAAATGAATGCAAAACTTCTGCAGGTTTCTTTCAGAGAATTCAACACACTTGGAAAGTTCCATACCAGAACACACAGTCCCTATACACATTTTCTATCCTCTCTGTGCTTGCTTTTTCCAGTTAGTTTTGTGTTTAAGGGTTGTAAAACAGGCTTGAGAAGCTGAGATAGAATAAAGAACCAGATGGACAACTTTCCCTTAGCTAAAGGATCCACGTGGCCCTGCATTGTCTCCTCTCCAGCTTGTGGCTGGGCTGTGTGTGAACTGATAACCTGCTTTTACTGATCCTAAGGAACAGCTGATGGCAAAAGCATTCAACAAAATGCTTGCTAAACACTGAAATTTCTTAGCTAAATGTGGCATAATGCCACTGATTTTGGAAGTGTGAAGTGCAATAAAGTATTGCCAAACGCTGAAAAGCTGGTAGGTTGTCACTTAGGATCACAGTGATAGGCAGCCCAGGCAGATGATAGAGAACATATTGTAATCATGTATCGAGGCAGCATCTCAAACACCAGGATGCCACACAGTGATTAATGTCTAGGGCTTTTTCTGGCTCCTCTTCATAGGAGACTGGCCCAGCCTCCAGCTGTGAACATTTATATGCTGCTGGCTAAGGATATTAACTGTTTATTAGACAGCTAAAACAGGAGGGACTGCATGGATACAGTCAGAGGAAAATGTGTATTAGAAAACATCCTTAAATAATAACACCCAGAGATGTCAACAAATATTCCTTGTGCTTTGCAACCTACCCTTTTCACTTATGGCACTGTATTTGTTACCCATAACATTGCTTTACTGACAGATTAATTATATAAAGACCAGACTGTTTTACTAATTGATTACAGAAAAGGATTCCGTCCCAGAAGAATGCAAGAAATTTTTCTACTTCTAAATAAAACCTGATTTAGATAATAAAACCTAAAAAAAGTACTTTATTTCAAGAACTTGGGATAGATACTTCCCCTGTGTAAGAGAAGTGGGCATGCCAGAATGACAAAACACCAGCCTTTCTTCTTTCCAGGTGCATGACTATTATTAATGGTACTTTTAAAGGTTGGGGGATTTTGTTATCTTTATATCTGTTAACATAGGGGTTTTTTTTAAATCTGCAGCCTGCTTTTTTGATGATACACCTACTCAGTGAGCACTGCAGATTCTCATTAGGGCTACCTGGCTCCTACACAATAAGCAACACAAAGAAGGATAAAAGGTGTGTACTTTGCAGGAGAGTGGCAGTCTCTAGGATGCAAAAGAAGAGCCAGTGATCTGTGCCCAGTGGAAGATTGCTTCAGGGGCTGAGCAATGAGGGGAAAAAAGAAAATCTCCTCTGAGCTGCTGATTCAAACACAGTCCAATCAGGGGTGACAAAGAGTCATTACTTGCCCCTTTTCTCTGCACAAGGAGTTTATCACAGCAGTTCAATTCTCCATGGACAATTATTAACATTACTGAGAAAAGCCTGCCATTTCTCTGGCTGCTTGAGCAAAGGCAAACAGGAAAGCAAATGCAGACTGAAATCAGACTAATAACTCCCATCAAAAGGTGACTCGTCCATGACTAAAACCCTTTGATAGGGAAGAATGAAGGAACTTGCATTGCCACTGCCTGTGTTGGATCTCTGCTGTAGTTTTTATTAATCCAAGACATCTCTGCAGAGTCATTAAACCACCACCATTCTAATTATGCACCGATGATTAAGCAGATGTGACACTGAGCGAGGAAAATGTTTGATTAATGATCCAGGTGTCTAACTTTAGAAGATTACATTTAGCACTGCAAATCTGGGGACAGTCAAGCTCAGAAGAACAGGAGAGCTTTTGATTTCAACTTGCCTCAGTAATGTTATCCTGTTAGGATTGTTGGCCACCATTTCAGACAGCACAGAACATTTCCCACTGTTCTCTTCCAAACATACACCAACAAACTTGCTGGGCCTTCTGCTCTGTTTTCAGCTTTTTATTATCCTTCCTCCATGTGAATACTAATTGCTGGAATTGACTATTTTTAAGTATAACACTCTCAACTTTTGGCTGTGTAAAGAGAGGAGGTCTGCAGGAAAAAAAAATACATGTAGGTTTGTTTTTTTTTTTTTACCCATAATTGCTAAATGGTTGCTTGAATATTACATATTTTGGATCAGTTTCCCACACTTCTAATCAATAGCAGATATCTAGTGTCTAGAGCTCACTTGGTTTGTGTGAATTGAGGATAAATCAGTTCCATAAAAAGCCCAGGGAAGAACAACTTTGCAAAAAGAGGCGACACCCCTGGTGTGAAGCAGCCTGTCCTTCCCAACCCATCATCAGTTGGCAAGGCTGGGGTGGCATGATGGCCTGAATAGCCTGCCATGCTGGCACCACACTCTGGAGCACAGGACAGACACTTCCAGCCAGAAGTGCCTGGAATCCTCTGTGAGGAGACTCAGGCTTGGCATTAAACTCAATTCTGCAGCCGGGGATGCCCAAGCAGCTGCTCAAGCTCGAGGATGCACTGAAGGCACCACACAGACCTGGCACAGGCCTGGCTGGCCAGGCAGGGGCTCACACAGCCTTGGTAAATGGCTAACAGGGAAAGTGCTTCCTAATGCTTGAGGGTTTGTACTTTACAGACATTCAGCCTTCCACTGATGGCTGTTTTAGCTTTTTTATTTTTCAGATTCTGCGCTGCTTTAGTGTTTAGTTCTGAGCTTCATATTAGGGGATAGTAAGCTCTCTTCACAGAGTAGGGAGACAAAACAATTCCTTCTCTAGCTGGGGACCAAGGACAAATGACCCAAATTTTAGGCCCAAGAGCCTAAACAACAGTGGACTATAAGTGGACAATTAACTCCAATATGCAAATGGACCAGAACTTATAAAAGTGTGAGACCTCATGATCGGCCATCCATTTTTTGACCATTTTGGGTTCACCTTGGGTGCAGCCCTGGCTGGGCTCTTGTGCTGCCCAAGGTGGATCCATTGAGGCCCTTCAATAAACACCCACTTTATTCTTTACCTGCATCTAGGTCAGCCTTCACAAGGCATCGCCACCCAGTTTTAATTGTGTCTGACAGCCTTTTTTGGGCTAAGAGGTTCCCCAAGGCACATCCCAGCATATGGAAGGTGCAGCTCACAGAAGGGGAGTCACACACACACCCACCCATTAAAATAGAATTCTCTCCTCCATCCTTCTCCATCTTTACACTGACCTAGGAAATCAGCATCAAATTATTTCTACTGAAGTTCTACTCTCCTCTTTCTTGTTTGAGGAGTTAGAAGTAAAGGTCACCTGAGGCTTTATGCTTTGAAAAGAAGAATCTCTATCAGCAAAGGCCAGGAACAGACCAGGAATAAAATCAGCCTTTGCCAAAGAGCGCTGATGAAAGTGAATCATCCTTTTGAGTCTGCAGGTGTAAAAGATTTTATTAAATTAAAAGTACGGGGATTAACAATAACAGCCAGTGGTCTGCATGGAGTATTTATGAGGAGAGATTGACAAGCCACACAATTAGGCTGCAAAACCCTGATAAACGAGAATTACAGGGTGGAATGTAAGTGGTATCCCTGAGAATAACAGTGCCAAGCAGAGCAAAATAAAATGCAGGCTAAAGTATTAAAGTACTTCTTAGCAATTACTGCTAGTCAGAAACCATTCTTGACCCTTTGCTGGTCAAGAGGAATAATCCCCAATCATCTACTCAGCCATTAAAGCACAGAGAAACAACTAAACCAGAGATTAACATGACATTTTTCTTTCCATATTTATTTCTCTTAAGGAAAATATTCCTATGAATCTTGAACAATTTCCCTCTTTTCTAATAGTGAAAAACTCTCAACATTTAAGTAGCATTCCCACCTTTTATGAAACATGTTTTCCTGATAGACATCAGATAGATTCCCCAGAACATATGCCAAGCACAATCCACCCTTCAGATGGTCTGAACAAAGCACAGCCAACAGCAAATCCTCCAACATCTTGGTTATTTACACGTAAAAAAACAAATAACTTCATTCAGAAATCATTCACTGACAGAAGAAAGGATTATATTTTTCATTTATATGCAATTTAGTCTAAGTCATGAACTTTTAGATATTACTCTCTCCCTCCTATAGCAAGAAAAAATGTTAGCAGACTTTCACTGGGAGAGAAGCAGATAATAGAGAAGATAATAGAGAATAGAAGAGAGATAATATATATTACTTACAAAAGTTGTGTTTTCCAGTAATAATGTAGTTGTATTTGTTTCTACATTCAGTTCAACAACATGTCCATTCCTGGTTTTATACACCACTGCTGTATCTGTAATGACAAAGAAATGAGCAGTCAGCAAACACTCTTGACAATTTAATACCTCTGTAGAGAGAACCAGCAGGTTAAATTAATTACAGTATCCTTGTTACTACACACAAACAAGACAGAAGTTTTGTTGATTTGCCTCATGAGCTTCAAAATTACCAGTTTATACCCTATAGACTGCTCCCCTCATTCAATACATCTATGTTTTGGCCATACAGCAAAGTAAAGTTTTGCAAAAAACCAAAATATTTTGTTGAACATCATATTCACATCTCCTCAGAAATTATTCCAATAAAACTTCTGTACTGGTCTGTATTTCTGGTGACTGGATGGACAAAGTTATGACTATTTTAAGACAGTCCATATTCTGTGTGATTCATGCTGGGCTGCAGAATACTGAATTTTCTTGTGAACTGAATATTAGCAGTTCACACAAGCTAACACAAGCAAAGGAGGGTTAAAGCAAAATAGGTCCACTTGAAAAACATTTAAAACATTGTGGGATGAAGTTTTGCAACTTTTTCTACTCACTTGATTTATCATTTCTTTCATGAAAAAGAATCCAACACATGTCAAGGAAAAAAAAGAAATCTGTAATTAATTGGGATTTCTATGAAAAATACTTTGCATTTGCTTGTATCAAAACCTGCAAAATTACCAAGAAATACATAATTACTACATCAGCCTTGAGTTAAAAAAAAAGTTCCAAATTTTCCACTATTTGTTACAAGATTGAATAGAGTGCTGATTCTCTCAGATTATTCAAAACCCATGTAAGAGATTTGTATTTAATTAAATGAAACAATTTTATTATAACAATACAAAAAGCATCAGAAAATTTCTAAATTAAGCCTAAAGGAAACACAAAAGAACTTCCCTGATCTTCAGTAATGTCTGAAAAATTCATCACAAATCCCTGAATTTTATGAAGTGGGAAGTTAACATGACTGGAGAAAAAGGTTATGCTATCATAAAAAAAATCCTTTGCTTATTCAGAAAAAAATGTAGCTCTATTTTAATTGACTCCACAGCAACTCAAGATATCCAGCCCTAGTGAATGTCCTCTGGTAAGTTCTGTAAAATTAATGAAGCCTCATTTGAAGAACTTACTAAGCTATTTTAGGGCCATGGCTGGAAATGGGGTGGGATTGATGGAGTTTAGGACAGGATTATTAGAGCTGCTGTTTAGGAAGGCAAACCAGATTGTGAATTGTGGAATTAACAGCAGCTCATTTTAAAGAGAAAATATTTCAGATATTCATTTTGAATAAAAAGGAACAGCACGTCACAGACAGTTATTTGGTTTCAGGTTACCAGTTACAGAACACGGCTGTTTCTGCAGCTTCCTTTAGGCTATTTTGCATTTATTCTTTAAGGAACCCCAGCACTGGAAATCTCCAGTGACACTGGATCACAGTGCTGAGTTTTATAGAAAGAAATGAAGTTGTCTAAAGAGCTGTCCCTAGTTATGATTGAACCATATTGTGAGAAATGGCATAAATAACCCAGGACACTGAACAGCAGTGCTCCAAACCATGAATTTTGGCCCCATAGATGACACCAATGTGCTAAAATCCAAATAGGTCACATAGAATGTGACTCCTTCTCATTTATCTACTCTCCTACATGTCATTTGCCAACAAGATTTATAGCACTGTGCCTCATTAACTAATCCTACCAAAAGAAACTCACTCAAAAAAGCACTTTCCCTTAAAATTCCTAAAAGGACCACAAATAAAATGCATAGTCCTAAGGCTCTTCTTGCAAGTCCTCCAGAAGGTATGAAACAACATTTAGAATGGCAAATACTGTGAGAGACATAAATGAAAGCCTTTGTTCTAAAGTTAGGAGAAACTTTACTCAATAAATCAGAACAGAAAACTGAGTCAGACCTCTTGAGAAGCCAGGCTTTACTGGGCAGGAATTATACCTCTCTTTGAACTTTCACTAGTTACCTCCTGAAGGGCAGAAATCAAATGAATGCTTGCAAAATGTATGGTGCTTTGCAGGTGAAAGATTATACCAAAATCCCATGTAAACACAGAGCATAACAGTCTTCAAAAGTAATTATAGAAATTAATATGGAAGTCCCATTCCAAACAATATTTTTTTCAGGCTGGATAATGTGATAGCTGATGATCACACCACATGACGATGATTTTTTTCACTGATTGCTCAAATGTTAATTAAGAGCCATAAACACAGGGATTTTTTGAAAATTTTGTTAGCTAGAGTCAGAAATTCTACAAAAGAAAACAATTCTTAGTCCTTAGCCTCATCCACTTGCACAGCTGACGGATTTTTTATTTATTATCTTGGTGCCTTCACCAGAAGAAGGTTCAGGGACCTCTGACAGTTCACAAAGACATTCAGAGAAGTGGAGTCCTTAATTCAAAGAAATTCGCATTTAATTTGAAACAAACAGTAGTACCATGTGAAAAGCTCTCAGCTGGGCACAAATTGCAGCCCTGAGGAGACATATTATTGATCTGAGGACATCACCAGAATAAAAAACATCCTGTCTTCAGCAAAGGAGAATGTGAGGAAGCCTCTGTAAAGAAGATGTGCTATCGAGTCACCAGCCCTGGATGATGCACACAAAAACAGCCTTGGAAACAACTGATTGAAAATTTCCTAATTCTAATAGTTCTCAAATTTCTGGAAAGTTTGGAAACTCCAGAGCATTGAATAACCGATTAATTTATTCTGTTTTACTAAAACATGAAGACAGACAACTAAGGGTCTCTACGTAAGCTATCCTGACATCAGTACCAAAGAAAATAATGGCACTATAAATCCAGGATTCTCCCCACAAAAATAATGGCTGGCAATATAATTAACACCTAACAGCACTTCACAGAACATAGATCTTGTTAAAAAAAAATTGAGAGTGCTATATTTGATAGAGGCAACTCTGCTGAAACTGTGTATTGGGTTTTCATCCAAGGTATTTGATTTATTTTATGACCTCCAAAGCTTACATTAAACAGAATTAATGGGAAACACATTAGGAGGATTAAAAACAGCATCACTAAAAAAATAAAGAGGTAGACAGGGTTATTATACACAACTATAATTGGAAGAATTGATTGAATGGAAGAATTGATTCCATCTTGATTCTGACCTTATTTCTAAGGCTGACTGAGAAGGAGTGGACACACACCCCTGCAGGACAACTTGATGCTCAACAGGTTCTCTACAACTCCTTTGGCTTTCACAAAGAATGCAACATTAAATAAAATATTACATGAAAACAAACTCAAACAAAATTCTGGGATTGTCACAGCAGAATAAATTCACCTTAGTCAGCAACATGCTCTTACAGAATTGTACTAGCTGCAGAACCAACAGGAATTCATTGTGAAGCTAAATGTCCAAATTCTTATACTACTGTATGTTTTTAAAAGTTAATATTTTCATCATCTACCCTATCTCTAGGCAAAGAACATGGAATATACATTCTGCTGACATGATTAATCCATACATTTTAAATCACAGTTTGGATAGATATAAATATGGCCCTCAGTGACAGCACTATTACATAAATACAGCACCATGATAATCTCAAGTTTGTTTTTTTTTTTAAATAAAAGCAATATTTCTTATAAATAGCTTCACTAAGACTATTGTTTCTGGTTTAGGTTCAACACTGCTAAGGGTTTAGTTTAAGATCAGGGTATGAGTTGGCAGGAAATGCAGCTCTGTACTGTGCCTGACATAATATAAATTGTTCCTGGGAATGGCAAAGTACAGGCAAACTATCATAAGATGAAAAGAAATCAATGCAAAACTTTTCCTACTTGACAAGTAGGAAAATTGATAAAAAAATATCAATTTTGCAATAATTTCTTTCCCTCCATTTATTGAATTTACCCCCATTTATTGAATTGACAACATGCTACCACCTCCTAAATGCTACAGAACTCCTTTGTAGCACTCATAGTTACACAAGGTATGTTCACATGAACCAAAAAAAGAATCCAAGACCTTGTAAATACCAATGAAAAATCCTGTATTATTTAGGGGGAAAATGGAGTAACTTCTAGCCTTAAATACATCCCCATACTGCAAATCAATCCCTGAATTGTTCTAGTGCAAGAATTTGGGCCAGAGGAACCTTTCGTGATTTATCTTTCTGACAGCAAGACACTGAATGGTCGTGGTTTATTTGAAGAGTATAAACTCTAGTTTCACGTGTCACTGAAATTAAGCAATTCATCTTGTTATTTAAATGACACAGACTGAATTGAAAGGACACACTGCCACACACTTTCAAACCTCTTGAATTTCAGTCCAGTGTTCTATTCAGTTTCACATCTATATTGATCCAAATTTTATTAGTTGGAAGCCTTCCTCCTTTATTGGTGGTATTTTCATCATTAGATATGTATGTGACACAAAAAGCTCCAGGCTGCTAATCACATTTATTCTTTTTCTGCCATGGAGTCTCCCTGCGTGCCCTAAGATGTTGACACAGGTTCTATCTCTGTAATTCAGCAGCAAGTCAAGAGAAGGGAGTTGTGTCCTTCATGTGAATGAGCAAAGGGGGTGTGAAATGTTTTGGCATTTCTGCAGGTCCCTAAATCTGGGATATTTTACAAGAGATTGCAAACCAATAGAGATATGAGACCAAGTATTAAAAGTCTTCTGTGTTGTACCTGGAAAGATCCAAAAGCCTCAGGAACAAGTGGAGCTTCCTTGATGAAGTATGAAAGCAGGGATCCTGCCCTGGATGAATATGAGTTTATGAAAATAATAAGAGATCCATCACAGGCTCACTAAAGCCACAGGACTTAGAAGATTACTGAATCTGAGCCTCCACTATCCTGTGAATATTTCATCTAAACTAGGCAAGACTTGCATTTCTACCTAGTCTATTCCATTCTCAGAGGTTTTAAGTGATGATTTTTTGACCTATGAATACACATTGAGTTATTCTTTAGCCTCAGACAGACATCATGGCAGCCCAAGCTTATTATGAAACTAAAACCTGTAAATCTACATTGCCATCATGTTCACTGAGATTATTCACATTAATTTCTGCAGCTGCTGGCACTGACAAGGAGCAACAGAATTAACAGCACTTTTGAGTGTAAAAAACCTGATTCTTACCAAATTCACAGTACAGTTAATGTACGTTTTGTGTGCCAAACAAAATTTTGACAAAATATTTGCTAGATTTTTATTACTTGTTGATAATAAGGCTTATTTCATGGCAACTTGTATGGATTGATCAATTTGAATGGAAACAGGCCAAGACCAACTTGCTAGAACCTGGACTAAAAGTGGTTTAGAATTTACTAATACTGATATTGAATGGTTTGACAAAAAAACTGATTTATAAAGAAGGTGCACAGATTTCTAATTGCTGGTTATTTGCACAGAGCACTGTAAATCTTAGCCTAAGCTAATTGTGCAAAGGAGATAAGCACTCAGGCAGTTTTGTGCATAGAAACCATTGGGTATTAAGGCAATTTATCAAACAGTCTTGAGAGAGTAAGTAGTTTCTAAAAAAGTGGAGGAAAGAGAAGGAAATAATTCAGGCAATGCTGAAAATCTGTTCCATAGTATCTGGAATAAGGAGGCCTCAGGGTAGTCTTCTGAAATTGCTGACAGTGTTAACCTGAAGATTGCTAATGCTTATTTTCCCACTGAAAATATTTACCAAGTTTTAGTTTGTTTAGCTAAAATTTTGCTTTGCAGCACAAACAGCAGCATTAGCAAGTCACAGTCCTCCTCTTCCTTACATTTCATGTTTTTTCAAATGCAAACATGCAAGAAGGTTGATACCTTGCAGTCAACACATATGTCAATCAGCCTTTGCTGTACACAGTATTATTAGAACTGCAGATGGCATTTCATCAAACTGATTATAGAAAATGTCATGCTAATTAAAATAGAGAATGCTTTCTGATTTAATAAACAGAGGGTGCTAGACAATTCTTTGTCTAATGAAGTGTTTACTAATTAAATAGTCATTTACAGAGATATTAGAGATACAGACCAAATTGCAATATGTTACTAAAGTCACGTGTCAGCTGAGCAAGATTTCCACTGCTCTTCTAAAAGGTCAGGCTGTTAGTAATGCCCTCAAGACAAAAATTATTCTGGACTAGTTTTATAATGCATTGTAGTCTTGGAATGTACTCCTCCAGACAATCCTTTAGTATTTAGAATATTTCCTATTTAAAATGGCTTTCAAAGTTGTACACACAGGTAATTCCTGTTCTTTCTGATCCCTATTTCCTTTTTCCATCTATGCCCAGTGCAAACAAGCCAAAAACCAGACAGAGATCTTATGGTGCAGCAGCTACAGGAATGGAGTGGCACAGTGAGAGTAGCACCCTGCCAGGCACAAATTAATTAGCTCTGCTCTTCCTACCTTCTTGAACTTCAGAATGAATTGGCCAGGCATGGACTAACCTATAAAATTCAAATTTCCATCCATACTCAATGTAACTTCCCCTTTTCCTAATCTGGTCATTGGTTTGCAAAGCAAGTCAAGCTCAATTCATGCCAATTTTCAGTGGTCCCAGTTACTCTGGCATATTGATGTATGAAAATCTTAAACTCTGCTCAACAGCCAATATTCATTTATGAAATCCATTTCTTCCCTGTCATGCAGCTACACAGGATTCATGCCTCAGTATCACACTATCCCCGTGCCCACTTCAGACAGAACAGAGGGACCAGACAGCTCCTGAATATTAACAAATCCACTGGGGGATTGATTTACAGGAAAAAAAAAAGGAAAAAAAGAAACCAACAGTGAAATATACAGTGCAGTCAAGCCCAGTTTCTGGAGTTTGAAAGATGAGGAAAGATTCACTGCAGAGCTGTGGGAGGCAAGAAGGAGGACAGTGACCAGCAGCCACAGGTCGTTATGTCTGTGACAAGCTCAGCTGGAGGAACATCACTGTCTGCTGCCTAAGCCACTTCTAGACACGTTGGAAAGGTGGAAACACAAGGGAATTACTGCACAAAGACAACAAAGGGAGAGGCAGATAAATTGAAATGCAGGTGGCCACAGAAAATGCAGCTGAATTAAGCTGCAGCCACTGTCCTGAGGCTCTATCTAAACATGTCCTGCAATCCAGGTGTGCTGTCAGCTCAGTTTTCACAGCAAAACTAAACCATATATTCCTCTGCTATGTACTGCCATGGTAATGGAAAGCTGTTCTAATTTAGAAATTTCCAAGTTTTTCCAATAAGTTTATCAAATCAATCATAACTTAAGTTGTGACTGTCTGAGGACTCTGGTCCTGCTATCCTTGGCACAGAGCAGCAACAGCTTGTGGAAGATATTTCTTCTCCAGTCTTCCTGGATGAACAAATTGTCATGCACTTCTCCTCTGCTCCCCTGGTACTCTGCTTGGCAGTGAGCAGAGCACCTTTACATGGATCTGCTCACTCAAAACTTGTCAAATCAAGGCTGCCCCAGCAGGGTCTGTCTCATTTTCTGTTTCAAGAGCACACTCAGAATAACACAGCTACATGTGAGCTTCAGCCTACCAAAATCACAGTCTGCAAGCAAGATGTTGACATTGTTAATGGAGTTGTCTATCAGCTAAAAGAAGTTGAAAAGAAAATAAGAGTTGTGCCATAATTATTCTCCTAGAAGAAGAATTAAGTCTCCCTCATTTTAGAACACAACTGGTCAAAGCACTACAAAGTAAATTAACAAAAACAAATGAAAATGCAAATATCTTAGTGCATGCCAGCATAAATGGGAGGCAGTTATCTAACCCAAAGAGCAATGAGTTGATGGACTAAAGCACAAAATGTGACTTTTTCTACCATTCCTCCCTATGCTTTCCCTATCCCACTATTCATAATGCAGAAATCTCCATCTGTATCTCTGTCATTACTTGGAGGAAAATGTCAGGGACATTCATTCCCCTCCTTAAAGCAAAGCACTAAACATGATTTCATTGTGTTAAAAGCTAGGATAATAGACTGCAGTCTAGTAGTCCATTCGAATTTGTTTGAAATGCAATTAACAGTACATCAGCACCAAGAGAAGGGGAGGGGAAGTGGTTGCATTCATGACACAGCCTTCCTTCTAGGCTACATCACTGCTGGAGTACCACACAACTTTGGGTACCTACACTTTTCTTTAGCCATTCTTAATGTTAAAAAAAAGAGACAGAGGCTTCAAATTAGAGAAAATGAAAAGGAATTTTAAAGATGATGAGTGTTGAAACTTCTAACAACACTTTGGTTTTCCCATTCCCAGAGTCCACATTACACAGTGATGGTGAAACATCAAACATTGGTATTTTGCCAGCTCTAAAATTCTGACAAAACTCCTTGGTTTTCCCAGCTACTTGGGGACATTTTTGCTCTCCTGCATTGCACCAAGAGCCATTACTGAGCCAGCTTGGCAATGGACTCAGACAGCTGCTGTCCAAATAGCATACACGTCCCTGGACTACTGTGAAAATTAGGGGACAAATTCTCCGTTTCAGTCACATATCCCATTCCAGCCTCTTCCCCAGAGGGATAACAAAGTACCACAGTAGAGCAGCACTCCTCTGGCAGCGTTGGAAGCTGACCTTTTGTCATGGTTTGACCCGGAAACAGGATTTCTGGGATGCTGTGGATGGGGCCAATGAGTGCTCAGATTTGAATATTGCCATCTGGCCCAACCACTAGGCATTGGATCCACCTCCGAGAACACAGGGTAAAAGCAGGGCTCTCCCCCTGGCCGGCCTCTTTGGATTTCCTGCGGGAAGGAGTTGGGTCTCTCCCCTGGCCCAGTTTCTGGCTGGGCTGGTGGAGGGGAAAGCCACGTGGCCCATCTACGGTAGGCAGGACCCGGTGGAAGGGTGGAGGAGCATCGAGCGACCTGTTTATTTCCCCCCTCCTTTTGGAGACGGAGAGAATGCAGCCTGTGCTTGAACTGTTACCTTGAAACTTGATATCATGTGCCGGCAGCACCGCTGGGAGGAGAAGGGGGGGGCTGTGAGCAGCCCAGCCGCCTGGGAGAGCCTTTAACCCTTGTGGATAGTGAGAACTTCACGGAACATTACCTTTCCTAGGAAAGGGGTAAGAGTGGAAGATGAAGGAAGAAATAGGCCAGTAAGGGGGTCTGGCAGAGAGAAAGAGAGATGTTGAAGGAATGGAGGAAGATGGAGTGGCAATTTTGCTGGACTCTTTTGTTGTAGATCCATGGACTGTTTCCTGGTGATACAGAGGCTGCATTGCAGGGGGAAGCGGAGGCTCGGAGCCAGGAGAGTTTGGTGTTGAGACCCCTCGGCCCCAGGGGGTATAGAAGGGGGGACAAAGGTCCCAGAGATGAGTCTGTGCTCTGCTTGGAACGAGACGAGGCATCCTTAAAAAGGCCCACCCTGAAAGCAGGCCTCTGCCCCATCCCATGCCTGGTGGTGAGAGCACCTTGGCATGGAAAGAAGATGTCACGAGATAGCAGGACTCCGGGCGGCGCTAATTGTGGCAAGAAGTCCGTGGTACAAGGAAGGACTCCGTCTACTCTTCATGAGCTGAAGATTTGATTTTCTAAAGGGTGGTGCCAGAGCGAGTGTGGATAATTTTGGGAAATGAATTGTACTGGGATCTGGAGGAGGAGGGGGAAGTGTTTCTGTGTAGTTTTCATTTTCCTTGTGTTTTCTTTTTCTTTTGTGTGTAGTTTAGTAATTGTTTTTGTAGTTTAGTTAATAAACTTTTCTTTTTTTCCAAGTGAGAGCCTGCTTGTTTATTCCTGGTCAAAATCTCACAGAGACAGACAGAGAAGGTGTATTTTCATGGGGGCTCTGGCTTTGCCAGGCCTAAACCTTGACACCTTTCTGCTGGGCTAGGGCAGATGGAGCAGGGACAGCTCCGCTCTGGGGCCGGCAGCGCGGCCTAGGCCGGATTTCACACAGGCTGCTCAGCTGGCAAGGCTGAACTCTGGAGAGGACAGTGATTGCAATGTAGGGAGATTTATATGCTTCTCTACTCCTACATAATTGCAAATCTCAAATAAAACAGAGTATTTCAGCTTGCAATAGGAATGTGAACACCCTGTGTTCTACACTTCTGTGTGGAATCACTCAGGAGTGATTCCAAATAATCACTCCTGAGGGCTCCCCATCGTCTCTACTTCTGCAGTGCTCCAGATGAAACTGGCATTTCCTAGAAAAGCCCAACAAGTGAGAAAATTAAAATTCAGTGGCTATGCAGATATTCCAGTACAAGGGCAGTCTCTGGAGCAGCCACAGGGCTGCAGTTTCCTCACTCCCTTTAGTCCCCATGAGGGAATCTCAGCAAGCTGACTCAGGCAGAGCTGGTGGCTCAGTGCCCAGCACCACGCTCAGACATGAAAACATCACAGCTCTGATACCCACATGGCCCTAGGACTGTCCTTAACAAGCTCTAACCCAGCTCCTGGGAGGCTGGCACATCCAGCAAAGCACATCCAGGGCAAACAGGGTCAAGGAGTAGGATTTCCAGCTCTACACTGACAATGCTGAATTTTTTTTTTTTTATTTTATGCTACCGAAGGACAAACAAAGAATTTTATTATAAAAGTAAACAAAGAGAAGCAACTTTCTGTTCACAAATGTTTAACTTGCTTCTTCCAATTCTCATTCTGACTTATGAGAACAAGATGTTGAGTAAATGAAGATCATTAGCTTGGAAGATTTATCATGAACCCAGTAATATATAAATCACACCAAGGCACTGTTTTGCAATTTTATCTGTATCTTTTTATGAACCTTAAATACTTGTCTATATTAAATTATTTCTACTGATCAGTTATCTGTACTTTGAATAGAAAATACAGATTCAAGAGTCACATGTGCCATTAAGAATTTTTGCCCAGAAATATTAAATTCTGTGTATCTAAATTCAACTCACAAAATGAAAGCAATTTAGGCATTGTTTTCACATGTGTTCATCACCTACCATAATACTGAAATTCTTGGGAAATAACCATGCCAAGTAATTGGAAAATGAAATGGTGAGTGTGTAGGCATCTAATCAGCATAGATATGGAAAAACAGATTTGGCATCAGCATTTGAAAACACTGGCAGAATTTCCTTTGGATTCCATTCATTTTGGATGCCATTGTTTCATCTGTACATGTAATTCCACTGTTCTGTTTGCAGGATCACCAGGACAGTGCTTGGCTGCACCCACCAGGTCCTGCCCTGCCTGGCACACTCTGGGTAAGCCCTGTGAGAGCAGAAAGCAGCTTTGGAGAGCAAATGACCAGGAAAGTGTCCTGTCCTCAGCATCCAAACAGAAAACTAAAGTGTAAGCTCCAACTCCCACAAACAAGCCTTCTGATCAAAACACATCAGCATTAAGCTTGTCACACTGGCCTGGAAAAGATTCTAAATTGCATTTTGGAGCACTTGCCAACAGATTTTATTTGGCTCAAAGATGAAATCTGAGTTCCAAAAGGAAAGAGACACAAGCAATTAAGTCTCTATCTTAACATTATCATCATGTGCTTCACTTTGCTTCTTTCAAAATTACAAAGGTGACACATTGGTAAGGGACATTTTGTGCAGCTTATCTCTACAATTAATTTGAAATAAAATGTAACTGAATGAGAATATTACAAGAAGAAGAAAATCAAGGAGAGGTTGAACAATGGAATTCTTGGCAAGCCAGCAACTGTTCTGTACCAGCATGAACATTTAATGGCAATTTGACAGCATTCCCAACAAATGGAGGGGCACAGGCCTCCTCCAGGTGTGATGTGCAAGTGAAACAGTAAACCTATTCTCCATGCTTTAGTCATACATGAGTTTCAAAGAATAAATATTTAAATTATGTTTCCAAATTTATCCTAATAATTATTCCATAGAATCACACCTCCTACCTGCTTCTGATCAGAGAATTCAAGCAATTCAGCTTTTATTTTCTATTTGAATTAGGCTTCCCGATTAACATTGTTATTCATTTTTTTAGTTTTTTGTTTTCCCTAAGTAAAAGTGTCATTTTTTCATTGAAACAGTAACTTCATCAGTAAATCTACAATTGCTCAATAACTGCTTTAGACACACAGAAAATATTCTGTTCAAAGTTTAACACATCTGTCTGGATTTCTTTTATTTTTGTGCCATAAAAAATGAGGAAAGTAACTGGAAGGATTGAATAGAATAGAGTGCCATAGCTGAAAAATATATACCTGATTACCATAATTAGCAATTATTTACTGGATCTAGAATAAGCACCATTACATTATGAGGAAAGCCTCAGTAGGAAGATTCTTGAATTTTCTCCTCTCCTCCATTACCAAGGATATAAAGGCATGCAAGAAGGGCTGATCCAAATACATTAGCAGGAACAAAATTTGTTTTGGTGTAACTTTGCTTTTGGCAGAACATCCATATTTTCACACCTAAACATTTTGCATTGGAAGAATACAAAACATCTTTCTAAATGAGGGATTTAAAATTTGTTTACACTTACTCATTTTTATCATCTTTAGCAAATATTTTCCTGATGGTGGAACTGTCAAACAGATTTTGTTATTTTCATTTTTCATGCAATTAAGAAACACAAACCATTCATCCACCTAATTGAAATACAGACAGAAATGATCCCATATTTCTCAACTGCAGATCACTTTTAGTAGTTCTAAAGACAAACTTATTCCAGTTTACAGGTTGAAATTTAAGTCATTACAAGGAAGCCACTTAGTAGTTCAAAATACTCATATAAAGTATATGAATTTGATATTGCTTCCCAAATTATATATTCCAAGTACATAAAGGCTGGACCGTCAGAACTGATGGAAGCAGAATGGATTGCACTCATTTTATGCAGTGCATTCAGGGATTTCAGGGCCAAAAGAGCTCATTATGTACTTCTATCCTGAATTCTTTCAGAGCCAAGATTACAGGATTTTGACCTGAAATTCTGGCACCAGGCCTATAATTTCCTGTTGGGTTTTCCTTTATGAAGGGCATGCAGGCTTGTTTTAAACACTAGTGCAGAACCCACCACAGCTCTTGATACTATGAGTTGACAAACTAAAAAAACAAATCCTACTAGGATGCCATTAACACCTTATTTGAAGACCTTTCACTATAATAATGCCTGGGGGGAATTAGCAATAAAAGAAATCCATTTAATTTTGCAGTATAATGTGAAGCACACTAAGGTGATGCCAGAAATTGGAGCCTGTTCTGCTCTGTTCAGTTCAACTGTCTGAATCCTGTTTATGGCACTGAACAATTCACTGCTGGGGTAAAAACACAGGTTGTGGGATACAGTGATGTAGCCAAAGACCAACTACTCAATTTCTATTAGATAATTTAATTAAGTTGGGCATATAAATTTCTGTACTCCATATAAAATCACACATATTCAATCTGCACAGAGCAGAAACATTCCTTTTTCTGCCACAGCATTTTCCCTGAACATGAAACTCAACAGGAAGTGACAGCATTACTGTTTCTGTAACACTTACTTTCATCTTAGACCAAAAAAAAGAGCAGCATTTTATCAGCTTCCAACACACAGCCCTGAACTGGAAACAGAGGTATTCCACCTTTTTCTCCAAGAAAAGAAACCAGAATTGGAGCTTCCCAGGAAGGAAACTACTTCCAGGAAGAAAATAGCTACTACATTTGAGGATAGATGTCTTGTTTCAAGCAGGTGCCAAGAACTCTTGGCCTGATACCAATGACTCCAAGAAAGACTTTTCACATTCCTTACTCAGCAGCAGAGGAAGAAAAGCTTCCAAGCTCCCTGGAGTGAAATATCAGCACCAAGAGTCTGTGCTCAGTGAGGAGGACATGCTTGGCATGTTTGGTTTTGGGAGATGAGAAGAGAGGAGAGGAAAGTGTTTTAATTCTCACTTCAAAAAAAAAAAAAGAAAAAAAAAGAAAAAAAAAATACATTAACTCTTGGCAGGAGCAGATTACTTACTCCACACAGCAAGGAAAGCAGCTGGGAGAAAAATGTAACTTTCAAAATATTTGAAACTCATTGCTGACAAAGTTTGGCACAGTTTGGACCTGGCACTTGCTTCAGGACTTAATCACTGTTCTCCTTCCCTCTAGGAGAAATATGGGGAGTATACAACATACAAAGCAATGAAAAATATTCATTTTCAGTAAATAAGCAATACCTACAGGAGTACCTATGAAACATAATTTTCTTTTCAGCTATGAAAAGACAAAAAGCTGTCACTCATGCTTCTGCAGTATTATAGCCAGTTAAACACTCCTCTTCTGAGACACCAAAAGGAAACAGAAATAAAGCATAATGTGATAAACAATCTGCATCCCATTTTTTCTAACCTGATATTTGTCTTTTTTTAAGACAAAAAAAGCTTTGAAATCTTTCAGCACAGATTTATTTCCAAGTTCTGAGTTTCTAGGTACTACTTCTAATCAGCATTTGAGATTCTAATGCATTTATTTTTCACTTAGAAAACAGACTCTTGAGGGGGATAAACAGTCCAATGCCAGCACACCCTAACCCAGTTAAATGCTAAAGTGATGTGTATCTAACTCTATATGACATTTATTTTTTACATATTTCATCAGAAAACGTTCATACACCAATTATGAATGCAATAAAAAAGTCCTATGAATATTTAACAGATTGTAAATATTAGCTACATTGTGTAGACCACATCAAGATTTCTTAAAACCTTGTATAATATAATACTCAACCTTTTTAAGAGCATACTCATCCTGTTGTGAAGTTCTGCTACCTGTCTGACAAATGTTTATACATTGAAATTATTATTATTATTCAATACGTCCAATTAAAATAATTTATGTCATATGATTATTCATCCCACATATTCCAGAATTTCACACACAGCTTATTTTAAAAAAGAATACATCTCACATTACAAAAATGTGAAGTAAACTCTTGTAAGTAACAATCAAGAAATGCAGTGCCTATTGAAATCCTGAGTTTCATGCAAAATGAGAAGAGGACAGGGTGATGTCCAGCCCCGTGAGGCCAAGCAGCAGCTGAGATCTGAGATCTGTGGCTGAGCAGATGCACAGAGAGGAGGAGGAGGAGGAGGATGAGAGCCCTGAGCCTGGGAAGGGCTCATGTCTGAAACCAGATCTGAACCTGCTCCCCTGGCACAGCACCAATCACTTCATCTAGATCAGGAATTCATTTAGATTCACTTGTGCACCAAGGATGCTGCCCAAACTAATAAATCAATAATCAATATCATTGACAACATGCATCGGCAAGTGCAAAAGTAGTGATTTTCTTCCCCTTTAAACAGGTTTTTCTCCTATAATTAGACTTTAATGAATGATTTTCATAAATGTCAAATGAAATATTTGGATAGTAAGTCAGTTTATAGAAAATGTTAAAATGTTTTAAACCTTAATACATTGAGGCAACTCCTGACTGGAAAGTCACAGAAGCAAAGCCCCGAGAGCAAAGCCCAGCAGTGACAAGGGCACTGCTTTCTACATCACTTACACTGATCACATCCAGAGTGTTTTGCCTGTCACCCAGAGCAACTTCAGCTATAAAAGCATCCTGCCTGGCTTTGTATCCTTTGAGTTCAAAAAGATTTTGAGCAGCTTGAGCACAGAACCAGTTTATAATACTTTATTCTGGGTTTGCTCACGGTGCCACTGGCAGTGATGGAGGTGCTGATGCCTTCATTAGATGGCAGCAAAAATTGTGGTGGCCAGGAGAATTCCAAACACTCATATTTTCCATTTGGACAGCAAATAAAATGGACAGTATTTCTAGTTCAGATATTATGATAGGTTTATTTATTCCCCTGCATCCTTCCGTTGGTAAAATACTGTAACAAAGATTGAACTGATGCATGGAAAACACTTGAGCTCAGAGAGGCAGCTGTGGGAGTCATTCCTGCCCAGGGAAGGGGCACTAGAAAAGGGATTATGCATTATATTTCATGGGAGAAATTGTTGTCAACCCTAGAAGAGTGCATAGAAAAGTAAGTTTTTAATTTTTCTTCTGAATTTCTACAGTAGGAGATGCCCTTTCCAGTAGGCCCAGGTTGCATCGACCAGAAAGATTAAGCACTTATTATTTATTACTCCTTTTTTTTTTTTTTCCATTTTTTTAGGTTTTTCTCACCAGGCTTAATTCTATTTACATCCAATTTTCTCCAGCTGAACTGAACACTGGAAGATAAACAGGTAACACTTACGGGGTTGGTCATTAATGACAGTTCTAGAGCAAATCATACAGGCAGAGACCAGAAACACCAGAGACACTGAAGAGTAAAGGGATTGTTAAAGTCACCAAACCTGACCCCTTGCACATCATGTTGGAAAACTAAATTATCAAAAAGCCAGAAATTCTTCTAAAAGGCAGCAACAAGAAGACATAAATATGCCAAAGAGAGTATAACTTAAAAGAACACGTTTAACAGCAATAAAGGTGGACATGAGTCTACACCCCAGTACCTCATTAATACTACAAAGATATTTCTAGATTCAGTTTTTCTTCAGAGAAGATTGTCTGAACTCATTAAACACAACTCAAAAATCGATAAATAAAAATTTTAATCAGGGTTTGCTAGATATAGTAGTAAAGGAAGAATCTAAGTTTTTAATTTCTCTCTAAAGCTTAAAGCTAGAAGAAAATTAACTATAATCAAATGAAAAAAAACAAGCAAGCAAAACAACAAACCAAAAGCACACGGAAAAACCACACAAAAACTCCAGCCAAAATCAACAACCAAATCCAAAACAAACAACTAAAACTAAAATCCTGGTTTTTTATATTTTTGATACACATTGCAGCAAAGAATCAGTAGCTGTTATCAGTCATATTACACAACCATGAGATAGAGGAAGAGAAGCAGATGCCCTTACAGAGGACACTCAGAGCACAAAATGTTTTTCCAAATGTTCTTCATCTTGGCGGGAAGCATCTTCTACAAGAAGTAATAGATAAAATCTCTTTGCTGATATGAAAATAGAGAAGATGCGGGAACAATGCTACAGAAGACAATGGGCATCGCTTGTGGCAGAACCAGAATGAATATTTACCATGTAGATCAAAAAAATCTTAAAAATTTGTATTTGCTTGCTTATACAGACATGCAAAAATTCTTTCAGGTTGTTCACCAGTGAAATATTTAAATTAATCTTTCCCCCTCAGAGGAAATGACTAACACTAAGAAAGAATATAATCATTGTGGAAGACATAAGAGGTTATTTCAGGTCACCAACTGGTGATTCCAGTAACACAGAGAGACACAACAAACCCAAAATATTCCCATAAAATCTAACAGTTAGATATTGCATTCAGTCAACATTAAAAGTTATTGCTATTCATGAAGGACCTGTGCAGGTAATGTTTGAGTGATACAGGAAATTCACAGCAAATAAAAGGCACTGAAGTAAAAAGTCAGTTCCCTGGATTTCAAAAGCAAATTCATCCTTACAGACAAACATTTCCCAATCACTTCAAATCTACAGCAGGCAAAATGAGCTGACAAAAGTCTCTTGCTCATCCTGCTATTTTTCAATAGGTGGAGAAGATCTCCGAGTGGCTGCCTTGGACATTCATGAGGAGGATTACATTACACTGTATTATATATTATATTAATTATATTATATTAAATATTATATTATATTATATTATATTATATTATATTATATTATATTATATTATATTATATTATATTATATTGATACTATACTATAGTAAATTACATACCAAAGAAAATTTGTGACTGTCTCCTGACAGTCAGGACACAGCTTCAAGTGATTGGTTAATTAATATTAATAAATAAATATTAATAAACAACCATCACCAGAATCCAATTACCAAATCCCTTCAGGTAAACAATCTTCCTAACACATTCTACATGTGCAAAAAATAAACAGGAGCAGCAAGTAGAGATAAGAATTGTTTTCTCTTCTTCTTTCTGTGTTTGTCCAGGAAAAAAACTGAGAGAGAGAATTATCTCTCTTTCTGTTCAGAGAATGTGAATGCCACACCAAATGACAGAAAGGTGCCACTTCTGTGCCACTCTGGCTACAAAACCAAAGTGTGAATTTCCTGCAGAAGCAACAGCACATCAGTGGTGTGACTTTCACCACTGGTGTGACTTTCACCACTGGCTTTTTGTCATCTTGCAAGGACTTTAACCTCATTATATTTTATGTGCAGCACTTTATATGGTGCTACATGTAATAGTGCCACTGTAATTTTGCCTTTTAAAGCATCACACTAATCAATTTAATATGGTGTGTGGTACCACCACACAGACTCCTCATGAAATAAGGCCATTTGGAGGGTTTTAATAAGCCATTATCTCTTGGTGTCTAGTTTATAACTGTGCATAGTATTTCTTAGCACAGATTACCCCAGTATTGATGTGAGGTAGTAGCACAGGCTATAATTATTTAAGTTAAACTGGCTTTGAAACAAAATTCTACATCCAGCTTAACCAAGCACCCACATCAACAACACCTGCAGGGAACAGTGGCAGTCCAAGGGAGAAAATGAGATCTCACAGCTTAAAATTCAGCTTCAGAATGCTGAAATATCGGAATCCTTCCAGTGATACCGAGAATTGAGTTTTACTCCCTGCAGATTGTATTCTGATATTGCCTATCACATGCCAGCCTGTGATATTTCTTTTAATGGGAAAAAGGACATTTTATAGCATATATAGCAGATATAACATTAGCACTTCTTCCATATATTTGAAATACAGTGATCTTAGCACTCAGCATAACAGAAGCAGAGCCACTATAAAGTACAGCAAAATCCTGATTTTTATTTTAATGATGACCTATTTTTAATGACTTTTCTTTAACAGAGAGAGGAAACACCTGACTTTTCCCTAGACATGTTGTGATGATTGAAGATTCCTGCCCCTTCAATTTCTTTCAATATTAACTGATATTGCAGAAAGGTTGCAGAGAGAAGTCTGAAAAAGCTGGGGAAAATAAGAGGAATATAATAAATTTCACAGATCTACAGTTAGAAGTTTTCATTAATTCCTCCAAAGGATTACTTTTCATTCTGAAAGAGAAATTACCTTGTGGCAGAAGCTAGAGGCTCCTTGGAACTCAGTGAACCACACTAAGAGTTTGATCATTAGGAGAGTCAAGCATTTTGGAGAAAGGGAAAAGAAAAATAAAATCTCTTAGATCAGCTTTTGAAAATAGAGCTCAAGCTGTGTGCTTCAGCTGGAAATGTTTTACCACTATGCCTTTTGACATAACAGATGGCACTGTCACCCAAGCAAGCACAAAATCAGGTTCAAATAACCTGACTGGCAATCACAATGGCTTCAAGCCAAGCTGTAGGAAGCAGGATCTGACTGACCTTACAGATAACCTGTCCCTGTCCTAACCTTTGTGTGGGCTGGTCCTAACTTTTCAGACTGATTGAACTGAAAAGACTGAAAAGAGGTTTGCCACATCTCTAAAAAAGTATCAGAAATACTACAAGATAGAAAAGAATTTTGTATTCTTTGCTGTTCCATGAATCGCTCCTAAGACACTTTGTGATTCACACTTTACATTTGTTCAAAATAACTCAAAGCCTCATTTACCTCAAAGTTTCCTCATTCAACAAAAATTCTTAAGCATCTGACCCACAATCACCATTTTTACATAATTGTACATATTTCCCTCTCTCTTTCTTCAGTTCAGCTGCTATAGCAAAACATTCTGTCAGATTTTTAGCTGAAAATGAGCAAGCTTCATACTGATATCAGAAAGGACAAAAACAATCACTTCAGCAGCCATAGCAGCCAAACCTTGCTTTAATTACATGACACTCTTGAAAAAGAGCTGAGAGCTGCTATTAGGTCTGGGATCAATCAGTCCCGTGAGAGGAAAGGCTTCCAGAGAGGCTCCAGTCACACAGGTGCTGGAGCAATCCCACTTCTCCCTCTAATTGTCTCAACTTTATTGAAGAGGAAAACGTAACTCACAGAGATGGCAACTCTGTGCACACAGTGAATGCAGAAATACAATTTATCTTCTTCTTTGGAGACGCCTGAAAACAAACCCAATTATGAAATCTAATATAAACTTTAGCATAAAATCAGTGTATTTCCACAGGCATCATAAGCATATATAGTATTGTATATACATTTGATACTAACAAACTTCTCTAAGAGGGATTCCTATAGGTGAATATATTCCATTTCTAATTTGGATGATTAAAAGCCTCTTGCTTCAGGGATATCTACCCCCACAAGCCCCCAACTGGGCAAGCAGCAGAGAACTAAGAGCTACTCTTTTCTCACTACTGTTGCAGGTTAGAAACAATTAAAACTATCAGTAGGAATTAATTATTGTTTAGATTTTTTTCCATTCTCTTACTGAGGATGCAAAGGTCTGCAGGTCATTTGTACTCTCCTCTTCCTGTAAAGATAAATCAAATTGATTGATTTGTCTTGATATGGGGTAGAAAAATAAAAGCCACAAAGTAGAGAAAGCCTCCCCAGTAGAAGAATCCATTTTATTCATTAGGTTTTTGTTTTCCTTTACAAATATATGATTTCCAGCAGCAAATCAGATTGAATACAAAAATTATCTGACTTATGCTATGAATAGGTGAATCATCTGACTAACACCAGCAGATCTTGGTTGTTTTATGCTTTTTATTAAATGTATATTTGAATAGAGCAGTATTCCTGAGAAATCTGTCTTACCACCGGAGATTTTATAAGAAATGTAAAGAAATTATATAATATATTATATATATATAATTATATAATATAATATATTATTTATATATATATATATATATATATATATATATATATATATATATATATATATATATAAAATATTATATAATTATACCTGCTGGGCTGTGTATTTTTCACAAGATGAGCTGTTGTGGAATTAAACTGCCTGTAAGTGCCATTCAAGTGTTTTTTCAGTGTTCTTCTTCGTCACACATGCCCCATGTCCCAGAGCAGGGCTCGGGATGTCCTTGTGATCTATAGTTCCTCTGCCTCTCATGGCAAGTAGCAACACAGCTCTTCTTTCATTGGGGGAAGAGGAGGACCTCTTCTCTGAATTGAGAGGTTTTGGTAGTTTGAGTGTTTATCTTTTTCTTAAATCCACCTAGGATTCCTTTTTTTCCCCCCTCGTTTTACTTCATTTCCTTTAGAAGGAGATTTATGAGGAAAAGCACCAGTGCTTACTGTGACATCAAGCACCAAGTGTTTGCATTGGGGTTCCAAAGTAACTCATGGAGGGCTTTTTCCCTTTTTTTCCTACAGCAATACTTTCAGACTTTGCACCTACTAAAGATTTTAAAGTCCCAAGAATAGTATTAGAAACCCACATTTCAATATTAACGAATCAGCATTAGCTGGTGCATCTCCAAATGGTAAGAGTGTAAATATTCATATATAGGAGAAAAAGTTTCTGGATATATTAAGCAGTATTTTTAATACAATCTCCTGAAAAATAAGTAAACATTAGAGCACTCTTTGCTCAGGAGTAGCTAAAGGCCATCCTATCCCTGGGTTCAGTTATTGGGGTGCCTCAGCTCCCAGCGTCTGCAAACATGGCACAAAGAACATGATCAAGCAGAAACTATAACACGTCTCCTCTTCCTTCCCCACACCACTTTGCCCCTTTCCATACCTTCTGATGTGTGAAAAAAGCAAACAAAAACGCAACTTTACTGATCCGTGCTTCCTGACAAAGCATTGAAAGAAACCCTACCAATTATAAGTAGAATGAAACCCACAGAAACATCCTGAAAGTTAAAAAATACGATTCAGTGATCTGCAAAGACAAAAAAGAAGTCTCTTAAATAAAGCTTTATGAATTATTCACAAGGCCCAGAACTCCCTCTATTTCCAGCAGTGATCTCAAGCCAGTTTAATATTTCTGGGTAAATAATTCATGTTACTTTTGTTTCTAGCAATAACACATTCTCAGAAATGCTGGCTGCACAGCGTGCTCTGCTTCTTCCCTGGATTTCCAGGCTGGGCTGTCTGAATGTACATCACTTAATTCCATTTCCAGGAGTCATCATCACCTGGTTTTGAGTATGAATAAAGAAGAATGAATAATGATCAAGGTTTCAGGCACAGCTCCAGCTGTGATATATTAAAATGGCCATGAACATGGAAAAGTAAAGTTGGTATCTGTACATTAGATACAGAATCACCACAAATGATGGAGTACTTCTGAGAGCAGCCAGACAGTGAGAACTGAATGCTCAGGATTTCCAAGGACAGTCCCATGATAATGTGGAAAGGCACAGAAAGATTTGGAAGGGCGTTGGAGTTAAGAATGGTCTCCTAATACAGACTCAGCTTTTATACTTTGCAAGGATAAAGTCTGAAAGCAGTACTGCTCTTTAAGTCAAAAACTGTCCTTATATATGCCACTTTCTGCCACAGGGAAGGCAATTATGTTACAAAGATTGTTATTTAGCAGGTTTTTGCTATCATACGGAAAAAGATCTTCCTATATATGATAATATAGATCTGTTGCATCCTACAGCACACTACAGCTGTAAACATTACAAGGTTACCCCTATTAAAATTTTGGGACCTTACAAAGGTAACATTGCTTCACGCGTGGATTCTTACGAACAATTATCCCACACAGCTTCAGAACAAGCAGAGGAGAACACCTCTCCTGAGCTATCTGCAGAATTATCTTTACCTTCCCAAACCCAGTGGGAGGCTGGAAATCTCGGGGTGTCATAATGTGAGCCATGATGGCCAGTAGGCATCACCCCAATCGCGGCGCTGATTTACAGCAGCACAGAGGAGCGAGAAGCCGTGGTGCTCTTTGCTGTTTGTCTCCAGAAAAGCACAGCAGCTGCTCACAATTGACTGCTCTCCTTATGCCTCCCCCCACCAGCTTTATGTCACAAAACTGTGATGCAAAGCCATTATGCTCCACCCGTGATAATGCCTGCTGAACTGCAGTGTGCTGGGATAAAGCAGCTATTGTGTCACTCAAACGTGCATGAAATCACAAACTGGGAGGGAGCACAGCTATTCTGAGCCCAGCTGAAATCCCATCCACCCTGATCAATAGCAATAAGTGGGCTAAGATCAATTGCACCAAGCACAGTATCAAGCAATAATATAACTATTGCAGGGATCACACACAGACATAGGGAAGCTTGAGGTGGGAGCTCAAGGAGGGATAAGTTTTATTATTCGATATAAAGTTGAAGCAGAGACAAAGAAAAATGCAATTTTCAATAATATTTAATACTTATGCGCAGATGGGAATACCTCCTACACATTATCTGTTTGTTCCTATTGGTGATCTGCTTAAAGAACAGTCTATTAATCACATATTTTTCTGCCTTCAGCTTTGATTGCAAAATTGCCATGAATAATAAATAATTTCCTGTACCATCTCTAGAGGCTCAAGAAAAAGTACAGCAAATTCCTTTCATCCCCATATCTATCTCTCCCACAAATTTAAGCCTCTTTCACTTCCAGCTCCCCCTCAAATGATGTATTCCAAGCTTTAAAGGGGGGAAGGCATGAGTTATCAGGGCATGCTTCACTCCTAAATATCAATCACTTAGTCCCTCACTAGCAGTGAAATCTATTTTATCATCACTAGTGGGGATACACTTCAATTCTGACAGAAGCCATTGAGACAGACTAATAACAGCAACCAACAGAAGAATAAAACAGAGTTTTCAGCAATTCCAATCGGTTTCAATGCCAGGGTAATTTCACCTAATCAACAGAGACTGATTCGAGTTGGAGCTCTAGATAGTTATTGATTTGAGTTTGGGTTTTTTAAAAAGGAAGAGCCAACATCTTTGCTTCCAAGCATTTCTGCAACTGTCATGTTTGAAGCTGTAGATTTTGCAATATTTAAAAATTTATGATAATTTAAGATGATGATCTGATGTTATTAGTTCTGCTGACATTTAAGAACTTCTCCTATCATAGTTTAAAAAAATCCCTCTCTCTCTGCCAACTTAAAGGTACAAAGATAAAAATAAATAACACAATTACATCAGTAATATAATTCACTATAATGCTATCATTAATTTAATTGACACTATGCAAATTTACATTAGCTCTGGATGTGACTTTTATTTATAAAGGTTTTATTTTTAAAGATACAAACAGTAACCATGCCAGATCAAATCTTGCCATTTGAGTGGGTTTAATCTACCGATTAAACCTCCAAGATGTACTTTAAAAAAAGAACCTGGTGAAAACTTGCCAATATTCTTTGGAAGTACAGGTGATGTTTACCTGTGCTCTGGGTGCTGGCAGAATTTATAAGCATATTTTAAATATATTTTAAGCAGCACTTCTGTTGTCTGCCTTATTCCTGTGAAAGCGAATTTCACTCTTTAGAGCAAAATATTTTCTAAGCACTGGTGCTAATTTTGCATGTTTATGTCTCAGCTTAGACATATCTTTAGTTACTTCTTGTCTTTGTCACTTGTTCTGTCCTTCCAAGAGGCAAACTTATATAACTCTGTCATTTCAGTGTGCATTTCAGTTCATTTCAGTGTGCAGCACCACAGACGAGAGAGGAGTTTGCAATTGGGAGGTTTCCAAAACTCAGATTTTAGCCCAGTTTCTATACACTGCAGATTGATATTAGAAAATAATTCCACATTTAAGTAACTGATATACCAAATGTAGGAATTCTTGATCTCTATTAAGTTGTTTGTGATCATCTTTAAATCCCAGCCCTAAGGTTAGTCTGAAGACAGATTTTCACATGGCAGCACCACAGCACTGTCCTGCATATGGAAGTATCTGGGATTTTTTTCCTAGTTTCTTTAGAAACCTACAGATTCCATAGAGTTTGGCTGACCCAAGCTGAATTTCCAGCTCTCAGACTCCTCCAGGTCTGTGGTTCACTGACTAAACCCAGACTCCCATGAGGAGCAACAACAACACATCTGCAAGCATGCACAAGGAAAAGGCGCTTTCACCAAAGAACTGGGAGCAATGCCACGGCATTTCAGCCAAGCAGCCACAAGAGTTCCAAGGTATCCCTTGGCAGCTGATCACACTTTTCTGTGGTTTCACCCTGCCCACAGGCACCTTTGGACTGGCTACTGATTATCACTGCGATACTCTAGCACATAAACAGAAACATTCCGCATGGCTGTTATGATTTTAGAAAAAAGGAGAAAAAACAAAGCCATTCTGGGAACATGAAAGATAGAAAGAAACGTTTGAAAGTGAGGTTTTAGATTTTTTTCCCCCCTAGATGTCAAACTGCACTTTTAACTCCCTGAGAAGATGTAATAGGATAAAAGCAGGTCTGACAGCTATTCAACAATCCAGATCTTTCAGTAACAAAAAAACAAGTAGCAGTTTTCTGTGAGCACTCTGAAGAGTAGCCAAGTCTTAGAGGAACAATAAACAACTCAATTGTTCCTTGTCTTAGGGAAAAAAGGTCCACAGATGTAAAAAACCTGAATAAAGGCAAGGCACAAGTCTCTTCTCCTCATTCTCTTTCATTCATTCAGGCAGAGGCTTCAGAGAAGAGACATTCACTGAACGAGCCTTGCCCAAGTGTGGGCACAGCAAACATGAGAACTGAAGGGGATGGATTCTGACAACCACAAAGTGCACCTTGACATTTCAACATCCTAATTAACCTATGATTTCTTTAGTCAATTTGACATTATAATCAGCATATGAGTTATAACAATAATAACATAATGCACAAGTGCTTGCTTTTGGTTTTGGTGGGGGGGGGGGGTTTGTGTTTTTTCTTTAAAGAACACAAAGTCTACGGCAGGTCACTTGGCTGGGCTATGCTCTGCACCCTGGCCTTTCACCACACTGAGCCATTAGCAACACTCCCTGAATAAACTTCCACTTTCAGTAACTTGCACAAAAGTCATCTATCACTTTAATGTGCTCTGCACTTAGCAGATAGAGAGATGCCAATCATTTTGAGACATATTCTTTTCTCCTTCTCTGGGAGAATAGTGTTCAGAATTATTTAGTTGTCAAAATGTGACACAATAATGCAATAAAAAAGGCTTCACTTGGTAATGGATATGGATGAATTTTCAGAAGAGTATAATCAACTTCTTTTGGGTCATCAGAATGAAGAACTGAACCTTCAGTTTTCCAAATAAATGTGTTCAATTCCTTAGGATCTGAAGCAAAAACTGTGATCCTGAAAGACCTCAATGACTTCCTAAGCACAGAGAATCTTAAATGGCAAATGAATTTACTTTTTAATGCCACCTTTTTCCAGGTGCTATGGCTTCTGCACATTCATTACAGGAACAGAGATGAACAGTATGTCTACCTGCACTCAAGCCCCAGTCCAGATCAATACAATATCTGTCCCACAGCTGAAATCCTCTGTGTTTCTTAATCCAGGCATTTGAAAACAGACAGAAAATGGAGAGGGATCCTTCCAAGCTGAGTAGAAGATGCTTTTGTTCACAGTCAGCTGGACAAAAAAATCTTTCTATCTAGTAACTGAATAATAGTCAGTCAGAATACAGAAAAAACCTTTTTTAAAAATCTTCTCCTTAAAGATTTTATATTCCATCGCCTATGTCCCCTCAGAAATGCTTCCAAAGCTGGGGATCTCTCAACTGGAAAAACTATTCCTGTATTGAACCTGCCAATTCCACATCCTGAGCTGGAAGGATCACCTCTCTGCTTCTGCTTCTGCTCCTGCTCAACAGCTGCAGGAGCTGTGGGCTGGTCACACTTCCCTGAGCTGGTTTTTTGCCAGAACATCACACTACAAACTCACATGTCCTTGCTCATTCCTACAGATGAACCTGTCTCAGTGCCACTGGTTTCTAAAATACAACACAGCAACTGCAGCACAACCATTTCTTCCCTAGGACTACAGGTATTAGTTTTAAAAGAAATACAAAATACTCTTGGTGTGCATATATTGTTTTTCTATATGACACAGATATTCAGATTATTTTTACTCCCATGAGGATCTTAGCATCATTGACAGGGGGTTTTAGCAGCAGAGATCCTCTGAGCTCCCTGCTGAACAAACTGGGCAGGGTGGGACCCACAGCTCCCCCATGGGGAGCCCCATTCAAATCATTCTGATGACATTTTGATTTCCCACTAACAGATACATTTTAAGGTCTGTCAATCAGCCAATTCTTAATCCATTTCAAATGGATACTGCTATTCTGGTTAATGTGAGAATGAAATAATTTGCTTAATTCTAAATGTCAATATTTTACTGAAAAGTAGTCATGGGCTCAAGTGTCCCATTCACATCCACCTTTCCTACTACGGAACAGATAAGCATCCACAGACTAGGTGGAATTTAAGTGTTTAAAAACATGTCCTAGAGACAAAAAAGCTTTAAAGCTCATCAAAGCCTGTGTTTTAGTCTCTCAGCACTAAAGTCTAAGAACTACAGCCAAAATCTCAAGTACAGGTTACGGAAATGGATGAAACAAAACAAGAGAGGACAGTTGGAAAAGCTCTTTGAAATGAAAAATAACAATGTGTGGCTGAATGACTGCCCAGAATTAGAAACCCTTGACAGAGAGAAAGAGCAGAAACTGTGCTGCTGGAGGCTTCAATAGAACATGGAATACTGACCACTCCAAACCTCAATCTACAGAGGAGGCAGCTTGATTTCCTCCTGAGCCCCAAGGGGCTCCCTGTGCTCCACCTCGTCAAGGATTTCATGTGGGGATTGGGAAGGCAATGCTTGGAGTTTCTGTACCCTGAGAAACAAATCAGCCATAAAATATGCTTCCAAATACATAAAAGAAAATTGGCCTCCACCATCGCAATTAAATATACATTACAGGCAACCTTCTGACTGTGTTAAGATTTCAGTTCTTTCAAAAACAAACACTCACTTCACCACAGGCAATTGCAGCTGCATTTCTGTGGGAAATTCCACAAGACACTCCTGACAGAAAGAGCTGATTTCATTCCTGAGAATTCATAACTAATTTAAATTTCAATGATGCAAGTGCACACCTGCCTGCCCATTTTGTTCCTCCAAATCTATCAAACCTTCAGTACCAAGCCAGTGAATCTTTCAAAGCAAAAAACCCAAACAACACAACAAAACAAAACAAAGACCCCCAAAACCAGCAAATCATTAAGTATTGCAGGAGTTTGAGATTTTAGCACCTGCCATTGAATTCTGTATTGGAAGCTGCTTGATATGCTCCATGCTAGAGTAGATTTATTGGCAAAACAAACATACTACAATAAAATTTTAAAAAGCCAGTATCACATAACAAACATTTCTACAATTCCATCAACTTAATATTCGTTGTGTTCCAAACTTACATGGCACTGACCAACATCTATCCATGAAAGAAAAAGAGACCACATTTCAGTCTTTAATACAATTTTCACCAAACAAGGATTGAAATACTGTTTTTTCAAGATAAATGGATCCATTTTGGCTGGTAACAATCTTTCATCAAAAAACAAATTTAATTTGGGTTTGTGCAGCTTTTTCAGGCAACAAAGCAGAGGAGTTAATTTGCTGTATTGTTTTTAATCCCACACTATTTGCAAATATTAGATGACAATGATAAACACAGACCAGTCAGCTATTTCTGATAATTCCCTGGACAACCTTTGCATGTCCCCCTCCAGCATATACATGGATAAATGTGTTACAGTGACTTATAGGAAAGTTTTACTTTAAATACAGATTTTCAATGTTGGGTCAGTGCAGAACTCTTGAAGTTCATAAGTTGAGTCAAGTGCACAATTAATGAAAGAGCTGGTGAGCTGCAGAAACCACATTTGTGTGCCAAGAAAACATCAAATGGACCATCACCATGTGGCCCAAGGTCTTCACAATTTCTACAAAGGCACAGAATGAATAAAAATCTCCTCTGGATCACCCAACAAACAGAAAAGACAGCAAGGAAGAATGAGAGGTCTTTGAGTAAAATCTCCAGAATGCTAGAGTTGACAAAATATATAAAAACCCCTCACCCTTTTAGAAATATGTATTTCTTATGTTTTTACTTGCTTTTTACACATGACCTGCAGTTAATCCTGATGAGAGCCCTGATCCAAAGCAAGCAGTCCTATAGTAAAGGAATTCAATGTAAACCTCTGGGAAGTTTGCTCCCCAAGAATCTCAAACTGGATTTGGTTGTAAGAATCCCTCTTTGAGCAGTAACACCACTGAATTCAATTCACAGAGTTAAATTCTTTGCAATGAGTAACCATTCATGTAATGGTTACTCAACATTAAGGTGTAATCCTCTGCACACTGTAACAAAAAATCAGTTCAGAAAACTCAGTCTAAAATATTACAACTTCCCTGATCTAAGAGCTTTCAAGCTAAGCCTGAGCATTTCATGAAGTCTTATAATGTGTTGTTCTAAATGAAAAAAAAAAGGAGGAGCCCAAGATTGTCCCTGTACCTTCAGAGTGAGGCTGATTTAGGTCACAGTGCCCCACCTTCCCCAGGAATATGTGACAAGTGATCTTCATTATGGAAATTCCTGGTATAACAAAATGGCCCTTTCCAACTGCACTTGTGTTATCATCTGGAGTGTTGTGTAAAGGCTGCAATGTTTCATCTAAATTGGCTCACAAATATCAATATGGTGATTCACATGAAAAGTTATGCTTCTGTGCTTAAGAGCTTGCAAGCCTGAGCCTTTGGTCCAGATGTTTGCAAAGTGCTGGATTAGAATGGCCAGAAATTTGTTCACAGGTGTTTTTCAAAGTACAATATTCACTATTATTCATCAAGAGAAACACCACTAAAATCAGATAGACAGGGCTAGAGCTGGTAGGAGAGAATACAAATCAAGGTGTAGAAATCTCCCTTTGCTCTGTGTCCTTTACTGTCCCTAGTGGCAGAAAGAAATACTAATTATGCACAAGCAAAAGATTTTACAATGACCTTGGAATAACATAATAAATATCAAATTAATTTCTGATACTTAGAAAAATATTACAGAGTCCTGTTCACAAAATGATTATTAATAAGATTTGTTATGTGGGTCAGACACTTGGTTCTTAAATAGTGGCCTTTTAATTAACAGGAAAAAAAGGAAAGTAACTCTCATTAGGAAAAAAGGAAAAACTCTCATTGAAGTTTTGAGACTCCCCTTTAACCTTGTCACCTAAAGGAAAAACAGAGGCTGACATTAAATGGAAAGGCTTTGATATTTCAGACTTATCTTACTCTGTGTTTAACACAACTCACTCCTCTTGCAAAGGTGAGCACAGACCTGGCTGAGAGATGATGAAGAAAGAAAACTGGCAGTGCAATGACCTCTGTGGTCAGAGCCAGAGCTAATAGCTCTGGGAACTGATCTTTGATTAACTTCTTCTCCCTCTTTGCTTTTTTGAGCCTTTGGAATCAGTGACAGAGTTCTCTGTGCTGACTCCAGTGCCACAAGTTCTGTATGTACATGATGTTCTCTCAGAAGCAGCTTTGCAACAAATCCCCATAAATAGAGAAGTTGTATTTCTCAATTCTCCCTTTGCTGCCTTATCAGCACTGCAATGTGCCACTGAGACAGATCAGACGGAAAAACTGGCACCATGCAGAACAGGAAAATTATCCTGGCTGGATGGGGTTTTTCCTACAGGGACATGGGATAGAAAAGCAATGTGGTATTTCTGGAATTTCTGCTGTGTTTGTGCCTGTGTTTGAGGCAGGAGGGAAGGGTATGTTACATCATGTACCACGTTTTTGTTTTTCATGGTTTAGGAGAGTGAGTCAGTTCAAGGGGTTCATTACCCCTGGGCAGAGATACGAGTCTGGGATATAAAATATTGTGGTGCCATTTCTTACACTAATACAGAGGTTTCACCTGGCAGACTTATCACTCCTACTCTGACTCATTTCTTCAGCTATTAAAATGGAATAAAAAAAGCTTTTTCATTCCTGCATAGATAAACACGACCATACCTGTAAGGCAATTCAATAACACGACAAAGGAGTTTACAAGAAAACACAAAAATAATTATATCCAAAAACTGCTCTCTTCATCCTATCCTTTAATGTCACAGAACATCTTTCTGATGGGACCGATCACAACAGCCATGACCACGCCAAATAGCAAGGAACAATATTTTTATAATTTAACGTGGTTTTAAGAGTCCAAAAATCACCACTGCTGCTGCAACTTGCCCTCTGGAGTCTTTAAGTTAGTAAGCAAATTATTTTTATCAAATTATTTTTATCAAATGAGCTCAAGGAAGTGAAAAGTGTGAGCATTTGTTGCGTGACTACTATAAATTCACAGCATCTATTTTTTATAAGGATTTTTTAGTAAGCAGCTTACCATGCACGCAATGATTTCTTGCAGCTTACACAGAATAATGATATTTAAAAATTAAAACATACAGATTTCAGCCATCCCAAATTCCTCCCTACACGAGATTATTCCAAAAACCTAAGAATAAATATCCATCCTACCCAACCCCCCCTCAGCGTAGAACTGGAACAACTCTACTGGAGTTGTCAAAAAAACCCCAAAAAACCCACCTCAACATTAATTCCATTGGCATTTCATTCCAGTATTTTTCTTACCTTCTGTTTGACTCTAGAATTTCTAAAAGCCTCATTCTAATCCTCACATCCCAAGAAGCTCATGTGCATATTTTTTGCTAAAGGGCAGGAAGAACTCCCCTGATATTAAAGATCAGCAGCTGATGGCACATTCAGCCATCAATTTCCACACTGGCCCTTGGTTTCTGGGTATTTTGGGCCACAAAACCCTTTTAGCCCTTGCTTTCCATGTGGCATTAACTGCTGATGCAACACAGCATTGACAGTCTGGTCATGCACCTAAAAGCATTTAAAAATTCTTATAGAAAGTATTTTAATACCCAAAACGCCACAAAATTAAGTGAGAAAAAATAAAGGAAGAATTTTATGCATGAAATCTTTTCCACAAATCTACTTAACTCATCAAATTGAAAATGGCTAGGAGGAGCAATGCAAGTGTGATGACTTTTAAGCCACATTTCACATTCTGATCAGTGTTCTTTGTTTAGGCCTTTGTGTATATAAATCACTTTGTTCTTTCCTGCTCTTTATCACCCACTGTCCTTTCTTCTGCACACAATGAGCTTCTAAATTTTTAGCCATTTAGTTATATCTAACCTTTATAGCATTTTTGTTCTGATGGATGTATTCTTATGAGATGAAAATTGTTCTATAATAGTAGAGATTTTTCTATAAAGCAGTTCTCAGTATGCAGTAAGAAAATCCTAATCACATGAATAGTTTTTCATTGCAGTTATGCAGCATAATATTTAATAATGTGGGTTTATCACAGAATTTCACTAAATGATGTAAAATTCACTACTGCAATATAGAATTCATTCACTCACTTGTTCATGAGCTGTTCCCTCTCCTGGACAGCCTTGCATTCTCACTTCCAAAGTACAGGAAGAGAAAATGTTCTGACATATAAACTGGGAATCTGCTTTGTATGGGCTATTTCTTCTTACTGATGGACTCCAAGCATGGTTTTCTTTTTTTTTTTTCTTTACTTCTCTTAGGGTTGTGTTTTGAGGGTTTTTTTTTTATTAGTTTAAATCTCTTTTATTACAGGAGACTGGGTAAGAAAAATAAAGTAAAATAACAGGGAATGCTGCTTGTTAAACTGATTGGATGTGCAACCACAAAGATTCTGGTAGCAAGCATGGAGGTGAACTCCTTCAGTTTGCTCTAATACTGAAAAATACCATATTGCCTGCTGCCAGACTGAAGGTTTCTTTCTGTCTAAAGTATGACAAGTAACCAGGGAAATCACAGACATATGATCCTTTTTTTCTTCTATTTCATCCCTAGAAAATATATGAAAATAATTATGAGGGAAAATACTCTTCCAATTGCCCAAAGCACCAAATTAATGGTCAGCATATTATATGACATTAGTAATAAGGTAAGAAAATATTATCATCTTTAATTACAAAATAATTTGGATCAATTATTTTACTCAGCTACTGGTGAGCAATTGCAAAGAATATTTTCTCTGGTAAGGAAAGATAATAAAACCAATTATAAAATTCAACCACCCACAGAAGTACCTCTTTACAACATGTAAATACAAATATTTTTCTTTATAAAGTTATTTTTATAAGTTCTTCTTCAACCATCACATTGTGTGCAGCCCTACCCATTTTAAAGTAGGGGCCATTTGATTCACTTTTTGAATAGTCCTCGTAGTAGCTGACTCTTAGATGCAGATAACTCTTTGGACATTGAGTGCTGAATATAAGAAAGAACTTTTTTGACATAAACCAATGTACTACCATTGAAGGACCTCTTTTCATCTCGAGATGCATCTTTTCAAGCTTTTGAATTAAACTTGTATTAGCATTTCATTGACTAGCACCTTAAAGTATTCCAACCATTCAAAAGAAGGTCCATTATGTTTTTCTCAGGAATTTTAATTGTCTTGAAGTCAGTGTCCTATAGCTGTAGACACAATAGTGAAGATTTTCAAGGAAAAAATTTCTGTACCAAGAAAGAGTATATTTTATTATACAAATAGCTTCGTTAGAGCAGGAGATAAAAATAAAGACAAACTAGAAGGGATGAAAACTTCATTGTCCTTCAGATGTTTCTTTCTGCTTTAATTATACAGGAGTTTGATTTCAGCTGCTTTTCTTGCCATGAAGCCACACATTAAAATACAGTAGGATAAAATGCTACTGAATAAATGCTTGCTTGACTCAGAAAATAGTTCCTAATAAGCTGAAGAAGAATGAGAGAAGAAAACCTTTGATCAGAGTCTCCTGAAATGCTCTCCATTCATATGCCCTGAGAGTCTTTTCTCACTGACCCTTGGACCTTCAAACCAACAGTCACAAAACTCTGAATGCACCTAAAAACCCACTCCAGCATAGGGGAGAGTTGGCAATATTCACTGAACATCCAGTATTTATAACTCACTGTCATTAGCAGTAATAACCAAACATTGTGTCTGAAAGAAGAGACATTGATGAGCTCTCAGCATTGCACACTCAGTTATTCACTGTGGAAAATGTTCTTTCTCCAGGGCAGTGGTTATTTACTCTGGCCCATTCTGGCCAGGGCAGTGCATCACTGAGAGCCCCTGCACTTGGAACACAAAGGAAGAAGTCACAGTGACAAAATGTCCCTCCAGCCAGGCTCACACCCCTCTGAACCCTCCTCTGTGGGCACAGGGAAGAGCCTTTGTGTTGAAGAATACTCAGTGCAGAAAATTGCTCAGCAAATCATTCCTTTCACCAGATTCTTCCAAATCTATGAACTGAGTTGGTCACAAAATTTGTCCTCTGAACCTGAATATTCTTCATCTATTTTCAGTGTTATAGTGGATAGTAAAAAAAAAAATCAGAAAAACTAACAGTATAAGAAAGAGGATTCTTGGCTACTAGATTCCTTTCCAGCTTTATGAGCAGGATTCTATCACATTCACATTTCTTGAATAAAATCCTGCCCTCATGGAATAAACACAGACACAGTGCAGCAACAGAGTCCCAAGGATGACTGAAAACTCTAAGATTATTTGCAATTCAGGTATTAATGAAAAATAACCTAAAATCGCCAATTAATACTTAAATAGAAATGGATGAAGTTATAAGAGGGTGAAGCTTCTATTACAATGAAATCAATGGCAAAATTTTTAATGCCAGCAGACTCAGCAAACACACGGTGACGTAAATTCTTTACTTAAAAGCTGGGACATATCTGCCACTCAGGAGAATCGTGTCCACGATTGCTGCTGAGTTTGTCCCAGGGTTTGTCACCAAATATGAGAAAGCATTTGTCCAGTGAAACAAAACTGGTTCAGGGTTTCATCAAATCATCAGAAATTCCACTTTTCTTGAAAGAAATATAACCTCATATGATAATTACCGTTTTTTAATTGGTAGAGGGAGTGGGGGAAAACAAACAAACCAACCAAACTTCAAGTATTAATGCAAAGAATTATACATTAAATCAGGAATAAAGCAGCATAGCAATCAAATCAAGGCGAATCCAGAGAGTCGACTTCAATATTGTATTTGAATCAAATAATCTAATTAGTTAAATTGTTGGATTAATACAAAGTTACTAAATCCTCTTAAATCCTAAGAAAGCTCTAAGAAAGCTTCTGCCAGTTGAATTATAAGCAAGAACTAAAAGCTTACAGCTGAATGTAATAAAATCTTTAATTTAGAGCCAAATAATATTTTAATACCAAACTCCTAGTAAATCCTGAATTGATGCTGAACCTGGACCGTCACTTTTTTCCCAGCAGATCTCACATGTTACATTCACTTCTTCTCCCAGCAATTAAGAAACTACCATGCAGCCTTAAAGAAAAATTCTGATGAACTGAAGTCATAAAATTTCTGTGCACACAATGTACATTTAGCTAACATTTGACTATATCAGATTCTTCAGGGCTCAAACAGTGCAGCAGGCACTGAGGAGCACATTCCCCAAGCTAAGTTTTAGAAACGGAGTTTGTATTCAATCATTAGAATATTTTCTACCCTAACGGCTTTAAAGATTTTGCTGTTGCTTATATGGCCTTACACACACCCATTAAAAGAATCCGAAAAAAAGGATTACAATAAAAATATCAAACTAGATACCAAAAAAAGCACACAAACTCTCCTCACTGGCAAATACACAGATGCCCCAGGAAATACAGTCCAGGACTATTAGGGTGCACAGCTTTTTTTTCTTTTTTGCCATTAGAAGCCCTGCAGCTGTGAGGATCTGCCAAAGGCTATTAGATATTATTCTTTGGTATTGCAATTTTCTCTCCATTTAGTATTGGGATTCTGGTACATTAATGTTTTAAGAGCTCTGCTGAACAGCAGAAAGCAGATTTTTGTCTTTCCCTTGTCTCCCACAGTCATCGAACACAGAGCACAGCCAGAGCCTCAGCTCCAGTCACATTCTATACAAATCAGGCACAAAGCCTCCCTCCAGAGCACACCAACTCAGATTTGCAATGCCTACTTCTCCTAGCATCAAATTGAAAAAGCTAAAAGCTTAAAATTTGTAATTATGAACCACAGAAACATCAAAGGATTTAGGAGGCTAAAAACATATTTTCACTCTATGAGGTTTTATATCTTGAGACAGCATCCGAAATGAAATCCAAGGAATAACACTTTCACCAGGCAGCTCAGGGCACTCCAGATCATGGCTTGGAAGAACCTTTCATTTGAGCAGAAAGAACAAAGCTAAATCAGTTAATATCAATACATTCCATATCATCCTCTCAGACAATCCTTTTTGCTTTCCTTTTACAACCCTGTCATCCCATACTGGGATATTTTAACACTAAAAGATAAAACAAACAAACAAAAACCCCACAAGACTATTTTGGAGGCATCTGGCACAACTTGGCCTTGGTGAAGAAACTTTTTGATAACACATTTGTCACCAATTTACAGAACACTCGTCCCAAAAATTTATAGAAATTGCTAATGGAATGGAACCAACAACCACAGCTACTCAGCATTCATCTATCAGTACCATTTAAAATAAATTTTAGTTCCTTATGACTAGATGTCACCATTCATCTTGCAAACAGCTAAATTTAGTGGGAACTAGGCTGTAAGTCAAACAGGCCACCTTTGAAACTTTTAGTCTGAGAACAGAACAGGTATTTCAGAGCATCACAAAACAGAAACCATTTAGGAACACAATTTAAATTGTTTGAAAGAGCTGCTATCAGGCACAGGGTATTTCTGGTACCTGTAATTGTAGTGTGATAAAACTGTACAATAGTGCTGTAATCAAACATTCCAGCAAAAAGAAACCTTGGATGCTTTTTCTACTCCAGCACTACACTGCTTTTTTATTAAATTACATAAAAGCTTTTTACCAGCCCCTTTCTATTCCAACATGGAGACACTTCGCTAACCAGAATTTAGGGAAATTAAAAAAAGAGAACAGTGCATTTTTCACAGCCAGTCTTGTCTCCTTTCAGTATATTTTTATAAATTGTTTTCCTCTTGTTCTTTCAGCTCAACAGTATTTTGTTATGTCACTTGTCAGAAATGAGGAAGCTTACAGGCTCCTGGGCTCACCTTTGGTATCATTCTCTATTTAAAAACTCAAAGATCCTTTCTTTCCCATGCTTACTGAATTGTCACTTCAGTTGACCAAATAACTGGGATTAAGATCCCTGTCTAAAATTTATCATTTTATGGTTTTAAGCTATGCAGCATCGGCTTGCATAAAATATGTTGGAGACTTTTGATGTCCAGTTTGGGAGCTGAATACCCACTGGTGCTCAAGTGCCAATTACAGACTGTGCAACACTCAGGGCCAATCAAGGCTTAATCATTCGATCCAAAATGAAATCCCTGCAGCACAAAGCCCTGAAAACTCCCTGCTCCAGAGCATACCAGAGGGTGGTACTGTTGTCAGTCAGCTGGGAAACCAGAGCCAGTTTCAGATCCAGAAAGGGTTTGAAAAGCAGAAGGGAAGGTTTTTGGCTGTGCCACCACAGTTACATCACAGCATGAAAAGAATAAGGGGGAAAAAAAATCCAAATCAACCAAAAACCCACTGTATACAAAACTGTAGAGGACAAAATGTTCATTGCACGTTACACAATGAGTTCCACCTCTGGACTACACAACACTTGATGCAGCTTTGAACCAAATTGATTTTGCAGTTTCCAAGGAAAGAATGCAAAAGTGATGAGGCTGAAAGACCACAGAAACCGTCAATAAAACAAAAAAGGAGTCATCTGAATGTTAATCAAAAGCTTCTGCTGGTTGCTCCTGACAAATGGCTGGAGGAAGGGCTGAGAAGCCTTGGAAGAATTTCAGACGTTTAATGTTAATGACAACGAATGGAAATTATTTGCATCCTCTTGGACAGAGGATACTTAAATATTCAGAACTGTCTGATCTTTTCTTGAATTATGCAACGTAACAATTATTTATCCAAAGTATATCAGAAGAGTTATATATCTAACACTGCCAAAATAAAATAATGAAGCAGATACAATAGCAGATAGAAAGACATAAAATTTAATAAAATTAAAAAGATGAGACTAACCTTCACAACCATAAAGAAGTGACCTTCCTATATTTCTTAATTCATATCTTCTAGGACCACAGCCTTTAGCAAACCATGTTTATGCAGACTGAACAACTGTCAACATTTCAGTTTTAAAAGTCAAACTCCAAGGACAAAGGATGGATGAAACAAAGTGATAGTGAATCATCACCAATATTACAGCACTTGGTCTTTTCTAATAATGATTATTTTAGTAATTAAATGAATAAAACCAACATGGAGGTGAAGAGCAGAGCCAAGAGTTCCTAGCTCTCATTTTTACCCCAGAATCTCATTTTACAACCTAGAAATATAATTTCTAATTATTTTTATTAAATATTTGATTCAGCTGTTTTGTGTCTTTGCTCATCACTGCAATATTCAATATCAACCTAAATTAGTTTGATACAGAGAAAACTCCAGTCAGCTTCTGGAATTCCCTTGTCTTTGTTCACCTGGAAGTTCCCTGCAGCTCCCACAGAGCAGACTGAGTTTAGCTGGGATTTTACAAGAAACAAGGAAAAGACAGGTAATAAAACCAAGTGCCAGAGCATCTAAGTGTTAAGTTGCCTACAGATGATCACATCAAGAGTTCCCTCCACTTTCTCTCCTTATCTCAACCCCATTTCTCAGCTATTTCTTCTGCCCTTCTGTGTACACAGAAGAGAGGAAGTTGCCCAAACTCACTCTCAAAACTCCATTGCAAGAGCAATTCCTTCTCACACAATCCAAAGCCTGTGTTTTGGTAATTATCAGCCTCTGTGATGCCACCACTAAATTTAGGTGTACCAATAAGAAATGTGTTTTTGCCAGGTGCCTCAGTGGCGGCAGTCAGGGATGCAGTATCAGTTCTCTTATCTCCCCAAGAGCAGCAAGGGGGAACAACCAAAGAAACATCATGAAAATCAGAAAAGCCTTTAGCATGAAAAGAGATCCTCATTTCACTGAGTCTCTTCTCCCAAAGTGACTGGAGGAACAGCCCAATAGCACAGACAACAAAATGAGGGAAGCAGAGACAATGATGACGTTTTGGTGTGTCTGAAAGAGTTTCAGAACTAGTCCATCACTGAAGGGAATGGAAGCCAAAAGAAGTTGGCACAGGACAATAAGTGAAGAGTAAATTTCAGTTCACAAACCTTGCTGCCCACAATTCATGCAGTGTTTTTTTCTCTCCCTTTTAAGTGGGGACCATTCCCAAAGCTTTGTGTTGGTGTCAGGCAGCTGACCCAGCCTGCATCAGCTTGTGGAACTGAGCCTGGGGCTGGTCTTCAGGCAGAACCACAAATCTAAGTTTGTTCTGTGAACATCCAAGTTTGTTTTGTGAAAATCTAAGTTTTTTCTGTCTAAGTTTATTCTGTGAATACCAACTTTATATCCCCCCATGGCAGTTCTGTCCCTATGACAGATTAAATCACAACCGTCATGGTGCATTTCAGCACTCTCCTTCCTGCTCCCCAGTAAAGGGCAATAGCCACAAAGCCAGGAATGCAATGCTGCCAGCAGAGACAAACACAGAGGTGTGCACCAGGAAGAACATTTTAAAGAATTGAGTTCTGAATTGATTACAATTTCTTATTAGGAAAAAAACCCCACAGAATGAAACCAGATATTTAATGTTTTCAGTGTAGTACAGGATCTGACTGTGTGAAAGGGCGGTGTTGAAAAAGACATGTTAAAACCAGCCCTTTCATAGAGGTACATTTGTTTTATTTTCTATGACACAAAATAATCTATGAAAAGCAAAAGAATACAGTTGGAAACAGAAAATAAAAAAAAATTAAGATTATATATTCAATTCAGGAAAAAGAACCTGATAACACCACAAGTACAGTGAAAAAGAACATATATATTTCCTTTATTCTCTGCAAGAGAAGTGCTTCCTTGATGATATTAAAATGAAGATATAATATGGATAGAATAAAGATTTTCCTCAGAACATATAATGAACCTTTTGATCCTGCTGTCATGGGACATCTTGATGCAACCAGTAATTAGACTCAGCAAAGCTTTGACAGCACATTTATGGTGAAAGCATAACCTTGAGTAACATGTCAGAAGTCCTCCTGATTTTAATTGTAATGTTCCAATAACCTCAGGATCACAATGAAACAGTATTTTCCAGAAGCACAGGAATTTGCCTAGTTTTGGATCTCAGGTAGATGAGATCACTACATGCCTAACTCCATGCTCTCTGCAATTTTATTTTTTTTAGACCTGGTATGTACTTGTCACATGTCTTTTAGATATTTTATGGAAAGGCCAAAACACCAAAAAACAATAAATCCATCTCTGGAAGTCTGTCCTTCATGCCCATGAGGCATGACACCCACTTCACTGTCAGCATCCTCCACTCCACTGGGAATAAGCACAGCAAGTCTGACACAGGCCACAAGGGCAGAGCCCACCCCCTTCCCTTCTTAAAATTGTCATTGTTTGCACTGGAGCACCCACAACACGATTTTTAGTGACCCCATTCACCCATATATTACATCAGACTGATGTAATTCACAAATTTAGAATTATTTACTGGTATTTTCTTGGCACAGCCTGGTGTTCTCCCTCCTACCCCCATCTGCCTAAGCAGTGTCTTTCTCACTAGAGCTCCTGAGATCAATCCCTTCCGCCTTTCACCTAAATTTAGGGTGCGAGGTTTTTATGAAAGGTCTGGTTTTGCAAATGTCCCTGCAAGGTGCTGCTATTACAGCTCCTGTAAAAGTAAGTGTCTTAGTTAGTAACTGAATTTTCTTGCAGTATTGATGCTTCCTAATTTTCCCTGAATTTATCCTGCAGGAAAAAAAGAAAAAAGAGATAGTCCTTTTCTGGGATCACCTCATTATTCAGGTGCCTACTGCTTTGGATTCAACCATGTCACAGATGTTAATAGAATTATATGTGCATTCAGACCTTCCATTTTTCAGTTTAGTTAGGAAGGAACTCCTTCTCTATTCTCAGATCATTAGGAAATAAAGATTACATCTAATTCCTCCTGTTTTATGTGATCAGGAAAAGTAAGATAATCAGTGAAAATAAATTTTTGCAATCTTATTTATCATAATTTCTTCTCCAGCTATGCACAAGGTGCTACAACACCAACACACAAATGGGATGGCTGATCTGAACACACAGGATCCAAAATCTCTACAGTGCAGGGCCACATGCAGCAAACATCAGCTCCTATATCAAAAATTTACTGCAACACTGACATTTTCACTTTAGCCACTAAATCACTTTGTTTCCTCCTGTCAGAAAACACTCTTACCTCTCCAGCAAAATAATATTTAAAAATTCCCAGTGCAAAGAGTAAAGCTAAAGAAACCCAAATAACCTCTGGGAGAATAGAATCACCCACTGTGAAGCTGATCACTAATGGTGTATCTCAACAAGATACTCACCTAAGGGTGTTCCCACTCATCCCTGACACATTAAACATGATGGAGTGGGGCTGTCAGTGCAGGGGTTTTACAGGCAAGTGTGGAGCACATCTCACAGTGCTCTGAGAGGAGAATTCAGCTGCTCACACTCCTGCAAGCACTAAGGGCTGACCTGTGTGTAGCCATGATATTTTTCTGAAAAATCCTTTCCTTAGGATTTTTCCTCCTGAGAAGCTGAAGCCTCAGGAACAAAATGTAAACATTGATTATCTGCTGCTGTGGAATGCAACAGGTGCATCTGTGATTGGTCTCATGTGGTTGTTTGTAATTAATGGCCAATCACAGTCAGCTGGCTCAGATTCTCTGTCTGAGCCACAAGCCTTTGTTATCATTCCTTCTTTTTCTATTCTTAGCTGGCCTTCTGATGAAATCCTTTCTTCTATTCTTTTAGTATAGTTTAATCTAATATATATCATAAAATAATAAATCAAGCCTTCTGAAACATGGAGTCAGATCTTTGTCTCTTCCCTCATCCTCACACTCCTGCAAACACTGTCACACCTGTGACCTGTGTGCAGCTCTAATCCTGCAGCTCTGGACAACCAACAAGGACCTCTACCTGCTACATTTTGGGCACACCACAAAGAAATGGGACAGACTTTCCCATAAAGAAAAACAAGAGACAAAGATATGGAAACAGATTTATGCTCAGCCTCAAGGTAGATGTGACATAAGTTTACAGGAAGAAAAGCAATGGGACTCTATTTTTTAGCAGAAACACAGGATCTTGGCTATTTCCAAAAATGTAAGAAGCCAGCTTCCATGAAAATATGCTTTTCTTCTCCATTCATAAGGTGAAGTCACAATTTCTATAGCCTAAATTATTAACTCTTATGCTGCTGGAGAAAAGCAATCCCTGCCCACAATGTTTCAAGTGCATGGTGGGAAACAAGACTTTTCCTTGAATTTTTCACTTCCTCACACAGATTTGTAATTTAAAAATGAGACTGACTTGCTTAGGCAACGTTGAGTCTGTAGAAGAAGAATATTTCAGTCTAAGTTTATTACAAAAAATAATTAACCCTCGAAAGTCCTGGACATGCATTGCTATGAAACCAAGGTGAGAGATGCAAAACAAATCCCTATTATATATTACTATAGTTGTAAAATAAAAGAAACTCTAGTTGCAAATATTTTATCCTTGGGTATCAAATTTGCACTATTTTCAGATAGTTTCTGTCAGGACACAGTGTCAGCTAAAACTGCTCTAAATCTGTGATCCCTCACCAACTACAGAGTAAGTGGTTTGCCTCTTACCTCCCTGTGGGCAAGTGGCATTTTCTGCAGAGCAATTCCCTTGAAATTATTTTTACACAGATACTTTTAAAGGTTTGCCATGTTTCCAGGCACAGTGCTTGCCCTGGCAGTACAGCAGGGAGCAGGGCACAGGCTGTGAGCATTCTGACCTGGTTTTATGTCACTGCCATATTTTGTGAAAAACCCCTTCACCAGGATTTCTTCTCATGGGAAGCTGAGAAGCCTCAGAAAAGAATGAAAATAATAATTATCTGATTGTTTCTCCTGTGTTTGCTGCTTTGGAATGTGGTCTGGGTATTCTTTACCAACTGGCCAATGTTTGATTGGTTTCATGTGAATTGTTTTTACTTAATGACCAATCACCATCAGCTGTGTCAGACTCTGAGGAGTCAGTCACGAGTTTTTATTATTCATTCTTGTTAAGCCTTCTGTCTGTATCCTTCTCTTTCTTTAGTATAGTTTTAGTATAGTATTCTTTTAATATAATATAAAATAATAAATCAGCCTTCTGAGAACATGGAGTCAGATTCCTCATCTCTCACCTTGTCCTGGGGACCTCACAAACTCAACAGTTTCACTCATCCCTTGGTTTGTTTAAGCAGCTCTGTCTGATTGGTTGCTGATGTGCACAGGAAAATTTAGTTTTTCAGGAAAACACCCTTTCTAGAACAACACTCAGGGATTCCAGAGTTCTGTCTTTGGCTTTTACTGATTTCCCCAGCTTAAACACATTTCTTTATGTTTAACCTTAAATTCATCATGAACTATAAAGCAGGACATTAGGGCAGGGGAAAATATGGAGGCTCAGTAATAAAGCTACTGAAATCCACGTGTTACAGCAATTCCAAGCAACTTGAATTCCCTCAACATTCCTGTCATTGGCTAGAGCACAATCACTCCTTTTTTGCACTGAGTGCTAAATACTGGCATCTAGACACTGACAGACAGGTGTACATGAAAAAAAGGTGATTGGAAAGATTTTGTCAGCAAAATGGAACTGCAGGTCTAAACAGTGCTGTAAGATATTATTATTCAAAGATGCCATTAATTGATTGCTTTGTACTGACTTTAATTGTTTTGCTTTTAGCTTTTTGGGGGACTGCTTATTTAAAAATGGCATGCAAAGAAGAAATTACTATGTATTGAGGCTTGGACAAGAGGTGGCTCCACTCCAGTAACATGTATTTAATCTCTCTAGAGCTTCATTCAATAGAAACAGGGGTGTGTGAGTACATTCTTTATAAAAGCATCACCATAATAAGCACTTTTCATGACATTGAAGTTAAAATTGCCCATCAATTACCACGCACTTAAAAAAAATAACTTTCTACTAGAATTTTAGCTCAGAGTAATCTTGTTAAATAAAAATAAGTTTCCTGCAGTGTTGGGCACAAGTTTAAAAAAACCACACAGTGTTCAGTACCTAAAACCCAAAAAACCTAACACAAAACTGCAATTAGGTTATTGAGTATCCCTCCTTTTTGCATCAAATCCTGAAAAATACAGCACAAACCAAAATCTGTTTTGTTGTACCTACTGTAAATGAGAATATTTAGGCTTTATCAGAGAAGTTATGCAGCACCAATCTTTAATCCCAGTCCATGAAAGTCATCCATTTACTGCAAGGCTTCAGAATCAGCCCTGTGGCACCTCTGAGCCACCATGAGATGAAACAGGCAAAAATCATTAAGCAAAATTCTCCTCTTCATTCAAATCAATTAAATATCCATTGCAATGAGTTTAGCACTCAACTGTAAATGTCAGTCTAGACATACCACAAACATTTTTTTAATTGCTCTTGGTAATCAATTAAGCCAAATTGAAAGAGATCAGCAATGTAGCCAAATCCTGGAGGATTTAACATACATATTATGCAAATTGAATCAGCAGATTTTTTTTATTTTTTTTATTTTTAATTAAACTTTACTCTTTATTGCTACCCAGGAGTTTTGGGAGAAATCATTTTATTGTTTTACAGAATATTTTATTGTATTTCTCTCAGGGTTTGGTACTGCAAGGCAGTCATCACTATAATATGCAAGATGTATTGAGATAAATCACTCTAACAATGCTCATGATGGATTTCCCAGGCTAATCAATATTCCTGGTGAGGAGGAATGTCCTGCAATAAAAAAAGCACAGGAAAAGGAGCAAAGAAAGCTGAATTCACTTCACAGAAACACTTCCTTCCCATGATGCTATGAACATTCTTTGAACTCAAAAATGAGAGAAGACAGACCAGAAAAGACATCAAGAAAGCTTTTATCCTCCTCTCTCAAATATCTTCTCCCCTGATCTCTTCCTCCTGCAACTTCCCCTGCTCTGCTGAGAGCCAGCTGCACCCAAACCCCTCCTGGAAGGTGCTTGTCTCATCATCCCATTTCTCTCCCTTGAACAATGCACACACAGAACAGCCCTGGAGCAGAAACACTGCAGCCCTGCACGGTGAAACCAAAGTCCCCCAGGAGGCACCTGGTGCATTTCTGCAGCTGGGCTGAAATAAACCCCCTGTGTGGAGCTGCTCCTCACAGCAGCAGATTCCCTCTGACAATCCTCTCCTGCAGCTCTCACCTGCTCATGGACACAGACACAGCCTGAAGCAGCCATCTCCCACCATCTCCACCCTGGAAATAGGGCTTTTGTAATCCTCCTCTCTTTCCTTCAGCTACTGCTTTCATTTCTTTAGTACTATGCCTTAATTTCCTCATGTCAAACCAGGGATAGTGATTGTGCTTCTCATTGATAAAGCACAATGATAAAGAAAACACATCATGGAGATGATGCAGATCTTCACTCAGGTCATTATTTCCATAAGACTACTGCTCAAAGCAGCAGCTCTTTTGGCATTGATGCAAAGGGAGGAACTGCAGCCCTCTACCAGGTAGTGACTTCCTAATCCAGCCAAACTTTGTCTCACAGGACTTTCTGAAGCCCCAAAACAGATAGCCTTCAAGAAATAATGAGTTAAAACATAGAATGTGAGGCATTTGAAGAAAGCATAGCATTTAGGAAACACATAGAGCAATTAATCAGCTAAAGCATGGAACACAATGACAGGAAAGAGATAGGGATAGGGGAACTGATGGGCTAAGCATGTTCAGAGCCAACAATGTCAAACTGACCCTAAGAACCTTGCCAAGCCATAGGGACTAAGCCAAGCACACCGGGAATTGGCCAAATTAGGAAAGAAGTTCAAAAGTTTAAGGAGGAAGACTCATCAGGAGACCCCAGCCCATGATGAAGGCAACCGGAACAACCACCAAGATGATCCTCAAAAGAGGTGTCCCCGCCCACCACGCTCCGCCTACACCACGCCCCTTATGAATATTCATGAAAAGATATGATTATGTATATGAGCTGATGTAATCTTATATCCAAAAATTGTATAAAAGGCCTGCCTTTGTTACGGGAAACTTAGAAATCCATTTTGTGATTTCTCCGACGCGTCGCAATAAAATACCTCCTGCTTATTTGACTTAAGCTGAGTCTCTTAAGCAGTTATTCTTGCCTTTTGGGGCAAAATTCAGCATCATTTCTTTATGAAAATATGCATTATAACACCCAGGCTCTCTTCAAAAACCATGAATTATAGTTGCATGTGGCCCTCAGTGAAGAATCAAACAGAGATTTACATCACACTCCAATCTTAATTCAAGAGAATTTTTAAGTTCACATGCACAGAAATAAAAAAAAAAAAAAGGCTGGTTCCAAACTCAGGTATGACAATTGATTTTATAGAAGAAAAAAGTTATTTTTTGTTTCAGTTATAGATCCAACATACCATAATATATACCATATACCCATAACCACAGAGAAAAATCTTGGTTTCTGACACCAAAGAAAAATTATTTAATCCCAATCAAACATAGTTTTTGTAAGTAGACAGAGGTCTAGATGAAATTTATTCATATATAACATGTATATTTATACATCATTTGTATATTCGTAAATCAGCCTCAATGCAGACTGTTCCTGTTTTAAATAAAAAGTATTTTAGTCCATTCTCCAGTTGTGCTGAAGCGCAACAAAAGCAAGAAAATATATATTTCTATTTATATTTTATATATATTTATATATTTTTTTAATATATATCCTGTTAGTGCAATTGATATATCATACTCAAATTCCAAGGCAGAAATCTGTAGTTAGGGCTGACAGCTCATCTGTGTCAGCACAACACAAGCCACTGAGATGGTCTTTTTCCATTTCACAGCTGCTTTAAAATAAGACAGACTGTCATCCTTAACTCTCAATTTCTTCCCTTTGTCATTTCACATCACAGCTCTAATTTTATTTAAACATCCTCCTCTGCTGAGATTACATCTCTCAATTTGTTGCAATACAAATTAGAAAGATCCGTGCCAGCTCTCACCACTATCAGCAGAGTTCTCTCCTGGTGCCTTGATTAATTGCCCATTTTAGCAGATGAAACAACAGAACTCACGGTTTTGAGACTGTCTTTTGTTTGCATTAAGGGAGGAAATCTGTGTCCCCACAGACACTTGCTCTTTTGCCATTACCATAATTACATGTTTTCAGACTAAACTCTCATATCAGCACATCCACAGTGCTGCAGTGAAGGGTGTCAGGATTTTCATCAGCAGCTCTGCAGCCAGGTTGGATGGAGCCAGGCTTCAGTCAGCAAGAGAAAATGGGAAACTCAATACACAAATACAAGAAGAAATTTCTCTAAATTTCTGGATAATATTAAACTGGAGATAAAAAGAAACAGAATCCATAAAACGGGGTTGAATGTGTCAGGCAGACACAACATCCAAAAATAAAACTAAATTACACCCTGACCATAATCAGAAACCTGCTCCCTCTTTCTGGCAGATACTCTAGATGATGCATTTACCGCCATCACAGTCCCTCAGGCCAAGAGCACAAAAGAAACCCCAAAAAAACCAAAACCAACTTCTGGGGATTCCAGCTTGTGGCAAAGCTCAGCTTCAAATTTTACATTGTTTGTGAACAAGAATGAATATGAAAAGTATCATTACATCCTTATTGATCTTGCTCAGTTCTGAGCTCCACAAATCAGAGTTTGAATGCAATTTGTATTCCTCCAGCCCCAAATAACCCCTGTGGCTCACAGGGAGGTTTCAGCCTTACGGAGGATTTGTCAGATGCTTGGGCACCTCCAAGTGTCACACATCAGGGAGAAGCAACTGAGATTGATATTAATAAGCTACTTTTAGGAAAAAAGAAATAATTAGGTCTCTTTGGTCTAACTGATTCATCTTCTTTCCCTTTGTGCTGATCCTCTACACTTACAAGTCTCTTCAAAGAGTAAATTGCTTAACTGCTTTCAGTTCCCAGACGAACCTGTTGCATCTGCATCACCTTCAGTGTGAGTGACTTCAGCAACAGCTCATCCTTGTTTTCCTCCAAGACATTCAGACTCCTCTCAAGGGTTGTTTCCTGTTTGCAATCAGATTGAAGCACAGGATCCAGGGACAATTTATCTGTTTGCTGATGCTTGTTGTTTTCTGCTCTCAACGAGATTAAGGCAAGGCATAAGGAACACAGCTCTCTTGTCTATCTCAACTTCACCCAGGTAAAACTTGATCTGAGGTTAACCTTAGAATTGATCAATCAAGGGAACAGATATTCAGCTGTCACCTAAAGGCAAGCAGGGAAAGAGAGACTGCCAGAGGGTAGATTACATATCTAGGAATTAGATGTGAGATGTCTTTAACTACCAACATGTCACAATGTGATTTCAACTGCACACAATACTCATATTTACAAGATTTCATGACAATATGTCAATCAACATCAAAGCATTCACAGAGCAACAGGGAACAGGAGAGAAATTCAGAAAAAAAAAAAAAAACATTTCAACACTAAAGAATCTCTGCTTTCAACAACATTTCACATTTCCTTTAAGTGTTATAACTAATTGGAGTGTAGACTCTTCAAAGCATAAATGCATAAGTCCCATTAGCACTAATGGAAGTTAGACACACTCATCAAAGGGAGAATATACTTCTATCTTTACTAAAGTAATCAGTGTGTCACAAAGCTGTATTTTTCTGAAGTTATCGTTTGCATGCTATGCAAGCTGAGTACAAAGGTTTGCATTAATTTAAATTCAGATTAAGCACTTAAAAAATATTTCTCCTTCACTGGAAGAACTGAATGCAGCAAATCAGTTTGCTATTATGTAAAAAAAATACATCACAAAATGCAGTAAAAATAATCACCCTTATAATTAAAGGCTGTCATGGTAAAATGCTTAAAAATAATCCATTATTGAAAGAACATTTCACTGCTGTTCTGGGAAAGATATAATCAGGCAATTCCTCTCTGTGGTCCTTTCTTTAATACCTCCCCAAAGAATCACTGTGAGTTCAGCCACCACAAACTGTTTTGCTATCTTGATTATCTATCATTTTTTAGCAGGGTCTTTTGCAACAGGACAAGGGATAAAGTTTTGAAGCTAAAAGATTATCAATTTAGATCAGGAAAAAGGAAGAAGTTTTTTACTCTTTTTACCAGAACAGGCTGCTGTGAGAGGTGGTGCCATTCAAGGTTGGATGGAGCTTGGAACAGCCTGAAATAACAAAAACTCCCAAGCATTTTTTAAATTTTAATTAAAAATTAGTATCCAAATTTCCTTTTTTGAGTCACTGTAAAAATGAAATATATTTTTAAAATATGACACTGTGCTGAAGTTCACTACTAAAGGAATGAGTAGCTGCAGATATATCAGTGCACTCTGAGTTACTGAATGAAGTTGCTTGAGAAGTTTTGCTCTGAAGGTTTTTATGGTTTGTTTAATAAGCAGGGACTAAAGCAGGTACTAAGTCAATCTCCACTCTTACTAAAAACTAAAATAACCTTCATCCAACACATTACCAGTGTAGGGAATTAGGAAATGTCATGGTTTCCAACAAAAGAGACTCTCACAGAGCAGCCTGGAGTCAGGCTGTCAATGATGCCTCTTTCCCACTCCCAGCTCTGCAAAGTCCTGCTGTCAGATAAAAGCAAACCCTGCTTCAAATCCACTTTATTTCCTGGCCTTACCCAATCCAGAAAATCACCGAGCAAACAGAAAAAAAAAATTAAGTTATTGAATATTCAGACTTGTTCAGTGTCATAATGAGGAACAAAATAAAAACAACTGTTAACTCAGAGTATATTTTAATCTAGAGGTGAGGCAATCCGTGGTTGTGTGTTGCAGTACTCAGGACAGACACATCCTGTACTCAAAAAGTGTTTGGTTAAAATTAATAAAAGGTTATTTTGAAGATGGCAGTGAGTCAGAAACTATTTAATCCTGAAAGACATATTTTCTGCCTCTACTTCCATTTACAACTCATCGAACAATGATAGTGGCAATGGCAGTAACTCAAGTAAAAAATTCATTTATCTTCATTTTCAGCTCTTTCTCAATACTCTTTGCCCTTATTTGAGCTAAGTAGGTAAAAATATAATTTAACATTATAAATTCTGGAAGAATACAGCAGAACTGTTGCTGTTATTTCAAATATAGTAACATGCATGAGTTAATCAATGTCTTCAGCAAGAAGTTAGAGTTTGAAATTGTTTTCAATTAACAATTTATCAAAATAAGAGCTCAGAAAATAGCTAGAGAAAAGGGCAGAGTATTTAAGCAGAGAGGAACATTTATGTAACATGTTATAAGACCATTTTAAATTGCTAAAAAAAGAAAACCTAACTTGCTGGAACAGTGTGTCCTTGCCTCTAGGAGGACAAGGTACAACACAGGGTATGAAAATGGAAAAAAGATAAAAATTCATAGCTTACATAAATTTCATTACACGTGCAGTTGCCCAGAAAGCAAAGAATTAGCATCTACCTTTTAAGCACCTCATAACAGGAGCCCATTTCCATATCTCTGTGCATCTGGGATCTATCAAGAACCAATGGAAATGCTGCAGATTATAATATCCACTCTGCAACAGATTTCCATTCATGGAACATGACATCATAGTTTGGGAAATTTATAATGTGCTTTAATTGGTAATATAGCTTAGAGCCTCCTTCTCTACATTGGCCATAGAGAGGAATAAATATTGGAAAAGGCAATAATTTTTATTCCAAATTAGAATAAATTGAAAACTTCATATATCACAATTTCTAGTTAAAATATTCCTCAGAATTACAAATAGAATATGTTGAAATACTTGTTTTTAAATGTTGAACTGTTCACTCCAATAATACAATGCATCATTTTTGCATTAATAAAATAGTGTTGCCAAGTAATATAAAACACATTAAAATAATAATGCCAAAATGAAATTATTATGCCAAAGATAAGATTTCAACATTCAAAATTAAAATTCACATTGTCCAAAGTGTGAGAAAGCTGAAGCAAACTATCTAAACCTTCTTCACTAAGTTCATGCAGAATACACTCCATACAAAACTTGCAAGTGAAAACCAAAAAAAAAAGGAAAGAAAGCATCAGAAAATATTTCTAACAAATGTATCTGCAGCCAACCATTCTTGTCCCTCTGAATCTGACAGCTTAGTGACCTTTACAGATGAGCCATCTCATCTGAGATCCTGATAACAAATCCATAATTATCTGAACGATCATTACAGAATTAACAGACCCAGTCTGGCAGACAAGACTCCAGGCCTGAGAAGAAACGCAGCTGCCTTTTTATCCCAGAGACAGCTGCTCTAGGATGGGGTCAAAAACCAGCTTATGAAATTAGTCAAACTAATTCTCACGTAGTGCCAGTCCTGCAATAAAAGAGATTCTCTTACCTGCTCCATGTATTGCTATTGCTCACAATGACAGCCCAAAAGTCCTGGGTTTTCACAGCCACATTTTAAAAGTGCTTCAAATTTTTACTTTAAAAATGCAAGTTATAGATTTGCAGAAAACTTTAGGCTTCCAAGTAGCTTTGGCTGATCTTAAAAATCAATATTCCACATGCAGAAGAAATTCAGTCAGTCCTATGGCTAAAGTGGGCTGCAAGTGCAGAAAGCACACTGCATTTCCCTTTGAGGCAAAGTTAAATAAGATGCTCTGCATTCATCAAAGTCTCAGCTATGGACACCCTCCTAAAAACTAAAGACATGCTTCATCCCTGAGGAGAAAGATATCATGGAAAACACAGGCAAAAACTGGGTTAAAGTTAAATGACTCTTAGCATGGGAGGCTGATATCTAAATTCTGTCAGAAACCTGATTGATTCTCCCATTCCCCTGTTTGAGTAATAGTTTTTTCACAAGGTGCCTGGAGTTTAATTTATCTCACTAAAGAGACTCTGAGTTTGTACTGCAATATTAGTGGGTCAAAGCCAATCTATATTTACAGATGTGGAAAAACAATGCATGGCTACTCTAATGATTACCAGCTACAAGTTTCTCATACAAATTGCCTACAGACTTTGTCAGATTGCAGAAACAAGCAAAGATCAAGTTGCTTCAGGTTCCTCTCAACACTGCAGTGCCACACAGAAAGTATGGGGCACACATTTGATTTCTACAGCAGTAAATTAAAAATGTCATTAAGTCCAATTGTCAAAAATGTAATAATTTCAAGTTCATAGCACTGTTGTTCTCACTGCACTTCACGCTTTATTGTGAGAATTGCACTTAATAGACCTTGAAAGAATCCCAAATACATGAGCTCAGTATATGTACACAGATAAATCCAAACATACTTTCTCAAAGATACTAAAACCTTAACATACTAAACCTACTTAAGTCCTTTTGCATCACACTGAAAGAGATAACAAGCAAAATTGTTCAAGTGCCAGCCAGATTTTCATAAGAAGAATAACCCTGTCCAGGGCAAAACAGACCAGGAAAATGGATGGATGAGTGGCAAATATGAGTCAGTGTCTCTGAAATCTGCCACAATGGAATCAGTTAAAGAGAGCTAAAAAAGGACTAAAAGTGAAATAAATTTATGTATATATATATCTTCATAGATACAAACGTGTTTAAAAATGCAATTTTTAATGATCCATTATGCAAACATTTGAGCTAGACAGAATGGTTTAGAAAGCACTGGTTTTACTGCCTCTTAATCCAAAAAAACATGAATGGACAACAAAATGTAAGGATTAGAAATGTAAAACTTTGGCTTTTAGAGATATTGACTTTAAGCACTGTACAGCTTACTTATCTGCTACAAAACACAACTTAGTGTTTGTTAAAGTGTCTAGAAAACTGACAAAAATTCAAGGATTTGGTTTAGGGGAATGGAAACAAGGCAGAATCAACCAGCTGTGCTGCTGCTGCACACAGCTACAAGTCCAGGTTATCCCTCTCCTGCCCAGCACTCCTTTGAAAAAAATCCAATTGCTGATGAACAAATCAGAGCAGATTTAAATGAGCCTTTAAGAAGGACCATGAAGCCAGCTGGAGGTATAAACAGCAGCTTCCAAAGGAAAAGTGAACTGGCCACCCCAAGGACTGCAGCTCCAGCTGGGCACTGGGCACACTCTGTGCTGGTGACAAGTGGGGAAAGCTCAACAAGCAGGCACAGGGTGAGAATATCACCCTCCCTGTGTCCATGAGCCTGCTGGAGCACACAGACACATCCCTGAGGTCTTGATGAGTAAGAAAACACAATGTGGAAGCCTGGAGGGAGCTCAGAGTCTGCTGTGGAGCACCCACCATCTGTCACCATTCCAAAGCGCTTCATCCACTGCTCAGCTCTGCTCATGCAACAAAAATATTCGCCCTGGGGGGCTGTTGCATCCTAGGAGTAATGGTGTAGCACATTCAGTTTGGACTTGTTGATCACATTAAGGACTGCTGGCCTAGCCAGAAATGTGTTACTGAGAAAAGGCCTCCCTGTTCCACCAACATCACTATGGAAACTATGGGAATATTTAAACTCCCTCCTGCACTGCACTCAGGAGAGTTTTGCTTCAATAAACAGGGAGAACTCAGGTTTATTTAGTGTCTGGTCCTCTTTGCCAGGGCTTCACACACAGAACTGATGTACTTAACCTTTCAGCATTAGGTTACTATCCAGAAATAGTGATTAGAAAATGTAAATCATTCTGCTAATCTCTTTCAAAAGACACCTCGTGCAACAGATACACTCTCCCTATGTAAATGTTTTCTAAAGATATTGATGCCTTTGTTAAATTCTTAATGCTTTGGGCTGTGGAATAAGTAAAAAATCAATAGGGACAGAATTTTAAGAAGGATTGCAATGATTAGCTGTGTGTTTGGCTATTGGTGGCAAAAGGTAGTTTGACCTCCCACTAGCTGGAATATCTGATTTCATTTTTTCCTGACTTGTTTCCCAGTCTCTGGATTTTTGTCTCATACCTAGAGATTTCAACTAGCATGGAATCAGGCCACATCTCAATAAATACAACTAGATGTAAGTTGTTCCAAGAAGCAAGGACTCTTAAGGAAAATATATTTCAAGTATTCTGTGGAGAGAATACAACACACCTACTAAAAAATAAACAAAATGTCAAAAAAAATGGCCAGGAAAAAAAAAAAAATTGCAATCGGTAATGGTGATGCTAGAGAGAAAACAAGAGTCAGGATACTGCAGAAGTCACAATAACACAATGTTGTCCTGGTGTACAAAGAATGTTGGTGAAGGACGGGAGAAGTCATTTGCAGAATCCAGTAGTGACACAAGTTAATGGCCCTGAATGCTCAGCACTGTTTAATTCCTGTTCACCATCATTAACAGTGGCAGCAGTATTGATGCAGCCACAGGGATTAACTGAGCTGAGCAGAAACTGCCCAGATCTGCTCCTGAGGAGGCAGAAATGTGGCACCTTGGGGACATCAATTACAGGAGAGCAGAAAGGGGCACAGTCCCTGCAGCAGGTCCTGACACTGGGCTGGGGCAGGGAGATCAGGTGAAACAGCCACTGATTAAAATGGTTTAAATAGACCAGAGCCAAAAGGAAAAATTACTGATTAAATTACCTTACTGTGGTACACACAGTGGAAGAAAGAATTTTAATGAAGACAAAACACCAAACCACCCACAAAAATAAAAATTCTTGCTAAACCAAAATGTCCATTGCTGGAGAAACCACAATTCCTGGAGCAAAGGACACCACAATGCACATTATTCTTGTACAGGGGTGGTACCTCCACAACCTTTCCCTGAATGACCAATTACCCACCCACAGCTGGCTCACAGAAAATCTTTAGCATCAGCACAAACACAGCCTCAAACTCCTCCAGTCTGTTCCCTAATGAGAGAATTGAATCACTCAATCTGTTTCACAAAAACATTGTTTAAATTCTTTTGTTTAAGAAGTTATTTTAATAAATCAGTGGAATGGTATCAATCAAGCCTTTTATTCCCCTTCTTAGCAGTTTCTGAGAGAAGTATCAGCCAGCCTGGAGATGCTTTATGTATCTTCTCAAATTTTCTGGGCCTTTCCCAAAACATTGTCTTCAGACTTGGCAAAACTTGGGTGTGTATTTCACACAACTTGCTGGACTTCTAGGAAATAAGAATTTCAGCTGAAAGCCTCCAAAGACTGGAGTGCTATCTTAGGATTTTTTTTTTTTACTTGTTCTTCCACAGGCTGCATTTTGCAGCACAGAGAATCAAAGTGCAACCCCCTCTGCTGCCTTTCAGAAATAAAACCTTCACAGAGAAGAGACAACAAAACAACTCCCGGGCCTGGCTTCCAGATCCAGGCTCTGCACAGACAGATTCCAACAAAAAATGAAAGCTCAGTGCAGAGCTGGCATGAGTAACACTGAGCACACCCCTCTTCACTTCTGCCCAAAAGCATTAGTTGATTAATTAATTAATTAACATCACAGCAAATTTGTGAGCACCAAACAGCCCCTGCTACACCACCAGGGCGCTCCTGCACCATGGCTGCATTCCAGCCTGGCCACTTCCCACTCCCATCTCATTTAGGGAATAAAATAACATATTTTCACTCTTAGTATCCATCCCTGATTGCAAGGGTAATACCAACACTCATAGATGTGTAATTCTAAAAGAGGTGTTTCTTTGCTTCAATCCAAATCAATTTCTGGAGCAGAATCTCTGCTCAGTGCTGGATTATTTCTTGCATTGACCCATATCCACTGACAAACACCACAACACACTCAGCTCTGTGAAAACAAGTTCGTGTTTATCTCACACACAGGAAATGCTTCTTTTAAGAAATGCTAAATGTTTTAAAACATATTTTTAAAGCACAAAGTTGGCATATGTGCTAGTGTGGAATCCAAGTGCTGTGCTTCCCAAACCACTTCCATTTCTATTATAAATAATTTAAAAGCAGTTTCAACCACCCCCACGGCAGGTTTCCCAGGCCCACTGTTTATTTTATTTTTTAGGATGGACAAGAGGCAAGAGGGACCCAAGGGAAGCAGCAGCTCCAGCACAGGACACTGCCTGCACATTTCCCTCCCCAGGTGACAAAGGCAGTGTACAGCATGAGAAACGTGCCAGGGACAGCCACAGGTAAAATTATTGGCAGACACTCTCTCAGTTGCTCTTTAAGGAAAGAAAACATGTTATGAGAAGCTGAAGTAGTATTTCTTCAGCCAGGTCATATCTTTCCATGTTAACTGTAATACACAGTCTACAAAACATGACAGTGAAACCACTCATCAACTGTAAAGTAGGAATGCTTTAAAATGATAATTCTCCTTTTTTTTTTTCTTTAAGAAACTACTAAACAAAATAAATGTTTTCAAAATAAATGTGGGGAGCAGAAGGATTTCCTCCCTAAACCAGTCCCATGTTTTCTCTGATGTTCAAAAGGAGTGTCATCACCTGCTCTCTTTTCTCCTCACTGCATGAAAATAAAGATGCCCACATCAGAACTGGCAATTACTCAGCAAATGACAGCTTCTGCTGAGGCTGATACAGGAAATCTGGAAGCATCATAAAAACAAAAAAATAAAACAAGTAAATAAATCTAATGCAAAGGCTTGAGTTAAAAAAAAAACAAACACCTGGAGTGAAAATATTTTTGACTTGGACGGAGTTGTTTTTTATAATGTCCAAAGAAATGCATTAAAACTGTAAATGGGGAAGAAACAAACAAACAAAAAAAAAGTTGAAGAATCCTCGCCATGAAAATTTGTATGTGTATTAAAAAATTATTAGCTTTGAAAATTAAATCTGAACAGGGTGTGCCTGCTGGGACTGCTGGCACAACCTTGGATTTTATGGTGGAAAAAGTGATAAACCTAATTCCAAAACAGGGGTTTACAATAACAGAAAACACACACACACACAAACACATACACAAAAAACACATACACACACACACACAAAAACACACACTCTTTATTCAAATGTATGAAAAATCCTGTCATTGTGCTGCCTCTACACCCATCTGACAGTGCCACCAAGGAGCCAGTCCACTCCATCATGTACAGCAAAGATTGGCAAAGAATGTCTGAACAGAAAAAAAATTAAAGCAATTCATCTATTCACAGAGGAATACACAAAAATATTCTGAATTTTATTGTCATTTACAGCTATGGTCCCTGGAACAGGAGATGTAAGTACAGACCTCAGTAAAAGAATGGAAATGTGTTGAGTCCTCAGTATTTCCCCAAGGGCAGCACACACATTTCTAAGTAACTTGAGAGAAATTGGGAAAATATCCTGAAAAAATTCTTCACTCTGCCCCAATGAACTGTCAGGTTCAACCTGACACATTCACATTCATTATTCACTGGCAGCATTTTAAATTCTTATTTCCTATTAGAAAACCTGAAGATCAATAATGCTTGAGGGAGATGTACTCTCATTCAAGGTCTCCAAAACTAAGCCAGACAACTGGAATGCCTTCTGAAATTAAACACTTTTCCACCTAACTGGAATTAGATGGTTTTGTGTACTCTCCAACATGTCCTTTTACAGCCAAAGTAATCAGATTTAAAACTGACAAAGTTTAGTGCCCTACTAAGTTATTTACAACAAAGTTACTGGCTATCATCCCTATTTTCTTATTCTATGTAAATTATTTCAAAGAGAAAAAAAAAATCCAAGTCAGGTTAAAAAATATATATATATATTGCCTTTGAAATAAACCAAAATAGAAAGAAAAAAAAAATGAAGAAGAAATCTGGATATCTGCACAGGTACATCTTCACATACTATGTAAAATGGGAATATATTTTGTCACTTTTAAGACTAGCTCATAGTGTTTCTTTTATTTTCTTCAGCAACATCTGATTATCTCAGATAAAGACCAACATCTTCTCTCCAACTTTCGACATTTGCATAATTATTAACTTTGGTGGCAAGCCCATAAAATTGTGGACTCAGTTTCAAGCAGGAAAGGAAATGGACTGTAAAAAAAATCTGCATTTAAGGGCTGCTCTTATTAAAGAGCAGTCTAGAAATAGCTGCATGGGGATGGGGTTTGTAGTGGAGGAGCTTTCAAACAAGGAAGAAATAATGCAAGATTGGAAGATAATCTCAGAGAAATGCAAACATCAGTAGGGAAAGTTTCATTAAAGGGCAGCAGTTAAATACCAGACCTTACCTAAGGACACAGTGATTCATCCACCACTTGAAATCCTTAAATCTTTCCTTTTGTTTTTCTACAAAACATGCTCCAGACCCCGAAGACACTGCTTACAGCAGGAGCCACTTTTTCAATTTCTATCCCTACCCCTTCCCAGGAGGGAAAGATGATAAAACTTTCAGATGGATACAAATTATCCCATTCCAAGAGGAGCAAAAGGTAGTAAGTAGCTATTTATTTTCTGCTAAAATCATCCTGTGCAGAGTTCACTTATCCTGCCAATATCCAAAGAAAGTGCCAAATGCTCCCCTCCAGCTCCACAGTAATGAATCTGAACTTATATATTTCATTTTCCATGCATATAATGCCATCACTGCAATGCCACACTGCCAGGAAATAAAGTCTTAAAAAATAAAAATAGAAGCAGGAAGCAGAAATGCTGCTTTGCAAAACTATTCCTTGGGGTTTTTTGTTGCCCAATATATTGGATATCATTAACTATACTGTCTATTAAAAAAAATCTCAAAACCTATACATAATTTTTCTGTGTTTATCAAAAATACTAAAAATTCATAAATCCTTAATTACTCCCACTTTTTCTTTACTTCTCCTACACACACATTCTAATAAACAAAATGTTCATTCTTTCCTCCTATTTTTTGTACTATTGGACTTCACTGTTTCTTTGGCCAATAAACTCAGAACACCTGAGTTTAATGTAAAAAGCTTAGAAGTTTTCACACTGACTCAGAAAACCATCATTGCAGAAAGACTGGATATTAGTACCAATGTACTGTTAATAAAACACAGGGCCTTCCTCTAATAAATAGCATTTCTAATATTATTTTGAAGAGATGGAAAAGTTCATACCTGTACAATCGCATACCTTTTACATTGGATTGTTTACAACAATTTTTTGCATGATACTAATACAAATTATATTTCTGCATGGTGCTAATAAAATTTTCTATTTCGCTGTAGGAGCTTTTTAAGATGAATTTTGAAGACCACAGGAAAAGCCTGTATCCAAGCAAGAGTACAACATCAAATTCTGCATTTCTTTTTTACCACATCTGGAAAACTCATAAAAGAAGCTTTGCTGTTATTACAGGCTGTAGAAGAGAGTTAAGAAATACAATTAACTACATGTTTTATAGCTTCACCAATATTTAATGTAGCTCCATCCACAGCCTTTTAGTTTTATTGTCCTGGGTTTTGAAATTAGTACTACTTTTATGCATAGAATATTATGCACATGTTATGAGGAACTACTAGAGTTCTTAGGAGAATAATCTCATGGATTTTTTAAGTAACAAGAGGAATGGATAGAACCAGCATAATGATGTTCTTCCACTATGTACTTACCTGCTTTTAGTGACCCCTTTATTTTACAATACTGGGTCTGGGATAACTTTATTTGACAATTAGAACCAGCGTTTTTTAAATTGGGTGAGGTCAGAAGCAGCTGTTTTGTGAATTTAACAGAGAAAAGCAAATTGAAAACCTGCTTTTATGATTTCATTAGCAAAAACACAAGAAACTGCTCCTCCTGGCAACAGAACTGTTCCAGCTTTACTCAGTATCACTTTTCTTAGCACTGACTGCAGACAGAAACCAGTTCAAAGAAGAAACTAAGGGCAACTCAGCAAAAGTGAGAGGAAAATAAACTGAGTGTCCCTTCTCTTAGCCCTAAGCTAATGGCTAACAAATAACAACAGATACAGGTGCTGGGGAAAAAAAAAAGATTGAGCATACTTTTCTCCTTTTTATGCTTTTGCTTTTAAATGCACTTATGTTTATTATACCCACTTCATTCTTCAGAGTTTATCACAAAGCAATAATTCAATCACAGAACTCCCTGCTAAGTAAAGCAGTTCTAGTTATAGTTGAATGCCAAAGCTGATATAATTGAAGCATTATTTCCATGCAAGGTCATTCTGAATTTACACACACAGCCACTGACTGCCAGACTCCTGCCTTGCACAGAGCACTCCACAGCAGTTTTGTCTTGCTCAGTTTTGCACAAATCCTGTTGTCATTTCTTTGATTCTGTCAGGAACACCCAGATTACCACAATGACACAAACCAGACAGTTGCTACTGCATTACCTGTACATTTCTTACAGAGAGAAAGTGAGCAAGGTATGGCAGCAAGAGACAAGGAAGTCAACGAGTTGAAAAAAAAGAGTTTGAATTTGTTTTCTTTTTTACATTAAAACTTAATTTTTAGAGAAATCTGCATGCCAAGCACAAATCATTTAGTAAATCAGAATACTAAATACAATTTGTAGTCATCAGAAAATTATGTACAAGTAAATTGTAAAAGTATAAATGACTGCACAAGTATATTGAAATATTCAAGTCTTTTTTAGATGCAAAGAGAACCAGTTCCCAAACCCCAAAGTTCAGATATTAATAGAGTTGATTTTCCTGCGAATCCACAAACAAGATCCAGTACTTAAACACAATTCTCCATCACTGCTTCCAACTGAGTCAGGAGCATGAACAGATCATTTTAATGGGTTTCTACTAGACAGAGCTTTAAAATTAGAAAGCCACTTCAAAAATTAATGCAAGAGACGTGATTCAGAGTAAGAAGGAAAACTGGGACACTGGCCAATTTCAAGAGGGTTTGAAATTTTAACTGATTTTATTTTTTTTTTCCTCAGTGACTGGATAATATCATTCAAGACTTAAAATTTTTACCTAGTTTCAAATTAAGTGAGAGTTTATGAACTTACCATTAATCCATTTGGCTTCTGGATTATGAACTACAAACTCTTTTCTGAAGAGATCTTCCAAGGATAATCTGTTTTCTGATGAATTTGCAAGTTCATCTAAAATAAACACAACAAGATCATTTTAGATAAAGATTGGAAACAATATATTCTCTGTTGTTTGCAAAACACTGGCATTATAGAACCATGATAACAATACCTTGCTCTTTTGGGTTTTTTTCACAACAAGTAAAAGTATCGTTTTTGTTTAGAAAAGCTTCAGGAAACAAAGAATTGGTACCTTTTGGACAGGAAAACTACAGGATTTAGTGTTTGGCTATTTGAGCAAAGCTCTTCCTTACCACAGCCCCACACCATAAAAAATTACAAACAGCACCAAAATTTCCTGACAGCCAAAGGATGTTGGCCACATTGAGTACCATACACTGAGAGAAACTAGATAAAAAACTTCTTCAAGTAAATTTGGAACCAACTTCACCTATTCCACAATTTAAAATAAAATTAAAAAAAATCTACATGCACATTTCATAGCCTGTGCTTGCTTTCTAGTGACATGAACACCATAACTTGGCTAGCAGCCTTGTGTTTGTCCCAAACACGACCCAGGAATACTGTGCTCCTGAACATTAGCCAACACTGACTTACAAAACAAAACAAAATAAACCAAAATTATTTTCCTGCATCTAAAATCATCTCCACACTTCAGAAAACTGAAAAAGACCCTCTGCTAAATATCAGTGTTCTTGTGCTGGAAGCTAAAAAAAATAGTGAAGATTTCAATAGTGAAGACTCAAGAGTGAACTGCTGCACTACCAGTGGTAATGTTGAACCATTACTATTAAAGCAAAAGTTTTAGTGTCAAAAGACAAACCCACCAAGTTTCCAAGCAATAATCACTGGCAGCAGCTTGCACCTCACCTACTGCTTTGGGCTGTTTAGAACAGAAAAAAGCTGCCAAAAGCTGTGCTGGTTGTTCCCTCTGCAAAAAGATGCACCTGTGCACTTCTCACACAACCAGCCCAATGCCCTGCCAGCTTTTTAAAATAATTTTGTGTTATTGGACAGGTTACCATAAATTGTTGCACTCTTTGTCTTCTCTATGAGTTTTCTTTCCTTCTCCTTTGTGTTAGGAAGATTTTGTCCTTTTAGATATTAAGCAGTGATCTGGTGACAGGCACATACAAAGAGAGTATCTGCCATCACAGCAGTAAAGCATCTTTGTTACCTTTGTGTCAACCCATGATGCTACCAGGACATTTTTAACAAAGAAACCTGCTTTGCAAAGGTCATATCCAGTAATACATTTTGGATGAAAACGTGACCCTTCAAAGAGAATAAATTCAATCAATAGTTTTGTTATTGGTCTTTATTCAGCCAAATTTCTCAATTAGAGGGCCAGCAGAAAGCTTACTGGAATCAACAGCAATATGATATTTTTGTCTTTAAATGTCAGCACTGCCTGCTGCAGTCACTTCAGCTGATATTAATAAAAGCTCATCCTTGGTGTCCTGAAAAGAAACTCCCTTTTAATGCACATCATGAATTTACAATGGACACAAGGCCATCCCAGCTGCTCACTCCACAGCTCTGCTGCATTTTTCACTTTGCTCCCTCCCAGGTGGCAGCAGGGCTCTGGAAGCACTCACCCACTGCAATCAACTCCTCTTGCACTCCATGTCTTGTAAGGATCCTCCCTCATAAGACAAACACTCTAATCCTAAAATAAGCTTTTTTCCCTCTTCCTACCTTCTAGGAATCAAAATAGCCTGTTTAGGTTTGTTTTTATTTTTCATCTGCCAGTCCAGCATGGGACACAATATTCCACTTGCAGTCTTACTGGGGCTTTACAGCAGAGCAACATTATCTCTCTTGATTTACACCTAATCCCTCTGTTTACACACCGTGGGACCTTGTTAGCTCTTGCCCCTGCCACACACTGTGTTTTTATCTTCAAAGTGAGCACATGTTGTTATGTGTGCTCTGCTCAGCTCCACAAACACCTTCCTCTGTCTTCAGAACACTGCTCCTGACATAACAGCACCAGACACTGGGCTCTCCTCATGCCCATTATCCCCTTTTTCCACAGCCTTGTTGACAACCTTACCCTGCACAGGCTGTTTTCCATCACCTATTTGGATTCCACACACCCTGGTCCTGATGCTGTTTGTAATTCCAAACGTGTTCCCCTTCTAACCTCACCTGAGTCTGTTTCTACTCATTGTGACCCTTTATTTCCTGCCAGTTTGCCAACTAGCAATCAAGCTCACACAAGCTGTTATGCTGTCAAAGATTGCCTTGCCTATGACAGGCTTTTTTTCCAACTGCTTAAATAAAAATCACTAAAATAATACATCAGCGAGCACAGAGAGGCTATTAGAGAAGGAAGGAACACCAGTCTGTTTGCTATCACATCCCTGGCAAGAAATCTCGATATAAATTGGATTTTAAAGTAATTTTTAAATTATAGTTAGCATTTGTAAACTGAAAAAAAAAAAGGTATCTTCAAGCAACTTTACAAAATGTTTTAGAATTTTGGGGTTTTTTCCTAATGCTAAGTTTTAACCAAATCAGAGTCCTGTTTGTACCCTTAGCACCACCTTTGCCCTCTTTCAACACATCAGACGTTTATCTATATAGATGTTAACATCTACATGTTTATGAATTACACATCCGGGGAACCCTCAAAACATCAGTGGGTTAATCTTTATTGACACAAGCACAAATTAATTTTACCCCAACGCGTTTGTACTCAGAGGCAAGGGAGAACAGGAGGGGTGGCCCTCTGTGTCAGGGACCAGCTGGCATGGATGGATGGATGGATGGATGGATGGATGGATGGATGGATGGATGGATGGATGGATGGAGGGATGGATGGATGGATGGATGGATGGATGGATGGATGGATGGATGGATGGATGGATGGATGGATGGAGGGATGGATGGATGGATGGATGGATGGATGGATGGATGGATGGATGGATGGAGGGATGGATGGATGGATGGATGGATGGATGGATGGATGGATGGATGGATGGATGGATGGATGGAGGGAGGGATGGATGGATGGATGGATGGATGGATGGATGGATGGATGGATGGATGGACGGGTAGATGGGTGGATGAGGTGACCTGACCTTATGGTCAAGATTAAAGAAGGGACAGGGACAGGTGACATTATTGTCACCTTGGTGGCTGCTACAGGCCATCCCAGCTGGGAGAGCAAGGGCAGTGTCCTCACATCCACAAGCCCTGGTCCTTGTGGGTGACTTTGGCCACCCCAATACCTCTTGGGGGACAGCACAGTGGGGCATAACCAACCCAGCAGGTTCCTGGAATGCATGGTTGGTAGTTTCTCCAAGTGATGAGGACATGGACCTGTTGGAGCAGGTCCAGAGGAGGCCACAAAGATGCTCAGGGGGCTGCAGCATCTCTGCTATGGAGACAGGGGGACTCCATAGGGGGACTCTGCTATGAGACTGAGAGGGACTTTTGGGCAGTCATGGAGTGACAGGAAAGTGTAAATTTCTTTAAACTGAAAGAAGGCAGGTTTAGATTGGGGAATTCTTGGATTCTTCCCTCACAGACTGGAGAGGTCCTGGCACAGGGTACCCAGAGAACCTGTGGCTGCCCCATCCCTGGAAGTGCTCAGAACTCTGACAGGGCTTGGAGCCACCTGGGATAGTGGAAAGTGTCCCTGCCCATGGCAGAGTGGTTGGAATGAGACCATCTTTAAGGTCCTTTACAACCCAAACTAATCTTTGATTCTAGGATGTACTTGCTTCATTTTAAAAACTTCCTTTTACTACTTTCCATTTATTACATTGCAAAATAGCTTACTGTCTCTTTTTCATTTCCCTGTAAATTTTATTGAATTATTCCTAAAAGGAATGATATTTCCAATGTTCTCACGCTACTTACCACAAATTTCTGTATTTTGGTCTGAAATTATATAGATATAGATATATGTATATATGTGCAGCAAATGTCACAGATTACAGACACACAAACAAAATCAAATGCTAAAGACTAAATGACCGCTTCTTAATTGTACATCCAATTAAAAACAGTTCCAATACTGGCATGTATTAATTCAAAGTGACAAACCTGTCTGTGCTTACTAAACTAGAAGGCTCCAAAACTTGAAATTAATGGCCTTGCTACTTTTCATGAGTTTATAGGATATTATTTTTGCAGGTTAAATATAGTCTAAACACCTCATAAAATTTGCCTTCTAACTTAGCAAATAAAACTAATAATTATGTACTGTAGTATGCCATTAACTGAAGCTCCCTACTGACTTTGCTGTGGAAAAAAAAAGGTTTTATGCTAGAAATTAGGATAAAGGCTTGATGTTAAATTCCATCTGAAAAAAGAAAAAAACACCACTAGTAAATGGTATGCAAGCCAGCAGGTGTAACTGGGAATTAGCATAGCTCACTTTGTGTTATCACGACAAAGGAAGAAAACTTGCCAGAAAATAGTTGGATATCAAAACCTGCCTGCCAATTACAGTAGGTACAGGGAGCCTATACAGAATTGAACAGAAACCTGAAACTGCTTGCAGTAAATACATCCATATCACAAAAAAAAAAAAAATTAAAAATATTAGTTTGCTTTCTTTTCCTTTTTAGTTTGCTTTCTTTTCCTTTAAGAGTAGTATGAGAGAGAGTATGGAGAGGTCAGTCCTAACCCTGAACAGTTTATCTACTGGACAAAATCCAAACAGATTCTCTTCCCAGAGCTTGATTTGACTCAACCCTTTCCACAAAAAAAAATGTTTTCTGACCATTTGTCTGACCTAAATGTTTTCTAAAGTAATTTTTCTGAAAAAGTGTCTTTTTTTTTCTATCACGAGTGAGTTTTTCTTGAGTGTCTGACTAGGCAGGTGCCACTTTGCTCAACAGCAAGTGCACATATCAGCTAGCATGGTTTAAATGCCAACATCAATATCTCACTAATCAAGTCCTAGAAAAAGCATTTGAGTCTTCCACACCGTCAGAAACTATAAGTTAACATGAAAGTAGAAATACTGACAGTCCCAAAAGGAAAAAAACAGGTTTAAGTAAACAAACACCTGTACAGGGGAGGCCAAATCCATACAACTCTTAGGCTGTTCTTAAATGGTTTTTCATATAAAACTTTTAGCTTCTAATACTTTCAATTGAACATTTGCAGTTCTGAAATACAGGTCAACAGTGGCTCATCAGATAGGTCTTCACATAATTCCTACAGTGTGGAACTGTCAGGATGCAAAGCAAGAACAAGCTGATTCAAAGGCAGGAATGATTTAAAGGCACTGATATCTTAAAATCTACCCAATACTATTTCAGTACATGCAGGTGTGAGGTGAAACCTCAAAAGCATAAAATAGAATAAAAGCAGCAGAAGAAAGGTGCCTGTGTTATATTTATACTGACATACAAACCAAATGATGGAATCTCATGGATGTCTCTGTGTCTCTGCATTGGCCACTAATTCCCAATATAAAGATTTATTTATAAGATTATTTTCAAGGTATTTTCTTTTGTTTTCTCTTAAATATTTCTCCAGTCTACTCCAAATCTACTCCAAATATTAAACAAAACTCACTAGGTTCATAATGCAGTTGCCCCAGAGAACAGAGGATCCTGTTCTGAAACTTCCAAGTTTTCCACTCCAGTTCTCTGCATTAGCAAGGGCAACTTCATTCTTTGGCATCTCTGCATTTTCTTTATCATTGCACTTTTCTAATTTTGAAGAAAACCAGCAGGGATATTTGCCTGCAAGCCTTCTACTCCCAGGTATGGAGCAGTGTAGCAATTTCTACTTGCTGGGAGCAGTGGGGTTTATTTAATGTACTCCTTAGTCCATGGGGGCTCACAGAGAGTTCCTAAGCCCCAACAAGTGGTTACTGGGCTGAGAGTTCATTCAGACTCTGCCACTAACGTTTTATATCACTGGATGATTTGTTCTTCTACTTTTCCATCTCTTTTTGAGAACATTCAGACATTTATAAAGATTCTGATTATTATCATAGATTAAAAGCAAGATGAAATGATCAGAAATGTTGCTAATATTGTCGGCACAATACTTTTACTCCAACTACAAACATAATTGTAACACAGAGGTTTCAGATTTGAATAAAAGCCAAGATACTAACAGGCCAAAATACATCTCTTATTTCAACAAAAATCCTGCCTAGTATTGTATAGTCAAGTTATATTTCATGTAATTAAAGATAATACAAAAAGAAAATCAAGAATTTCCGTTTAGTTTTAGCATATTTCTATCTTTAGTGGAAGCTAAAGTCTCTTTGAAGCCTTTTGCAAATGAATTACACTTTCTTTTAAAGACATGCTATCCCATATGGAAGCATTGATCCCTCTATGAAAAGGCAGGAAAGCTGTTGTTCAAAATCTGAGAGAAGTCAAATGACAGCTGTTAGTGTACACAGACCCAAGAGTTTCTTATATTGTGGACAAAACAATGTGTAAATAATTACAGGCAAAAGAGATCATTGCTGTTGTGTTTGGCATATCAGTAAGTACATTTTTGCCTCCAAAAAATACCAGTGAAACAATCATGCTTCTGAGCCATAACCATCTGAAATTATCATCATTTCCATAAAAAGAAGCAGCATGATGTACAGTGTTTAGGGGAATTTACATGAAATCTAAGAAGCACCCATCCATACAGGCAGAACTAAATAGGGAGAGAACTCTCTGATGCTCAAAACAGTACCAGAAATGAGCACTGAAACATCCCAGGGTAACAAAGGACATTTGCACTGAATATCTTCATTCAGACCTGTTATATTTTATGAGAAGGATTTTCAAACCCAAATATTTATAATAACAAATTAGTATTAACTTGGAGCTGAGCACTTCACAACAGCCAGATGTGAGGGAAGTCTCTACTCTTTTCCTCCCCTCAAATACTGAACATCCCACAGTGATCTTAACACATGTTCATGACAAAGAAGTGTCAGCTATAATGCTTAGAGTAGAAAAATATCTGCTTCCCAAACCACTAATAATTCATAATAATCAAACAAATTAATAATGAAAGTGAAGGGGGAACAGCAATGATTAGGGCCAAAACAGGGCAATGATCTATCCTACCATGTACCCCAAAGCTTTCCATGGTGAGCATTTCCAAGCCACAGGAAAGCCCAGTTTTGCAGAGCTAGACTGTTCTGGGAGAAAGGTTTTCCTATCAAGCTTCACAGTCTCTCTGGGATATCTCAGAGCATCTGAGCTGACAGAACTAGTTTCCACTTGCATGACTTCAACTGAAATGTAGGTCCCAGCTTACACAAGTTTTCAACCAAGATCTCTGGATTTTGAAACAGCCTCAGAGATGTTGTAATTCACTGAGCTTTTTTATAATATTTTTTTAAAAAGTTAACATTTCCCTAGGTTGTTTATTCTGTTTCCATGAGTGCCTTCAAGGATTTCAGCTTATTTTTTACATCATTAATAATTCCATGTAGATATAAGAGCCACAACTGAAAGTTATTATTGTAGGTTCCAGCAAACACTTGATATTTTATAAGTCTTCAAAAAAAAGGGAAACATCCTCCTTGAAACAAAAAACAGTCTTCTGTCTTAGAGTGTACTAGGATACACTACCATGCGCTCTCAAAATCTCTTTTTTCTTATTCCCTGAAGAAGGCTCCTATTCACTGAGACTACAGCAGCACAACTTTGCTTTTATTTCTCTCAACTTGATCTAAGTGGAAATAAGCAAACATTTATTTTGGACAGTACCCTGCATAAGGAGTAGATATTTATACAAAACAGAGGAAGCAGACTATCCCATAGTGTTCCTGCCTTCTTTTTCCAGCTGCCTCATCCCCTCTGACAAGCAAAGCTTTCTGATCCTTTTCTATTTATCCTCACCACCTTGCTCTAAAGCAGCAGCCCTGTGCTGCTGTACTTGCTCATGCACAGCTTCCCTCAGTGATTTCACCTCGTGGCCAAACAGCCTGGAACCATTATTTACTTAAAAGAGCTTCATTAACTTTCTGGTTTACACAAACTGAGCACTTCAATGGCAGAATATTTGCAGACCAATATTTACTATCCAGGCATGCCATGCAAATCAGGTACTTTACACTCCAACTTTAAAACTGGCAAAAGGATTCAAAGTTTGGGGTTTTTTTTTGAACTTGTGCAGTGTTTTCTCTTTTTGTCTACTTCTTCTCTTTTTTTTTTCTACCTCTTCTTGCCCTCTCCCTTTTTTTCTCTGTGACTGAGCCATTACTTTTCCGTTGTTGTTTCTGAAAGAAAGAACTTGTGCATGTACAGATGGAATATCCATATTCATGATTCAGTGAGAAGTTGCATTCCATGGAATACAATTTTCTCTTAGCTCATCTCTGAATCTGAAATTACACAAAAAACCAACAAAAAACTCTTGCTCACACTTGCTGAGGCTCAAGGCAGACACAACCCTAAGGATTCCCAACTCCAAATATTGCCAACTCCAAATATTTCTGCTCCCCAAGGCCTCCAGCAGCTCCCAAGTCCCTACAGCACCAAATCTACAACAGCCACAAGTTAAGAATGCTTCAAGTCAAGAGACACTTTAACATCCATTGCTTTATGACTGCATTATGAATCACAGACCTTTAAGAAGATAAAATAAAGAAGGTTACCTGGGGTTAAAAGAATGACTGACATGGTGATGAGTGAACAAACAACCAGAATCACCAGCAGCGCAATTGCAATTCCCTTCCAGTTCCTCTGCGGAGGGCTGTTACTTCCAAGTTCCTACAGGAATGGAAAAAAGTGAAATAAAAGGAAAAGACCACATTTCTCAAACATACATTTCCGAAACTATTAGCAACAGGAATATTGCTCTGTGCATGCTCATAGTGTGCATGGGAGGTGATCATGATCTCTCCCCTCTCCACAGCACACAGAGTCATCCAAAGGTGTGCAATTCTCATGCTTTTTTAATAGATTTTTTCTTTTTTTTTAATATATATATGCAATTTTGTACCCCTAAGAGACAATCCAATGATGTTATGCAAGCTGTCCAAAATACAACTGGTGTTAAAATGCCCTGAACATAAACTTCAGGACAATATCAACTAGCAGTTTATAAGATAATTACAGAAATGAAATGTAGCAATTTACTGTAATTCCACCTAACATGGTATGGACCATAAAGGTTTAAATACATATCCTTTTTAATGCACACTATTAAACTTATTTGTAATAGAAAGCATTAGCAAAACTGCCTGAGGCTGCATCTATTCCATCTGAAGCTACAAGCTCTTTTTCTTTATGCAGTAGATCAACTGTAAACTGCTCCCCTCTTAGTTATAAAAAAACAACAGCAGCTTAAAACAAATGTTAAATGAATGCTTCTCTAAGTACCAGTGCACTTAAGCCTCCACCCTCCGTGCTACACGTTTAACTCCTGCCAGGCACCATTTACATATTTTCAATCCTAGCAATGCACTGCCCACATTCATGGTACAGTTTGAGACCAAACAGCACATAAACAGCTAAAAACACAATAACAAAACTAGTGCAATTGTTTCTTACAACCCCAACACTCCCTCAAAGAAAACAGTATTTTATCTATCTAGATTTGGCAGACAGAAATGTTTCTCTACCACAATTACATGTGCCTTTACATACTAATAATTTTATTTCATAAACAATTATTAATAATAATAAGCAATGAATTATTAATTAAATATGCTAATTTTTGCTATGGTAAATCCTTTAATTTTATTTTGCTATAATTAAATGGTATGGTAGGATTGTAAAAAAAAAAAAAAAAAACCAAAAAAACAAACCCAAAAAACAAAAAAACCCCTCATGCTATGTTTTACAAGCTTCCAGAAGCATGGTAAAATTTTTTCACATTCGCATTATTTCATTTTGTATTTCTGGGTTATAATGAGTGTGAAATGGGTAAGTCTTAACAGAGAGTGGCAATTTTCTTGTGCCTTCTTGGCTCACATGCGCTACTTCAGCATCACACATCACCCACAGCAACAATTGTGTCTTTAACTTCTTAAACGTTGTTTTTTTAACTCCTTGCCAGTTCATTTCTACCTATAAAAGACACCTTCTCTCTCTGGTCCTTTTTTCCAGAAAATAAAAGGGGAATTGTCCAACACAGGCTCTAAGCAATCCCACGGGGAATTCTCACAGCCGTCCTGAGTGCGTCACAGCCCCCAGCAAGGAATGTCCCCACTCCTGCCCATTGGACACATCATGCTGCCAAGCCCACTTGAGGCTGCTCATTTTTGAGATTTTCACTCTCACCAGAGTGGCAGAGCAGCCATTCTGTCCCCTCAGGGCAGCCCCTACCACGGCTTCAGCACTCGGGGGGAAGAAATGGTGTAAACAGGAACTCCTGGCATCCATCTCCTTTCTCCACCCCATTGCCCCTGCTCCCCAACCACTTCCAAGCCTGCCTGCTTCCCTCATTTTCCTTCCTCCCTTGTGAAATGCTAATTACCACAGCCTGTGTGGCCTTGGACATTGCAGGGATCCACAGCTTTTCCGCAAAAACACAGAATTTCTGCGTGATGCAGGTGAACTCAGATCCAAGCTATGATTTTCCCTTAAGCAAGAATTATTTTAATAGCACAGTCTAGGAAACACAAACTTATTCTAGAGCATCACAGTGTTAGCCTTATTTAAATGACATCTGAAAGAGTCCAGTTTAAGACAGGAACTAGAAGCTCACAGAACCAAGTGCTGGTGAGAAAACTTTAGTTTCCCTCAGAGCATTGTGAAACCCTATTCCAAAGAACTGACTTAAAATGACAGAAGCTGGACAACTTGATGAATGTGCCAAAGCTCCTAAAAAATGTACCAAGTCCTTATTATTCACAAGGTTCTTCTCTTCAGACATGAATATTGTTCAGTTTCTAAAAATAAAGCTTCACTTTAAATACTTCTGCAAATTTCTGCAAGGAGAATACCAAAGAGATGAATCAAGTACTGAGCATACAAAGCTTAATGGTACCCACAGTGAGAAAGAAGAGAGTTTCCAGCTAGCTGAAAATTTGGAGACTGGCATAAAAAGAAGAATTTGTCTCAAATTAAGATATTTGGTTTTAATATTTGGATAAAAATCACAAGTTGTATCAAATTATTATATTGGAAATTATTAAAGTAATGATGATATTATTGAGCAACAGCATTCTTGTAAGGCATGAAGTCACTGAACACAGTATTAGAAAATTGAAATATTAGAAATATTGATAAAATATGAAGAAAAACTGAAATTAAGTTAAATGAAATATTAGCAAAATTACTATAATGAAGTGAGTTCATAGCACAGTCTCTATCGAGGGCATCTCCAATTAACTTTTTTGATGTGAACCAATGCAACTCTTGGGCTGTAGCCTACAAAGTTTTAAAACAGTGGAAGCTGCAGTCCTTCAACAATAAAACATTTTTAGCCTCGTGCTGCTTTGAAATGGCCACAAGCAAAAGGCAGCTAAAGAGACCTCTGGGCTGTGTATCACTGGCAAGGCAGAAGCTGTGATTTCTGAGTGTGACAAGAAGATAGAGCCCTTCAAGAGGAAACACCACAGAGAGCCATACAATGAGAAGCTTTTGAAAACATGTAGTTTCCCCATAACTATCTGCTAACTGGCACATGACAACAATGCAGACACAGATGGAGATTTAAGCATTTAATCTCCTAAATAGGCTCTTCTATTAATGTGGTTTGAAAAAACACCAGCTCTTGAATATGGTGGTTTATATATAACACTACCTATAATGTTTTTATAGATTTTACAGTCTAACTCTAATGAATCAGAAAATGGCAGCACTAAGAATAATACAATTGCAAGTTTTCTCATTATTTATAGCAGCTTTTTCACAAACCATTTAATTGCATTGTTGTCAAAAACAATCCTCAAGTAATACATATTTCTGAATGCAATTCGTGACTAATACCTTACTAAAACACAGCTAAACAGAGAAAAATGAAACACTGCTTGCACAAAATCCTTGTACACCGATGTTAGAGGTTCCAATGGTTCCAATTGCTGCTGCTGCCAAATTCTGGAGACCACATTTACCAAGAGCCTGCCAGCACTCAAGGACAAAGCCTAAAGTTCCTGCTCTGTGATTGTCTCCATCCACTTTCTGTTGAAAAGACCCATAAAACACAGGTCTTACAAAAGCATGCACCATATGTGCGATACAGCACCACAGGGACTGCAAATCCTGCAACCAAATGAAAGGCTAAAGGAACCAAAAGAAAGGCTAAAGGAACCAAAAGGAAGGCTAAACTAAAAACCTGCAGGGACTGGGTGTGGGAGGTAGGACAGGTTGAGGCTGTCAGAGGACAAATGAGTCATTTCAACCCTTCCGCAGCCCTCTGTGCTGAATCCCACTCACCACTGCAAAATAAGGTATTTCAGAGAGAAATGCTGAAAAAAAATACATCCAGCAAATATTATTTAAAAGCAAATATTATTTAAATAGGCTGAAGCACCCTTCCTCTTCTAGGCTGTTTTCTAGATATATAGTCCATCTCCAAACACAGTTCTCAGGCTGATGATGAACTGATTCACTACAGGCATGAAATCTGAAGCAGCAGCAAGACATGGCTTTGAATACCACAATCTGTGGCACAGAATCACAAACAGTTTGGGTTGGAAGGGATCTTAAAGATCAGCTCAGTCCAAGCCCCATCTTCCACTGGACCATCTTGCTCAAAGCCCATCCAGACTGGCCTTCAACACTGGCAGGAGACACACAGCTTCTCCCAGGAGCCTGCTCCAGATCCTCACAGTGAAGAATTTCCTTCTTATATCTGATGTAAGCCTGTCCCTTCAGTGTGAGGCCATTCTCCCTTGTCCTGTCACTACAAGCCCTTGTAAAAAGTCCCTCTCCATCTCTCCTGTAACCCCTTTACAAGCTGCTCTAAAGTTTTCACAGGGCTTTCACTACTCCAGGCTGAACAGCCCCACCTCTCCCAGCCTGTCTGTGCAGGAGAGGTGCTCCAGCCCCTGAGCACCTTTGCGACCTCCTCTGGACTCCCTCCAACAGGGCCCACACCCCTCTTACCCTGCAGGCCCCAGAGCTGGATCCAACTCTGCACGAGGGGTCTCACCAGAGCAGGGGAGAGAGGCAGAGCCCCCTCCTTGCCCTGCTGCCCCAGAGGGGATGGATGCAGCCCAGGATGCTGCTGATCTCTGCCCTGCTGCCCCAGAGGGGATGGATGCAGCCCAGGATGCTGCTGATCTCTGCCCTGCTGCCCCAGAGGGGATGGATGCAGCCCAGGATGCTGCTGATCTCTGCCCTGCTGCCCCAGAGGGGATGGATGCAGCCCAGGATGCTGCTGATCTCTGTCCTGCTGCCCCAGAGGGGATGGATGCAGCCCAGGATGCAGCCAAGGATGCTGCTGATCCCTGCCCTGCAAGTGCACCTGGCTGGGTCACACTGAGCTTTTCATTCAGCAGCATCTCCAGAGTTCTTCTCCTCAGGGTTGCATCCTCTGCCCAGCCTTTATTTGTGCCTGGAATTGCCACATCCACATGGAGGACTCTGCACCAGGCCTTGCTGAACTTGAACACAGGCTCATCTCTCAGGCCTGTCAGGGTCATGTGGGACAGTGACAAAAGCCTTCCACAAGTCCATGGCACTCTCTTTGCCCTGATACACCAATGCAGTAACCCTAAAAGGCTGTAGTCTCATTCAGCAGTTCTCTATTTGTTCTCTATTTTTAAATAAAATACAGGTTCTGACACAGATGTTTTATATTTAGAATACAAAAACCATGACATTGCCTCCATAATGGTTGCATTACACCATATTCTAAAAAGAAGACCTAAGTTCCTATTACAACAGAAATAAAAACATGAAATTAAATTCAGCTAGATTTATTTCAAATAAAAATATTATTTATCCCTTGACACAAAAATGCAAGCGCATATTTTAAGTAGTATTGGGGATATTGATTTGAGAAAAAGAATCACTCAGAATTAAGAGATGTAGTAGAAGAATGCACAAAAAACTTGCAAATATTTCCATATTTCTACCTGAACAAACTTACAATCTTTCTTGTAAGCAGCATGACCAGAAAAAAAATCACAGCTTCCTTCCTGAAGCTCATCGAGTCTCACAATTTTATTGTTAATCAATGAGGATAAAAAGTCTTTAAGACATAATTTTTCCAGCAAGTGTGTACAACTAAGGTTGTTGTAAGAGAACAAAAGGTCAGAAAATATTGGCATAGCATGCTGCATTAGTAAGTCAGGTTTCTGAATTATCCTAACAGCATTTTCTGGACTTCTTGGAGAACTCTTTGTGTAAAGCACGGCTCAATTTCCACCATGGAAATCATGCCAGAAGCAAGAGCAGAATGCCTGGTGGGAGCAGAAATGTGGAAGGGCACTGGGTAAAGCCTGAGGAGTTCTGAGTGCCTCTGCCAGGCTTTTCCAGAGGACATTGGGTAGTTAAAATGCAGCATTCCCTTTGGGAGAAGGAGTGAAACCCAAATTTCAGAGACAAGCTAACCCTGACAAACCAACCTGATTTTTCTCATAGAGCTTCTGCTCATGCTGCATCAACTCAGCTGATAAATGCAGAAAATATGCATTTCACTATAATAAAGCTAAGAACAAGAATTCAAGCAGCTTTAACTATTTCTGCTGGGTTCAGCTCAAACTGAATGCAGAGATTCTGCCACAATTTCTGCAGTCCAGAGTGAACTTTACCAAGCTGCTGTGCCTGACAGTCCAGGTCTGCAGATGCACATTGGTGTTTACCCCTGGACTGTGGTTATTTTGAACACAAAACCCACCAGCAGTGTCTGGGGCTTGCCAGGTTTTGTGTTGAGACAGGTGAAAGATCTTAGAGGAGCTTGGTTTGGGCTGTAGCAGTTTCTGCCAGCACGGCATCTTCTGATGCTCTGAATAAATCACCTGCTTTCTTTTGTCTTTTTTTCTTTTGTTCTGTCACCAGGACAAAGCCTACAGAGAAAAGCACTAAGGAGAATCACAGCCCCCTCCTTATTTTGGCAAGAATTTCAGGGGCAAAGTGCATTAGAGTAGGAAAAGCAAACGTAATTTGCTTTGCAGTAGGAATGAGAATGAGTCTCACTCTGCAGCTCAGATGTAATCACAACAACATCACTTCATTAAACTCTTGCCATTTGCATTCCCCAAACATAAAGAAAAGGTGACAAAAGAAAAAAAAAGACTAATAATTTCACGTCACATTTCAGATGTTTTAAAAGACAGACTCAATACACTTATAATGGAAAGATTGTAGTCTTTCCAAAGCTCTTTGTGGAGCTGGGCTTGCAACTACAAGATATTAAGTACTACCTGCCCTGGGTTTGCAGTGTTCTATTTGAAGGGAAATTACCCCAGCAAGCCTTCTGATTTTGTGATTAAGTGATTGTGTCCATTCCATTCCAGCTGTTTTTGACTAATCCCACGGCCTAGATAGCAAGAGAGATTAAAAGACAGATCCACAAAGTGGCACAGGATAGTTCTAATCCATTTGCATAAATACCTATCATTTTCATCCCTCATGTTCCCTTTATAATCCTCTGTGTTATAAGATCCCGTTGCTACAGTTCTTGTCTCAATGATTATGGTCACACAATTGCTTTCCCCGGTCAATATCTTTATTCATGAAAACATTGGCACTTCTTTTCAGAGTCACTGTAAAATGCCACTTTCAGAGGAATTCAGGATTCTGTCAGCTCTATTGATAACCGGCATTTTAAAAAGAGAGCAGCTTGTTAGCAATTACCCTGCTCAGAGAAGGTGCAGGGTTTGGATATGGGAACAATCTCTCTTCATATTTTTATTTCTTTGTGGTGCTCTGGTAGAACAAAGCCATCCTTTTGTATAGCCTAAGTGAAAACAAACCCAGACCAAAACAACCAAAAGAAACCCAAACTCACCCCTCCTCAGGAAAAATAAAACAAATGTGCGCATATAAGTCATTCTGAGAAGTGTTGATCACTCACACTGGTTATTAAACTTAAAAAACACTTTGTGCTTTCTTTCAGCTTGATCATTTTTGCTCTATGTAGAGAGATCTTTTCCTTGGACCTGCAAGTGTCCATTCATGAACTGGATCTTGGTTGTTTGGGGTATTTTGGAACAGCTTAGTCAACACCCTTAGTTCCAACTACTAACAAAAAAAAACCAACCCAGAAACATTTATGGAATCTATTTAATGTATTATGGCCAGCATTAAGAACACATTCCACATCTTCCCACTCATTTTGCAGTGTACCTTGTAACACTTACTCAGAGACAATGAGCTAGCTATTACACTAGACAAACAAGTAAAAGCTTAACTTCTAAAGCATTCTGCTGAAACCCTTGTTCAAGGTCTAATCCCAGCAGATGAGTTTAAACTTCAGGTCATTATTCCTGCATGTAATAAATACAAAAGCAGAGATGGATCAGCACAACTGATCAAAAGAGAAGGGAAAATTTGTGCCCATCACTAACACAGTAGCATTCAAACAGGGAGGGGGGGAAGTAAACTATCACAGTTCTCAATATTAAAGAAACTACAGAGAACACAGGCCATGGAAAATACTGCCATAAGCATTGCTGAGGAGCTGGGGCAGAGGGAGACTTGAATAAAGTAATAATGGATGACAGAAGAGGGTTTTATCTGAAAAAAGCAGCAGTCACAATGTAGAGTGAAGCTGCAGCAGGCAAGGGAACTCCTGCTTTTGCAAGCTGAGCTGAATGCAAGGCACTGTCATGGAGAGGAGCAATGCCACCATCAGAGGCAACTTCACTGAGCCTCAGCATTTCGGAGTTGTTATCTGTCGCAGACATCTTTTATGAAAAGTCCTTTCCTTAGGATTTTTCCTCCTGAGAAGCTGAGAGGCCTCAGGAAAAATGTAAACAATGATTATCTGCTGCTGTGGAATGCAACAGGTGCATCTGTGATTGGTCTCATGTGGTTGTTTCTAATTAATGGCCAATCACAGCCAGCTGGCTTGGACACAGAGCCCGAGCCACCAACCTTTGTTATCATTCTTTGCTATTCTATTCTTAGCTAGCCTTCTGATGAAATCCTTTCTTCTATTCTTTTAGTATAGTTTTAATTTAACATATATGATAAAATAATAAATCTAGCCTTCTGAAACATGGAGTCAGATCCTCATCTCTTCCCCAATCCAAAAACCCCTGTTCACAGTTATCCCTTTCCACCCTGGGCTCACAATCTTTTCTAGTTTGTTTCTAAGAAAGTTTTGGAAGTAAAAATATTGTACTCTTTCCTTCCAGTCCAGCAGAAACACCTGGAGAGCTGGGGGGAATAACAAAGTTCTGACAAGACCTGAGGAAGCATCTTGAGGTGACAGAAGTATGGAGGGACATTGAGAGCTACAGGAAGCCACCCTTGGGGATCTCTGCAATTTCCTGAGGATGACAGCTAATGAACAACTGCTTTATTAAATAGGACTCCAACGTGCCCTGCAAATCTGAGCTCCAGACAGAAGGTTGTCCAGAGGAGTCTCACACTCCTTGTGGGGCTGAGCTCACCAACAGCTCTGCCCTGACCTCAGGCTGTGCTCCTTGTGTCCTCACCAGACCAAAGCCCAGTACTCACACCATGCCACGTGTTCTTTTCCTCACACCAGTCTCATTTGGAAGCTAATGAGACCTTTGATTAGGAAAAGCCACCTCTGTAACTTGAACACTGCCTGGGAGATTACATGGAAATGAAGCAAGCAATTTCCAATGAGCCCATGCACCATTTCTACAGGAAATCAACATTTACTTTGCCAGAATTAAAGAAAATTCTTAGGAGTATTTCACTAAACAAGTAAGGCCAAGGACAGAAAAAGATGACAAAGCAGCAGGCATAAACATGAATTTATCCATTGTGTTACTATGATGTAACACAAGAAGTCTGCATAAACACATAAATAGCACAGGCATTTATGGCCATAAAGGTATTTTCACATATTTCTATTGATCCCAAGTCTAATGAAATGTCACAAGATAGTAAAATATGTCTTCCCCTCTTATCACAATCCCCCAAGTAAAATAACATATCTCAAGAAAAAAGGACTTAAAAAATAAATGAATACAGGCTATCCATGTTGCATACCTATAGGTTTTTCTACAGATATACCAAAGTTGCTGCTGGAATTTGTACTTTTCATTGCTCAGAAACAAAATTATACTTTGCCTGATTGCTTAAATAAAAAAAGGCTTTAAAATGTATTTTTATTTCCGGATATACTGGCAAGGTCCCATAAGAAATGATCTTTAAGACTGACATCAACAATTTCAGCATTAATAAACAGATCTGCTTGACAACACAACACTGCAGTTCACTGAAGGTTAGATAAACAGCAAAGGTTACCAAACTGCAGCAATGTCAAAGTCATATTCAGATCTGTGCCACATAATTTTACAATTTAAATTTAACACAGTGCCCCTGTTTTTAATGGTAAAAAACTGCACTGGTGCATGACTTTCAAGTAAGTTCACTGTTAGAGCAGAAAGAACAAAATCAACTTTTGGAGCTTCTCACTGTTCAGGTATCTGTACACATGCTTAATTTTATGCCATTTAACAGTCCTGGAGAATGGATCTGACAGAAACTATTTTAGATGAGTGAGATAAAATCAAGATTTATCAACCTATGAAATACATTCGCAAAGATTATTTTGCAAATTTACATCAGGATTTTTCTATTTGTTTTCAGATTTACATATAAATCACATGCAAATAAAACAAGTAGTTTAAATCCAAATGTGCCTTAATAAGACTGTGCACATACATATGTACACATGCACATATCACTGAATATATACAGAGATAAATATTATTGAAGTCAAAATTCCAATAAACAAATAAAAATGTTAATTAACCAAGGAGTTCCAGTACCAGAAAAGGGAACACAAACAAAATCTCTGTGCTTAGAGGGATCTAAAGCAGTAGAAAGTTACATTTTGCCAAGCTCAGGTGAGAATGGGAAACCAGCAACTCTTTATGTAAATATTTTGTTAACAAAAGTATAGCAAGCAAAATTACTCAGTCAGAATCACTGGATTCTAATTGGAAATTTATAATTTCATTTTCCCCAGTCTGCTTCACCATTAAATTACCTGCTTTTCCAGGAAATGGAATTCTATTTAAAGCACTAAAATACTATGATTCTATGATCAGAAATGAAGATATGGGGTTCTTTTCCTGCACTTTTTTTAGGATAAAAAGACCAGAGAGGTGATAAGGAAATTGGTAGATGTAATACATTATGCTACATTATATAGAGTTAATACATATATATAATGACCCAGCAGAGCCAAGATCACATTTTGCTTTAAAACAGTGTAAGTTCTCACCGTACTAAGGACATCACATTTTTCCAACACTCATACACACATCTAGAGCTTATAAAAAAGAATTTATAGAAAGACAATGGGTCACAAAATCATCTCTTTACATATATTGCACTCAATTAAAAAGCAAATTTAGTACTAGGAGGAAAAAAAAACACCAGGAATTTTTTGGCTGTTTTACCACATTCATTGATTTTTTCAGTACTTCCAGATAATGTAAAAATCCAGCTTTTTTTTCCCTGCAAAGTCATTTTACCTAATGGCCAAACCTATCTGCATTAAACACCTCAAAGGCCCTTTATCCACTATGTTTCTTTGGGAAATGTGAGCCACCCAAAAAGAGTCAAGGTGCTCCTATTGGCAAAATTGCAATTATATTACAGTTTATTATAATAAACTGCAATATAATAATGGTGCCAAGAAAAGCAGTGATGCTGTCAAGCACTCCCTGTATGCTTTAATATTTTTACTAATAAAGGTGAGAGCATATCACTGTCTTAGAAATTTTGGCAGAAATCCATCCAAACTAGCAGTTTTGACTCAGAGAAAGAAATGAATGGCACCTTTCATTTTCCCCCGAGTAATGTCTTTTTCTGTATGATTCCAATGACAAATGACAAATAAAGCAAGGATGAGCTCTATAAAACACATCATATCTATTTATTTTGGGTTTCTTGCCATTTAAAAGTTTGAAGACTTATAATTAGAGTTCTGATAAACAGAGATAGAAGAGAAAGATTGTACCAATGTAGAAGGGGGTACCTGCCTTTGGCAGAGCTGTTACACTAAACATGTAATGATTTATGATTTCATTCAATGATTTCATCATTGGATGACAAGTTCCAAGCAGCCCTGTCACTGAATTTTCCATTAATGCTCTGGAAGATCATTTGTTGTCTACAGATCCAGCACTCACAACAGGCACTCAGCTCAAAACCTCTCCTTGGCTCTGAGCTTTAATACAAGAGCCAAATAATTCCTTCAGATCCGTTTCAACAGCTCCGACTGAAATGTCTGGAGGCAAATATTTGACTCAAATGAAGGTGTTGGGCTATGAGACAGGCTGTACCACTATGGCTTTTTTTTATACCATAGGCCTTAAATAAAAGGGATTCTTGTGATACTCCATAATTCCCCAGATTAATAACTTAAAAAGTGTCAACCTTCATTTCCTTTTTCTAAATACTTGCTTAGCTTTTAACAAGAATGAATAAACATATTCAGTGTGTACTCAAAAACAAGCTGCTAGAAGTCAGAATCCAGACCGATATGGCCAACTAAATTGAATAACTTCATTAATAAGCTACAAAAGGAATTTTCCCATATTCATGCCATGCAAAAATGGGTTCACAGGTAATCTTGAATGTTCATAAAATACAAACCACTTTCAAAGCAAAAACAGGAGAAAAAAACCCCAAATTAAAGCAAACAAACCACCCACAGAACAGAAGTCTGGATTTTATCACAGATAAGTGGCAGTGATTAACAAATGTATTTTCAAACTGATGGAAACTCGCCAAGAGTTTGGGTTTCAGCTAATTCACATAAAGGGAGCTGTAACAAAAGTGTTGGTGTAGTTAATACCTGACTTTTGCAGGAGAATTTCTTTCTTCACATTTTGTGTTGATTTGATACCTGTGGGGTTACCTCCTGTTTTCTGCAGCTCACAGCACCGTATGCTCCTTATTCCCCCCTGAGTAACTGAATAATCTTTTACATCCCTGTCTCCACTGTGTAAACAACTTATGAAATTTTCTGGAAGCAGCTACGTTACAACTCCTGAGATTGCAACTTTAGGCAGCTCTAGCTGTTCCCACCGGATAAAAATTTTGAGGAATATTAAAATTGAAACCAGCAAAGCTGCTTGCAGCTGACCTGGCACGCGCCAAGTGGCAAAGCCAGCAGCTGGCTGCAAGCTGCTCCTGTGATTTCCGGCTAAAGCGGCCCTTGGAGGAAACAACTCCTCAATCACAGGGTGTGGAGATGTGCAGCCAAATCCCTGTGGCTCTTTCCTAGGCACAGGCTACTGAAAATAAAATAAAAACACCAAAACAGCACTGAAGTAGCTCTTCTGCAGCACCTTGAGTGGGAAAACAAAACCCAGCGACTGCACTCCATCCCTTCTGACTTCTGCACCCACTCAATCAGAATGCATGAAAAAAACCAAAAACCAACCAAACAAAACCAAAACCCCAAGAGCAAAACAAACCACAAGTGGCTCTGACAAAGCTGACTTGGACCCAAGTTGGCCTGATGGACCAGCTGGTGGAAAATCTGGTGCTTCCTCACCTCTGCCCCCAGTGTTCCTGCTCATCACAAGCTTACAGATCACTCCATCCCACTCTTAGCAACAGAGGAGCCCAAAGCATTTTTCTCTGCACACTCTGCTCACCCAGACTTGATTGGAGGTTAATGGGGACAATTACAGGGTTTTTTTTAATTTTGTCAGGAAAACTAACATCAGTAAAAAGCTCAGCTTCTAAAATCCAATCAGTCCTATTTGATGATGGAGCACTATTTCCATCAGTGCTTTCCACAGAAGCCTTTGAGAGCAAAAACCATCACTTTTCACATATTTGAAAGTGAAATAAAAGTATTAATCTCATCAGTTCACAAAGACTACGTGTCTACAAGAGAATGTTCTGCGAAACAACATGATGCTTTAATTACATGATGTTTCAGCACAATGCAGCAAGAGAAATTGAAGCAATACATCTTATAGGAAAAGAATTTGAAGGTTCAAATCCAGTATAACAACTGCATATCTACATTGTTAAAATTGTTCTTAATTAAAATGTATCAAAATGGTTTCTTATGTACCACAGTTGGAATGTAACAAATGTTCTTCTGACCTAGGAAAAAAAGTTTTGGTAGTAATTGCTCAATTACTTCCCCTAGAAGGGGAGTAAGCATGCATTATTCTATTTATACTTCATACTGCACACAGGATTTTGCAAAAGAGAAGTCTGACATTTTGACTTGATAATGTTATTACCTGTGTAATTTTATTCTGAGCATTTGGGAGGAGTGTTTACTTGCTACTAGAAGCAGAAAGCTGGATTGTTTATTAAGAATGGAAAAATGAATAAAAATAGCAGACATCTGAAAACATCCAAGAAGATAATGAAGAGTTTTGCAATGTACAACTGCAACAACAGCAATTGTATACATCAACTTCCTAAACAAGAAGCTACTAAAAATATACAAAGTAATTCTTCTGGGTGCCCTTAACGAAGTGGGAATCAAAAATTGCAGTTTATCCAAAAGCTGCCTCATTACCAGTCACTATCTAACCCCAAGTGTACCACCCCTCTCTGAATATATCTGCATCAGTAGCCAACACACTGCAAGGCACTGCAGTAAGAATGTTTTATTTTCTGTTTTTTTATGCACTCCCTGTGGTGTTTAGTTGCATATTTAGGTAACCCTGCAAGTGAGCAATGAAAGAAACCCTTGGCGCTTCTGTCAATAATTTATTTAAAAGCTGCAACTTCAAATATTTAAGCATACCAAGCAAGAAAGGGGCATAAGCTGTTTTAAAAAAATGAGACCCATTCTGATTCTTCCAGCCACTCAGTAATTACTGCATTAATTTGAAGGTTACAAAGACAAGAAAAACATATTATTCAGATTACAAGTGGAGCTATTGTTGCAGGACAGAGGAGAATTAAATGAATGCCTCAACTACAGCCACTTGGAGAGGAAGGGCCACAAACAACCCTTGGCAGGTCCCTTCATGAGCATGCACATCTCCCTAAGCCTCCACTTGTGCTCCAAACTGAGGGTGCAATTGGGGGTGCTCTGACTGCAGCCAGGCTGATCTGCAGACTGCACTGGTAAATTACAGGTGAGTGGAATAAATCATCAGGACAACTAATTGTGGCTTGAATGTAGTTTCTGAAACCCTTGTCAGATAGGAGTGGAGGAAAAGTGGAAATTCACTCAGCTCAAACAGCACAAGTAACCATGAACAGCTCTACCTCCCCTGTGACCCTTTCCTTTTGTTCTTATGGAAAAAATAAATTATAATAAGGCGACTTTCACCTCAGAGGAGAATATCTTCATGACCCACACGTGTCCTGATGCCTGTACCTGAGCAGCCAGTCAATGACACCTAACCAAGGGCAGATCTGGGTGCTGCCAGATGGCACCAACACATAAACGTGGATTTAAAGAAATAATGTCACACTTTCAATTATAGATCTGATTTTACACCTTTTATGGGTCACTGTCTTCTGAGATTACAACAGTAATTTCCACACCTGAAAATTAGACTGATAATCACAGGATGGGGAAAACTTCATGAAGTCCTTTATCAGTTATAAGTGGCTCTGAACCTGGCTGCTGTTTAATGAACCAGGTGACAGAGAAGATACAAGGTCAAAGGAGAATAAAATACATGGAGTATGGAAAATTTCCATCCCAGAAGAACCAGGATTATCTACAAATGAAGAGAGGCAAAATGTCACTATGTAGTGCATTTCAACTTTTTTTTTACTCTTATTTACAAGTTTCTCATCTTAATTTTCAGATTTCTGTCTACATCTATATCCAAATTGGTATCATAGTTTTTTTATACCAAAAGAATGGAAAATTCAGGGAAGAAAAAAATTAAAAGACAAAACACATAAACTCAGAAATTCAAAAATATTGTAAGACTGGCAAATGTAGGTGCATAAAGCTTCAGAAAATCAGAGCACTTTAGCGAGTTTTAAGTAGACTGAGAACAGCAATCAGCTTGTGGTGTATTTCAGAGTAGCGTAAGATTTTTGCTTTAACAGTGAGTGCTTGTCCATCTCAGCAAAATAATACCAATAGAATAAAATTAACTTGGCACTATTTTAACGGGTTTTTTACTCATTTCCTAAGTCCTCAGAAGGTTTTTCATTTTGTCATTTTACCACAGAAGCAATCATGCAGAAGAAAGACTAAGGAACATCAGAACCCTGGTCTACTCAATTCTTCACAAATGAGGCATTAAAAATGACCACCTGAGTTGCAATTACTACCAGGAGTTTTTAATAATTCTTAGATTCATACATCTGTCTTGCTGCTTTACAATGCAATAACCATGTTCAGTCTTCAGGAGTAGCCACTCGAGCCTTTAGAAAATTGCCAATACTGTCTTAAGACTTTTCTTCAAAATACTAAAATCCTCCCTACCACTCAATTCCTTCATAAATTAATTTTTTTTATTCTGTTTGGTAAAACTGGAATAATTTGCAGAGAACATTGGCTGTAGCAGGTGACTGTAATTTCATTCCCCTTCCCATTTTAGCCCATTATTCTACACTTACTCTTGGTTTTGTTACCCCTAACACTGATAGAAGAGACTTTAAATTATCTCCTTTTCTTCAAAAGCTCTACACTGTCTCTCATCTTTACCTGCCCATTTTACAGACACTATAGAACTCTATCTCCTCCCTTCCACAATTCTCGTTTTCTATGCTTTGGAATTTTACTGTCTAGAGCTGTAAATAGTTCTGTTAACTACAGTGACCATGAAGAACTGGAAAGTTAAAGCCAAATCATTCTGCTTTATCAAATGTCTGCAGCCATAAGAATAACTTCCAACATTTCTAAACATACATAAGTGCACACAGCTGTCTTTTGAAAGGATTGAATAAAAAAAAAAAATATTTATGAGCAATGCTGTGTTGTGAAGCTAATTCCTGGTCAAACGACAATGTATGCAAAAAAAAAAAAAAAACAAAAACAAAAAAAACACAACCAAACAAACAAAAACCAAACTTAAATAGTAAGATCTAGACATCATTTTAATGATCTTCAAATGCCTGTGGACCTGTTAAGATTGTCTCAGCTCCACAGCAGAGAGCCCAGGCTGACCCCTGGGGTTTGTCCCTGTGGGAATCACCCAGAGCTTTCCCAGAGCCTTCAGCACCTCCTGCAGCTCTGCACTGCCTCCAGCCCACAATGCACAATGCAAAGATGATTTTCATACTCTCCAAACACCTGATAATCTCCAGGATTTAATGCTGCAACATTTATTAGCTGGCATCAAAACGGATTTGCCAAAAACAGGCAGTGCTGCCAATCAAAAGAAATCCTCACAATTCTCTGCTCTTGTGGACCAAGTGGACCAAACTCTTTTCTATTCACCTGTTCTTTTGAGCTAATATTGTATTTTTTGAATGAAGGAAGCACATTATGGGTCATTGCACCATTCACAAGGAAATATTATGTTATACTAAAACTTTATTCACCACAATGAACATCTGCATAACTAAAATAGAGCACAACAAACCTAGCAAGGTGATGCTCCTTCACCTTCCCACAGCAACAACCAAAACCTCAAAATGGTAAAAACAAGGGGCTTTAAAAATGTAAATGAATTCTGCATTGACCTTGAGCAGATGCCACAGGTTCAAATCAAAGGTAAAAATTGCACCTGAAGACAAGTCAATAATTTGAAATGCATTTTGCATATCAGTTTTGAATTTGGACTCTGCTCTAATCTATTAAGGTTAGAATTCAAAGAAATTCTTCCCCAAATAAAAGAGCTTCACAGAAACTTCAGAGGTGCACCATTTTGCAATCATAAAAGAGGATTAAAATAATTCATGTTTATAGGCAATCAGCTCCTTTTTTTTTTATTGTGAATTACTGATTTTGAGTGCGTACCCTCTGTTTGTACTGTAGGTACTTTGTAACGGTTCACACATCCTGAATTAATCATGTGGAACCATGGATGGATTTCAGATCTGCTCTGAAGTCCTCAGCAGTTTCTCAGGGTGATGCTTTTTATAGCACCTAAATTAAGTCTCTTTATTTCAGTGGAGATGACTTATTTTAAATCAGTACCAAAAGTCCCACTCAAGTCCTAATCAAGTTGAAGTACTGTGAAAAGCACTGCATTTTAATTTCCCTGCACTTCAGTACTTGCACACAGAACCATGCAAACCTACCTTACATCACCTGGACACTATCCTTTCAAAAACAAAAAAATAAAGTCTAAAAGCAAATGTGAGCATCAGTTCAAAACAGGTTTTGAGCTAACACAGTGATACCTGGGTTGATTATCCCACTGTACAATCAGAGCAGATCTGCCTACCTACCTGGAACCATTCCTTATTGACAGAGCTTAGAAGATTTAAAGAGGATCAGCCATTCTGCACATCTGGGAACCAGTAATTAAGTCACAGCACAGAAAACTGAAGTGATGCAGGGATGGACAAAGAATTGAGATACAACCTCTCTAAGTTTCACGGGGCCCCAAAGCAGCCAGCAAATGCTTTGTGCCCAAGTGGTGAATAAATGCTGGTTTGTCCTGAAAATGGGCTCATGTGAAGAACAGCCACCAGTCTCAGAGATGAAAAGTGTCTTCTGACAGAGGAAAGTTACCAAATATATTTGGGTAATTTCATTTCTTCCACCAGAGGCACTATATTCTGTAATTTAGTGGATGTGATTAATGGATGTAGAAAACACATTTTGCATATCAAAGCAAAACATGTATTGTAAGTTCAAAAAAAAAAAAGCCAAACAAAACATCCTTAAAATTGTGGATAAAAGCATTGAAAAAGAAATTGAGTTTTGCAATGATGTAATTTTGCTGAGGCTGAAATCCAAAGTTTTAATGTATAGAGTAGTTTTTCTTAGTAATCATTTTCCAATGCAAAATCAATTCCACTGTCAGTGCCTTCCAAGGGATGTCTCTAACTCCTCACAGATGAATTTCCATCTCCCACACATCCAGCTTTCAGGGATGATAATCTTATTTTAGCAGAGTGGCTGGAGACATTGAGCCTACTCAGATGGGAATTCTCTAACTCCAGAAAGGAAGAAATCCCAGAGCTGCTTCCATCAGTCCATGTACTGTAGCAAGGCCATTTTGAGGGCAAAGCCTAATTATCATTTGGATACAGTTTTACCTTCAAAACCAAACATGAAAGTAGCAGTATAATATGCCTCATTTCCCTTGTCTATTTTTTCTATTTTAATCCTCTGATTTTAATGAACAAAGGCACTCCAGAAACAGATTCTATACACATAAAAATAGACTTCAGCCTTCGAATATGACCTTTTAATTAAAATATAACAGATCATTAAAAAATTATTGAAATTGTTAGTAAAAACACTGGAAATAGAATTATTTTAAAGCAATATAAAAGACAGAAGTAGTGGCCAAAGTTACTTTCATTCTCAAGAGGAAACTCACACCGTTTGTACAGTGAGTGGGGCACACTGTACATCATAATTACACCAACTCATTTTAAGCTGGACTGAGACAACTGAAACACAACAAAACCTTCAGTTCCCACCAGCACAGGTTTGGCTGCATTATTGAAACAGCTTTGAAGGACTTTTGGAAGGAGGGGATGACAGAAGATGGAGTTGTGGTGTTTGCCCTATTCCAGTCAGAACATCATCCAGGACACAGCTTCCATGGAGTGTTCTCCATGCCTGGCTCAGAGCAGGGGCAGGAAACATTGCTCAGGAAAATTTAACTGAGGAGCCAAAGCTGCTTGGAGAGCAAGTTAGATACAGCTCAGGGGCAAACCTGCTAGTGTTCTATGCTCTGACTCAAAGCAAAACCTGTCCCAGTAACCCTCCACAAAAGGGACATCAGTATGGGTGCTTGGAAGGGGTGTTGTGAATGGAGAGTTTCAGTGAACCACCCATGCAACAGACAGAAGAAGTGAGGGGGGAAACAAGGATATGTAACAGGTCTGGCCTGAGCAAAGATTCAACCAGGTTACTACAGGAATTTGTTGCTGAGGAAAGCCTTTGAAGAGGGGCTGCAGCCAGAGGGGAGGCAGAGCCTGGGGGCTCATCCTGCTGCCTCTGCACAAACGCAGCTGGGCAGCCCTGGATGGAACAGGAGCAAGGGCCTCTCATCAGTGCAGGATGCCTTGTAAGCAGCACTTTCCCCCTGGAAACTTCCCTATTTCTGCTCTTCCTGACAGAAAGCCCTGCCTAGCAAGAACAAACAGAACAGCAGCAACCACAGAAACAGCAGGTGAGCTCCGCTGCCTTCTGGTCACTCCCACCACACAGCCTCCAGATGAGTGGATGGGGAAGGAGAGCCCTGTGCTTTCACAGCAGAGAATGAGGTGCACACATGCCGTATCTCCTAAGGAGTCTTGCAAAAAACCTCCACACCAGCAGCTGACTTTCCTTTGACGTTCACCCAGAGACGGGGCAATTTCCATCATCTCCACACCAACACTGTCACCACTTCCAATCCCAAAGCTGTGTGTGCACTCAGCAGTCTAGCAGGAATGATGCTTCATCTTCCCTAGAAGCTTTTAATGGAGGAAAGTCTCTTTTTTTCCTTCTGCTCTTGATGGCAGTAGTGGAAGAGACAATTCACAATTACAAATTTTCTTCTGCACTGCAGAAGAAGCCAGTAAAATGTTCTCCTTAAATTTTCTTCTAAGCTAGTAAAATTATCTCCCTCATGTCATGCTCATTCACACATCACTGAAGACAGGTTTGAGGGCTGTGTTTTATTGTAATTTCTCCCACTAAGGAAACTCTTTTTATAAATATTTCCTTAATTCCAATTTAACAAGAGGTACCATTACTCACCCACTTCACATCTATCATGGCATATCTATCTGAACAGATATTTTTATTCATTTTTTTCTCCATTAGTTCTGACCTAAAAGACACATTTTTCTTGGACTGTTGGTGACAAAGATAAGATAATATGCAGAGAACAGTCATATACTGATTTCCAAACATTTGGAATTGCCAAGTTTCAAGGAAACTTTCTGGGTTCTGTCCATAGCCATGGTTTCCAGGGCAAACAGGTGCCCTAGAAGTCTGTCTTTGCTAGAGTACACAGCAAAATATTTTTCAGTGGCTGCACAGTGTCTCTTCAGCCTGCCAAATCCAGAGTTTTATTACTAGGCAGAAGGTAACAATTCACACTGCATTTCAAGTCTCAGTATTTGTTTGATGCCTCACTCCATTACTCAGAGGAGTTCTGATCTCTGTACTTCAGATGCCAACATGGATCAGAGCCAGCCTTAAAAATATGTAAATTTGAATTGCCAGAGAAGTAATGATTAATTAAATTCACAGGAAGTTGATTCAAAACATGTTTGAGGTAACATTAATTTTAAAAATGCCTCAGTTAGTATTCCACACACATGCTTAGGATTTTAAATATTGCCAAACATTAAGAAGATGACTTTTAAGAAGGATTATGAACAGTATGAGTTTTCACAACAGTCTCTTTCCCTTTCTGACTGCAGAAAAATGACATATACAAGACTTTCTTTTTTTCTTTCTTTATTTCAGCATCTGGAAATGTTCTTGTGATTTTGTGAAAATAATTCTCTTTCTACCTTGTATCAGTACTTCATTTCAGGGTTAACAGCCACTTCTTTACAGAAAATAAAGCCAAAAAGAGAGAGTAGAAGATTAGGGTTGGTCCTGCTTCAGAAGGGTGCATGGTACAGTGTGCATCTTCACAAGAAGGATATAATAAGAAGCTTTGGAGATACATTCATGTCCTAAGCAAAGTTTAAATGCAGAAGGATTCAGATGAAGCACTGAAGCTTAACCAGACTTCATTAGAAAACAAATCAAAACAAACCCCAACATTCTGAAAATAGATTATTAGCATGGGGTCATGCTTGGTTCATTGCTGTGATGGACCAGGTCTGGGCTATTTTTTAATAGCATTTTAAATAACACATTAGCCCAGATTCTGACTTCAGCTGCAGATCTGGAGCCAAAATCAGAGATGACTGCAGATGAAAGCCAGACTGAGCCCTTTTTTCCTGCTGGTGTGCTGTGTATCTCACCAGGGTAAGGCACAGGAGTCACCCAAAGATAAACTCCCAAGAGAATGATAAGTCATGGTCCAGTAGCACCTCCTCCACATCAAACCACATCAAACCACATCAAGGATTTGTGCATTGACACATTGACATGAGCATATTTTAAAGAAAAGGCAGAAGGAGCCCTACTGAAGGGATCATTACAAAAAGCTCTCCTCCTCCTCCTCCATGAGGGCTTTGCTGACAGTGAGACACACCAACCACCTCTCTTACCACCTTTTCTTCACCACCACCTTTTAAAATCTGAAAACTCCTCAGGCACAGAGGATGGGGATTGAATCTCAAGGTAGGACTCTATTTGAATCACCTTCTGAAGCTGTGCCCCTGATGATCCCTCAAAGCTGCTGTTGCTTTGGTTGGGTAAGCCCTGAAACCTTCTAGGACTGAAGACCTCTACTCCTCTAAGCTCTTTTCATACAGTACTTCAACAAAGAAAGTTTTTGAAGCAGACAATTCTTTATCGACTCCTTCCAACATCTTGAAATGCTCTCTTAAATTTTATGGATCTCTCAAGATAAATGGAGCACCCTTCTGGAATTTAGACAATAGAAAATGCCCTACAGTGTAACTTTAAATCTGCTGAGAGTTTATACACACTCATCTGAACAAATAACAGTAATTGTGTGGTGAGCCTGTATCTGGATTATAGGCGTCCATCACAACAATGACTCCATGCTAATAATCTATTTTCAAAATGTTGGGGTTTGTTTTGATTTGTTTTCCAATAAAGTCTGGTTAAGCTTCAGTGCTTCATCTGAATCCTTCTGCATTTAGACTTTGCTCAGGACATGAATGCAGCTCCAAAGCCTCTTATTAAATGCGCATTCAATTATGCTCGCCATGGATGGACCACAAAGCTGAACTGTTACTTGTGACATTTACACTCAGAAAGTTTTAGTAATTTTAATTGGTAATTGTTATGCAGCATCCTACAAAGCTGCCCTGGTAATCACCTCTAATGGTTTCTACAGCTGGTTTTTGGACCTAAAAGAACTCTCCTTTCCAAAATGAACTGCAGATAACACAGAGAAAGCTCTCTGACAGTAATGTCTGTCTGCACTATTTACTCATTTTTTTATTCAACTCCCTCTCTGTTCTTTCCCTATCCTTTAATAACTTTTTACTTTTTTGCATATTTTAATACACTTTTGTGGCAAATTGTTGTTGTTCTTGTCCACCAAATACCTCTAACCTCTCTTAAAGAACTGTCTAATCTAGTTTTCCTATGAATGTGCCATATTCACCCAAATTCTTAAACATACTCCGGTTTCCAATTCAGATTTTACATTTCCTACCTATTTTCAGGGTTTTCTACTACCCACACTATCAGGGTTTTTATAAATAATAAGAAGCACCTCCAGTTCTTCACGAATTTTGGGTCCTCTGCTGTGGATTCATTCCAAAGAGCAAAACAAGAATCTAAGAAAAATGGAAATAAAGATTGTTCTGTGCTTTAAAACCCAGGCAAAGGAGCACAACCAACCTGTGCCTGTTCCAGTTCAGCCTCCAGAGCACACAGAAAGACAAAACCCCTGCCTTACTCCTCTGCAGACATGCAACACTTCATAGGCAAAGGTAAGTGACAAGGACATCTCTCAAACTCTTTTCTTCAGCTCTTTATTTGTTCATATTTTCTGTAATGAATTCCATAATTACATTCTGTAATGAATGTTTACCTTTTCCCTTCTCTACTGTTCTAGTATTGCATTACTAACCGAAAAAAAGTGATTTATATGGCTTTCTCAGCCTTCAAACTACCAGAGAATATATGATTTCCTAGCCCAGATGAAGAGACTTTCCCCATTTTTCAGTGTCTACATTATTCCTGCATGCTTATTGTGGAGTATTCAGGTTTGAATACTCAGCCAAAATTGCACCTGTCAGTTCTGTGAAGAATTGCAGTTTCCTAATAAGAAACAAAAGACCAGAAAGGGGAAAAATAAAAAAAAGAGAAAAATTCCAAACCAAAAAAAAAAAAAAAAAAAAAACCAAACCAGTATAATCCCGGTTTGTTGGGTTTTTAAATGGATTAAAACCAAACACAATAAAAATTAAAAGCATCAACAGAGTAGCACCAACTGTGAAGTTAATAAAACTCCTCTTATCGTCATGAACAATGAACTGGAAAAAATAGATACAGCCTTTCCCTCTTCCATTTATGTAACACACTAAATCATTCTAAGGGTTCAAAATGCATATTAAATTATTGACCATACCAATCTCCCTGGCCCATAAAAACCCTGCAGAGAAAGGCTTTGCCCACACAGCTCTGCTAGCTGCATCCCTGCTGCACAGCACTGAGCACAGCTCTGGGCATCTCTGGTGCCTTAAAACACATTTATTTACTTGTGCAGGACTTTTCTGGCTGAAGATGCCCAAAATATAGGATGTAAAGCTATTTTGTTAAAAGCCTGTTTTGTTAGAAGCCTGTTTTAACAGCACACAGCACCAAGGAGAGAGACACAGCAAGTGCAGAAAACCCATCTCCATGGTATTTTTGGAGTGTTGGAAAAACACTTGGAGGCTGGGCAGGGATGGCATTGCAAGCCTTGCACATTTCATTCTTATATGTCTTTAATTATCCATTAAAAAGTATTTACATGCATTTTAAGTGCCACTACTTATCTATAATTAGATATACAATATCAGTCTGACGTTTAAGATATTTAAATATCCTGAAAATCAACAGTATGTAACTGGATGTTTAGAACACTGTTCCTAAAAATCTTGTTGAAGTGGCTATGGACAAGCAGCAGCTAAAATTAGAAAATAATGATAGTTTTTTTTCATAGGACTGGAACATGAAATATAATCCATATGTCAAAGATGCCAATATCATTTCCTGAGGCAGATGACAACAAATACCATCAAAATAGCTTGGTTATATGAAAGTATGCTTTCAGGACAGCAAAACAAATTATTTTGCAAGTCCAGTGCAATGGCAGGAGGGGAACTTTATGCTGTTTGCAGCATGTTCTAGAATCTGGAAATAAGAACAGCAACAAGCAGCTTTGTGGAGGATTAAACACTGATACAGTGATATGGAGAGAGATACTGAATAAATGAGTATTCAGGATGAGTTCATTAAGCTACTGCAGCAAACGAGGCAGCCCTGTCTCTGAGATGGATGTGTTTGCTCTCAGTTGAACACTGCAGAGTAAATATCAGAGTTCAACCTATTCCAGAAGAATCTGAAGTCAGGAAAGGTATTCTGCATAATAGCAGCAATTTCCAAAAGTATTTACTATTAATTAATTACATGATTGAAAAAAGTTGCTAGCAAACTCAATGACCTTTCAGTTACTCAAAAAACTCCATTAGTACTCTGCCTTTCTTGAACCTTACAAGCTGCAAAAATCTACTCAAATTTGCCAATGGTATCACATGAAGCCACTAATTCTGTCTTCTGAATTCTGTCTTCTACATTTTAAATTATTTATTTTGCACAGTGCATCCACTGCATTGTTTTTCAGTTGAACTAGAGATGTTCTTGGCAGATACCTAAAAAGCTTCCAAAGGAAAACTCTTCCCAACTCAAAACAAGCTGCATGTACCTTAATAGCATCACACCTGCCTCTACACATCCTGCTGGAACTTTGTGCAAAATGGGGCAGAAAAGGCACAATGCATATTAACAATGTCTTTCAAAAGTCTGAAAACTCGCTGAAAATATTACAACTATTATTTATTATTATTAGGTGTTCTTTTATTTAAACTACAGAATATTAAGTAAATATTGATATGAACTCCTGCAGCACTAATTAATTTTTAAAAATATTGTGAGGCATTCCATTAACTAAGATACACATCAAAATCACTGCCAGGACATGCACAAAAGACAGCTGGCAGCCTACAAGCCTGCATCTGCCAGGACACTTCTGCCCTCCTGTACCACAGCACACACTGCAGGGATTATGTCTGTATTGCTAATGCCAGGTTACAACAAGAAAATAAAGACTTGGGGATCTGCTGTCCAACACAACACCATGTTAGGCTGCATTGTACTTTGCACAATTTGTGTGCTGGATGAAAAATCTAAGCCTGATTTTACAAAATTGAACTAATCTAGAGTAGGAGACACTTCAGGCAACTGTTCAGAGTTCCTATTGTTTCTAGGAATACAGGAAAATTTGTTTTTCTCTCAGCATTTCACTACTGGTTCATCTATTAACCCTTGATTTTGCAAAACACTCTTCTAAGTTACCTGCTAAAAGTTGGAAAAAGACAAGAAAATGATGACTCTGCACTAGGTTCATTAACTTCTTTCCTAAAGATCAAGACAATAACATTACATATGTGCAGATTTTCCTGCATCTTTTATGAAAGAGGAAAAGCATCAGTAGCACACTGCATTATTTTTACAAATGGTTTCCAGCCAGTGAGGTCCAAATGACACAGAGCCCTGCAAACAGCCTTGCAGCACAAACCTGTAATGAAATACATGAAACACAGCTCTGAACCAACCTGCCTCGCTCTCTGTGCTGCTCCTGTCTCAACACAGAACGTGGCTCCACGTAGGACAGGCTTACACTGCTCACACTGACACCATGCTCAGAATATTCACTGGGTTTGCAGAGATAAAACAAGCACCAGCTCTGCTGGCAGCAGTTGAACAGCAAACATCTTCCCCCACTGGCTGATGAAAACGTCAAGGAGAGTGAGCTCCAGTAGGATAAATGAGGTCACTGTTTGCAATTCCCTGCCTGCCTGCTGGTTGAAGAAAACACCATTCGTCAGTAAACCTAAAGCAAAACACACTATACCACAGAGCTGGCCCAAAGTCATTACTCATCCCGGCCCAAAACAAACACAAGCAAAAAAATTGCTTTTAATTCCAAAAGACAACCTCTACACCTCTCACTACTATAAGCATGATATTCATTTAAACACTGAATGAAAACTAAAATTTAAAAGTAATTTCACAGTAATCACAATCTACTTAAAGAAAAAAAAAAGGGAAAACTAAATGCAAAGCAAAGACTGTAGCACTGCTTCTGAACCACTTCTCCAAAATCATTCTAATAAACCCTTGGAGGTCCAATATTTATAGGGGGGCCCTGAATTCACATGCAGTACATTCATTGTGTTAATCAGCCTTAATAAATAGGTCCACCCCAGGGCTTTGGGCAATCCTTTGATGCTCAATCTGCCTGCTTTGAGGAACTGCTCCAGGAAATTATTTCAGGACTTTTAAATAGAATACACAGAGAGAAGGCAGCTGCGCTGAAGGGCTTAGAGGTGCTGCTCATGGAAATGGCATGTTCAGCCCATGGTTCTTGGGAATGCCCAGAGACCACACTGGAACCAACTCATGGTTTAAATCCCCTTGTGTTACCACAAAAAGAAGAGCTGCACAGAACAGTTCACTCCAGCACATCTGACTATCAAGGAAAAAAATCTTTACCTTAATGCATTTTTAATTAGGCTTTGTCAATAAGAAAGCCTGGGCTGAGCTTTACACAGGTCTCCACTCCTGCTGCATGCAATGCTGGCATTGTTTATCCTCAGCAGCTCTAATCCTGCTTTGAAAAACCAAGTGTCAGCATCAGGAATTAAATGCATTAAAAAATGAACATGGGAATGATCACACAGGCCATTTGTTCCCTTTAAATGCTGCTTATACATAAATAGATAAAAGTATTTGCTGAGAAAGCTGAGGAAGCTTTGACAAGCCTTTGGGGAAAAGAGACTGCTGCTGGCACAGTGCAGGAGCTCATCTCTTCCAGGAGCATTAAACAGAGGAAAAATGGCACAAGGAGAACCTCTGACCCCTCCACACACCAGGAATCAGAGTGGGATGGAAGTTTAGGCACAGACCCACCCTATGGCTTAGAAGCAAAGCTCCATCCTGTGGACACTGCCTCCCTGGTATCTCCCTGATGCCCCAAAGGGCAAAGGTGGGCCCAAGATTTTGTGGTTCCTCCTTTTCCCAGTGATTCAGATCCAAGGAAGAACATTCACATAGTGCTGGAATTTACCCCAACCCTGAATGTTTTGCATCCTTGAAGTAAGAGGAGAACTCAGTTCCTGCAAAGCATTCAGAGAGTGAGAGATGATGCCAGGGGTAATTTGTGGTAGCAGTGACAGTGGACTTTAAAGTCCCTGTGCAAAAACACAATTATTACATCTCCTATCTCCTCTGTCCCTTACTTTCTTCCCTTTCTAAGCAAGATGCCAAGCCAGCAGGTACAAGCAACTCTGGTTTTGGTTGGTTTTTTTTTGGTTTTTTGGGGTTTTTTTGTGTGTGTGTTGGGATTGAATTTAAGCCCTCAACCTAGAGAACACCTTTCAAAGAGACACAGGGCACAGGGGGACAGAGCTCTGCTCCTCACTTCCCACCTCAGATGAGGACCAAAATGCACTATTACTGGAGAAAATTAACACCTGCCTCCCCTGGGAAATCCCATGGGTATGATATCCACCACAGGGCTCTTTCCTGGGGATCACAGCTGTGCACCCTGCTGTGGGCACAGGTGGGATTCCAGAGGTGAAGGAAGTCCTGACAGGATGCATGAATTCTGTAGATCAACTACAGAAATTAACTCCATAACTTGGGTCACATACTTCTGCTACCTGCACAACAATACTCTCTACTCTCAATACACAGCTTTGCCAGTAAAACAAACCACACAATTAATTCTTTTAATATACAGTAATGATCCTGTTTCTTCTGTGATCTTGGGATGAAAGCACAGCACATGAATACAGATTGCTGTGTTATGGCACCAGGGCCTTCCAGGAAACCAGCACCCTGTGGATGCAGCTACAGCCTGCCCAGCACTTCTGAAAGCAGCAGAGATCTCAGGAGGATTTCCTCCTTTTAATAACTGAACAGCTTAATACAGGAGGCACTGACAAAATAAATAATATGAAGCACGATTCAATTATTTCCAACTGCTGATTTTACAGTTTCTTAAAATGCCATTTCCTAGATGGCTGCTCATGCTTCCTGAGGGGGGGGCTGTGCTTTGCCAGGGGTGGGGCTGCATTTTTGGGGGGCTCTGTCATTGCACTCCTCTTGAGACACCCAGCTCCATCTTTCACCTGCAGATTTAGCCCAGAGCTGAGCCCAGAGCTCAGCAGATGAGTTTGCCCAGGGTCTCAGACCCAGCAGACTTTCCTGAGCATCCTGGGCAGATGCTGGAAACATCTGCACCCAGAAGAGTTGGGCAAAGCCACTCCCAGGCCATTCCCAGCAGTGCACAAAGGAACTTCCAAAGACCATGCCCTGCCACCCTCATTCTCAGTCACTCCTTGATTTAGGGAATTACAGATTCACAGAAATGGGCACATACAGAATCCCTGCCTGCCTTTAGGTGTTCATGTAACTTCTGAAAATGCTGCAGCTGACAGGAGACCCTGGAGCTCTCGGCCATGGTCAAGGTGCCACAGCTGCCAGGGGCACATCCTGACACAGGTCTGATGTGCAGAACACACCCAAATCACATCCAGCAGTCTAGAGCTTCCCATCTGATTAACAGGACACCTCAACTCCCTAAAACACTTGGAAAGAGACAATCACACCTGCCCTGGCCCAGCAGCACTCCAGCAGCAACAAGTGGATGGCAAAAAAAAGAGCAAGATGACAAAGGATGCAAAAATGGATCCTAAAATGTCCTGATTTTCACTGGGACACTATTTGTGTCTCGAGGCTCTTGCTTTGATGAAGAAGGCTGCATACAGCCTGGAGGATCACTAGCATGGCACCTGTAATTTCTGAGAGCAGTTTACGAGTGAAGGATCTGCTACTGCCCACTTTCAAAAAGAAGGAAAAAACAGTAAAAGGATTCTGGGGAAACCAAAACCAGTGCATGGAGAAGATGGATTCCAGAGGCAAATAAAAAATAGCTGAAACATGAGACACTTGAGAACTTTTCATCTCCAAAAGATCATTGCTGGAGCCTTTCATCTTCTCAGCACACCAATCCAGCAGACACACAAGGGGGGAGCAGCACGTAGTGGGTCCTCGGAAAGGGGGGCAGGTGAAACAATATCCACTTGAACTCAGCTTCGGTCTGAAGCTGCACAACATGCTCTACCAGCTGAGAGCATCCTGCAGGCTCCACTGCTGAGAAAGGTTTTAGAAATGTACCTTTCACAAATGTCTCCCATCAGAATCTCTTTTATCTCTCACAATGATAAAAGCACTCTTGCACAGAAATGACTTTTGGTTTTACCAGCTGACATCTAGAGCTGTCTATGAGAAATTTTTCAAAAAAGTCCCGCAACATTACTCTTAGGAAAGACTTTACATGATTATTATTGCTCTTCATTAGAGAATCTTCTACTATGAAATGGTTATTCATAATATAAATATTTAGAACTAATCACACATTGATATGACATAAATCTTCTTTTTGTTCTTTTGTGGAAAACATACAGATTGCATCTTGAAGATGCGCTTACACCACAAATGAACAAAAATTTTAAAAACATTGCTGGGAGGAAGAAATCTCTCCTTAACCCCTTACTGCTGTCAATAGTATCCAAGCTACATTTTCTGCCAGGTTCTATCCCATGGGGTCCCTGCTCGGTCCCCAGACCCTCCTGTAGCAGAAACTGTCACCTTTACACTGTCCATACTTGTTCAAACAAACCTGGATCACCGGCAGGACGTGGGACAAGGATGTGGGACAGCCCTGGAGTCACCTGCCTGTGCCAGAGCACCAGGGAAGCAAAGCTCATGCTGTTTTCCTGCACTACAAAATGCAGGGAGACAGTGTGGAAGGCAAGGGAAGTCAGGATGACTCTGCAATACAGCCTGTTCTCTTTGCTGCTCTTTCTCATTGAAAATGCTGTTTGATCACAGGTCAAAAATAATTCACCTCTGTCACCTCCCTCCTTTCAGGGCTGCAGGGATGTTCCTGGGCTGCTGTGCCAAACCAGCACAGCAAATCCTGCGAGCTCTGAACAGCCCCAGCCACCACAGAGCTCACCCTGATGCCAACAAGTGAGGCCATTCAGACAGTGTAAGAGCTCAGGGCAGTGGGGTCAGCTCTCTTCTCTGATAAACAGGATTTTTTAATCCTCTCTCCTTCCTTGCTGCAGCTAGTTTTGGTCTGTACAGAACAGCTTTCCTGACTTCAGCCATCCAAGGGTAAAACTGGCTTTGAAGCCCAACAGAAGGCACACAAATGGGATGCAGAAAAGCTTTTTATTACAACTTGATGAGAACACTTGGAAAAAAAATACCACCTGTCCTGTAGCTGATGCTTTCAGGAGAAAGGTTTTTTTTGTCTTTCACTTCTGAAGCCACGTAGTTGCTATGATGGTGATTTCCACTCTCTTCTTGTGACAGCAGGAACATAAAACAAGCCTGTTAACAGCTTGGGCAATGCTGTAGCCCAATGCTGAGGGAAATATCATTCTTTTAAATTGCAGGGGGAAAAACATCTCAGAAGTGAAAAATGTAATATTTGTGCTACACTGTTAAAGTGCAGATCTCAAAGTATGTTCAGGTCCTCAGCTCAAGCCTCACACATATCAGTATGCTGTCATGAACAGGGCCAGGAAACAACTCAAAGCAAATGCAATTTTTACTGAACTCTAACTATGGCTCTCATTACACAGAAAAATGAGGTTTTATCCTGATCCACACTATATTTCTCTGAACAGCTTGCTGGTTGTTTTTAAAAAAATACACAGTAAAAAGGTCTTTAGCTTTCTTGATGTTGTTTTTAAAAAATACACAGTACAGAGGTCTTGAGCTTTCTCCAATGCTCCCAATTACAAAACATTAATCTTTGTCAATCACCTTTGTCTGAGGTTTATATTTTGTGCCACCAGAACACTGACACAATGCCACTTTCTCTCCTGGGAGCCAGCAGCCCGAGACAACTCTAAAATCATGACATAACTGATAAACCCCCAGAATGATGCCAGCACTGTGTTGGGTACAAACGAGCCCTGAAGCAGACCCTGTGAATGTATTCAGCAGCCTCTCACCCTCAAAGCCACTGCAGACCAAGCCCCTTTCTCCACTGCCCAGCACAGGCTTGCCTGGCACCTCCTCATTCTGTTTGCTCTCCATTTCAAAAGGAAATGCAGGCAAACATCTGAGGGAAACCCAGCTCAGACATTGCTATGTTTTATGCAGAGGAAATGTTCATAAAAATCAACTCTGAGAATGTATTTTTAATAGCAACGAAGGGAAAAAAAATATTTTTGGATTGGAGATTTAACGCACCTGTACTGAGATATGAAATCATTTCACCAGGCTAAGATCCAGGCTCATTTCACAATAATTGCAGGCATCTAATTTAAGAGCAAAGTCACCCAGGCTTCCCTCTATAATTAACTGCAAAAGACTGATGACCTGAATTGTTCTGCTGAAATACCTAAAATTTGTCTAATCCTCCCTGCTGATTTAAGAACTTCATCTAAGGCTTAAAGTCAGGTAGGAGGACTTTCAAATTAAAATGAAATTAAAAGAAAAGAAGAAAAAAGAACAGGAGGCAACCCAGAAACCTAGAACAGAAGATTAAATTTGCTTTAAAAATACAACAGCCAGACATCTACTCAAGGTCCACAAAATATTTAATGCCCATGCATTAAAATGTTACAAAATTGAATGGTGTTTACAGTTTAATGAAGCAGATGGACAGAGCATGTGCTGTTTTCTCTGCATAAAAGCCCAATCAAAGTAAAACAGCATCCCTTCTGATGTCCACAGGTTGGTAAACTCAAGGGATTAATAACCATGCAGTCAGAGTCGTAGTGCTTTGCTTCAAAGAAATTTGCAAATGAAGATTAATTCTAACAGCTTGATGCATATCTGATAATAGCACTAGAGATACAGAAAATACATGTTTCAAAGTTGTATTTCCATGCAATTATTTGAAAAGGTTTTGTCACAGTGGCATGAAAATTGGTTACTGTCTACTGGTTTGTAATCATTTCTGCCTTAAAGTGGTTTTCAGACCCCCAAGTACCTCAGGGTGGATGCTGTGAGCATTTGGCATTTCTGAATGCTGATCAGTCACACTCCAGAGCAAAGTGTTTGCAAGCTCAGTGTGTGATTTTCTTCCCAGCTTTGCCAATGGCCAGGAGAGCTGAAACCACACACCATGAGCATCTACAGCTCCATAGAATCACAGAATCACCAGGCTGGAAAAGACCTTCAAGATCATCAAGTCCAACCCAGCCCTGATACCTAAACAAACCACGGCACCCAGTGCCACATCCAGGTTTTTTTTAAACACATCCAGGGATGGTGGCTCCATCACCTCCCCAGCCAGACCATTCCAGTACTTCATCACTCTTTCCATACAAAACCTTTTCCTAATATCCAACCTATATTTCCCTTGGTGCAGTTTAAGACTTTGACCTCTGGTTCTGTCAGTGCTGCCTGGAGAAAGAGCCCAACCCCACCTGAGCACAGGCACCTTCCAGGTGCTGTAGAGAGTGACAGGGTCACCCCTGAGTCTCCTTCTCATAAGGGCATATGGTCTCATTTGCACTTTAGTTCAGACACTAATATTACTTCAGGAGTGGGATACTAACATTATTCCAGCAGATCTTAGCATCAGTTGGTATCAGAGGTGGATCATAACATTAAATTGGTGTCAGAAGTGGGATCATAACACAGGGTTTTGGTACAACCCCAGTTTCACAGGACCTGACTCGCTTTCTGCATGCCCTGGTCTGTGCCATGGTGCACAGTGGGTGGCCCATCCATACCATACCTCTCTTCCCAGCCTTTAAATTACCAACACCTTGTCTACAATCTGTGACTACAACATTATAAAACTACCACAAACTGTTGCAATATTTTGTTTCTCTTTATTCCATGGGTGTATCACTATCCAATCCCATATGCCACTGCAGGAGCCCTTCATCCTGACCAGCAGCACAGCAGTGAGAGGGAGATTACATCCAGATAACTGGTGCCTTTACTACGCCACATTTCTGAAAAGGAAAATGGGATTGGGTGGTTTATTTTAATGTTCAGAGGCTGGGGATGACTGGATTAAATTTTTTAATCACTGTTCTGTTACTCTTCCCAAAACTGGTTTATACAGCAGAGGACAAGGGGTGTTAGAGAAAAGGGTTCTTTGCTGTAAGCTGCACTGCTTGGAAGCAAAGATTAATATGGATCACATCCAGCTTCACCAGTTCAGTGTCTTGTAAGAACACAGAAACTCCTGTAAGGCTGGCTTCTTCAAAGCCACAGCATGGAGAATTAGAACTCAGCTACTCTCTGAGCAGCAGGGCTACCAGTAGCTTCCTTAAGATCCAAGATAATATCGATAAAATCTCCAGCTGAATTTACACAATACATGTCTCAAGATGAAAACTTAAGTAACTCTCACCAGTAGCAGCTACATGTTTATGAGCCCTTCTAGAGTGCTGGGGAACATTTTCAAAGCACCTACCATTGTATCATTTCAAACTGCATCACAAATGCTCACTGCCCAAAATGCAAACCCTCCTGGGAAGCAGGTATCATTACATCAGCTACAGCTTGGTTTAGTATCACAAGTGATTTGATGTCTCCAAACTTGCAGGTTCAACTGCAAGCACGAGGATAACTTCCAGGAATGTGAGTGTGTTTTGAAAGAAAAAGATGAATAATCCATGGGGGAAGCGCAGATAATAACTTTTACAAGCGTCCATAAATCATAAATCCAGGCAGAAAAAGGCTTCTCTTGGTCAGTGGCAAAATAATAAAACCCAAAATAAACCATTATGCTTCTTCCAGAATTAGACTCTTTACAAGTTTTTCAAAGACTTTTTGGGCACAAACCCAAAAAGGGAGAGAAAATGTCAATGTCATAGCCTTGAAATGGGATGAATGCACTCACAATCCTTGTCAGAAGTACCAACTGGTTCATCTTCCAATTACTGCTTCCAGAGACTTTTGGCAGCATCCACCTTCACTGGTCCATCCTTTGGGTATGACCCCCAAGGTTTTGTGGCACTACAGCAAAGCAGGACCACAGCAGCTCAACACTTGGCATGGCCCAAACAACTGGAACTTATCCAGTAGATTCAGGATCAACTCTCCAAGTCAGGATATACAAAAAATTATAACACAGACTGCAGCAGATTGAAGTTATCACTATATGGTATGCTAAAGATATTAAATTAATTCATTATATGCACAGAATTATTAATACTCACCAAAAGTCCTTGAGCAAGAAAGGCCACAAGGAAAATAATCCTAAGGTTCTGGTTAAATGTTTCCAGGCAAATCACACAGATACCCTCAGCTACTTCCTTTCCTAATACATAAACTTGCTGCCTCTTTTTCCTATCTGATGGGATTGTTTGTAAATATTCTTTTCATGTAGTGATTTTTTTTAAATCTAATCACTTCAAGAGAATGAAACATTCTTCCCTCCCTGCTTGTCCATCTGGAAAGACTCTCTCCCCATTTCAGAGACAGCCAATGCAAACTGCTGGTAGATTTGTCAAATCACACCAATTCACAGCCATTTTAGAAAAACTGAGACAGAAAAATGGAAAATGGAGATAACAGTATTAATTCCCATCCCCTTGATACTTATCCTATCTATTTAGACTGCAGAAAAATGCTTTTGTTTCCCTTAATGTTCCAATTGCAATTCCATCTTGGATGACGATTGAAGCCCTGTCACAATATAAACAAAACTTTCAGAAATGCTTAGAATTGAACTACAACTACTGAAGTACAAAACCACAGAAACAAAGTCTTTGGTGCCATGCAGCTGAAGAATTGAGCCCTCAAAAAAACAGCAGCTGCTTTGAAGGGAAATAATGAAAGGTTCCACAAACCTGTACACTAAAATATGGGATATTTCAGTGACTCTGACAGATTCAGAGCTGGGGGCCTCTGTACCAAGAGCCCTTCAGATGTACATAAAGGAACAGGCTTTTCTTGGTGAAAACAACTCACCCTCACCCAGATTAACCTCTTGTCACCCTCCAAGTCCTGTTTTTCCTTAGAAGTTTTATGCTTGAGGTGAATTTCTGGAGACACAAATTCTGTGCTTCCCGTACATCAGAGAAGGCTGCATGCTGAATGCATTGCCTTTAGGCAATATCTTAAAAGCCAACTAACTTCTGATTTTTCCCAAATGATGTTTAATCTTGATAAGTGAGAGCTGTTTTCAAACACTTTTAGGTAAGGCACAGACACCTCCAAATCTCAGAAGACTGCAGCATGATCAGAAAGTAGACTTATTTTTCGTAAGTATTACTAAAAACTAAATCCATAAAGTGCATGAAGGGCCCCTATGGTAATGGACAAGGAATTTTTCTTGTAGCAAAAAGAGTCACAGAGACAGGAATAACAATGAAACTGAGCACAAAAAAAAAGGGAAAAAAAACCAGAAAGGGCATTGCAGTGTCACTGGTTCATCCAGGTCGACTTGCAGGAGAATTACTACTGAAAACACTTTCATAACATGAAAATGTTATCTCCATAGGAACATTCCTTTTCTCTTATGGGATGAAAATAAAAAATCCCGATAAAAATAAAATGCCAAAACAACTTTATGCAAGGTAGGGCAAAAACAAAGGGAGAATCTTTTCCCGTGTAGAAAAAGTCTATTCATATCACCAGGACCTTTCCATCTCTGTAGAACAAAAATGTGAAACCTTTGCTGATTAAAAACCACCTATTACTTTGCTTTCTCCAGGACCAGTGGAAGCTGATGAAGGGTTCCTTAAGATACTTCACATAACTCACTAGTTTTTCATGGATTTGCCTCAAATGTCCAAGAAATTTAAAGGATTTGCACTCTTGAAATGTCTCTCTCTTCAATAACCCGGGTTCTTCTAATATGCATTGCCCTTTCTAAGCTTTGCACGGATAATTTTGAGCAACTTTGGTTTCTTTATTTTTTACAGAAATTATTAGGAGAGGCCCCAGACCTCACTGGAAGCTGTGAAAGAGAAACTGGAAGGATCCCAGGCAGAGGAACAAGCTGGTACAATGCATGGGATGGGCTGAGAGTACAGGAATGGAAACACAAGACATGCAGGACAAGGTGCCTTTCTGTGTGCTCACATAAAATATCCAAAAATTATGGGTAAAAGTTATGGACCAAAAAAAAATTATAGAAAAAATATGTCTCCAGATCTTCACAATGACCAAGGAACACTGTCAGAAGAGTACAAAACCTCAGTGTTATTATGGAAGTAGCCCTTTAGAAAGCAGACTCAGAATAATCAATAAATACTTGCACAGATGAGCTGTCTCACACTGACACAGCACATAGGGGATGTTCTAAATTTGTGTCTTAGGTGTTTCTTTGTTTTCTTTTTCCTGATAGGAGAGATAATAATGAGAGACAACACTGGAACCTGCAATAGTGAGGTCTGATTTGCTACTGGATTTCAAAGACCATTCACTGATTCCTGAACAGCAAGTACAGGTATCCAAAGGACAAGGTACTCAATCCAGAGGGGCCAAGATAGGTAAAGTTTTTAATAGGCTGAAGGAGTTCATGCATTGATACTCTCAATGACTGGAAAAAAGAAGGAAAAAAAAGAAAAAAAACCAAGCAAAAAGAAAGTATGAATGAGTCACAGTGCCCCAGAACTCTGCAGAAATGCAAGCACAGATAATTTATGTAAAGTGTGTGTTTCACACTCCCACTGTTCTGCAGCACTCTGTAAAACCTGCTGTTATTACATGCTATACTGGCATGTCTATTACTTTCCAACAAGAAAATCATTACTTTGGCCTGCCTCCTGGTCTTGCTGAGTTTTGTATAGCTCACCTGGCCATTTCAAAAAACACAAACTGAAAAATTGTCTATAAATCAGATACTTGACAGGAAAAAAAGTATTCTGCACTACTTAGCACAGCCAGGGCTGTACTGCATCAAATTCTACTGCCTGCTTTTTAACAACGCCATCACTTAGAAAAAATGGCACTAATATAATGGTTCAATATTCAATGTAATGAAGTGGGCTCAACAGCATTCCACCAGTCACAAAAGAGACATTACTGTCTATCGTTTGTGAATAAACTTCCCTTTGTTGGGATTTAATCAACCTTCATTTTTAACCTGCATACATAAAACATTAAATGCTAGAAGCCTTAATTACTTTGAAAAACACCTGAATAATTTAATCTCAAAGCAGAGCTTTTTCCACACCAAGAACCTCAAGAAACTCCTTAAGGGCAAAAGCCTCTCAGTAATCTGTCAGCTAAATCCAAGAGCCTTTGTAGAACCAGTTAACTCATTTTCAGTGACTAAATGTTGCTTCTACAAATACTTTTAAATACAGACTCTGGCTGCCTACCATGTGCAGTGTCTCAGGAGTAATCCCAACACACCAGCTGTAAAACAAGACTTGCTGGGAGGAAAACCTGAGGTACAGAACAAGAGACCCACCAAACAGATGGAGTCACTCCACTGAAGCTGGGTGGACACTACTGCATGTGCATAACCCAACATGGACCTCCTAAAGCCAACAAACAAGTGTTGCTGTGGTTTTGTGCCTGCTTGAATACAACCACCATCCTGCACATTCACAAGGAAGACACACATCAAGTTGCTTTCACTGCAATAAAAAGGATACGTGATAAAAAGGAAAGAGGAAAAAAAAATAAAGCCCTTTCCTCAAAATCTTTATAGCAAGTAAGATGCTGTACAACCCAAGTTCTTGCACTCTCAAGGAGAAAAAAAGAAAGAAAAAGAAAAAAAGAAAAAAAATGGCATAGCACTTACAGCCAGATCAAGGTCCTGGCATGAGAGCTAATGCCAGGTCATGGATGAATACTGACCACATCCAGCCAAAGTGCAGCCTTTGAAATCCTTTCCACAGTCACAGCTGCAGCTTTCAGACCCCAGAGTAAATATATATTAAGTTTTGTCAAGTGCTGCATGGAAATCAGTAGAATTCCATACTTCAGTCTGCAGCTCTTCAGGAAAAGTTCTCTTTAGCTCAGATGTAAGATAACCTATTATTTCTTTCCTGTTGCAACAAAGATTTACAGTAGCACATAAAAAGGAAAGGAGGCACTTTCCATCATTGTCAAGCAGCAGAAAGGGGGTGAAAAAAAGAGAGATGATTGTAATAAAGGTTTGTTTTTGTATCTCGTAGGAGTTCATTTCTATCGACCATCAACAACAGTAAAACTCCCAGTAATTCACTGATTCACCAAGGCATCCCCATCATTCCATCTCCTGTACACTGCATCCCATTACATTTCCTTGGGATACCACCTTTACCCAAGGGCCAAAATTTTTGCTTGGGCATCTTTCTGGAAAGCATTTTTCATTTCAAGACATCAAAAGGTGCAGAGTTCAAAGCTTACCTCAGCATTTCTATCCCAAGGGTTAAATTGCCTGCCTTGAAAAATATGCTCCTTATTTCACTCTCCTTTTTCCATTTTATGCACCTATTGTTTCTTGTTATGATTTGTGCAAGATCAGGCACTCGATTGCAATGCAGAGCAGCACCTGGCAGGGATTTCTCACACTGTGTCTGTTTTCTCCCTTAACTGGTCACAGCCAGAGATTTCCACCTCATCCATCCCATCCCTCCTATTCATGTGCCTTGTTTCCACCAAGCTTGTCCCAGCCCACATTTCAGATGGTGGATGTGCTGAAGTTCTGCTTTTAATGGAAATCCACTACAGTAAAACAGATAACACCATTCCCCTCATTAGGGAAAGTGTTTCCATGTAAATGTGACCGTGCCTCATTACTCCATGCTCTACTTGAGCACACTAAGCAAAACACAGGCAAAAAAATACAACCCTGTTCCTCTCAGGTTTGTTGCAATTTGCTGGCAGTTTTGATGTGCTGCTCCTCTCCTCCTTATTACCAGTGCAAGTTCAAGTTCCTAGAAATGATGGAAGTGCTTTCACAGTGGCGTGAAAGCAACACTCAGTGCTGGGTCCTCAGCATCCACAGATCACAGAAAAATAGGTGAGTGATTAAGACTCCATCCTGCTCAGCTCAGTCACACTGGATTGTGCTGGCAGCAAGAACTGAGGAGGAATTTACAGCCCAAATCTGCTGGGTTAGATAAACAGGTAATACTAATTCTACCCAAAATCATAGAATTATGCAGATAAAATGCTGCTTTTAGCACCATGAGCCACTTCAGAGATAATCACTGAAAGCTCGACTGGATCATACCCAACATTCCTAGGTATGCTCTTTATTTACCATTTTCCTGGAATAATGGATGGAGAAGGGATAGTAAAAGAAAATGAGATTAAACTGATTTTCTAATACAGTCCCCACAAAAATTTTCTCATGTGAGACTCCATTCACAGACACAATCTGTATTGAAATAAACAGAAAATCTTCCTCCTGGCATTTCCAGGTTGCATAGATGGTCTTGAGGGTGAGTAATAACCAAATACCAAAACCCCTCAGGATGTGTTATCCCAGACACCTGTGGGGCTGCTCCACTGGCACAGCAAACACAGACACATGGAATTGCAACATTTTGGGAGCAGCAACTGCACCCTAAATGATAACCACTGTGACCATTATATTTCATATCATCTCAGGTTCCTGCCTAAAGGGCACAAATCCAGACTCTTAGACAACTACCAACAACACCAACCTTCCTGCAGCTCCTCTGGATTGTGAGGCTGCTCCTAAATCTTGGTGTTTTTCTCAGAAAAGTGCACGAATATCAGTGAGGCACTGTGTTACTAACAGAGCAGCACGTGTGAGCCCCTCTCTATGGCATTGATCAGAAACATTTTTAAAGGCAGTCAGCTTCCCCTAAACGTGTACTGGAGGTCCATCACAGGCAACTCCGACATTTCAAATTCCCAAAACAATAACACAGCTCAAACACTGACATTATTTCTGAAATTGCAGCCTTCAAGGACCTACCTAAATCACACAGAAATTTTGCAACCAGTCAAGAAGAGAACAAGGGCTTTTAACCTCCAATTTCATAATCTCCATTCTCTTTCAAGATAGTGGAGCCCTTTCAGATGCATCTCTCTATGCAGAGCTAGGAAAAAAAATCTCAGTTGCAGAAGATCATATGATCTATAAACCTCCTCTATAAACCCTTTGTTTATGCACTACTATAAACAATCCTTTTGTTTCCTGCTATCTATTTCAGATTCTGAGTGGTCCTCATGAGCATCTCAGTGAAACTGAGACCTCTCCACCACCTGTAACTCACTTATTCATGTCAGTATATTTCTGTCTTGACTGGGGAGGCAATGAACACTGGTATGTTTGGAAAATAGCAAACAAATACCAACAAACACGTAAGAAACTGATCCAGTGTTGCAATGAAAAAAAACAAAGTCATACAATGTAACTGTATCAGGCCTAAGCCAAGTGAAAAAAAGAAACCAAAATCATAGAGCTGCTTTTACATATGAATGTATTGATCAGCTGCTGTATTTGTTAAATTTGTGTAGCAAAGAGAGAACAGCAGAACTGCCAAGCCATACCTGTTAAGTGTTGCAAAAAGGTAGAAAAATTATAAAAGGCCTCATAAAATCAGGCCTGCTCTGTCAGATCAGTGGCCGGCCTGGCATGCTGGCACTTTGCAAGTTGCTATGTGAAAGCAATCCTGGTGTGAACAGTCCAATAGCAATCTATTCCTGGGTGAAAAACAACTAACACCTGCATAAACATTAAATCTATCCCATGAGAACCAGTGAAGAAAATATATAAACAATTTAAGAAAAGAGAGACTTGATTGACAAGTAAAATACTAACCAATTACTAATTACTAACCAATAAAGTAATTGGCAAGAAAGCTATCAACCAATTGGAGTCACACATGAAGTCTGTAAAACTGTATAAAAATGAGTTATGTGAATAAAAAAGGGTTTTTCTTGCATGAAGAAAATGGAGTCTGGTGTGATTTATTCCCATAGTTAAGAACCTGATTTGCACACCTGCTGTATTTCATGGACCAGCTCCAGTCTGATCCAATAACCACTGGGAGCTGGTGCACCCACAGGTGCTCCTTTAACTTCTTTAACTTCATCCCAAGGGAATCCAACTCTGAAACTGCTCCAAGGTGCAAGACAAAATTCATCAGGGTCACTCAGGATTTGTTCACTGTTTTTGATCCACACTAAAATGCCACCACATGCTTACCCAACTGCAACGTCCTGCAGGCCAAGGGACTCTTCTGGAACTGCACTGACTTAGAGCAATTACATCTTTATTTAGAATTGTTATTAGACCACTGATTTGAGCAGCTCTTCCTTAAGACTCAAAACTGCAGCACACCATCACTCATAATTAGCTGGGATTATGCTCAAACCCTTGTTCTGAAGAACTCCCCCAATATGTCTTAAATGCTTTGATTTAGCCGGGCTCTGAAGCCTTAGGATGGAAAAGGGGGAAAGGAGGTCGGCAGTCTCTGCACTGCCAGGGGCAGAGAGAACAAACACTGGGGATGAATGATCACTCACACTGGCAGTGTTTGATTTACTTCCTTGCACTTGCCCAGCACTTCACTCAAGTTTTCCCATTGGCAATTGGAATTCTCTCCATATTCTCAAAAATGAAACTTCAATATTGGCCCGCTTTGTTTTTTTTGAAAGCTACAAATGCTTTTCTTTCCTCTCCAAAGGAACTGCAAATTGCAAATACTGCCCCAGGCAGTCTAAAATATGCCCCCAAAAGCTTTTATAGAATCATTATTTTCCTTAAATTATCACATTGTTTAATACTCCCTAATTGATTTTCTTAGGCAATATCCTGCAAACGCCAGAGGGGTTTTATCTTATCTATTTTATCTTGGAACTGGTCAAAACTATTTACAGATTCTCTACATAAATAACACATAATAAGTTATGTGGCTGTTGCCAGCAGTGTTAAGAAAGATTAAAAAAAGGTCTCTTTGCTTCAGCCTCAGATCTGTAGGTCATCCAATGTCCTTCCTAATGGATAAATACAGTAATTTATCATCATCAGTCACCATCAGCATTGTTCTTTTTACTATCATATATTCACGGACATCATTCGATGCAGCTGAGTGAAGCGGAAAAGAAGTGCATGATTAAAGTGGAAAGGGACAGAGTTTGAAATATCTGAGATTTTGTGACTAATGCATCCACTTGAAATGTGACACAGGTCCTGTAAGACCCACAAAGACAGTGCCAACAAGTTACAGGTACCTGCTGGCAGGACACAGGTGAGACTACCTGTGTCTTGAGATGCAATGCTAAAGAAAGTAAAATATGTGAAATGCAAATTTGCACACCTACAAGTCCTTCCATAGGTCAGAAAAATTTCAAAACTCTATTAGTTATTTAAAAAAAAAAGCCAAAACAACACAACAAAACACAACAACACAACAATGATACCCCCTCTAGGGATCATTTATTGCATTATTTACTATCACCACGGAAAGAGAGTCTGTGGTCACATTTGTGTGCCACTAACATATGCATATGATATCCAAATGCCTCCAAGTTATTAAAAAGTGATAAAATGATGGGTTTCAAATTTAAGAATAACATGAAACAGCATCACTGTTTCCTTAAAGAGTTCCTCCCTCTTGTTAATTGTCAAAATAGTTTGCCTGAAGCAATACTTTCAATTGGAAGATGCTGGAAAAAAAACACAGATAGGGTTTCAAAAAATAGCTAATACAATAGGTATGTTCAAATATCTGAGGCTACTATGTAACCTACAGCACGCCTGCAATTCTTTCTAACACAGAAGAGCCAAAAAGATTGCTCTGTTTTACGGTTTTTGATTTACTGCATTAGATAATCCCTTTAATCCACCTGCAAGCAGAGGGCTCTGCATGCTGGAAATTCAGTTGCTGTATGATGCTGCCCAAGTTCCCACATGCTGTTCTGAAAGCAAGGCACACTGCAAAAAGGAATCACAACTATGAGGGGAGGGTACCAAGGGCAAGAGAGCACCAGCATGACCACCCTGCCCTGTGTCCATCAGAAGAGATCATTTAGGTTTGTGCCCCAGGGCAGAGGCTGGATAAAGGACTGGAAGGATCTTGGTGAAGTTTTCTGCATTAGGAAAGTGAGTTTCTGACCCTTGTTGGACACTCACCACTTGTGAATTTGAGGGGTACAGAGAAATACCCCCATGTGTGTGGTGGTGTTCACAGGGGTCCCAGGACGAGGGAAGAGATGAAAATCTTGACTCCATGTTTCAGAAGGCTGTTTTATTATTTTATTATATATATATATATTATATTAAAACTATACTAAAAGAATAGAAGAAAGTATTTCATCAGAAGGCTTGAAAGGAAAGGAATGGAATGGTGATAAAAGCTCCTGACTCCCAAAATCAAAGATGCACCTGTTGCATTCCACAGCAGCAGTCATTTTTGTTTTTCTTTTCCTCTGAGGCTTCTCAGCTTCTCAGGAGAAAAATCCTGGCAAAGGAATTTTTCAGAAAATATCATAACTACACATGAGCTCTGCAGACCCTGAAAAACGTGTGTAGCACAAGCTCCCTGAGATTGTGCACACACTCAGAGCAGGTGCCAGGTGTCAGAGACAATGATGCCCCTCAATTACCATCAGGAACACCTCACCAAAACCAGATCCTGCTCACCCCTGCCCCACAGAGCTCAGAGCAGAAGACAAGAACCACAGTGAAGGTGGAAGACAAGCTTCAGGCTTTTTGTGCCAATCACCAGCACCAGTACACGGCTGAACTACATGGAAACAGTCACAGGCAAAGAGAAAGGGAGTAAAGGCCACATGTACTATCTGAAAGATGACACATCCTGTGCCTTCCTCTAGAATCTGAATCCTGAACAACATTACAAACCACCACAGGTAACACATTTTCCCATGAGCTTCTTGTGAAGCTGGCCACACAGTCAACAGGTACTGCAAGCCTGTCATCCCCCTTGCTGGATCCAGCACAGACACAGCGTGGCCTCTATAGGGTGTAAGAACAAGAATTTAAAAGTTTTTGCTAATATTCAAATAATAACTCTTTATGAAATATTCAGGGCATAATAATATAACCTTATTTCACCACTACTATTGGCTTTTCTTACCTACTGTTTGTGACATTGTATTGAACCTTGTTGAAAGCAGTAAGTTGGGTAAAGAGCCACAACAAAGCAAGGTAAAAGTTCCACCAGGCTGGTAAGCAGGAAAACTGCAAAGTCACTTTGGATTATGTACAACTGGATTTCTTATTTCAGCCTGAAGCCAGCTCTGCTCACAA